>NC_088989.1:14851113-15505955 GCF_963932015.1 Anas acuta | reverse complement strand
GCACAGATGGGATTGGCAGCAAGCTTTATTGTGATGGCGGCTGGGGACTGGGGCCACGACGTCGGGCTGGAGCACGGCTGCTCCCGCGGCGTTGTTCAGGCCGGCTGTAGGGATTTGAGGCCCGACGTTGTAACCGGGAGCGGCTTCGTGTCCGGACTGGCCCGGTGTGGCTGCAGTGGCTGCTGCGTTCAGGCACCGGGGAATCGCTGGAGGACCCCAATGCCGTTTCGCTCTCAGAGCTGCTGCTGCTGCTGCTGCTGCTGCTCTGAGCACAGGGGGATGCAGCACGTCTGCTCCCACGCTGTCTCCGGGGCCGGCTCTGGGTATTTGTGGCCTGACGTAATGGGGAGCGGCTTCTTGCCCGGGCCGTCCCCTGCTGGCTGGAGCATCGTCTCTGTTTACGCCTTGGGGATCCACTGGGGGACCCCGATGCCGCCTGCCTGGGAGATCGAGTGGTGCTGCTGCTCCCAGCACCGGTTTGTGGTGCATGGCTGCTCCTGTGGCGTCTTCTGGGCCTGTTGCAGGTGTCTTGGGCCTGATGTAAACGTGGGCGAATTGTCCTCTGCTCTGTCCCCTGCTGCCTGGTGGGGCTGCTGCTCTCAGGTACCAGGGAACTGTAGGATGGCCCTGGTGCTGCCTGGCTGCTGGTGCTGCAGCTGCTGCTTTCAGGTGCTGGGGAGCCACAGGAGGGCCCCAGAACATCCAGACTGGAGGTGCCAGGGCTGGTGAGCCCCAGGTTGGCACTGCAAGCAGTAATGCAGGAACTGCTGGAGGTTCCTGGTGCTGTTTCACTGTCAGAGCAGCTACTGCTGTCACTGCTGCTCTGAGCACTAGGGGTTGTAGCAGGTCTGCTGCCACACCGTCTTCCAGTCTGCCTCTGGGTATTTGGAGCCCGATGTTGTAACGGTGAACGGCTTCTTCTCTGGGGTCGCCCCTGCTGGCTGGAGGATCGTCGCCGTTTACGTCTTGGGGATCCACTGGGGGACCCCGATGCCGCCTGCCTGGGAGATCGGGTGGTGCTGCTGCTCCCAGCACTGGTCTGTGGTTCATGGCTGCTCCTGCGGCGTCTTTGGGGCTGTCTCTGCGCATCTGTGGCCTGATGTTCCAGCGGTGAGCGGCTTCTTCTCTGGGGTCGTCCCCGCTGGCTGGGAGGGAGTCTGCCTTCGGGCACCATGGAGTGACTGGAGGTTCCTGGTGCCCTCTGTCTGGCCAAGCTGGGCGTGCTGCTCTCAGCGCTGGGTTCTGCAGCACGGCTCCTCGTGCGGCTTCTTCCAGGATCATTACAGGTGCCCTGGGCCTGACGTACAGGTTGGCGGATTGCCCTCTCTTCTGTTGCTGGCCTTCCACTCTCAGTCCCCTGGGAGCTGTGGGATGGCCCTGGTGCTGCCTGGCTGCTGCTGCTGCTGCTGCTGCTGAGGCTGCTGCTTTCGGGTGCTGGGGAGCCATGGGAGGGCCCCGGAGCCTCTGCACTGGAGGTGCTAGAGCTGGCGAGCCCCTGGTTGGCACTGGAGGCTGTAAGAGGAGGCAGGAAGGTGAGTGGGATGGACTTCCAGACCCACGGCAGTAGAGGCTCTGCTCCGTCCTGGGTCAGAGAGACTCGACTCTGGCAAGGCTGCCCTGAGCCCCTGCAGCCCAGCAGCATGCGGCCTGTGCGTCTTACCATTGTCCACGCCAGCGCAGCTGGCACACTCCCAGGTGCCTGCTCTGTTGGTCAAGTTGGAGCAGCGCCGGTGGGTGCCTTCGGCAGCACAGGAGCGGCACAGGAGCAGCTGCCAGGGCCTGGGGAAGAAGCAAAGGGTTGTGGGTGTGAGGACAAAGCGTCTGAGGCAGGGAGTGGCTGGCACATCCCTTCTGCTCTGTCCTGCCTCCCCCAGCCTGCAGCGATGCTGAGGTCCCATGCAGAGCCCCAGATGGCTGCTGAGGCAACTCACCCGTGTACTTCTGCCTGCTCCCTGCCTCGTGGGTAAAGGCATTCGCTGGCATCACAGCGCTGGTGCCTCTCACGCTGTGATGCAAAGGCGTCGTTGTCCTCCCAGGTTGGTTGTCTGCAAGAGAAGGGATGAAATGGTCCAGTATTTGGCTGTGCACAGCGCTTGTGCCCTCATGCCTCAAGAGCAGGGTAGAGGGATACCAACCTGACTGGGATTCGGATCCCCATGCGGTACATCTCTGTACAAAACGGTATCCTGTCTCTGCATATGGGGCACTGGAAGCAGAGAATGCCTGCACACATGGCGTGTCCCTGCAGCAGGAACACAGGCGGTGAGCGGTAAGCGGGCCCTGGTGCTGCTGAGCAGCTGCCGTGCCCGCAGGGTGAGGGGAGGGCTCCTACCTGGATGCAGCGCCGGTGAACCAGGCGTGATTGCAGGCTGGGCACACCATGGTGTGGTAGGACGTGCTGTCCCCCACAGGCTCCATGCAGATGATGCAGGTGGTGCCCTGCTCTGGAGCTGCCTGCGCTGCCTGCTGCGGGCGGTGCTCCGAGCAGAAGGACCTGGGGGGGAGAGGGAAGGGAAAGGCAAGGTGAGAAGTGCTGGGCCCGCCGCGGTTGTGGCGAGGAGGGCAGAGGAACGTGAAGGAGCCCCAGGCCCGTCCAGGCTCTGGCGCTGCCTCTGGCTCTGCCAGGCTGCTTGGGAAGCATCACCGTGGGGTCCTCTCTTGCTTGGCTGGTGCCGGCAGCCCTTACCTGTACTGCCCGCAGTATTGGGTGATGCATTCTCCCTCTGAGGCGCAGGGGAGATGGAAGCAGCGTTCACAGCCTCTCACCGTGCAGGTGATGGTGGCCCCTCGCTCGCCACAGACGAAGCATTGCTGAAGAGAACACAACAGCCCCATTAGCAGCAGGCTCGATGCCGCCACCGCTGATCCCACACCCCTGGGCAGGGCAGGGCACAGGGTGCAGGACACACTCTGCAGACCCGCCTGGTGGACAAGGCTCGTCTGCCAGAGCAGCAGTTTGTCCTGGAGCAGGTTGGAAAGGCCGGGATTGCTTCCCTGGGGTCCAGGCTAAGCTTGTGGGAGCATCTCCTGGCACAAACCTCCCTGTCCCTGTCAGGTCCTCACCTTCTCGGATGCCTGCCCGATTGCTCGCCATACATCGTCTATTAAAATTCCTTCCATTCCCTCTGTTATGAGTCCATGCCGATAAAGTTCACTCGCAAAAAACTATAGAAGAGAAAAGAGCAGGATCTCATTAGGAGTCATAGTTGAAGGGACCGTCCCTGGTGGGATGTTGACAGGACCCCTGGGGGAACTCACCATGCAATATAAGTGGGCACAGAGCCCATCCCTTTCGTATTTATGGCCGCAGACATTCATGTCGACATCTACCCGGCCACACAGCATGCATGCTGGAGGAGAGAGAGAAAATGGCTCAGCCATTGAGCATCCTTGCGGGGCCAGGTGTCCCTGAGGGACTGTCCCCAAGGGCCTGTTCTGTCCCTGCCATGCTGGCTGATGGGCAGGGCCAGAGGCTGTGGAGGGGAAGGGGCCCAGCAGGCACCCACAGCCCGACCTGGGTCCCCCCTGCCAAGGAGCAGAGGGGCCCTGCTGAGAAAAGGGATACTTTTCTCTCACCTCGCTCCCTCAAGTCGGGAGCATTCTCGTTCCTTGCAGACATGGTGCACTTCGACAGTGAGCACTTGGAGAGTCCCTGCCTCAGCGGTGCCGGGGTTTCTCCTCCACACACTCCTCTGCCGAACCTGAGGGGGAAGCAGAACGAGGGTGAGTCTGTAGCACGGGCCCTGAGGTGTGGGACCCCTCCTCCCTCGGCAGCCCCGGGCAGCCCCCTCCTCCCTGCCCTCTCCCCAACTCACCAAATCGCACTGAGGCACGGCCCGGGCCCAGCAGCCTTTTATACTCTCCTTGCCCCGCGGGTCACAATGGCCATTGTGACATCACCGCTGCGCGCCCCCCTATTTGGGCAGGGATGCCCAAAGCTGCCTGACGCCCACTGTGACAGAGCCCCTGCCTCACGGGGGTGGCTGGAGGTGCCATGCTGGGGCCTGGGCCCTCGGCACCCAAGCAAGGGGAAGGCCGCTCTTGTGGCGGAGAGGAAGGATCGCTTCCCTCGGGCTGCTGGCAGTGCTCCCCGCGCCACAGGAGATGTCCCTCGGATGGGGCTGCAGCCCTGGAGTGGCAGCGCCTGCACCACACCTTTGGGCCAGCATTGCCAACCTCCGAGACAGGCGCAGGACATCTGGCATATGACTCGCAGCTTGCTCCCTCCTCACGTCCTTCTCCTACACAGTTTCTTGAGAGCAGCGTGGGACCAGAGCTCATTTTCCCCCCTGTTATAAATGAGATCTCAACTCAATCTGAATTTTGTAATATTTGTAAAACAAATATTTATAAAAGGTATAAAAGGCAAGTAAACAGCACTGGGTGTGCAGAGAGTCCACGCTCCACCAAAACGCACACACAAACATCAAACATTCTAGATATACAGAACATTGCTTTACATACTAAACCCAAGTATGCCTACACATATGTACGGTCAGGAAAGGTAACAAAGAATCCTTTAAGTTCCAGGACTGAACAGGCTCCATTTTCCATTCCTTTTCTTGATGACAAACAAGTCTCCATTTTCCATCCCTTTTGAACAATATGAACAATAAGAAATTGTAGTGGGTTTACTTGGCAAGTTTTGGTAGCAGGGGCCCATAGGGGTGGCTTCTGTGAGAAGAATCCAGAAGCTGCCCCATTTTAGATAAGGGCCCTGCTGCTGTCCAGAGCCAAGCCAATAAGCGATGTTGTTTGCGTCTCTGTGAGAGCATATTTAAGAAAGGGAAGAAATTGCTGTGGAACAGCAGCTGGGAGAAAGAGAGGAGTGAGAAACGGCCTTGCAGACACCAAGGTCAGTGAAGGGGTGGGAGGAGGTGCTCCAGGCACCACAACAGAAGTTCCCCTGTGGCCTGTGGTGAGGACCATGGCGGAGCAGGCTGTCCGCCTGCAGCCCACGGAGTACCACAGTGGAGCAGGGTTTCACGCTGTAGCCCGTGGAAGAGGCCACGGTGGAGCAGGTGGCCCTGCACCGAAGCAGGCTGCAGCCTGTGGAGGACCCCCACCTGAGCAGATTGTGGGCCGGAGCTGCAGCCTGTGGAGCAGAGCCCACGCAGGAGCAGGGGGCCTGGCAGGAGCTGCCACCCGTGGGGGACCCAGGTTGGAGCAGTTTGCTCCTGACGGGTGGACCTCAGGAGCAAACTATAACAGTATGGAGACCAATAAAATCTCCCCTTAGTTTTCAGTGTTGAGATCCAACTTCCAGATCCCAAACTGACAAAATAGCACACAATAGCTGAGGTGGATACAGTAAGCCCCCAAGCCACCACAACCACACAACCTTTCCCTTTACCCAACGCCCCTCTAACCACTCGTAGCACTTAAAATGGGGAGGGAGGGAATTTTCTCACAAATAAGGTTTTGCACCCGAAAAATGCAGCTCTGCACCTTACAGTGCAAATGGGGGGCCCTAAAAAATAAGATATTGTGCCCTGAAAATGACAGCCTGGGCCAGAAAAGTGAGGGTGTAAGCACTAAGAAGCCAGTTTTGTCTCCTGAGAGCAGTCTTAGGCCCTGAACGAAAGGGCTTGGTCCCTGCAAATGAGGCCCTGGGCCTGCAAACTGAGGGTTTAGATGATCAGAAGAAGACCTGGGATGCCAAGTGGAGGTTCTGGAGCTTGAAAAGAAGGCTTTGGAGCCTAGAGAGGAAACACGGGGGCCTCCTAATGAGGCTTTGAACACTTAAAATGGGAGGGAGGCAGAGGGAGGGGGAGTGTGGGCGGGCCTGGTCGTCAAGGTGAGGCTTTAGACCTGGACCCTGGGCCTTTGGAGTCTCTAGCTTACGGCCTGTGCTATAAGTTGCCCCCTTAATTAATTTTCAGAGAGCATTGCATTAAGAATAGAAAGGAATTTATTGAGCAAGCCAACAGCAAGCAAAACAGTGCTGGGCGGCCAGGGAGTCTCGGCTCCGCCATCGGCGCGCACCTCACCCCCGCCAGGGTCCCTTTTTATATCTCGGTAATTCCGGGATTACGCAGCACATCCTGGTATATTCTGCAACTGCGCGCACTGTTGCTAGGGCGTTGTCTCTGTCCCTCTGGTGGTCGTGAAGATGAAGGCTGTAGTCTTCCTCGGCATTGTGGTTCAACTTCTTTTTTTTAGATTTGGTCATGTTGGCCCAGCGTGAGACAGGAAGGCAGGATGTTGAGACACTAGGTTAGCAACTTATCAGGAGATGGTTACATGAGCTTTGCAACAGTGTCTTTGAAGAAAAGAGGCAACTGAGATGCAGAAGGAGAGAAGGGGAGGGGGCTCTCTTTTTTGTTACATTAAGCAAAAGAATTTTCATAGTGTCCAGCCAAGTATTATACAGCTCCTTACTTGAGCAGGGAGCCTTCGCAATTCCTGCTCCTCAAACGGAACTCCTTGTTTTTATAATACAAAAGACAATGAACAAACATTTATTGTGTATTACAGGCACGATGCACTAAAACGGGCAGCCTGGTCCGTAAGAGTGTGGCTGGAAGCAAGAAAAATCTGACATTGGATCCAGAAGTTAGGTTAAGGGGGAGGCCTGGCCATCTAAGAAGGCCGCGTTGCATCTTATAATAGAATTGTGGATCCTAAAAATAGGGAATTGCTCCTTGGAAATGGCAGCCTGGTCTCTAAGGTTGATGTGTAAGCAACAAAAAACCAGGAGAGGTTATCCTTTCAATCAAGGCTTTTGAGCCCAAGGAAGAGAGGCTTTTGCCCTACTATGTGAGGCCGGGGCCTAAAAATGTCAGACAGCACAGCCTGCCCTCCTCTGTCTAGATCCAAGAGCGATGCTTTGCTCCCTCCAGATGGGTGTTTGGACCCGAAAAGGAGGCTTTGGGCCCAAAGCCTCAGGCCTTGGCTCTTCGAATGAACATTTTGAAACTAAAAATGAAAGAGGGTTCCTGTCAGCTAAGGTATTGCCCCCTATAAAGGCAGCTTTGCAGCCTCAAATGAAACTGTGAGACACCAAAGTAAGGCATTGTGCCCTACAAATGATGGCGTGGGCTTGAAAACTGAGGAGGTAAGCCATAAAAAGTCCCCTTTGGATCAGCATGGAGTTGCAGGGCCCTGAAAAGCAAGATTTGTTCACTAGAACGTAGAGCCTGGGGCTCAATTCTGAGGGGTTAGGAGATCAAAAGACGACTTTGGATCCCAAGTGGAGGTGCCGGACCCTGAAAAGAAGGCTGTGGCAGGCAAACAAGGAAACAAGGGGGCCTACTAATGAAGATCCTTTGGATCCTAACCAAGGGGTGGTCCTCAAAGTAGTGAGGCTTTGGACTATAAAACAGGTTTGGGACCATGCAGCCCAGAGGCTTTGAGGGACCAAAGAAGCCTTTTAGGATCCAACACCATTTTTCTCTTTCTTTTTTCCTTTTCTGTTTTTATTTGTTTTCTATTTATTTATTTATGTATTTATTTTGAATTGTTCAGACCCAAGGCCTCTAGGATGCTGAGGATGCTGCTGGCCAGCTCTGATGGCAACGAGGAGGAGGAGGCCACTTTCCGCGCTGAGGGCGGGTGGCCCAGTGGAGCTGTGGCTGTGGCTGATGCCACGCAGCCCCAGCCCCATGCATGCAGCCCCTGTGCCAGCAGTGTGCGGCCATGAGGTCACAGCGCCGCGCTGTGACGCTGTGCCAGGCCACGGGCACTTCTCTGCGCCGGCCCCAACGGCGGCACTCACGCGGCGGTGGCAGCATGGGGCGGATGTGGGGGGCTGCGGCCCCCACCCGCCTCCTCCTCCTCCTCCTCGTGCTGTGTGCCCGGGATGCCTGGGCTATGCCAAGGCGAGCGCTGGGAGCAGGTGGGCGCCAGCGCCAGGGGCAGCGGCAGGGCCGGATGCGGGCGAGTCGCCGGAGGGGCTGGGGGCCGAAGCCTGGGCTGAGCCCCCCCGGGGCCCCTGTGAGCCGAGCCATGCGCCGCGCTGCCCCAGCTCCAGCCTTCCCCTCCGTCGGGAGGTCCCTGAGCCCCGCCACAGCCTCGGGCATCTCGCCCCGTGCCCCGGCCCCTCCGTCACTGCAGGGTGCTCGGGGGCACAGCGGGCAAGGGGAACGTGTCTGCTCTCTGCTTGCTTCCAGGTGACGATGCGCTCGGCAGCGCTTCCCCAGCTCCTCAGCTGGGTCCTGGAGTGGAGCTCCAGGGGCAGCCCAGCGGTAAGTTGTCACCGTCCCCTGCCTCCAAAGCAGCAGCACTGGTCCGCGGGCGAGTGGAGGTCCTGCGCAGGCAGACCACCCCCTTCCGAGGGGTCGTCCGCTCCCTGGGGGGGCTTCCCGAGGGCAGACTTGGTTGCAGCACGCAGGGGAAGCCCTCCTCACCTGTGCCGGCCCCCATCTGTGCCCGCAGGCCGTGCTGTTCCAGCTGCTCTGTGGAATCCTGCTCCTGAGCCTGGGTGGCACCCCACAGGTACGTGGGCTACGGTGTGGCTCTTGCTTTCCTTGGGGTTTGTTGGTGGCTTTCTGCGCCAGCTGAGCAGTGCTGCAGCCTCTCCCTGGCCAGTGGGCTCTTCTCCACAAGAAGCGGGGACGAGTGTTTTTCCCCCAGCTCGCCCTGCTCCCGGGCCCTGCGCCGTGCCCCGGCCCCTCTGTCAGCCACCGCAGGGCGCTGGGGCAGAAGGAGCTCCCAGCACGCACTGGCAACGGTTTTGCTCTGTGCCTGTAGGTGATTTGTCCGGGACGTCCGAGCATGGTCCTGTCCTCGTGCCCCAGGGCGATCCCCCAAGTAAGTCAGCGGGAGGGAGGAGCGAGCATTGCCCTTGTTGTTTGCTGCCCGCGTGCAATGGACCTTCAGCCTTCCTTGGCGTCAGCCGTGCAGGAGAGCAGAGAGGGAAGGGCTCAGGCTCCGTGACACGCCTGGGGCGCTTTGCCTTGCCAAGCTGTCTTTGCCAGCCGCTCCGCCCCCATTCGTGCTGCAGAGCCAGCGGGCATGGTGGGCTTGAGTTTCGAGCCTGGGCTGAGCTCTGGGGAGGCCCTTCTCTGGGCAGCTGCACGCACGCTTCGTTCGTCTTGTCCCGGCACGCTGGCACTGCAGGCCCCTGCTGCCTGTTTGCAAGAGGCTCCTGGGCGGGAGGGAGAGCCCAGGGCCGTGCAGCAATCCCCTGTGGGAGCTGCGCGATGGGAAGAAGCATCCCGCCCTGTTTGGTGGGAGCTGCTCTGTTCTGTGTTCGCTTGCAGGTGTGGCTGTAGGCGACGGCTCTCCAGCTTCCGCGCTGGGTCCTCAAAGAGCAAGGCATCAAGCGAGAAGAGGCCAAAGCTCCCAGAGGACCTCGGCAATCCTGCAGGAAATCCTGCAGGAACTGGAGGGAGCACAGGGTGGGTGTGCAGCACGGGGAAGCCTGAGGGGCTGGCTACAGCCGTGTGCATGCTGAGAAGCATCGCCTGCTGCAGCTAGAAGCATCCTCCTGCTGAGGAGCGGTCGCTCCCAGTGCAACTGTGCCGCTTTCTTGCCGAAGGGGCGGACGGAGAGGCTGTGCAGAAGGAGGCGCTTCCCAGGGGAAACACGCTGCCAGGCTCGGAGGGGGCGCCAGAGGCAGCGCCAGCGACCGTCCCGCCAGGTAATTGCCGTCCGGTGGCACGCTTAGCACAGAGCAGGTGCTGCCAAAGGAGCCTGGAAGCGCTCTGGAGGAGGGCTGTGGGCTCTGGCGCGCGGAGCTCAGCGCCAGCAGTGTGCCAGAGATGCTGGCGGGCCTCTGTGCCTGTGGCTGGGGATCGCCTGCCTCCCACAGCAGCCAGTTGCAGCCCGTGACCCGTACCGGAGTGTACCTCCCGCAGCACCTGAGCCCCGCAGCTTGCCCAAGTCCCCAGGGGCCCAAAGCAGCACCGCAGCAGCGAGTGGGACCCCTCCTGCGACCTGCGGCCCAGGGGGCTGCACGGACTCGCAGAGGGAGCCTCTCCGTCCGCCCGCCCGTCCTTCGGCATCCTCTGTGCCTAAGCCGTGCTGAGGCTTTCCCTTTCTCTCCTTCTTGGCAGTGCTCTCGGAGCCCGGAGAAGCCCACCACACCGGGGTGTTCCAGTTTTTTCAAGAGAATCCAGGTACTGAGCAGCCCGTAAGCGGGAGCCGCGAGCATGGCGGCGGCGCCTTCTGCTGCTAGCAAGGCAGCTTCTTCCCGGAGAGGCTGGCAGCGGGAGAGCGACCGTCTCGGCACTGCCAGAGCTCCCGCAGGCTGCCCAGCAGCGCAAGGACGCGCTAAGGCCCAGAGCTGTTCCTCCAGGTGCGGCTGGCGAGAGGAGCGCGAGTGCCTCGGCCGGTGCCGCCGTGCGCAAGCACTGCCTCGTGAGCGCGGCGGCAATCGTGGGCTCCCTGCTCTTCGGCACGCTTCTGTGCTGCGGGGTCATCCGGCTGCGCAGGAGAAGACAGCAGTGAGCGGCCGTCTCTCGCCCCAGCTCCCCGTCGGCCGGCTGCCGCTGGCCTTGCAGCACCGCCGGTGAGGTGCTGCGGCGCGGCCGCCGGGTGCTGCCCAGCCTCCTCTCTCCGCAGGCGCCTCTCCGCAGCCTCGGAAGCCCGGGCACCGAGACGGGCCCAGCGCCAGCGGCCGCCACCCGGGCCTGGACGAGCGCACCCCAGCCGGCTGCAGCGCGACCGGCCCAGCGCCCTCCAGCCCCCGTGGATACCACCCCCCCGGCCCCCACCACCGTCCCGGCCCTCCTGCCAGGGCTGGGGGCGGCCCCCCCGGCGTGCGGGGCAGCGGGGGGGTGAGGACTGGCAGCCGGCCGGCAGCTTGTCCGAATAAAGCTCTGCACCCGAATCGCCAGTGTCCAGGCTGTGCTTCGCCTCGCGCTAAGTGGCCAGGGGAGGGAGAAGCTACAAGCAACCTGCGGACACCTTTCCCCCCTCTCCAGCCTCTTCTGCCGCTTGTCCCCGCTCTCTTGCCCTGCTCCAGCACGCAGGCCCTCCCATGGCATTGCAGGCCTTCCCAACGGGGTCCTGCATGGGCTTCCCTTTCTCTGCGACACCAGGAAAGGGGAGGCACCGCCATCAACAGGCTGTTCCCAGTGCTGGCAGCCTTGGGGACACCAGAGCATTCCAGACACGAGCTGGGGCTCTCTTCCGAGCAGCTGCGAACGAGGCTGTCCCTTCTCAGATCCGCTTTCCAGCCAGCGGCAGAACAGAGGCAGAACCTCTTCCTCCAGCTTTCCTGCTTCTTTCGCGCTGTTTGCCTGCCTGTTCTTTGTCTCCTTGTCCTGGCCAGCCTGTTGTCCGGCGCCCTGTGGGCTGGACACACAGCTCTCTGTCTCCTCAGGCTTTTCCTTAGAGCATCAACAAGTCCTGAGCCCTGCGGGTTGGATGGCTGAGAGAGGGAGTTAGGGGGATACAAGAAATCGTTAGCCACTAAAAAGGAGGAATTATCCTTTCAAACAAGGCTTTGGAGCCCCAGGAAGAGGCTTTCTGCCCTAATATGTGATGCTGGGGCCAAAAAATGTCAGGGCAGCATGGTGCACACTCCACTCTCTGCTTCCTCAAAATGGATGTTTGGACCCTAAAATTCAGGCCTCGGCTCCTAGCATGAGGATTTGGGGATTTGAAAGCAGGGCACTTCCTCTCACATACGGCTTTGCCATCTAAGAAGGCCATGGTGCATCTTATAATAAAATTGTGGACCCAAAAAATAGGGAATTGCCCCTTGGAAATGGCAGCCTGCTCTGTAGGATTGACGTGTAAGCAAGAACAATCCTGTCAAAAGGAGGGTTTATCCTTTCAATCAAGGCTTTGGAGCCCAAGGAAGAGGCTTTCTGCCTCAATATGTGTCTCTGGGGCCTAAAAAGAATGCTTTGGGCCCTAAAAGTGAGAGCCTGGGTCCAAGAACGGAGGGTGTAGGTGATAAAGGCGGCTTTGGATCCCAACTATAGGCTCTCTTGTCCTGAAAACGTCCTGAAAGCTGGGTGCTTAAGAACAAGGCTGTGGTCTATACAGAGAAGCCTTGGTGCCATGCCTGTATGCTTCTCAGCTGCAAAGAAAGGGTGAGAAAAAGGCTTTGGATCCACAAAAGATGCTCTTAGCCCTGAAGTGAAGGGGTAATAGGGCAGAAGTCCCCGTGAAGTCCTTCGGCACGATGAAGGCCTGCGTGAGCTCCAGCAGCAGTTTCGTCAGTGGAGGTTTTCCCTGGTGGGGCCGGGGTGTCACAGCACACACACACACACACACACACACACACACACAGAGACGAGTGGTTTTGTCCAAACATTAAGTATTTACAACAAATTCGACAAGCGCTTTTCCTCTACCAGCAGCAAATGCCTGAGGGCCCCCACAGCTTCACAAATCATAGCGGGAAGAGCCTACCGTGCCGCGAAAAGGTCGGAAAATAATTCAAAATTGATCTGCTAGGGGAAAAAAAATGCTGGCTGGTGGCAGGGTACACAATACACCCGAATCTCAGCTCTGTCCTCCGCAGGGTCAGTGCCCACGCCCAAGCGCGATGCTGATGGCACCTGAACATTTGCTGTAGCAGGCAGCAGAGCCAGCAGCTCAGGGGAGCAATTTTGAAAACCAAGAGGCACTTAACCAACCCTTCATCGACCCCGTGACTGCGGCAGAGTCCCGACTGCTCGCCCCGGAGTCCTCACACCAGCAAAAAGCACCAACCAAAGCCTGGGGGAACTTTGGTACAGCACAAGAGAAGGGAGTGGGGGTAGCGGAGCCGCATGGCAGAGCTGCTGCTTTTCACCATTTGATCATCCCTGATAATTGAAAGTAAGGCTGGGTGGGCTGACCCCCACCCCCACTCCTGGCAGCAAGCTCAGTCCATAACACACTGGAATAACGATTCTGCTCCCTCCCACCCCTACAGCTTCATCATCTGACACGGGTACAGTCAAAACAATGGCATACACGAGTAAAAGTCAAGAGTTGACATAGTAACTCCAGGATTTGGCTATCAACTGTCCGAGAAATCAGAACACCGAAGCTTCACAATGTGCCCAACATCGAGTTGTGCCAAGGGGGGAGGAAGGAAGAAGCTTTACATTTAAGCCTTCAGAGCATCGCTCCACCAGAAGATCGATTTGCAGCCACCATGGCGTGCCAATGGAGATCTTTCTGTGCCAAAAGAAGTGCTTTGTCCTCTCAATAGCGAAGGTAGCCACCTATAGTTACAGAACGGATGCACAAGCCCTTAACTCTGAGCAGCAGGAAAATTTAGGACAACTGAGTGCAGATCCTGCCAATTTCTACCAGTTCAGACTGTGCTTTAAGTCTCATTGCAAAGCCTCAGTTAGAAAAAGGATCACCTCGGGGTATCCAACAAGAAGAACAGGGGTTTTTTGTTTTTTTTTTTAATATACCATAGGACTATGCAGTTCAACTGTCAGTCATCTCGGAGAGTTCAAGGAGGAGCTCATCGTCGTCCTTCCCTAGGTCTAAGTCGATTTCGGCTTCCAGTCTGCCTCCTGAGATTTCCCAAAGTAGCTTCTCCAAATCGTCATCCACAGATAAGGGCGCGTTCCCTGTGGAACTCAGCCGGCGTGTCCGTGCCTCTTCTAGCTGGGAAGAAGCTGAGGTCAAGGTCTCCATCTGCTCCTCTAATCTTGCCGGGCTTCCAAGACGCACTTCAGGTCTTGGGAGAGCAAGAAAGAACAATCAGGATATGCCATTTCTTAACGGGCAATCCCTTTTCTGCAAACCGGCTCTTAAAACTGTAGGCAAGCCCTCCTACGCTTCAATCTTATACAGGGATTGTTATCAATCAACCCAGGGCTACATTTAGAGCCCGATGCGTTACCAGCTACATTTTTCAGTCTGGGGCTTTATCTGTGAAGCCAGGGCACCTGGAGTTGAGGTGGCATTCTTGAGGACCAAAAGGCAGAGGACACTACTCCTCATCTATCACCTCATGAGGAAGTAGAACTTCACCTCCTTCTCGTTCAGGTATTCAGACAACCCAAGAAGTCACTGGAAAGCTGTGCTGACTTGCAGCATTTAAAGAAAGCCTAATTAAGCAATCCTGCTAGCTGCTAGAAAGTGGTTTCAGGTGACTTATTCCTTTGATGGATTTGGGCTTTAATGATCTCAGAACCCTCCTTTTTTCCCACATGTGACAGAATTTATGTTTCCCTGGGGATATACACTGATTAAGAAAAAGAACAAGTTGGGGTTGTCACCTGTTTTGGGCATTTTCTTCAAGTCTGATGGCTGGGATGTGCTCCGGCACGTCTGAAACACCCTAGAAAGCAGCAAAACAGTATTTATGACACATGGGTAAAAGATTCCTTAATAGCTTTTTCCTCCACACTGCTTCTCCTCTGGCATTGCGGAGCCGTGGCCAAAATACAAAACCAAGGTGCTCCTGAAGAAAGTTCACATTCACCTGGAGGTTACTCATGATCTTGTGTCTTTTAAGAACATGGCATTCATGGGCAAAATCCCCCCCACCAGAGAAATCACAGCATCAGAGTACCGGTTAAAGAGTGCCATTCAGCTCATAAATACAGAAGGGTTCTACAAGCATCCTGTAGACAGCTACTGGATTTCAAAGGAAACAGAAGGCCTGCAGAACGTTTGCCTTTTCCACCTTTTCTCCTAGAGGAGGGTAGAAATTTAACAAGGGATCCATCTCTGCATTAGCCCCTGGCCTTACCATGGCTGCTTTTTTGGCTGGAGGTCCCATCATGTCAGCATCCAAGGCAGTCCGGAGTTCCACAGCTCCTATGGCAGAGGGATAACTCCCAGGTGCCTTACGTTTCAGTGCCTTCTTCTTGGGGAAAGTCACTTTCCCACCCGAAGGCTTCGCAGATGTCATCAAGTTGGCTAGAGTAAAAGGAAGAGAGAACTGATACAGTCTTGCTCTGCCTCAGGAAAAATCCAGGTTCTCTTCATCATTTCCACAGTCCTTCTACAAAGTTAAATGCATTTGGCCAGCAGAATTGCACCGCCATTGCCTGGATTCTCAGGAATGTTTTCCACATAGTAAACTCTGTCTACCAACAATCCATACAAAGGAACATAGAAACCGAATAGCTACAGTAAATAAGAATCCAGGACAAGGGAAACCTCAGACACATAGCAATCCTAAGTGCAAGCTAGGTTCACAAATATAGACAGCTTTTATATTTCAAGTCCTGCTCCCTCTAGGAAAGGAAAAAGCAGCAGTTAGAGTAGGACAAGAGTGTATGCAACTGTTGTACCAGCTGCCTCACCCTTGCAGTAATGTCCCACAGTTAAGTTGTTCTACAAAGTCCAAATTTGTAGTGTCATTTTCTACTCTCCCGTTCCTTACCTAACATCTGGCTGGCAGGAAAAGAAACAAACTAAGAAAAAGAAAGTACACACTTCGCTTCGTAGCATTGCGTGGCAAAATGCACCCAGCCAGAGTTACAGCATGAGAATTGTCATCTTCTGTCTGTATTTCAGAAGACAACCTAAGGAACTCTTAACCTTCAACACTTACTTTTAGCTTCCTGGCCCTGAAATTGAGCTGCCACTTTCCCTGCTGGTTCGGTATGAAAGAAGCCAGCAGTAGATTTGACAGCAGCTTCCTCCTTCCCAAGCTTCTCTTGTTGTTCTCTCTGTTGCCACTTCTCCCACCGTCTCTCTTCAAAGCTCTTCTCTGGACATTTACGAGTTCCACTCTGCTGAGTGGGCTAGAAGGAAAGAAAAGCAGTGCATGAATAGGACAAAAAAAAAAAAAAATCCGTGGAGATTTCGTTAAGAAAATCTGATCAGCAATCCCTCCAAAATGGTCTTGATGTGGAACAGCGTATTAATATCGTTCAGGTTACTGTTGTGTTTTTTTTTTTTTCCCCTAAAATTCTGCCTGTAACAAGAGCCATGCTTTACTATGGACACAGTCTCACATATCTGCAATATCCACTATGGCAAGCTTCTTTAAACAGCTAGGGTGTTCTGCTGTACATCTATTTATCACATTCTTTTTAAGCAGCAGAAAGTCATACAAGTTCCCCTAGACAGTATCCACTGACAGATTGATTTCCTTGAACACAGAACTCTGGCCTTCTGTATTAAATCCTTCATGTCTGACAGATCAAGTCAGTAAGAACAAAAAGAATTCCCTCCACGTTAACTGTGTAGATTTCAGCTGGTGCTAACAGGGTTTCTTTGTTGCTGTGGTATAAACAGACTGATTCCAAGTTTGAGGAGTACAGAGTTGTCTGGAAATGCTGCTGGCGATAGGCTTTAGACTGCACTGCAGCTCCTACCAGGTGCTGAAGGGTAAGAACACGCTCAAGACGGTGGCACACGGTGAGTAACCAAACTTGTCAGAATGATCAGAAATTGTACGAATGTATGTGTGTCTTCACAGAGGACTCACCTGTACATCAGGCACAGAGGAAAGTTTAGGAAAAGGCCGGTTCAATTCCACTGCCTTCTTTTCTTTTTTTAAAGCACCTGAAAAAGAAGAGAAAAAAAAGTTTGGTCAACGGCAGAAATAAAGAAAGCTGGGTACTTGTTTCCTTTGTGCATTTATTTCCTTGTGCCCCATGAGAGAGAGAGAGACAGGCTACAATGTGCAATCCATTCAGCAATTATCCATGAAGCAGATCCTGAGCAAACTGAACTTGCTCAAGATGGGAAGCACCTCACTGGGGCAGGCATTAAAGCATCTGTTTATGGAGCACCTGTTAGTTTTGTGCTCCATAAAGATTTCTGCTCTGCTGGGGCAGGTCCAGGTTGTGCTGAGGGAGCTGCACGAGCAGGTCTTGCCCCTGCGCTGGAATCTTCAGTTTTACCATGCCCTTCAGCCTCGGCTTTGGCTTGAGTTTCGCGTCTCTGAAGAGCTTTCTCACGACGGATTTCCTCCAGTGTTTTCACATGGATCTCTCCCATCGGCTTAGCAGCCTTCCCTGTCATCATCAAGAAATGAGGAGAAGCACCAACATTTAAAGAGAGTCCAGCAATAGTTTCAGTCTCCAACATTTGTCAGAGCACTAAGGAAAACTAATCTTGAGTGTTCCCAATAATGCATCTTAGAACAATATCCTTAGAACAACATTCTCCTCCTCCGCTGAGCCACTTGTATTTTGAAGACCAGCCCTATCCAGAGAGAACTGCTACACAGAAATGCTGCTTTACTTTAGTACTTTTTCAGACTGCATTTCAAATTCCTGCTCCTGGCAGTGGTTCTGTTCTAATTGTACGGAACGGTTCACAGAAGCAGCCAAAAACCTTGACAAGGCACAAGTAGAAAAGAAACACACACCTAGAGCCAGATTTCTGATAGTGGCTGTCAGAAGAGCTTCAGCACTCAAGCAAGAGGCATCAGTTCTTTGTTTTCGTTTCAATTAGTTTTTAGGGATGGATGAAAGCAGTCCAAGTTCATGGAAAGGAAGGAGGAGAAAGCATATTTAATATCTAGCTGTTACCTCTCTCAGTACTGGTCTGTTTCGGAGGTAATCCCAGCCTGTCCTTCAGAGACTTGGCAACTTGAACTGCAAAACAGAAAAAGAACGAATTAGGGAGGCTGCAGAATGTCAACTTCAGGTTCACATTGCAAAACAAGACAGGAAAGGGAACTTTGAACCCCAGTGATTACCACCTCAGCCAACATGCAAAAAGAAACATCACTGGAAAAGGACAAACAGAAAGACTAAATACAAAACCCAGGAATCCAATCCAGATGCCCGGTTAGTACCTGGATCTCTCTTGGGTGCTTTGTCAGCATTTCCCGGAGCCTCTACCTTCTTCCCCAGCCTTTCAGCAAGGCGGCGCTTCACTGGAAGGGTGCTTACATCATCTTCAGAGAAAACAAGGAATATTGTAAGAACTTTTCTTTGCAGGAAGCTTTGAGAACAGTCAACAATAAGCTTCTATTTTTCAAGCATATTTTCATAGAATTGCCTTTCAGCTGCTAAATGATTTATTTTTTTTTTTGGCCATTTCTGCAGTCAACACAGATCTCCACTGCAACGTATTTTCCTTTCACACATCAAAAATACTCTTTAATGCAGTCATATATAGAAGGCAGCACCTACGTAACAGCTCATAAAAAGTTCTTACCCGCGGAGGCTTTCCGTTTTCCTTGTCTAGCAGCAAGATCTAGTCGAACCACAGGTTCCTCCCCTAAAACAAAAGGGATTTTCTTTTTCTATTTCACAGAAACCGGTAGCCAACAGAAATATTATCCTGTTAGCCCATCTCCAACATGTCAGACACTGTTTTGACAGCTAAACCACATAAACTCATATTGTAACTATAATTAACATAGAAAAAAAATATTAATAGTCTCAGTGCTTGCTTCAAATTCCAGCTGAGATAGTAGAGAGTGAATCTGAGTCTGCTTGACAGCTATACTTTGTGCAGAACAAAGCTGCATAAGCAAGCAGAATATTATTAGGTACAAATGCTGACAAATAGTCCTTTCGAAGGTGAATGTCTACGAGTAAAAGTACTTCCACACTTTTTTCCCTTTCAAAGGCATTTGCACAGCTCTAAACAATTTATACACAAACTCCTGTCATACTGTGTCCACACCTGCCACTGGCAGCCTCTTTAATGCTTCAGAAATTGCTTCTTATATAGCACTGTCTTCTACAGCTCTTTCTTCTCCTTACTCTTCTGTTTTTCAGTTACCCCCCTATTTGCATACTGACACTTTTTTTCTCCTGCCACTGCACTTAACCTGAGCACCAAATCTTGCCAGTACAACCAGGGACTTTAAGCATAAAAGCACGTTTTGAACAGAAGGCAGCACCAGAAGGCTAACATGGGTGAATTGTTTTAATTATTGCTTAACCCTCCAGTTTAGGAGTAATGAAATCAAAACAAAAGCATTCACTATTACCTTTCCTGGAAGACAGTGTCACAGTTCTCACCACTGTCTGGACGTTTTCCTTTTCTGGAGCAGGAAAAATCACAGGATCAATGGGACAAAGAGAAGATCTTGAAGAACCTTCTGTTCAGAGCAACCAAAACATAAGGAAGTTTACCCGACATAAAAAACTATCACAAAGAACAAAAAACTTTAAATTATTTGTTACTGTCCAAAATACAGCAAGCAGAGCATGTAAATAAGAGAGGTGACCAATTTGCCTCTGGTTGCCCTTTGAACTCCCATTTAGAATACCAGCTGGCTGAGAATCAGGTTGCTTGATGCCCCCAGCTAAAACTGGAAGTCTGTCCCTCAAGCAGCTCCCAGTTACCATCACCTGCCGTGAACAGGATACGAAAGTAGGGAATATTAACTCACCACCGTGTCTCTTATGTTTTTCCTTCATCTTCTGCGATTTGATTTCCTCAAGTGTTTTTATTCCAAAATTCAGATTGCCCTCTGAAAACAGGAAACAGTTCATGAGACAGGCTTAGAGGCTCTCACTGAGGACCACAGGTCCTCAGGCTTCTTAGCGCTCAGCAACTTTCTGAAGTATTTAGAATAAAGCCTGTCAACACTCCTCACAAGTGAAAGAGCCGGAGAACCAAGGGCATTTTGCCCCTCCTTTCATCCTTCAGGCTTAAAAATGTAGTTTTAATTTTAATCCATTTACACGATATTAGATCCCTCTGTCGTTAGATATGGCTTATCAACAGTGGTTGCAAGCACTGGCTTATCAACAGTGCAACAAGGCTGCACGTGCAGCCATTTTAACGCCATGCTGTGGCCCTGTTTTGTTCTCCAAAAGTAAAGAAAAGGAGTTCACCTTTCTGACCCAATGGGCACATGATGGTATGAATGGCAGAAATGAGATCATGGAAATAACCGAGTCCATTCAGCTCCCCTACATTTTGTTGTGTTTTTACACCACACTGCTTTTGAGTTAACTGTCAAGTTCTTCTGATTTATCCTACTAAGGTGCTGGAATACCTTGTTTAGTAGCAGTAGAACTGCCTTTGTGAGTGGAAATCACCCGTAATCCATTTTTGCCTTCCGCAGCTGGTTGCTGGACGGGAGTTTTAGTTTCTTCTCCTTCCTCAGAAAGTTGGTCTGAAGGGGAAAAATCTATTCAGTTATGCATAGACCAGATTGTTCATGATTACGTAGCTCATGCAGTGACACTTCAGCCCATGCTTCATATAAAAAACTTTGTTGCTCTTTTGTTTTGTTTTGTTTTTTAAACAGCTACACTGACCTGATGAACTCCTAAGTAGAATACACTAGGACAAAACATCTAGGACTCTAGATTCTCTCTGCAGCTTTAACTACTACACAACACATTGCTCTTCAGACAGAAAAAAGAAATTTCCTTCCTAGTTTCACATAGAACTTTACACAACAGACCAGCTAAAGCCAGGAGTGGTTCTAAGCTTTCCTCCAACGTTTCAGGTTCTGTCCACTGACTGCCAGACAAAGCCACCAGTGACCTGGCCACACTGCCTGCCCTATCGCTAGTCAGACCTCAGGTCATCTGTGATTTATACATTCATTTACAGCACAGATTCCTTCAAGAACTAAAGATTTAACACATTCATTTACAGCACAAATTCCTTCAAGAACCAAAGATTTACACAATCATTTACAGCACAAATTCCTTCCAAGAACCAAAACATGCTCACCATCATCATCTTCATCATCATCTGCACCATTGATTACAACTGGAGGGTGTGTAGGGCTTGGGACATTTTCCGAGTTTTCCACTTTCATCACCCCCTTAGCTGTGGAGAGGGATTTGACTGGACAGAAAGTTTGTTTTGCTGCAGTGACATCTGAGCCACTTTCAAAGCATCGTCCGCGGACTCAGGCGGACTTGGCAGTGTAGCTGGAGGAAGAGGAGGATCATCGGTAATATGGCAGTTTAAAACTTTGACCACAATTTGGCAAAGAGATGGTAGGAAAGGCAGATAACCCGCACAGACAACGAATTCAGCATCTCCTTTTGCCCATCCCATCACTGTTTACACCGTCAACAATGACTTCCCTTCGAACAACAACACATCTCCCTGCCACCCAGCAAAAGATGAAACAACAGGAAGCAAACTGCAAGGCAAACATCACACAAAGCCAAGAGAAGCTGAGCACGAAAGCAGAAAACAAACACCAGCAGTACACTCGGTGCACTACACCTATGACTGCAGACCTTTTCCTGCACTCACAAATGAACAGTTACCTGATGGCCCCTACAGGATTGGCACCCACTAAGTAATACTCCAAATTAAGTCTTCAGCGCTTCAAGAAAAAGGACCTAAACTCACTCTTGCTTGGTGGGAAGAATTGTCCATCGATGTCACGTCCCTTTGCATGATGAAAAGCACAGTTGGCTTTCTGACAGCCTCCCGGCTGCTTCTCCCAGTAGCAAGGAATCTCACTGCGCTTTTTCTGAAGACAGAAAGAAAGAAAAGCTCGTGATAACACGCACCTGAGGCTTGCAAAGAGATGCGCAGCTCCAGATCATGACAGCTGTCACAACCCAGTGCTGAAACATCATTCCAAAGGTCAGTTTCTCAGTTCAGTGGAGTATTTCTGGGCATATTCACAAAGTTTGCATAAGCTGGAACCACTATGCACATTTAGATTTGTCATCATTCAGTTTGAGAAGACAGGCACTCTCAGACACCAGTTGAGGGTGGCTTAAACTAATACACCTAGGATTATACTAGCATTATTCAGAGGGAAAAAGAACATCTGAAGTTGCCTAGGTTAACCCTGTCTAGAACTACTTCTTGGACACTTAGTTCTTCTGCACCTTTAACTTTCCCCACTTCCTACCCCAGGCAGCTAGAACAGCGTTATCTGAAGGATTTTATTTCCCTCTGCTTCCTCCCACCCCCTCTCTTGGTAACAGAAACCAGTATGGTTTTGAAGCAAACGAATCTATCCTGCACAAGCACAATCAGTACACCTACGGCACTGAAAAATGCTTTTGTTGATTGATTTTGAGAACACATCGTTAGGCACTCACGTCAATTTCCATGTGTCTGAATCGGCAGACGTTCCTGAGACAACGACCCTCCTGCCACAGCTTGCAGACCGTCTCATTGCCCAGAGCAGCTTCGCAGTGGCGGTAGGCACATTTGTCTCCCTGGAACCAAAAGGAAACCAACGAGGAAAATAGAGTACAGCCTCAAAAATGGCCATGCTGCTGCCTAAGGTTGCTACAACTGAATTCAGAATCTATCTGGTTCTCAAGTTAACCAAAGACCAGTGTGCTTCCTCCTCCTAATCTACTCCTTCCTGAAAAAAATGGGGAAAAAAAAGCAAAGCAAAGGAAAGCCAGCCATACCTTGGTACAGGTAGAATAGAAATAGAAGTAGCAATCGTCTCCTTGTTTAGACATGCCGACGAGTTCTGCTAACAAGCTCGGCTTCTCTCCACAGGGACTTCCTCTGCTCTTGGAGAGAGCTGTCTTCACCCTTGCTTGGGCTGAAAGTCGTCTACTGGCTTGTGAGCAGGGAAATCTTCTTTTGAAAAGTAACCCTAAAGAAAGTAACAGGTAGGACGCATTAAACAGCACGTTGCAGGCACTGTGGGTCTTCCATTTCACCTACCTGGACAACCTCAGCAAAGTTATCGATCTTCAAAGACTTCCAGTTAACTTCTCCTGGAGGCCGAACCAAGACTGAATCCGTGAATTATTAATAAAGGGGTAGGAAGAATTTTCCTCCTCACTTTGCCAAGGGAACCTCTCATCCACAATTCAAACATAGCATGCGCTTTTAAGCAGCTTATAACTAATAGAGGAAGCAAGTCCATTTGAATGCTCTCTCAGACTGGAGACAGCCAGGGTTAGTTAGCTCTTCAAAACAATAAAAAACAACAACAAAAAAAAAAAACAAAACAAAACAAAACCAAAAAAGCTTTGAGAGGCAGGGGAATGCTCACTTTGCCAGTGGCATGGCTGCATGATACCAAGGATTTTGAATTAGTTGGATTTTTTGGAAGCAATTGGGTTTTTCTTTCTGCGCTGTAGCAAATACCACAGGTTTGCCATCACGTGCTGTTCCCTAATCCATATCTCCATCCTCATCCATTGCTGCAGGATCATGAAAGATTAGAGAAGACGACTTAGGTCTTCTTCAATTTAACAACCAATGATTTTTCGATGAGCAGAGCTGCAACAGATTTTATTTAGCCACAAGCATTTTTTTTTCTTTTTTCTGAGATGAAGTCAGAAATTTTAATTATTTATTTTTTTTTAAAGACACTAAATGTCACAAAACCTGCAACCAGACCAGATAAAGTTCAAATTAGAGTGATTCTGAATCCTTTCATGAAAACGCTGCACATTTCTGTGCAAATTATTTCTGACTCTTCTGGACAAAAGTGGATGAAATAGTTCTTACAAATTAATAATCAAAGGTTGGAACCTTTTACTCACACAAACACTAGTGAATTTTCCAGGAAATATTTTTTTGGCAGGGAATTTTCCCAAATCTAAAATAAAGAGAGGAAAAGTTGGCTTCTCATATTAGTTACTGCTTTTGACTGCTGGACAAAGGGAATAAAAACAGTAGTTAAGTGCAAGCTTTCCTTCTCTTCTTTACTATGGATAGGAATCATCACTTCGCACCTTTAGCACCTTCAGAAACACACCCAGTGCCACGCAGGTTCCTCTGCATCTACTTCTAACAATTACTGGTGCTCCTTAGCATGGAAGTTTGACTCAAAACACTCTCCAGATTTAGCTCTTTTGACTGCCCGAGGAGCTCATCATTTTGCTTGTTGCCTTCCAGTTTCCTGAACAGACCGGGAACGCTGTTCAGAATCTGAATGGATCTGGTCTAAGGAATGGGAAGAAAGCAAAACCAAGCATACCTCGCAGCCCTAAATTCCAAAAAAGCAGTCTCGTTTTAAAAAGGACCTCAAAAGCTTTTTTGTATTTTAACATAGCAATCCAAGCGCTAAACCAACTGAAGTTGCCCCTGAAAGCCTGAATAAAAATGAGTAACTCTGGTGCACTCAGCAGGTCTATAATAGAAGTTGGTAAGATTTTTAGATTTCTTTTTTTTTTTTGCTCCAGGGTGCTGGTAAAATTTTTGCATTAAGAGATTTTGAACCTTTTGTACCAAAGAATTAGAGATGCGCTACAGCGCCAGTAGCTGGGGGTCTGGAAATACACACCAACAAGTGTCATAAGCTTTGCCTTTGCTGAAGGAAGATGAATAGTACCAAGAAAATCTGTCTAGTTTGTTTTACAGGCTTGTCTTTCTCAGTATGGAACAAACTGACCTCCCTGGTCTAACTTTGCAGTTGCCTATTCTGCCTTTGTCCTGGAGAGAAGAGCAAGAAAGGAAAAAATCTATTTTTGCACTCCAAAAATGCATTAGAGGAGGATTATCACACCCACCTAAGGGTACTTCCCTGTTTGTTTGTAAAGCACCAAGTATTTCTCTTGGACAGTCTCTGTTGCTGGTCTGTTTTGTGTCTTCCATTTATAATAAAGATATTAAGATGCTTACCCCTTTACCCCTTGTTTTTTTTTTTTTTTTTTTTTTTTTTTAAAGAACAGTGGAAGTGGAGAGTCGGATGACAAGCAAGAACAAACACCAGAAACTCCTTGTTCTGCCCCTGCTTTTTAATCACCCAGCATCACCCCGGCTGCAAAACAGCCTCTGCTGATTTACCTGCTTGTTAAAGCACCCCACAGGCTGCAAGTGCGGTGTGCTAGGTGTCAAGTTCTATTTCGCGGTGCACAGGTAACCATTCATCTTCCCACAGTCGAAGCACAGAACAACCTCTTGCTAACAGAACTCATCCCTGCTGCTGCAAGAAACCTCACGGCCTGCAGGAAAACCTCAAGCTAAGAGTTCCAAAGCCAAAGCAGAAAACGCATGATTTGTACTCTTTATATTGGAGTGAATTCTAGCTGCTAAACGCTGCCTACATCTGAGGGCACGTGCTGAGGCTGGGGGGAAGGACACTCAACACCCACCGACAGCAGGAGTGCAAAGATGCCAGCCAAGAAGGCAAAGGTTAGAGCTGAACGCTGCCTCAGCTTCCTCCAGCAGCCAGCTGGGGGGCACCTTTCAGCACGCTCTCTGAGACTCTGAGCCCCGAGTTACCGCAGCCGCCAGGTACAGCTGCTCCTTGCTGGCCCAAACTATTGGAAGAGTCTTCAAACTTCAGGGACCTGTTTTATGACAGCCTCAAGATCCAATTAATCTGTTCCTGAAGGCGCTGATCGTCCTGGTGTTTCTGGAGCTGTCCAAGAACAGGAGCTCGTCTGATCAGACAGTGCTTTGGCACAGATTTGTCTTTAGCTTGACACATCAAGGTGAAGAGGAATCGACTCTTGCAAGCAACCTCTCAAACAGGGATCTAATAAGGTGACCAAAATGACAGATCTGTTGTGCAGATCTGAGCACGTCCCTCTGCAGGGAATCACTTTCAAGCCTAAGATGTTTCACCCATCTCCCTGCCCCAGAGCGACACAAGTAAAGCTCTTAAGCAATTGCTAACCTGTTCTCAGTGCTCACGAGTCCCAAATCACTCATTTTACAATCTATAAACCATGGCAGCTGGCACCTAGCTGGCACACGGTGACACTGCACACGTTGGCAGTGTCATCAGGAGCTGCAAAGTCAGGGCTGAGGGGGTTAAGGGAAAACCACACATCAGTTTAGCAACTTGGCTCCCGTAGGATACTTCCTACGGCAGGAGTTTCAGCAAAGCCACTCAGAGGGACCTGCTGGCTAATTCAAATGGGACTTCTGCTGGAGCAGTCAGAAGGCAGCAGGGTATCAGGAGATATCCAGTGGACATCACTGTCAGTCTGTGGCAGTTTGGGGTCCAGGTATCAGTGGTTAGGTGGGGTTTTCTCTGCTTCACTTTCTCCAAAGCTGTGAAAAAATATTTCTTTTACAGCACTGTACAGTCCCACGTTACGGATGGAACCAGCTGCATCAACTTCCAGTACGACGGCGTTGGAAAAAGGTGCCTTTGGTGGTCAGAAGCACAACAGCTCTGCTGATGTGTTATTGAAGTGTGTTCTTTCATCTGAGTTTCCTCATAGCAGTATGTAGCTGAGGGGGTCCAAGTTTCCCAGGGAAGATTTATGGTTTTTCTCCTACCAAGCACTAGCTCAGTATACAAAGCTCTGTTAATAACACCCAAGCATGTAGATGTTAAACTGAAACTGCTTTTAAACCTAGTTGTTGTTACGAAAATAGCTTAATACACCATCTTCACAGGGTAAAAATTCACATGGAAGTACAGAAAAACCCAGAAGCGCTTCCTGAGCTTCAGTTTACCAACAGCACCATCGGATTTAGATCCTGGCCTGGCAGCCAGGATGCAGGGTCTGTAAGCATTGCTGCCATGTGGAAGTGCCAAGGCAGGTTTCTGGCCTGCCCTGACTAAAAGACCTTTTTTTTTCATACAAACAGCGTGCCAGGTACGCTGTAATGCCAATGTGCCAGGTCAATAGAGGATGTCAAACAACAGAGGCGTTTCTCCTAATTTCTGGCATGAAAACGCTTTTAACAGCATTCTTTTCACCAAGAAACCCCTCTCTATCTTCTCCAATGCTCCAGGATCTGCTGCAGCTGCAGCAGCCGCGCTGCTACAACCCACATCTTTACCAAATCTTTTCAATAATTGTGCTTTACCTCGGCAATGTTGAGGTCACTCCTCTTCCTCCTCCAGCTGAGGAAGCAGCTCGCTGGCTCTGCCACACCGCAGGTGCGCAAGCGAAAGCTGGGAACACAGGAGTCAAACTCTCAGTGCTCACGAAGCCACCAGGGCACAGGCCTGACACAGAGGCACCCCGGATCTGCTCTCCCACCCCGCTGCGAGGCTCACAGCAGCCCCGACCCGAAGCGCACACAATGCTTCGCATGGTGATGTCACCGCTGACTCTGAGTCCCCAGGTGAGGATCTGCCTCACCACTCTCAACGCTGGGGTTGGGTTTTGGTTTTGTTTTTTTTTTTTCTTTTAAACATTCACAGCTTATGGGAAACCATCAGGTAAACCACAGATCGCTAGGGAAGAAGTCCCACACGAGGGAAGCCCGTGCTTTTCTTCCAGGCAGCGGCACGTGCTTTAACACGCCGCATTCGACAAAGCAGCTCTCCCCGTTTTGCTCAGTGGCAACAGGCACAACTGCAACGCACACAGGTGTAGGCAGCACCTGCAGGTCCCAAACCCTTAACCGGTTTGTAGAGAGCACCAATTTTTGAAGGAGTGGTTCTCCCTTAATCCATGAGCCCTTCTTTCCTTTATTTATAGCAGGTGGCTCTCCTCCATTTTCCTCCTCAGTGTCTGAGCAGACACTGGGAATCGTTTCTGGAGGAAGGGCACTGCTGAAGCTCCTACATCTACTCTCCGAGAAAAGAGAGTATGTCAAAGAATACAGATTTCCTTTCTTTTTCCTTTTTGAAATACAATTTCTGAAATCAACGCTGCCGCCTGGCAGCAAATACCTACGGGACTAAAGAGGATTCCTCATCCTCACTGTAACGTTGTAGTTAACCTCCCAACGAACCCATCTCCCCAGGAAGCGGCCATTTGAGATGGGAAGGGGCAGAGCAAGAGGAAGCTCTCCTTAGCCTAGCTCTTCCCCCAACACCACCTCACCACCCAGCACCAAATTCAATTCACCTGCTCCGCCCAATCAGTCGAACGGGCGTCCGACGCTGGCACACGCCACAGCGGTGGTTCTGACGTGGCTTAAATCACCTATCCGCAAAATATCTCGGGTCTGTACGCTCCAATAACGCAGTAGTTGAGAAATAACGCCCAGAGCTCACACTCTGAGTGCAGCCCAACAGCACCGAAGCACCGGGAGGCTAAACATTCGCAACCTGGCAACAAGGCCGACCCAAGCAACAGCACGGAACCCTTCTGCACCTTCAGCGTGGACATCAGCGTAAGGAAACACAGATTATTTTTTTCTCCTGGGGCTGCACCGCTCAGGGCCAGCAGAGCAGCGCTTCCCCTTCCCTTCTCTGTCTGTGCCAAGATCATGCCTTGTCTCTCGAGTCCTGCCCGTGATGGTGCCTGGCCTCAGCCCCTTGAGGCGGCCGTTCCTCCACCACCGCAGGTCTCTTGGCAAGCTGCGAGTCATTTTATGTCTTGTCACGGCTTTCCAGAGCCAGGCACACAGGTTCTGGAGAAGGCTGGGGCAGGACAAGCCTGCTTTAAGCCCCAAACCTGCCTCCTTTACTGTCTCCTCTCAGGCCAGGCCTACCCTCCGGGCCCAGCAGCACTCATCCTGCCTGCCCCAGGACCCGCAGGTTGCTCACTGTGGTAGCAACAAAGAGCCCCCCAAATGTCTGTCCTGGGGTACACAGGGGTGAGGCAGCCCCGTCACTGCACAGACACCCACGGGACACGTCACCAGAGCCGCTAGCGGCTTGGCAATTAAGGACGTGGGAGAGGAGCCCACGTCACGCAAGCATTCGTGGCTGCCCTGGACAAAGAAAGAAACAGTGGCTGTTTTTCTCCCCATTTAAATAGCTAAAAGCACCGCTAACAGTTTCTTTCTTTGCGTCCAGCCTGTACTACGTTTAAAGAAAGAAGCAGCTTCTGCTGAGGAGGTGGAAGATGCTGTCAGCAGAAACACCGTGCCTAGAATGCGAGCAGGGAAGACAGCGATGCTGCGAAATAAAGCTTTTACAGCCGCTTCAGATCAGTTGGCCCGGGCTCCAAGGGTCAGACACCCAGCAGGGAACATTGAATTTCCTCCTCGATAGCCTTGCCCAGCTCAATCTTGCCATCCTGACTTGGCTCCAGAGAAAGCCTCTTATTAAAGGCACAGAGAAACAATAGCTTCTCGGCCAAAAACTAGGAGTTCAAGCAAGCCAGTGAAAAAACTGTGCTTGGGAACAAGAACGTTTCAGAGGCTAGTTGATTTAGTTCTCATCGTCACTCGTGTCATGGCAAAGGGCCTCTACAGAGGCAAAAGAGTCTCAGCACTGAGGTAGGACATAGTTCAAACACCAGCCCCAGAAGGTGGAGATCATAGCCTTGACTCACCCTAAAGGCATCGCAGAAAGGGCACCAGGTAAGAGGACAAGGAGGGTTTTTGCTCTAGGGTTAGTTTGTCACATAGCCCAGGAGCCACTGGCTTTGGCTAGCATTTGACAACTGATTCTGGACCTTGAATGGACGAAGCCATACTCTGCCTCTGAATAATGAGGCTTGCATAGAGAGAAAACCCACACTGCCTATAGGGACTCTGTCATAGCAGTGGGCTTGCTTCTTGATCCCCATCCCTCTTTCCACCCTGCAGGCCCTACTTGCACGCTCTGCCTTGCTCAGATGGGAAGCTCAGCCATTCATCCAGTACCACGAGAAGATGTGGGATTGATTTCACAAGCTGGTGGACACACTGAGGACGTCACAGTTACATGTGGGCACATTTTATTCTCTGGATGCACTCGCGCATTGTTTCTGCTCAACAGCCAAAGCTTTATTGATTCAAAACCATTTCCCTTCTCCCCCACCCCCAGCATGTTTTATTTATTTATTTATTTATTTTAAATTTTGTATATGTATCCCTTTTCCCACCCCTCAACTGCTCGTCCACTTCTGATTTGAGTAATATCTCTGCTTGGAGTCTGTTTTCTCAGAAGAAGCTAACTGACAATTCATTCATTTTTTTTTTCTTCCAAGAACCATATAAATTACATGCAAAACATTGTACACAGAGATTAATATCAAAATGCAATACAGATCAGGTACACTTTAAGCTGGACTCAAGGATATGGCAGACACAACAGGGTACATATTGCTTTGAAACCACCATTTTTTTTAATGTCATGCATACCACATAATATTCAGTCTTTTGGTTTGTATTTTTCTGTTTTTATACAAAACTAGCAGTGCTTATTATACTAGTTACTGGATAAGAAAAAAAAATCAGATCTGTGTGTCTTCTTCAAATCAAAATTTTGTTGTGAGAGGATTGGATAAATATATATACACACACCAACAAGCGTCATAAGCTTTGCCTTTGCTGAAGGAAGATAAATAGTACAAAGAAAATCTGTCTAGTTTGTTTTACAGGCTTGTCTTTCTCAGTATGGAACAAACTGACCTCCCTGGTCTAACTTTGCAGTTGCCTATTCTGCCTTTGTCCTGGAGAGAAGAGCAAGAAAGGAAAAAATCTATTTTTGCACTCCAAAAATGCATTAGAGGAGGATTATCACACCCACCTAAGGGTACTTCCTTGTTTGTTTATAAAGCACCAAGTATTTCTCTTGGACAGTCTCTGTTGCTGGCTTGTTTTGTGCTGTCCATTTATAATACAGATATTATAAAAAAGATAATAAAGATATTAAGATGCTTACCCCTTGTTTTTTACCCTCCTCTTTGGGTCCAAACACCCATCTGGAGGGAGCAAAGCATCGCTCTTGGATCTAGACAGAGGAGCGCAGGCTGTGCTGTCGGACATTTTTAGGCCCCGGCCTCACATAGTAGGGCAAAAGCCTCTTCCTTGGGCTCAAAAGCCTTGATTGAAAGGATAACCTCTCCTGGCTTTTTGTTGCTTACACATCAATCTTAGAGACCAGGCTGCCATTTCCAAAGAACAATTCCCTATTTTTAGGATCCACAATTCTATTATAAGATGCAACGCGGCCTTCTTAGATGGCCAGGCCTCCCCCTTAACCTAACTTCTGGATCCAATGTCAGATTTTTCTTGCTTCCAGCCACACTCTTACGGACCAGGCGGCCCGTTTTAGGGCAACATGCCCAATTTCTAGGGTCCACACTTTGATCGTAAGGTGCAAAGCGGCCCTTTTAGATGCCGAGACCTTATTTGAGAGGAAAACCCCTCATTCCATATTCCCAAATCCTCATGCTAGGAGCCGAGGCCTGAATTTTAGGGTCCAAAGCCTCCTCTTTCGGTCCAAACACCTAGATGGAGGAAACAAAGCAGCACTTGAGGATCCAGACCCTGAGCTGCAGAGTCCAAAGGCCAAGCTTTCAGCTCCAAAGCCTGACTTGAAGATACAAGACACGCCCTCTCCTCCTCCTCACTGCCTCTTGCCTCCTCCCCTCCTCAAATTTTAACCATCTCAAACCTCATTATTAGGGCCCCATGCTTCCTTATTTCACCCCAAATCCCTATGTTCAGGGTCCACAACCTCCACTTGGTATCAGAACTCTTCTTCTGATTGCCTTAACCTTCCATTTAAGAGACAGGGTGCTCCTTTAAAGTGACCAAGTGCTTTGGGTCAGGGCCCTGACACTTGCTTCTGGATCCAAAGCTAGATTTTCCTTGCTTCCAGCCACACTCTTACTAACCAGGCTGCCATTTTTAGGGCACAATGCCCGATATTTAGGGTCCACATTTTCAATGCAAAGTGCAAAGCGGCCTTTATAAATGGCGAGGCTTTCTTTGAGAGGAACACCCCTGCTTTCAAATTCCCAAATCCTTATGCTAGGAGCCGAGGCCTGAATTTTAGGTTCCAAAGCCTCCTTTTCAGGTCCAAAGATCCATCCGGAGGGAGCAAAGCATCGCTCTTGGATCTAGACAGAGGAGGGCAGGCTGTGCTGTCTGACATTTTTAGGCCCCGGCCTCACATAGTAGGGCAAAAGCCTCTTCCTTGGGCTCAAAAGCCTTGATTGAAAGGATAACCTCTCCTGGTTTTTTGTTGCTTACACATCAACCTTAGAGACCAGGCTGCCATTTCCAAGGAACAATTCCCTATTTTTAGGATCCACAATTCTATTATAAGATGCAACGCGGCCTTCTTAGATGGCCAGGCCTCCCCCTTAACCTAGCTTCTGGATCCAATGTCAGATTTTTCTTGCTTCCAGCCACACTCTTACGGACCAGGCGGCCCGTTTTAGGGCAACATGCCCAATTTCTAGGGTCCACACTTTGATTGTAAGGTGCAAAGCGGCCCTTTTAGATGCCGAGACCTTATTTGAGAGGAAAACCCCTCATTCCATATTCCCAAATCCTCATGCTAGGAGCCGAGGCCTGAATTTTAGGGTCCAAAGCCTCCTCTTTCGGTCCAAACACCTAGATGGAGGAAACAAAGCAGCAGTTCAGGATCCAGACCCTGAGCTGCAGAGTCCAAAGGCCCAGCTTTCAGCTCCAAAGCCTGACTTGGAGATACAAGACACGCCCTCTCCTCCTCCTCACTGCCTCTTGCCTCCTCCCCTCCTGATATTTTAACACCCCATCTAAGAAGGACGCGTTGCATCTTATAATAAAATTGTGGACCCTAAAAATAGGGAATTGCCCCTTGGAAATGGCAGCCTGCTCTGTAGGATTGACGTGTAAGCAAGAACAATCCTGTCAAAAGGAGGGTTTATCCTTTCAATCAAGGCTTTGGAGCCCAAGGAAGAGGCTTTCTGCCTCAATATGTGACTCTGGGGCCTAAAAAGAATGCTTTGGGCCCTAAAAGTGAGAGCCTGGGTCCAAAAACGGAGGGTGTAAGTGATAAAAAGGCAGCTTTGGATCCCAACTATAGTCTCTCTTGTCCTGAAAACATCCTGAAAGCTGGGTGCTTAAGAACAAGGCTGTGGTCTATACAGAGGAGCCTTGGTGCCATGCCTGTATGCTTCTCAGCTGCAAAGAAAGGGTGAGAAAAAGGCTTTGGATCTGCAAAAGATGCTCTTAGCCCTGAAGAGAAGGGGTTATAGGGTGAAAATGAGACCTTTGGCCCTAATGAGGAAGGCCCCAAGAAGGCGTCTCTGAATTCAAGAGGTGGGTCTCCAGGCCCTAATATTAAGGCTTTGATCACCAAAAGGAGACTCTAGGTAGGCAATCAGCAGGGGACTTAGGATCCCAAAGCAGCGTCTGGGCCCTGAAAATCAGGGTTTGGAGCCTGAGCATGAGATGTCAGCCATGAAGAATGAAGTTTTAGAGCCTAGCATGGGGGTCTCTGGACACTAAAATGGGGCTTTGAACCCAGAAATGAGCCTTTGTACCCCAACCTGAGGCTTTGAGTCCCAAGGAGAAGGCTCTGGGGTGCTAAAAAAGAGGCTTTGGGCTCTCAGGTTGAGCCTTTGGGATGTGACAGTCAGGCCTTGACTCAGCAAATGATGATCCTGGCACTGAAAAGGAGGGTTCGTTCTCTAAAAAGGGCTTTGAGCCCAAGGAGGATGCTTTTTGCCCTAATATGTGATGCTGGGGCCTAAAAATCATGGACAGCGCAGCCCGCTTCCTCTGTCTGGATCCTGAACTGCTGCTTTGTTTCCTCCATCTAGGTGTTTGGACCGAAAGAGGAGGCTTTGGACCCTAAAATTCAGGCTTCGGCTCCTAGCATGAGGATTTGGGAATATGGAATGAGGGGTTTTCCTCTCAAATAAGGTCTCGGCATCTAAAAGGGCCGCTTTGCACCTTACGATCAAAGTGTGGACCCTAGAAATTGGGCATGTTGCCCTAAAACGGGCCGCCTGGTCCGTAAGAGTGTGGCTGGAAGCAAGAAAAATCTGACATTGGATCCAGAAGCTAGGTTAAGGGGGAGGCCTGGCCATCTAAGAAGGCCGCGTTGCATCTTGTAATAGAATTGTGGATCCTAAAAATAGGGAATTGTTCCTTGGAAATGGCAGCCTGGTCTCTAAGATTGATGTGTAAGCAACAAAAAACCAGGAGAGGTTATCCTTTCAATCAAGGCTTTTGAGCCCAAGGAAGAGAGGCTTTTGCCCTACTATGTGAGGCCGGGGCCTAAAAATGTCAGACAGCACAGCCTGCCCTCCTCTGTCTAGATCCAAGAGCGATGCTTTGCTCCCTCCAGATGGGTGTTTGGACCTGAAAAGGAGGCTTTGGAACCTAAAATTCAGGCCTCGGCTCCTAGCATGAGGATTTGGGAATTTGGAATGGGATGAGGCCTCTCAAAGAAGGCCTCAGCATCTAAGAAGGCCGCTTGTCAACTTACAATGAACGTGTGGACCCTAAAAACAAGGATTTCTTCCTTGAAAATGGCAGCCTGGTCCTTAAGATTGTGGGTGTAAACAAGAAAAGCCACTAAAAAGGACGGTTTCTCCTTTCAAATAAGGCTTTGGAGCCCAAGGAAGAGGCTTTTTCTGCCCTAATATGTGACGCTGAGGACTAAAACAAAAAAATGTTTTGGTCCCTTAAAATGAGGGCCTGCATCCAAAAACGGAGGGTGTAGGTGATAAAAAGCCTGTTGCATCCCCAGTGGCTGCACTGCGCTGTGGAGGGCGCCTTGTCCAAACCGAGGTGTCCTGTGTGGCCTGGTCACAGGCAGGCGGTGCAGCAGGCTGTCACCGTGACAGGGAGCGCGGCCCGCCCTGCTCTGTCTGGATCTTAAAGTGGGGCTGCATCGCTGTCTTCCCTGCTCACATTCTAGGCACGGTGTTTCTGCTGACAGCATCTTCCACCTCCTCAGCAGAAGCTGCTTCTTTCTTTAAACGTAGTACAGGCTGGACGCAAAGAAAGAAACTGTTAGCGGTGCTTTTAGCTATTTAAATGGGGAGAAAAACAGCCACTGTTTCTTTCTTTGTCCAGGGCAGCCACGAATGCTTGCGTGACGTGGGCTCCTCTCCCACGTCCTTAATTGCCAAGCCGCTAGCGGCTCTGGTGACGTGTCCCGTGGGTGTCTGTGCAGTGACGGGGCTGCCTCACCCCTGTGTACCCCAGGACAGACATTTGGGGGGCTCTTTGCTGCTACCACAGGGCGCAACCTGCGGGTCCTGGGGCAGGCAGGATGAGTGCTGCTGGGCCCGGAGGGTAGGCCTGGCCTGAGAGGAGTTTGGGGCTTAAAGCAGGCTTGTCCTGCCCCAGCCTTCTCCAGAACCTGTGTGCCTGGCTCTGGAAAGCCGTGACAAGACATAAAATGACTCGCAGCTTGCCAAGAGAGCTGCGGTGGTGGAGGAATGGCCGCCTCAAGGGGCTGAGGCCAGCCACCATCACGGGCAGGACTCGAGAGACAAGGCATGATCTTGGCACAGACAGAGAAGGGAAGGGGAAGCGCTGCTCTGCTGGCCCTGAGCGGTGCAGCCCCAGGAGAAAAAAATAATCTGTGTTTCCTTACGCTGATGTCCACGCTGAAGGTGCAGAAGGGTTCCGTGCTGTTGCTTGGGTCGGCCTTGTTGCCAGGTTGCGAATGTTTAGCCTCCCGGTGCTTCGGTGCTGTTGGGCTGCACTCAGAGTGTGAGCTCTGGGCGTTATTTCTCAACTACTGCGTTATTTGAGCGTACAGACCCGAGATATTTTGCGGATAGGTGATTTAAGCCACGTCAGAACCACCGCTGTGGCGTGTGCCAGCGTCGGACGCCCGTTCGACTGATCGGGCGGAGCAGGTGAATTGAATTTGGTGCTGGGTGGTGAGGTGGTGTTGGGGGAAGAGCTAGGCTAAGGAGAGCTTCCTCTTGCTCTGCCCCTTCCCAAGGGTACCCAAGGGTACTGAGAGAACTGGCAGATGAGCTGGCCAAACCCCTATCCATCATTTATCAGCAGTCCTGGCTATCGGGGGAGGTCCCAGCTGACTGGCGGCTAGCAAATGTGACGCCCATCTACAAGAAGGGCCGGAGGGCAGACCCGGGGAACTACAGGCCGGTCAGTTTGACCTCAGTACCAGGGAAGCTCATGGAGCAGATCCTCTTGGGAGTCATCATGCGGCACTTGAAGGGCAAGCAGGCGATCAGGCCCAGCCAGCATGGGTTTATGGAAGGCAGGTCCTGCTTGACGAACCTGATCTCCTTCTACGACAAAGTGACGCGCTGGGTGGACGAGGGAAAGGCTGTGGATGTGGTCTACCTTGACTTCAGCAAGGCTTTTGACACCGTCTCCCACAGCATTCTCCTCAAGAAACTGGCTGCTCTTGGCTTGGACTGGCGCACGCTTCGTTGGGTTAGAAACTGGCTGGATAGCCGGGCCCAAAGAGTTGTGGTGAATGGAGCCAAGTCCAGTTGGAGGCCAGTCACTAGTGGCGTCCCCCAGGGCTCGGTGCTGGGGCCGGTCCTCTTTAACATCTTCATCAATGATCTGGATGACGGCATTGAGTGCACCCTCAGTAAGTTTGCAGATGACACCAAGCTAGGTGCGTGTGTCGATCTGCTCGAGGGTAGGAAGGCTCTGCAGGAGGATCTGGATAGGCTGCACCGATGGGCTGAGGTCAACTGTATGAAGTTCAACAAGGCAAAGTGCCGGGTCCTGCACCTGGGGCGCAATAACCCCAAGCAGAACTACAGGCTGGGAGAGGAATGGTTGGAGAGCTGCCAGGCAGAGAAGGACCTGGGAGTGATGGTGGACAGTCGGCTGAATATGAGCCAGCAGTGTGCTCTGGTGGCCAAGAAGGCCAACGGCATCCTGGCTTGTATCAGAAACAGCGTGACCAGCAGGGCTAGGGAGGTGATCGTCCCCCTGTACTCGGCTCTGGTGAGGCCGCACCTCGAGTACTGTGTTCAGTTTTGGGCCCCTCGCTACAAGAAGGACATCGAGGTGCTTGAGCGGGTCCAAAGAAGGGCGACGAAGCTGGTGAGGGGCCTGGAGAGCAAGTCCTACGAGGAGCGGCTGAAGGAGCTGGGCTTGTTCAGCCTAGAGAAGAGGAGGCTCAGGGGTGACCTTATTGCTCCGTATAAGTACATTAAAGGAGGCTGTAGCGAGGTGGGGGTTGGCCTGTTCTCCCACGTGCCTGGTGACAGGACGAGGGGGAATGGGCTAAAGTTACGCCAGGGGAGTTTTAGGTTAGATGTTAGGAAGAATTTCTTTACTGAAAGGGTTGTGAGGCATTGGAACGGGCTGCCCAGGGAGGTGGTGGAGTCACCATCCCTGGAAGTCTTCAAAAGACGTTTAGATGTAGAGCTTAGGGATATGGTTTAGTGGGGACTGTTAGTTTTAGGTCAGAGGTTGGACTCGATGATCTTGAGGTCTCTTCCAACCTAGAAAATTCTGTGATTCTGTGATTCTGTGATTCCCATCTCAAATGGCCGCTTCCTGGGGAGATGGGTTCGTTGGGAGGTTAACTACAACGTTACAGTGAGGATGAGGAATCCTCTTTAGTCCCGTAGGTATTTGCTGCCAGGCGGCAGCGTTGATTTCAGAAATTGTATTTCAAAAAGGAAAAAGAAAGGAAATCTGTATTCTTTGACATACTCTCTTTTCTCGGAGAGTAGATGTAGGAGCTTCAGCAGTGCCCTTCCTCCGGAAACGATTCCCAGTGTCTGCTCAGACACTGAGGAGGAAAATGGAGGAGAGCCACCTGCTATAAATAAAGGAAAGAAGGGCTCATGGATTAAGGGAGAACCACTCCTTCAAAAATTGGTGCTCTCTACAAACCGGTTAAGGGTTTGGGACCTGCAGGTGCTGCCTACACCTGTGTGCGTTGCAGTTGTGCCTGTTGCCACTGAGCAAAACGGGGAGAGCTGCTTTGTCGAATGCGGCGTGTTAAAGCACGTGCCGCTGCCTGGAAGAAAAGCACGGGCTTCCCTCATGTGGGACTTCTTCCCTAGCGATCTGTGGTTTACCTGATGGTTTCCCATAAGCTGTGAATGTTTAAAAGAAAAAAAAAAAACAAAACAAAAACCCAACCCCAGCGTTGAGAGTGGTGAGGCAGATCCTCACCTGGGGACTCAGAGTCAGCGGTGACATCACCATGCGAAGCATTGTGTGCGCTTCGGGTCGGGGCTGCTGCGAGCCTCGCAGCGGGGTGGGAGAGCAGATCCGGGGTGCCTCTGTGTCAGGCCTGTGCCCTGGTGGCTTCGTGAGCACTGAGAGTTTGACTCCTGTGTTCCCAGCTTTCGCTTGCGCACCTGCGGTGTGGCAGAGCCAGCGAGCTGCTTCCTCAGCTGGAGGAGGAAGAGGAGTGACCTCAACATTGCCGAGGTAAAGCACAATTATTGAAAAGATTTGGTAAAGATGTGGGTTGTAGCAGCGCGGCTGCTGCAGCTGCAGCAGATCCTGGAGCATTGGAGAAGATAGAGAGGGGTTTCTTGGTGAAAAGAATGCTGTTAAAAGCGTTTTCATGCCAGAAATTAGGAGAAACGCCTCTGTTGTTTGACATCCTCTATTGACCTGGCACATTGGCATTACAGCGTACCTGGCACGCTGTTTGTATGAAAAAAAAAGGTCTTTTAGTCAGGGCATTCTTTATTTTATATTTTGGAAAATTCCCTGCCAAAAAAATATTTCCTGGAAAATTCACTAGTGTTTGTGTGAGTAAAAGGTTCCAACCTTTGATTATTAATTTGTAAGAACTATTTCATCCACTTTTGTCCAGAAGAGTCAGAAATAATTTGCACAGAAATGTGCAGCGTTTTCATGAAAGGATTCAGAATCACTCTAATTTGAACTTTATCTGGTCTGGTTGCAGGTTTTGTGACATTTAGTGTCTTTAAAAAAAGTAAATAATTAAAATTTCTGACTTCATCTCAGAAAAAAGAAAAAAAAATGCTTGTGGCTAAATAAAATCTGTTGCAGCTCTGCTCATCGAAAAATCATTGGTTGTTAAATTGAAGAAGACCTAAGTCATCTTCTCTAATCTTTCATGATCCTGCAGCAATGGATGAGGATGGAGATATGGATTAGGGAACAGCACGTGATGGCAAACCTGTGGTATTTGCTACAGCGCAGAAAGAAAAACCCAATTGCTTCCAAAAAATCCAACTAATTCAAAATCCTTGGTATCATGCAGCCATGCCACTGGCAAAGTGAGCATTCCCCTGCCTCTCAAAGCTTTTTTGGTTTTGTTTTGTTTTGTTTTGTTTTGTTTTGTTTTTGTTTTTTATTGTTTTGAAGAGCTAACTAACCCTGGCTGTCTCCAGTCTGAGAGAGCATTCAAATGGACTTGCTTCCTCTATTAGTTATAAGCTGCTTAAAAGCGCATGCTATGTTTGAATTGTGGATGAGAGGTTCCCTTGGCAAAGTGAGGAGGAAAATTCTTCCTACCCCTTTATTAATAATTCACGGATTCAGTCTTGGTTCGGCCTCCAGGAGAAGTTAACTGGAAGTCTTTGAAGATCTGTAACTTTGCTGAGGTTGTCCAGGTAGGTGAAATGGAAGACCCACAGTGCCTGCAACGTGCTGTTTAATGCGTCCTACCTGTTACTTTCTTTAGGGTTACTTTTCAAAAGAAGATTTCCCTGCTCACAAGCCAGTAGACGACTTTCAGCCCAAGCAAGGGTGAAGACAGCTCTCTCCAAGAGCAGAGGAAGTCCCTGTGGAGAGAAGCCGAGCTTGTTAGCAGAACTCGTCGGCATGTCTAAACAAGGAGACGATTGCTACTTCTATTTCTATTCTACCTGTACCAAGGTATGGCTGGCTTTCCTTTGCTTTGCTTTTTTTTCCCCATTTTTTTCAGGAAGGAGTAGATTAGGAGGAGGAAGCACACTGGTCTTTGGTTAACTTGAGAACCAGATAGATTCTGAATTCAGTTGTAGCAACCTTAGGCAGCAGCATGGCCATTTTTGAGGCTGTACTCTATTTTCCTCGTTGGTTTCCTTTTGGTTCCAGGGAGACAAATGTGCCTACCGCCACTGCGAAGCTGCTCTGGGCAATGAGACGGTCTGCAAGCTGTGGCAGGAGGGTCGTTGTCTCAGGAACGTCTGCCGATTCAGACACATGGAAATTGACGTGAGTGCCTAACGATGTGTTCTCAAAATCAATCAACAAAAGCATTTTTCAGTGCCGTAGGTGTACTGATTGTGCTTTTGCAGGATAGATTCGTTTGCTTCAAAACCATACTGGTTTCTGTTACCAAGAGAGGGGGTGGGAGGAAGCAGAGGGAAATAAAATCCTTCAGATAACGCTGTTCTAGCTGCCTGGGGTAGGAAGTGGGGAAAGTTAAAGGTGCAGAAGAACTAAGTGTCCAAGAAGTAGTTCTAGACAGGGTTAACCTAGGCAATTTCAGATGTTCTTTTTCCCTCTGAATAATGCTAGTATAATCCTAGGTGTATTAGTTTAAGCCACCCTCAACTGGTGTCTGAGAGTGCCTGTCTTCTCAAACTGAATGATGACAAATCTAAATGTGCATAGTGGTTCCAGCTTATGCAAACTTTGTGAATATGCCCAGAAATACTCCACTGAACTGAGAAACTGACCTTTGGAATGATGTTTCAGCACTGGGTTGTGACAGCTGTCATGATCTGGAGCTGCGCATCTCTTTGCAAGCCTCAGGTGCGTGTTATCACGAGCTTTTCTTTCTTTCTGTCTTCAGAAAAAGCGCAGTGAGATTCCTTGCTACTGGGAGAAGCAGCCGGGAGGCTGTCAGAAAGCCAACTGTGCTTTTCATCATGCAAAGGGACGTGACATCGATGGACAATTCTTCCCACCAAGCAAGAGTGAGTTTAGGTCCTTTTTCTTGAAGCGCTGAAGACTTAATTTGGAGTATTACTTAGTGGGTGCCAATCCTGTAGGGGCCATCAGGTAACTGTTCATTTGTGAGTGCAGGAAAAGGTCTGCAGTCATAGGTGTAGTGCACCGAGTGTACTGCTGGTGTTTGTTTTCTGCTTTCGTGCTCAGCTTCTCTTGGCTTTGTGTGATGTTTGCCTTGCAGTTTGCTTCCTGTTGTTTCATCTTTTGCTGGGTGGCAGGGAGATGTGTTGTTGTTCGAAGGGAAGTCATTGTTGACGGTGTAAACAGTGATGGGATGGGCAAAAGGAGATGCTGAATTCGTTGTCTGTGCGGGTTATCTGCCTTTCCTACCATCTCTTTGCCAAATTGTGGTCAAAGTTTTAAACTGCCATATTACCGATGATCCTCCTCTTCCTCCAGCTACACTGCCAAGTCCGCCTGAGTCCGCGGACGATGCTTTGAAAGTGGCTCAGATGTCACTGCAGCAAAACAAACTTTCTGTCCAGTCAAATCCCTCTCCACAGCTAAGGGGGTGATGAAAGTGGAAAACTCGGAAAATGTCCCAAGCCCTACACACCCTCCAGTTGTAATCAATGGTGCAGATGATGATGAAGATGATGATGGTGAGCATGTTTTGGTTCTTGGAAGGAATTTGTGCTGTAAATGATTGTGTAAATCTTTGGTTCTTGAAGGAATTTGTGCTGTAAATGAATGTGTTAAATCTTTAGTTCTTGAAGGAATCTGTGCTGTAAATGAATGTATAAATCACAGATGACCTGAGGTCTGACTAGCGATAGGGCAGGCAGTGTGGCCAGGTCACTGGTGGCTTTGTCTGGCAGTCAGTGGACAGAACCTGAAACGTTGGAGGAAAGCTTAGAACCACTCCTGGCTTTAGCTGGTCTGTTGTGTAAAGTTCTATGTGAAACTAGGAAGGAAATTTCTTTTTTCTGTCTGAAGAGCAATGTGTTGTGTAGTAGTTAAAGCTGCAGAGAGAATCTAGAGTCCTAGATGTTTTGTCCTAGTGTATTCTACTTAGGAGTTCATCAGGTCAGTGTAGCTGTTTAAAAAACAAAACAAAACAAAAGAGCAACAAAGTTTTTTATATGAAGCATGGGCTGAAGTGTCACTGCATGAGCTACGTAATCATGAACAATCTGGTCTATGCATAACTGAATAGATTTTTCCCCTTCAGACCAACTTTCTGAGGAAGGAGAAGAAACTAAAACTCCCGTCCAGCAACCAGCTGCGGAAGGCAAAAATGGATTACGGGTGATTTCCACTCACAAAGGCAGTTCTACTGCTACTAAACAAGGTATTCCAGCACCTTAGTAGGATAAATCAGAAGAACTTGACAGTTAACTCAAAAGCAGTGTGGTGTAAAAACACAACAAAATGTAGGGGAGCTGAATGGACTCGGTTATTTCCATGATCTCATTTCTGCCATTCATACCATCATGTGCCCATTGGGTCAGAAAGGTGAACTCCTTTTCTTTACTTTTGGAGAACAAAACAGGGCCACAGCATGGCGTTAAAATGGCTGCACGTGCAGCCTTGTTGCACTGTTGATAAGCCAGTGCTTGCAACCACTGTTGATAAGCCATATCTAACGACAGAGGGATCTAATATCGTGTAAATGGATTAAAATTAAAACTACATTTTTAAGCCTGAAGGATGAAAGGAGGGGCAAAATGCCCTTGGTTCTCCGGCTCTTTCACTTGTGAGGAGTGTTGACAGGCTTTATTCTAAATACTTCAGAAAGTTGCTGAGCGCTAAGAAGCCTGAGGACCTGTGGTCCTCAGTGAGAGCCTCTAAGCCTGTCTCATGAACTGTTTCCTGTTTTCAGAGGGCAATCTGAATTTTGGAATAAAAACACTTGAGGAAATCAAATCGCAGAAGATGAAGGAAAAACATAAGAGACACGGTGGTGAGTTAATATTCCCTACTTTCGTATCCTGTTCACGGCAGGTGATGGTGACTGGGAGCTGCTTGAGGGACAGACTTCCAGTTTTAGCTGGGGGCATCAAGCAACCTGATTCTCAGCCAGCTGGTATTCTAAATGGGAGTTCAAAGGGCAACCAGAGGCAAATTGGTCACCTCTCTTATTTACATGCTCTGCTTGCTGTATTTTGGACAGTAACAAATAATTTAAAGTTTTTTGTTCTTTGTGATAGTTTTTTATGTCGGGTAAACTTCCTTATGTTTTGGTTGCTCTGAACAGAAGGTTCTTCAAGATCTTCTCTTTGTCCCATTGATCCTGTGATTTTTCCTGCTCCAGAAAAGGAAAACGTCCAGACAGTGGTGAGAACTGTGACACTGTCTTCCAAGAAAGGTAATAGTGAATGCTTTTGTTTTGATTTCATTACTCCTAAACTGGAGGGTTAAGCAATAATTAAAACAATTCACCCATGTTAGCCTTCTGGTGCTGCCTTCTGTTCAAAACGTGCTTTTATGCTTAAAGTCCCTGGTTGTACTGGCAAGATTTGGTGCTCAGGTTAAGTGCAGTGGCAGGAGAAAAAAAGTGTCAGTATGCAAATAGGGGGGTAACTGAAAAACAGAAGAGTAAGGAGAAGAAAGAGCTGTAGAAGACAGTGCTATATAAGAAGCAATTTCTGAAGCATTAAAGAGGCTGCCAGTGGCAGGTGTGGACACAGTATGACAGGAGTTTGTGTATAAATTGTTTAGAGCTGTGCAAATGCCTTTGAAAGGGAAAAAAGTGTGGAAGTACTTTTACTCGTAGACATTCACCTTCGAAAGGACTATTTGTCAGCATTTGTACCTAATAATATTCTGCTTGCTTATGCAGCTTTGTTCTGCACAAAGTATAGCTGTCAAGCAGACTCAGATTCACTCTCTACTATCTCAGCTGGAATTTGAAGCAAGCACTGAGACTATTAATATTTTTTTTCTATGTTAATTATAGTTACAATATGAGTTTATGTGGTTTAGCTGTCAAAACAGTGTCTGACATGTTGGAGATGGGCTAACAGGATAATATTTCTGTTGGCTACCGGTTTCTGTGAAATAGAAAAAGAAAATCCCTTTTGTTTTAGGGGAGGAACCTGTGGTTCGACTAGATCTTGCTGCTAGACAAGGAAAACGGAAAGCCTCCGCGGGTAAGAACTTTTTATGAGCTGTTACGTAGGTGCTGCCTTCTATATATGACTGCATTAAAGAGTATTTTTGATGTGTGAAAGGAAAATACGTTGCAGTGGAGATCTGTGTTGACTGCAGAAATGGCCAAAAAAAAAAATAAATCATTTAGCAGCTGAAAGGCAATTCTATGAAAATATGCTTGAAAAATAGAAGCTTATTGTTGACTGTTCTCAAAGCTTCCTGCAAAGAAAAGTTCTTACAATATTCCTTGTTTTCTCTGAAGATGATGTAAGCACCCTTCCAGTGAAGCGCCGCCTTGCTGAAAGGCTGGGGAAGAAGGTAGAGGCTCCGGGAAATGCTGACAAAGCACCCAAGAGAGATCCAGGTACTAACCGGGCATCTGGATTGGATTCCTGGGTTTTGTATTTAGTCTTTCTGTTTGTCCTTTTCCAGTGATGTTTCTTTTTGCATGTTGGCTGAGGTGGTAATCACTGGGGTTCAAAGTTCCCTTTCCTGTCTTGTTTTGCAATGTGAACCTGAAGTTGACATTCTGCAGCCTCCCTAATTCGTTCTTTTTCTGTTTTGCAGTTCAAGTTGCCAAGTCTCTGAAGGACAGGCTGGGATTACCTCCGAAACAGACCAGTACTGAGAGAGGTAACAGCTAGATATTAAATATGCTTTCTCCTCCTTCCTTTCCATGAACTTGGACTGCTTTCATCCATCCCTAAAAACTAATTGAAACGAAAACAAAGAACTGATGCCTCTTGCTTGAGTGCTGAAGCTCTTCTGACAGCCACTATCAGAAATCTGGCTCTAGGTGTGTGTTTCTTTTCTACTTGTGCCTTGTCAAGGTTTTTGGCTGCTTCTGTGAACCGTTCCGTACAATTAGAACAGAACCACTGCCAGGAGCAGGAATTTGAAATGCAGTCTGAAAAAGTACTAAAGTAAAGCAGCATTTCTGTGTAGCAGTTCTCTCTGGATAGGGCTGGTCTTCAAAATACAAGTGGCTCAGCGGAGGAGGAGAATGTTGTTCTAAGGATATTGTTCTAAGATGCATTATTGGGAACACTCAAGATTAGTTTTCCTTAGTGCTCTGACAAATGTTGGAGACTGAAACTATTGCTGGACTCTCTTTAAATGTTGGTGCTTCTCCTCATTTCTTGATGATGACAGGGAAGGCTGCTAAGCCGATGGGAGAGATCCATGTGAAAACACTGGAGGAAATCCGTCGTGAGAAAGCTCTTCAGAGACGCGAAACTCAAGCCAAAGCCGAGGCTGAAGGGCATGGTAAAACTGAAGATTCCAGCGCAGGGGCAAGACCTGCTCGTGCAGCTCCCTCAGCACAACCTGGACCTGCCCCAGCAGAGCAGAAATCTTTATGGAGCACAAAACTAACAGGTGCTCCATAAACAGATGCTTTAATGCCTGCCCCAGTGAGGTGCTTCCCATCTTGAGCAAGTTCAGTTTGCTCAGGATCTGCTTCATGGATAATTGCTGAATGGATTGCACATTGTAGCCTGTCTCTCTCTCTCTCATGGGGCACAAGGAAATAAATGCACAAAGGAAACAAGTACCCAGCTTTCTTTATTTCTGCCGTTGACCAAACTTTTTTTTCTCTTCTTTTTCAGGTGCTTTAAAAAAAGAAAAGAAGGCAGTGGAATTGAACCGGCCTTTTCCTAAACTTTCCTCTGTGCCTGATGTACAGGTGAGTCCTCTGTGAAGACACACATACATTCGTACAATTTCTGATCATTCTGACAAGTTTGGTTACTCACCGTGTGCCACCGTCTTGAGCGTGTTCTTACCCTTCAGCACCTGGTAGGAGCTGCAGTGCAGTCTAAAGCCTATCGCCAGCAGCATTTCCAGACAACTCTGTACTCCTCAAACTTGGAATCAGTCTGTTTATACCACAGCAACAAAGAAACCCTGTTAGCACCAGCTGAAATCTACACAGTTAACGTGGAGGGAATTCTTTTTGTTCTTACTGACTTGATCTGTCAGACATGAAGGATTTAATACAGAAGGCCAGAGTTCTGTGTTCAAGGAAATCAATCTGTCAGTGGATACTGTCTAGGGGAACTTGTATGACTTTCTGCTGCTTAAAAAGAATGTGATAAATAGATGTACAGCAGAACACCCTAGCTGTTTAAAGAAGCTTGCCATAGTGGATATTGCAGATATGTGAGACTGTGTCCATAGTAAAGCATGGCTCTTGTTACAGGCAGAATTTTAGGGGAAAAAAAAAAAAACACAACAGTAACCTGAACGATATTAATACGCTGTTCCACATCAAGACCATTTTGGAGGGATTGCTGATCAGATTTTCTTAACGAAATCTCCACGGATTTTTTTTTTTTTTTGTCCTATTCATGCACTGCTTTTCTTTCCTTCTAGCCCACTCAGCAGAGTGGAACTCGTAAATGTCCAGAGAAGAGCTTTGAAGAGAGACGGTGGGAGAAGTGGCAACAGAGAGAACAACAAGAGAAGCTTGGGAAGGAGGAAGCTGCTGTCAAATCTACTGCTGGCTTCTTTCATACCGAACCAGCAGGGAAAGTGGCAGCTCAATTTCAGGGCCAGGAAGCTAAAAGTAAGTGTTGAAGGTTAAGAGTTCCTTAGGTTGTCTTCTGAAATACAGACAGAAGATGACAATTCTCATGCTGTAACTCTGGCTGGGTGCATTTTGCCACGCAATGCTACGAAGCGAAGTGTGTACTTTCTTTTTCTTAGTTTGTTTCTTTTCCTGCCAGCCAGATGTTAGGTAAGGAACGGGAGAGTAGAAAATGACACTACAAATTTGGACTTTGTAGAACAACTTAACTGTGGGACATTACTGCAAGGGTGAGGCAGCTGGTACAACAGTTGCATACACTCTTGTCCTACTCTAACTGCTGCTTTTTCCTTTCCTAGAGGGAGCAGGACTTGAAATATAAAAGCTGTCTATATTTGTGAACCTAGCTTGCACTTAGGATTGCTATGTGTCTGAGGTTTCCCTTGTCCTGGATTCTTATTTACTGTAGCTATTCGGTTTCTGTGTTCCTTTGTATGGATTGTTGGTAGACAGAGTTTACTATGTGGAAAACATTCCTGAGAATCCAGGCAATGGCGGTGCAATTCTGCTGGCCAAATGCATTTAACTGTGTAGAAGGACTGTGGAAATGATGAAGAGAACCTGGATTTTTCCTGAGGCAGAGCAAGACTGTATCAGTTCTCTCTTCCTTTTACTCTAGCCAACTTGATGACATCTGCGAAGCCTTCGGGTGGGAAAGTGACTTTCCCCAAGAAGAAGGCACTGAAACGTAAGGCACCTGGGAGTTATCCCTCTGCCATAGGAGCTGTGGAACTCCGGACTGCCTTGGATGCTGACATGATGGGACCTCCAGCCAAAAAAGCAGCCATGGTAAGGCCAGGGGCTAATGCAGAGATGGATCCCTTGTTAAATTTCTACCCTCCTCTAGGAGAAAAGGTGGAAAAGGCAAACGTTCTGCAGGCCTTCTGTTTCCTTTGAAATCCAGTAGCTGTCTACAGGATGCTTGTAGAACCCTTCTGTATTTATGAGCTGAATGGCACTCTTTAACCGGTACTCTGATGCTGTGATTTCTCTGGTGGGGGGGATTTTGCCCATGAATGCCATGTTCTTAAAAGACACAAGATCATGAGTAACCTCCAGGTGAATGTGAACTTTCTTCAGGAGCACCTTGGTTTTGTATTTTGGCCACGGCTCCGCAATGCCAGAGGAGAAGCAGTGTGGAGGAAAAAGCTATTAAGGAATCTTTTACCCATGTGTCATAAATACTGTTTTGCTGCTTTCTAGGGTGTTTCAGACGTGCCGGAGCACATCCCAGCCATCAGACTTGAAGAAAATGCCCAAAACAGGTGACAACCCCAACTTGTTCTTTTTCTTAATCAGTGTATATCCCCAGGGAAACATAAATTCTGTCACATGTGGGAAAAAAGGAGGGTTCTGAGATCATTAAAGCCCAAATCCATCAAAGGAATAAGTCACCTGAAACCACTTTCTAGCAGCTAGCAGGATTGCTTAATTAGGCTTTCTTTAAATGCTGCAAGTCAGCACAGCTTTCCAGTGACTTCTTGGGTTGTCTGAATACCTGAACGAGAAGGAGGTGAAGTTCTACTTCCTCATGAGGTGATAGATGAGGAGTAGTGTCCTCTGCCTTTTGGTCCTCAAGAATGCCACCTCAACTCCAGGTGCCCTGGCTTCACAGATAAAGCCCCAGACTGAAAAATGTAGCTGGTAACGCATCGGGCTCTAAATGTAGCCCTGGGTTGATTGATAACAATCCCTGTATAAGATTGAAGCGTAGGAGGGCTTGCCTACAGTTTTAAGAGCCGGTTTGCAGAAAAGGGATTGCCCGTTAAGAAATGGCATATCCTGATTGTTCTTTCTTGCTCTCCCAAGACCTGAAGTGCGTCTTGGAAGCCCGGCAAGATTAGAGGAGCAGATGGAGACCTCGACCTCAGCTTCTTCCCAGCTAGAAGAGGCACGGACACGCCGGCTGAGTTCCACAGGGAACGCGCCCTTATCTGCGGATGACGATTTGGAGAAGCTACTTTGGGAAATCTCAGGAGGCAGACTGGAAGCCGAAATCGACTTAGACCTAGGGAAGGACGACGATGAGCTCCTCCTTGAACTCTCTGAGATGACTGACAGTTGAACTGCATAGTCCTATGGTATATTAAAAAAAAAAAAACAAAAAAAACCCTGTTCTTCTTGTTGGATACCCCGAGGTGATCCTTTTTCTAACTGAGGCTTTGCAATGAGACTTAAAGCACAGTCTGAACTGGTAGAAATTGGCAGGATCTGCACTCAGTTGTCCTAAATTTTCCTGCTGCTCAGAGTTAAGGGCTTGTGCATCCGTTCTGTAACTATAGGTGGCTACCTTCGCTATTGAGAGGACAAAGCACTTCTTTTGGCACAGAAAGATCTCCATTGGCACGCCATGGTGGCTGCAAATCGATCTTCTGGTGGAGCGATGCTCTGAAGGCTTAAATGTAAAGCTTCTTCCTTCCTCCCCCCTTGGCACAACTCGATGTTGGGCACATTGTGAAGCTTCGGTGTTCTGATTTCTCGGACAGTTGATAGCCAAATCCTGGAGTTACTATGTCAACTCTTGACTTTTACTCGTGTATGCCATTGTTTTGACTGTACCCGTGTCAGATGATGAAGCTGTAGGGGTGGGAGGGAGCAGAATCGTTATTCCAGTGTGTTATGGACTGAGCTTGCTGCCAGGAGTGGGGGTGGGGGTCAGCCCACCCAGCCTTACTTTCAATTATCAGGGATGATCAAATGGTGAAAAGCAGCAGCTCTGCCATGCGGCTCCGCTACCCCCACTCCCTTCTCTTGTGCTGTACCAAAGTTCCCCCAGGCTTTGGTTGGTGCTTTTTGCTGGTGTGAGGACTCCGGGGCGAGCAGTCGGGACTCTGCCGCAGTCACGGGGTCGATGAAGGGTTGGTTAAGTGCCTCTTGGTTTTCAAAATTGCTCCCCTGAGCTGCTGGCTCTGCTGCCTGCTACAGCAAATGTTCAGGTGCCATCAGCATCGCGCTTGGGCGTGGGCACTGACCCTGCGGAGGACAGAGCTGAGATTCGGGTGTATTGTGTACCCTGCCACCAGCCAGCATTTTTTTTCCCCTAGCAGATCAATTTTGAATTATTTTCCGACCTTTTCGCGGCACGGTAGGCTCTTCCCGCTATGATTTGTGAAGCTGTGGGGGCCCTCAGGCATTTGCTGCTGGTAGAGGAAAAGCGCTTGTCGAATTTGTTGTAAATACTTAATGTTTGGACAAAACCACTCGTCTCTGTGTGTGTGTGTGCTGTGACGCCCCAGCCCCACTAGGGAAAATCTCCGCCGACGAAACTGCTGCTGGAGCTCACGCAGGCCTTCATCGTGCCGAAGGACTTCACGGGGACTTCTGCCCTATTACCCCTTCACTTCAGGTCTAAGAGCATCTTTTGCGGATCCAAACCCTTTTTCTCACCCTTTCTTTGCAGCTGAGAAGCATACAGGCATGGCACCAAGGCTCCTCTGTATAGACCACAGCCTTGTTCTTAAGCACCCAGCTTTCAGGACGTTTTCAGGACAAGAGAGCCTATAGTTGGGATCCAAAGCCGCCTTTATCACCTACACCCTCTGTTTTTGGACACAGGCTCTCACTTTTAGGGCCCAAAGCATTCTTTTTAGGCCCCAGAGTGACATATTAGGGCAGAAAGCCTCTTCCTGGGGCTCCAAAGCCTTGATTGAAAGGATAAACCCTCCTTTTGACAGGATTGTTCTTGCTTACACGTCAATCCTACAGAGCAGGCTGCCATTTCCAAGGGGCAATTCCCTATTTTTAGGGTCCACAATTTTATTATAAGATGCAACGCATCCTTCCTAGATGGCGTGTTAAAATATCAGGAGGGGAGGAGGCAAGAGGCAGTGAGGAGGAGGAGAGGGCGTGTCTTGTATCTCCAAGTCAGGCTTTGTAGCTGAAAGCTGGGCATTTGGACTCTGCAGCTCAGGGTCTGGATCCTGAAGTGCTGCTTTGTTTCCTCCATCTAGATGTTTGGACCCGCAAAGGAGGATTTGGACCCTAAAATTCAGGCCTTGGCTCCCAGCATGAGGATTTGGGAAATTGGAATGGGGTGAGGCCTCTCAAAGAAGGCCTCAGCATCTAAGAAGGCCGCTTGTCAACTTGCAATGAACGTGTGGACCCTAAAAACAAGGATTTCTTCCTTGAAAATGGCAGCCTGGTCCTTAAGATTGTGGGTGTAAACAAGAAAAAGCCACTAAAAAGGACGGTTTCTCCTTTCAAACAAGGCTTTGGAGCCCAAGGAAGAGGCTTTCTGCCCTAATATGTGACGCTGAGGACTAAAACAAAAATGTTTTGGTCCCTAAAAAGGAGGGCCTGCGTCCAAAAACAGAGGGTGTAGGTGATAAAAAGCCTGTTGCATTCCCACTGGCTGCACTGCGCTGTGGAGGGCGCCTTGTCCAAACCGAGGTGTCCCGTGTGGCCTGGTCACAGGCAGGCGGTGCAGCAGGCTGTCACCGTGACAGGGAGTGCGGACCGCCCTGCTCTGTCTGGATCTTGAAGTGATGCTTTGCTCCCTCCGGATGGGTGTTTGGACCCAAAAAGGAGGCTTTGGAACCTAAAATTCAGGCCTCGGCTCCTAGCATAAGGATTTGGGAATTTGAAACCAGGGGTGTTCCTCTCAAAGAAAGCCTCGCCATTTATAAAGGCCGCTTTGCACTTTGCATTGAAAATGTGGACCCTAAAAATCGGGCATTGTGCCCTAAATTGGCAGCCTGGTTAGTAAGAGTGTGGCTGGAAGCAAGGAAAATCTAGCTTTGGATCCAGAAGCAAGTGTCAGGGCCCTGACCCAAAGCACTTGGTCACTTTAAAGGAGCACCCTGTCTCTTAAATGGAAGGTTAAGGCAATCAGAAGAAGAGTTCTGATACCAAGTGGAGGTTGTGGACCCTGAACATAGGGATTTGGGGTGAAATAAGGAAGCATGGGGCCCTAATAATGAGGTTTGAGACCGTAAAGTATCAGGAGGGGAGGAGGCAAGAGGCGGTGAGGAGGAGGAGAGGGCGTGTCTTGTATCTTCAAGTCAGGCTTTGGAGCTGAAAGCTTGGCCTTTGGACTCTGCAGCTCAGGGTCTGGATCCTGAACTGCTGCTTTGTTTCCTCCATCTAGGTGTTTGGACCGAAAGAGGAGGCTTTGGACCCTCAAGTTCAGGCCTCAGCTCCTAGCATGTGGATTTGAGAATATGGAATGAGGGGTTTTCCTCTCAAACAAGGCCTCAGCATCTAAAAGGGCCGCTTTACACCTTACGATCAAAGTGTGGACCCTAGAAATTGGGCATGTTGCCCTAAAACGGGCCGCCTGGTCCGTAAGAGTGTGGCTGGAAGCAAGAAAAATCTGACATTGGATCCAGAAGTTAGGTTAAGGGGGAGGCCTGGCCATCTAAGAAGGCCGCGTTGCATCTTATAATAGAATTGTGGATCCTAAAAATAGGGAATTGTTCCTTGGAAATGGCAGCCTGGTCTCTAAGGTTGATGTGTAAGCAACAAAAAACCAGGAGAGGTTATCCTTTCAATCAAGGCTTTTGAGCCCAAGGAAGAGGCTTTTGCCCTACTATGTGAGGCCATGGCCTAAAAATGTCAGACAGCACAGCCTGCCCTCCTCTGTCTAGATCCAAGAGCGATGCTTTGCTCCCTCCAGATGGGTGTTTGGACCCGAAAAGGAGGCTTTGGGCCCAAAGCCTCAGGCCTTGGATCTTCGAATGAACATTTTGAAACTAAAAATGAAAGAGGGTTCCTGTCAGCTAAGGTATTGCCCCCTATAAAGGCAGCTTTGCATGTAGCCATGCAGCCTTTTGTACCCCAACCTGAGGCTTTGAGTCCCAAGGAGAAGGCTCTGGGTGCTAAAAAAGAGGCTTTGGGCTCTCAGGTTGAGCCTTTGGGATGTGACAGTCAGGCCTTGACTCAGCAAATGATGATCCTGGCACTGAAAAGGAGGGTTCGTTCTCTAAAAAGGGCTTTTGAGCCCAAGGAAGAGGCTTTCTGCCCTAATATGTGATGCTGGGGCCTAAAAATCATGGACAGCGCAGCCTGCTTCCTCTGTCTGGATCCTAAAGTGATGCTTTGCTCCCTCCAGATGGGTGTTTGAACCCTGAAAGGAGGCTTTGGGTCCAAAACCTCAGGCCTCATCTCCTAGCATGAGGATTTGGGAATGTGAAACCAGGGCTGTTCCTCTCAAATAAGGCCTCGCCACAAGAGGGCGTGTCTTGTATCTCCAAGCCAGGCTTTGGAGCCGAAACCTGGGCCCTTGGACTGGCTGCGTCCAATGCTCTGGCACACAGAAAAACCCATTTCTGAGGAATCAAAGCCTCATTTTTAGGGCTAAATGTCTCATTTTCCCCCTATAACTCCTTCACTTCAGGGCTAAGAGCATCTTTTGTGGATCCAAAGCCTTTTTCTCACCCTTTCTTTGCAGCTGAGAAGCATACAGGCATGGCACCAAGGTTCCTCTGTATAGACCACAGCCTTGTTCTTAAGCACCCAGCTTTCAGGACGTTTTCAGGACAAGAGAGCCTATAGTTGGGATCCAAAGCCACCTTTTTATCACCTACACCCTCCGTTTTTGGACGCAGGACTACTGATTTCATTTGCTATTGAAACCCTTACACATTGTCACTATTGGGAGAAACTGGAGCTGATGCAGGCAGCATAACTGCAAAAGCTGGCTATCGACAGCTTTATAAACTTCAGTGCAGAAGTGGAAAGGTTCTTGGCTCCTTTGGGAGCACACTGATGTGTTGGTACGGTCCCAAGCATCAACTAGCACAGCTCCCAAAAACTATTTTTCTCTGCTTTGTCTCGACTTGTATTTCCGTTAGCTGTTTTATACCAGGTCAATCAGCTCTGGGTAGCTATCAAAAATAAGCAAGGAGAAACCTTAGCATGAATGTTCCGTGATGTAGCAAAGGCAAATTCAAAGGATGATGGCTTAAAACCACAGATGTCCCCTATGATAATGCTGCTAGAAAAGGAGCAGTTTTCCAGTTGCGAGGGACTGGACAGGTGGGACCACCACACCACGGCTCCGGAAGAGGCAAGGGAAAGTCTGGGCGAGCTGTGGCTTGGCAGCCCCAGCCCAAAGGTGTCTTAAGTCGGGTTAAACATCAGATACGGTCTCCCCTTGAGATTTCCTGAGGCTTACACACTTTCTGTTCCTAGGGAACAGATAGGCCTCCTGCAAACAGAAGTGGAGGTGAGCAGTTGGCAGGATGCCAAACGTGACCTATCCTCTTTGTCCCCAGGATACGATTTGCAGAAAGCTCTGCTGCAGGATGCAACCAACAAGAACCTGCCCCTCTCCCAAAATCAGGGCTTTGCATCTGTGTCAGCTAAAGTGAAAACACGCGTGGATGTGCCAGGCTGCAGGGGAACAGGACCACCCCCGAGCTTCTGCATGCGCTGGGACCACGTCCCAGTCCTGGTGTTTTGCAGATTTCAGAGCAACGTCAGCGGCAGCTTTTGGGAAATGACACAAAAACCTCGGTGAATGTGGAGACTTTCCCCCACCCCCAAGACACTCGCAGCTCACTGACCCCGTAGGACCAACAGGCAGGCAGGGTCAGCCTCCTTTGTGGGACTGCTCCAGGCGATTTCCCCTGCTGCCAGGGGAAACTGGACTTTAAAGCCCAGTGTAACAAGACACAGGCAACTGCACCTTTTCCAGTAGCAGCAAAAATGCTTCTATACACGCAGCTTCTGTACGCCGGGTTAAATAAAACCACCACCGCAGGACCCTCTGGGGTTGATATGGCATAGAGCCAGTTCTCTTAGTGCCTTCAGCACCCTCCTTCCCTCAGTGTGTTGCTGTAACACCAAGGCTGTCAGCAACAGGTGCCTAGACAGCCCCAAAGGTACTTACCAGGGTACTGGGTTTCCGTGGCAAGGTGTTGGTAGGGCGGGCTGCGGGGGTGGCCTCAGTGAGAAGCGTCCGGCAGCTGCCCCATGTCAGACAGGGGCCAGTTTCAGCTGGCTCCAAAGGGACCCACTGCTGCCCAGAGCCGAGCCAACGGATGAATGAATGAATGAATGAATGGCGATGTCGCTTGCGCCTCCGTGAGAGCAGATTTAGGAAAGGGGGGAAAAAGAAACCTACTGTGCAACAGCAGCTGGGAGCAAAATGAGAAGCAGCCCCGCAGCCCCCCAGATGAGTGCAGCAGGAGGGCAGGAGCTGCTCCAGGCAGGCAGCAGCAGTTCCCCTGGTGGAGCAGGCTGTCCCCCTGCACCCATGGGTCCCCCATGGAGCAGATCTCCACGCTGCAGCCCCCCCATGGGTGGAGGAGCCCCCGGTGGAGCAGGTGGATGTGGCCTGGAGGAGGCTGCGGCCCATGGAGAGCCCCCGCAGGAGCAGGCCCCAGGCTGGAGCTGCAGCCCGTGGAGAGGAGCCCACGCAGGAGCAGGGGGTCTGGGGGGAGCTGCTGCCCACCCGTGGGGGACCTGTGCTGGAGCAGTTTGCTCCTGGGGGATGGACCCCGTGGGACAGAGCCGTGTAGGAGCAGTTCCTGAAGAGCTGCTGCCTGTGGGCAGCCCCCGCTCAGTTCAGGAAGGACGGCATCCATGGGAGGGACCCCACGGGGAGCAGGGGCAGAGGGACCGTGAAGGAGCCGGGCAGAGTGCCAGGGACTGCCCGCAGCCCCCATTCCCGTTCCCCTGTGCCACTTCGGGGGAGGAGGTGGAACAGGGTGGATGGGGGGAGGTATTTTTAGTTTGCTTGTAGTTTCTCACTGCTCTAGCTTGTTAGTAGTAGGTAATAAATTACATTAATCTCCCTATGTTGAGCCTGACAATAATTGTTGAGTGCTCTCCCCATCCTTATCCCAACCCCTGAGCCCTTTTCATCATATTCTCTCCCCCTTCCCGTTGAGGAGGGGGAGTGAGAAAGCAGTTGCGGTGGAGCTCAGCTGCCCAGCTGAGTACAACCACAACTAGAAGCTACAATTATTTGAGAATAACGCCTGCTAAAACACGTGCTTTGGCTCATCAACTGCAACTTCTGTGGCATAGAGCCCAAAGTTAAACTTTGCATTTTCTCACTTTTCTGCTGGCACTAGAAAATGGTGAAAAAATTCAGTACTACCTCTGGTTCCCAGACCTGAGATCTGGGAATTGTGGGCCCAAAGGAGGACTGCTGGACTGCTCTGATCGCTCCCTCTGAGCTGCCTGGGTGACAGGCTGTGCTCACTGCAAGCAGGGGCACAGCTCTGGCTGTGCAGACATTTCTCAAGTTAGGGCTCTGGCTCTAATGAAAATGAAACTGCTGCATTCACACAGCTTCGTAAGAGGCTTTGGGTGAGCTTGCTCTCTGCTGCAGGCTCTGAGGCAAGGTCCTGGACTGGTCAGCTGGCACCAAGCAGAGCTGCAGGGCTGCCTGGGCACTCAGCTCTCCCCGTGCAAAAGGAAAGCGCGCTCTGACGATACCGAGCATGCTGTCATCTCCTGCTATTAAATGTGTGGTGGGGAAAATGCACAGAAAAAAAATAATCAGTCTCCCGATTTAGAATACATGAATCCATGCCAAAAAAAAAAAGTTTAATGTGGGTGCCTAGGGCATCATATCCAGAGTCCAAGGAAGGGCCACAAAGATGCTGAAGGCACCGAGCATCTCTCCAGGGAGGACAGGCAGGGGGAGGTGGGACTGAGCCTGGAGAAGACGCTCAGGGGGAGCTCACCCGAGGGGAAGGTGCAGGGAGGATGGAGCCAGGCTCGTGGCAGTGATGCCCAGGGACAGGGCGAGTGGCGGGCACAAAGTGGAGCTCAGGAGGCTCTCTCTGAACATCAGCACACGCTGCTGTGCCATGGGGGGGACGGAGCAGTGGCCCAGGTTGCCCAGAGTGGCCGTGAGTCCTTGGGGCCAGCCAGCAGCCTCCTGAACGTGGTCCTGGGCAGTGTGCGCTGGGTGGCCCTGCTGGAGCAGGGGGGCACCGGGTGGCCTCCAGGGGTCCCTGCTGAACTCAGCCACTGTGATTTTGAGACAGACCAGCAGAATCCTCTGCTCTATACAATAATCCAAGTGCTCTGAACATAGCCAAGTTCTATCTACTCCCCGAGGCTGCACACTGCAGCAGCAGCTGAAGTATCACCCCAAGGACCAGGCTTCTCCACCCAGAAAATCCTGTCTCCCGTTTAATTTTAGGCTGGATAATCTTACAGTGATTCAGGCAGAAGGGACTTCTGGAGGTGTCTAGCTCACCCCACCCCACTTCACACACACACGCATTCAAAGTGGGGCTAATTTCAAGTCCAATCAAGCTGTTCAGGGCCTCATCCAGACAAGTATCAATCATCTCCAAGGACTCCACGCCAGCCCAGCCACAAGCACATCCAGAATAGGCAGCACGTGAATCATGAGTGGACTTTTGGTGTGTGTGGGTCACAGCACAACTGTCTTCCAAGAAGAGCTAGGTGCCTTCCCTCTACCTGTCTTGTATGACAGCACCCCTGAGCAAAAGCACAACATCCCCACTCTTTGCTGTAAGCTCTGCTGGGCTGGTACAAAGCAGTTCTTTCTGCTGGAACTACACAGCAGAAGCAGCCAAACCTCCTGGATGTGCAGCCTGACCTGACAGGAAAGCACATGCAACTGGCTACGCAACAGCAAGGAAGCTTGGAGTTTTCTTACTCAAATGGCAGAGAAAACTGGACTTCCCATGGACAGCAAAACCATGACTTTGGGAGAAAACACAGACTGGGGGACAGCCAGCTGACGTCAGACCTGCCAGCCTGGATGATAAAAAGGGGAACACAAAGTTACTCAGGTGTTCAGTAAAACCTGCTGACATCACATTATCACCACAAAAAGGTGAGCTTTCAAGCTGAATAACGTACGGAGACATTTAAAGCCTGCTGGGAAGCAAGAAGACTTTTACTGACCCCAACCCCATGGTCTCCACAATAAAAATAAGAGCAGTGAGATAGCAGCTTTAGATGCCCACTGAAGAACTGAGAAAAACGGGAGAGTGGTACAAAGGGAGGAGAGATTGCCTTCTCCATGACGCTTGCCTCCCAGAGGAGGAGACATACCCCTTGATGCTGTCTAAGGGTGCTCTCGGTGCGTGCACGACGTGGGTGAGCCTGCTGCCCCCAGCCAGCCCTTACAGCGTGCACAGGTGCAGGCAGAATCACTCCACCAACCCTCAGGCTCACCAGCTTTTTTCCTCCAGACCCCAGCAGGAGCACAAAGCACCTCGGAGGCTGCGCCACGCTGCCCGGATGCCTCACGGAGTCACCAGCAGCCAGGCCCAGGACCCCGGCAGCGTCTCCCCTCTGCAAAGGGGACGATCGAGGGTCTGGACCCTGCGGGGCCGGAGGGGGGTGGGCAGGCAGGAGGGCGCACTCCGGACATCCCTTGGGGCAGCAGGCAGCCGCGCAGCAGCCGGTCCCGGGCAGGCAGAGAGCAGGCAGGGCAGGAGCACAGCGGTTTATTGGCAACACGAGCGGAGGAGACGGCGGCGGCGAGCCCGGTGCAGGCCGTGGGACTCCAGCTCCAGCGGCGGGGGGCCCGGAGCCGCCCCCGGTCTATGTCAGCGTCTCGCCCTTGGTGACCTGCAGGAACAGGGAGTGCCTTAGGAGGAGCCAAGCTCGATCTCGGCCCCGCCACCCCCGAGCACAGCGCAAGGCTCACCCTGGCCTCGATGTACTCGATCCTGCGCTCCAGCGCCGTCAGCTTCTCGTTGAGGGTGGCCAGGCGGGAGCGGCACGACATGTCTGCGGCAGCGGCAGTGAGACACACCGCCCCCCCACACACAGCCCCACACAGCCCCCCGGCCCCCGCCCCCCTCACCGAAGGAGTTAAGGAAGTCGGCGATCTTCTTGATGGAGCTGGTGATCACCTCGATGTACTCGCGGTTGGCCCAGTCCTGGTGGATCTCCCGCTGCACCGGGTCCTCCTGCACCGACATGGCCGCCGCGCTCCGCCCTCCCCCCCCCCTCCCGCTCCCTCCCCTTCCCCTTCCCCTTCCCCGCCCCGGGCGGTGCTCAGGGGGCAGGGCCGCTGCCTGCCGCCCCCTGCCCTTCCTCCTCCTCCTCTTCTTCCTCTTCTTCCTCCTCGTCCTGGTCGCTGGGCTCCTGCGGGAGAGGCCGGCCTCAGCCCCGGGGGTTGTGGGCTCGCCCCCCGCCATCCCCACCCGGCCGCCTCACGGAGGGGGCAGGCGGTGCCCCCGCAGCCCTACCTCAGCGGAGTCCTCCTCGGAGTCCCTGGTTTCGGAAGCTTCAGAAGCTTGAGACAAAATCTCTTCTCCCTACGTGTAACACAGATGTGTGTTGAGTGGATGGGAAGCAGCAGAAGCGTGCTGGGGTGGAACGGAAGATGGCGTTTTGTTACTGCCTCAAATAAATAGGTTTGGGGTGAAAAGCAGGCTTTGTGCTGGCTGGCCTGCCTTCAGAGTGCAAGGTGAAGAAAACGGCCAGAACGGGTTTCCATTAAGACGCAGACAGCCGTGCAGGAGGTGTTCAAGAGGGGTTACCTCTTCCTTTTGCAAGTTCTTAGCCCTGAGGAGAGGAAGGGTCCCCGTACCCACTTATTGGGAACAAGAAGAGCTGACCCCTTCGGTGTGAGGCACGCTGTGAGAAAGCCCCCAGGGATGCAGGACCTTGAAAACCTGACATAAAATGCTTCCTGCTGTGCTTGTTGCAGCTGTAGTATGGTCACGTTGAATGCAGCCTTTCAATACTACCCACACACAAAGGCAGAGTTACAGCTGTGGGGGTAACGTGAGCACCATCCTTTCCCTGCTTGTAATGGCCCCCAAACAATTCTCACCTGCAGATCCCGATTTTTGAGGATTCCCACCCAGAATGCCTCCTGGCAGTGGTTGAATGCCAGCATTGCCTTCACTCGGTATACAAATTGTTCCAGTGACTTCTTCAACAAAGGCACATGGTTAGTCAGTCCAAGATCTTGGCGAATCTACATACAAAACAGTTGAACAACATGGTTACAACTGATTCTTGCCTACATTTTCTGCCTGTAAAAATTAGGCAGTACAGACTCAGGCTGGGAGGAGAATTTCACTGGCAAATTATGTTCTAATGTTACAGGAAACTGGGCTAGTCCAAGCCACAGTTATACAGGTGGGAGGGATGGGACACAGTTCCTGCAAAGGTTGCCCAAACTATGTAATTTCTTAGCCAAATTCTTTCACATATTAAAAAAAAAATAAAACTCAGACAAGCGTTTTGTCTAAAACAGCAAATGAGTCATTTCCAATAATCCAAGCAGCTGCATCCTCTGGTAAGAACAGGAGGAGCCTCAGCTTTCTCATAAACCTTACAGGCAGGCCACTAACACCTCTGCCAAGTCAGATGAATTCTGCTCACCCTTGGGAAATCTTTTGAGAATCTGCTTTTCATTTGCTCCATCCTCTCAGCAACAGGCTGGTGTCACTTGCTCTTTTCTCCAAGAACACACAGCTCCTCACAGACAGATCTCCCACTGCTGCCACCATGGCAGCCACAGCTTGCTTGCACACAAGTGTCTGAAAGATGCACTGCTGCTGGTGGCATGTGTAACTGATAATGTTTGGGTAAATCTGGCTCTCACATGCAAGCTATTGGTGAAATACCAGTTATCTATGTAGGTCAGCAATGGACAATCGCACAGATCCAATCCCCAGCAAAAAGCAAAGCTACAAACTGCAGACCACCACACTACCTGCCTAGGAAGGGAAATAGCTGCTTACTGATAGCCGCAAACTGCCAACTAATCCCGAGGGAGTTTCACGTCAGGAAATTCCCAAGTACAGAGAAGACAGAATGAGAAAGGTGTTGAATAAACCACTGTAATGACAATCTTTTCTGGCTTAGTGCCTGACATAGTTCCTTTACCTTAGCTGCATGGAATGTATCTGCACTATCAACTCCAAAGGCAGCTTATGCAGACCAAAGCAGCACTGGCTTTTGGAGGACTAGGGCAATTGGAGCTGATGTAAGCAAAAATCAGCTGAGGAAGGGCAGCTATGCCAAGTATTGTGTGAGATTTAGCTCCAGGTGAGCGTGTTTGTCTGAGCAGTCCCTTCCTGCTAGGCTTGGATCTAGAGCCATTGCTAAACCAGAGAACCTGCCCAGAGTCGTAAATAATTACTTTGTGCGTGTTTTCTTCATTCACGAGAATACTTTGCAAGCTTCTTGCTCTCATTAGCTGTAGTCTGAAATCAGAGTAACTTTATTTCTTGGACGAGGTCAACATGTATGGGAAGAGGGGCACTGCCTTTCTTTGTGTTCTGCCAGCAGGGAACGAGCAACTGAGTACCAACAGCAATCTGTTCTCTGGTCTGCGTGAGAGGCAGGAGCTAGCAAGCGTCAGCATTAATCAGAGCTTAATCAGGGAAGAGCTCGCCAATGACGCTACCAACACCACAGTGCTCCCTGGGTCTTGGAACCCACCCAACTGCTTTCAAGCAGTTTGGAGACTCGACAAAGCACCACGTCCTTTGCAAAAATCTGTTCCCTTATGTCCAGCATTAGATATGCAAGCTGATGCAGAAGAGCAAATGCTAAATACCTCAGGTGAAGCTGATCGCTGCTGTCTGGTACGAGAAGCTCTTTAAAGACATTCATATCGAGGGAATAGCAAATCTTAGATAACATCACATGTAAGTCAGTGAGCATCTACTAGAGTTGTATGAAAATGCTATCAAGACTGTTTTAACAAGTGTTGCCATTAACACCACACAGGTAATTTTCAGGTAGTCCTCTTCATTCACTGCATACATTTATTTATTTGCCCAGAATCAGTCACTGCCTTCTCACTCTTACCAAAACGATTTGGCACAGAGGCCTGATCAGATTGCAGTGGATGGAAGAGCAATTGTAAAACAAAGGTGTTCACTAATCGCAGTTATTTGCTAAGAGGGACTGTGGGACACCACACTTAGACATCCAGGTCAAGTGCAAAAAAAACCATCACAAGCTGCAGTGGTGTTATACTGCTTTTGGGGTGAACTGGGACTTTAAAGTGGGCACAAGGAATTAAGTTTCAAGTGTCAGACTGGCTTTTTAGCATTTCCCAGGTTGGTGCCAGGTTCTAGTTCACCAGACTGATTGGACAGGTTCTCCTCTATGCTGAGAGCTGCAATGGCACGTTCTGTTTTTCAGCGAGGTTTTTCTGCTCCTGATGCCAGCTCTGGATTACACTGTTAGCAAATCTAGCTTGGGGAGCACTGCTTCAACTACTTTGGAAAAGCTTCTTTCTCAGACGTGTTCTTGGAGCTCTGAGGAGTCTGACACAAGTGAAATTCCTTTTTACTGCATTTTTCTCCTGTGATTCTCTCTTGTGCTAAGTACTGTCTCTCCACACTGCAAGCAGGGTGCTAGTCCTCTTCTTTCTTCTTTCCCCCAGTCTTCTACAGAGAGAACTGCAGACTGGTTGGGTGTCACCATCTTACTCCTCTCCCTTTGCCCTTTTCTTTAATATAAATGTATAAAGCCAAAAAGGCACCTCAAGAGGATTTTGAGTATGGTTTTTCCTCGTCCGTTCTTCTGACTCACAAGGCTGTTGGTCTTTGCCAAGGCTTCTCTCCCATATTATCAGTGTAGCACCTGCACTTTATTCCAGGTCTCTAGGGTCTTAGCTTGTGTCCTCAAAAACATCCTCTTGCAGATGCCAATGACCAAAGATATCAAGAACCTGTCCTAAAAAATAGGGTACGCTAACCTGATCTGATATCCACCTCAGCCACTTCCAAATCAAATAATTGAACTCCAGGGCCATGAACTAAGGCTATTTCTCCTCCTTCCAGAGCTTTTGCTATAACTGATACTGCTGTAAGCCTGCAAGTAGAACCTGTGTATGCCCTAGAAAAACAGGGAGAGGAAAATAATCAATTCTTATGACAGGAGTTTGTGCTGCAATTGGAAGTTACCTTACCTTGGAGTGGCCACACATGTGATGAAGTTGTCTGGTACTCAGCTGCAAGGTTTTCAGCAAACCCTGCACATCATCCTGAAACAAATAAATAAATAAGTAGATCAAATCATGGTCAAAGGATTTTTCCATAAGGAAAATGAGAGTAATGTGAGAGTCCCAGTAATCCTTTTAAAGATATGATGCAGAGATCATCAGATGAACAGGATAAACCACAGGAGACTTGCACCATGCACATCATCAAGTAACTGGTAACAGAAGTAGGATCACATGTTATAAGCACTATCAGGCCAAGCAATTTGAAAACTGATTTTGAGTCAGCCTTTGGAACCTAACAGTGAAAGTGGAGCAGTTAAGATCAAGACCATCTTGGCACATCTGTGCTTGAGTACAACCTTCTTTATCAGGGGAACCAGAAGGAAAATACATAACATACTGCTAGACTGTGATATTTGAAACACTTCCAACATGAACTCTGGTCATCAATTCTCTCTACTGAGCAAATTATGAGGCAGTTTCTATTGTGCAGTAGTAATGACTAGATATCTTTTTGATAACTTCATTCCACCAAACAGCCATGAGAACAGATCTTATATTTGCAATGGAAATGGGTTATCTATTAAAGACTCGGACAAGTTGTAAAGACAGAGCCAAAGAACGAGTCTCACCAGTAAAGGAAGTTCATCTTGCAACAAAGGAAAGGGAATAAATAGACTGTTTTTGCTTATCACATAGAGCACTGAGGTTGCTCAGTCCATCTGCATTCATGCATATTGTACTGCTCAAAACTGCAAGAATTTTTGCAAAAACACCCTCCCACTGGATCCCTAGACCCCACCAACACCAACTACTTCCTACTTTGAGGGACACCTTTGTGGTGATAACTGTTGAAGGAGAAGGAGGTTGAGAGGGCTTCCTTTGCTAACAGTGAATCCATTCAGCTTTTCCAGTTCACGGCCAAGAGCTCACAAATAGCAATCTGTTTGCTAAGAGAGCACTGCACAGGCATGTAAGCAGGGCACAGCAAGCTGGAAACATCAGACACATTTGTCATGAAGCACTGCAAGTGTTGTGCCAACATTTGACCAAAGACAGGAATCTCCTTAGAGCAAGTATCAGTCATGCTTCTCAACCAGTTCTAGACAGTTCTGTTTCCAAAGTATTTACCCTATGTTTTTTAAAGCTGTGATCCAGGAGAGGCATGGCAAGCTTCAGAAATGCTTCTACAAAAAGACGTCCGTACTATAAAAGAACAATAAATACATTAGAAGGCAAATTTAAATTCCTCTTCAAAGAACCATCATGAAGTCAGGTAAGAGAGTAATACATTCTTTCAAGTTATCCTGGAGAGACGGTTCTTGCTTAGTAAAAGATTATGTTCATGTAAAAGCTGTACTGGAATATACAAGCTCAGTAAAGGGTCCCACTCTAGTCACTGCAAAGGTGGACTCATACACAGCCTTGTACATGGTCTCATAATTGTACGCATCCCTGGTTTTATTCACTAGCAAACTGGTAATAAACCTAAGTAAAGAAAATGACAGAGTCACTACGTAAATCCTAGCCAGAAAAGGAAGAGCTGCAGGAGGACACACTGTCTCTCTGGGCTCTAAAGGAAACCTGCCTGCTGTGATGTCTCCTCTGATTTGAAGTACCCCAGGGAAAGCAGAGATGGAAAAGGGCTTAAGTCAGTAATGCCATTAGCAGCAAAGTCTTCATGACTGAGCCATTCGAGAAGGATAACTGGAAGACAGCTCAGCGTATGAGAATAAGTTATATCTGCTTCTTCCAGAGAAATCAGTAACTACTCTTCTCCACTGGAAGCAGTAATTCAGGAAAGCTGGTATTTTAATAGCTCTCTTCAATTATTTTGAGTTCTTGCTTACCTTCAGGCAGATGTTGAGTACAGGCCTGCTGTCAAATACCTGCGTGGGCAAGAGGAGAGCTAGATCAGTCTGCAAGTCTAAAGGCAAAAACACAAGCACAGCAGCCAATTGCAAATAGCACTCAGTTACATGTGTGAAACCTGTTCTAAGGCACCATCCATTCTCAAATTTCAACAGAGAACATGTGTAAGTGCATGAAATGTAGTGGTTGTCAGACAGAAGTACTTTGCAGGATGGCTATTCAGTCATCTAAAGGGAGCAGGGAGCTATACCTTTTGCAGATGGCACAAAATCATCCCAGTGAGTCTGAAATTATTGACAGTCTGGGAACTGAGAGACCCAGTCCAGCTGGTGGGCAAGTAACCACCTAACAGACAAAGCAAAACTGAGGCATTCAAAACAATGTATTCTGGAAGAAATAATGGAGCTGTTATATTAATGATGTCAGCCATGAAAAAGCAGCAGGTGTCACTGCACAGGTCACACAGCTGTGGTCTAACAACAAAGAAAGAAACCAAATAGATGGTCTCAGCTCTCCTGTGGGCTTTCTTCTGGTATATTTTTGCATACATATTTTTTGCCAGTGACCAATTCTATGGCCAAATAATGAGCATTTTAACTGGCATAGCACACAGATGTCAGTAAAGGCTGAGAAGGTACTCTGGTGCTGCCATGGACTGCAAAAAACACAACTAGTTGAGTCAGCTCTACTCTTTATGCTCTCAGATGGCAGGTGCTGTGAGAGCATCTGGAGTGCAGGTAGGGCCCCAGTGAATGCTGTTGTACAGAAGAATCCAGCTCAATTCACCAGAACTCATAAACTGTACTTGAAAAAGCTGATCATCACTGCAAATATGATAAAAGCAAATAGTAATGATCAATCTAGGCATAGAGCAACGTGCAGCCGTACTTGTTCCCTTCTGCCCAAAACGTGGTCACAATCGGTGACATTGATTGTGCCAACTCAAAAACTGATGGAAGGGAGTATTTCATCCAGTGGGGCTGGCCTCTGGAATTTATCACCACAGGGTGACGTGGAACGTTGGCAGGGTTCAAAGGAAGCACACATTGGGTGTGAGTCAGGAGATGAGGGCTATCAGATAAACACTGAATGAATGTTCTAGACAGGAATCCAAGCCTTCTGAGTTCAGAGTATTAGCCTGCCCCTAACTGAGTACAGCAGGAGAATGCCTCTTTCTGTCAGATGTTATTCCAGACCTACCGGTAAGGCTTCTTCCATCTACCTCCTTCCACAGCTGGCAGTGGACTCTGTCATACACAAGATATTGTACTAGATGATAGGGGGGTCATTCTGTACTTTGCCTGCACCACTGTACATCATTCTTCCCTTTTACAGACTTTTTATTTGTGATAACTATATTAGTAAGATGTGCAGACTGTACAATTAGAAAGTACTTAAGAGAAAGCTAAATGGAAAACCTTGTACACAAATTATAATTGCCTTTAATTACCACTTCCAGGTCATTCCACTAGTAAATCATTCTTCACATTTTTCCCTTGTGCTCACAAACTTGGGTAAATTGCTAGGAATCTGAAGGTAAAACCAGAAAAATATCCCAAATCATCATCAATCCTCACCTTGACCAAGTTAACAAGGATATGGAAATTCCGCACAGCAATGTTCCACTGCAGCAGTTTCTCCAGTTGTGCCTAATGGGATGCAAGGAGACCATAATTAGAACCTCCTGGAAACAATGTTAAGGCAAATGAAAGACAAGGAGGTGATCTGAGACAGCCAGCATGGCTTCACCAAGAGCAAATGGTGCCTGACCAATCTGGAGGCCTTCTATGATGAAGTGACTGCATCAGTTGACAAGGGAAAACCAACCAACGTCATCTACCTTGACTTCTGTAAGGCCTTTGACATGGTCCCACATCACATCCTGATCTCCAGACTAGAGAGAGAAGGTATTTAAGGGTGGACTGTTTAATGGATAAGGAATTGGCTTGAAGAACTGTACCCAAAGCATGGTTGTTTTTGAGAACAGCTGGACAAAGCTTCCCCACAGGCAGATTTATCAGACAAAACCACTGACAAAACCACACAATGGCAATGCCAGCCTGATCAGTTCCCACATGCCTTAAAAAATGCTCAGAGTTAACACACTTCCTTGATCTTAGAGAAACTCTTGCTTGGAAAATAATGTTGTGCTGCAACACAGGTGTGCAGGCCAACTGCAAAGCTTTTTATTTTGCTGATTACTATCTGTTTTCCAGTTATGGCTTCTAATGAATTTACTGTTTTTTACATGGTGCAAACCAAGAAAAAAAAAAGGATGCTACTCCTGTGTATCAGTTTTGTATTATCAATGAGCCTCTCTGACTGCTTTTCACAGACCATGTTCAGCAGTAGATTCCTTTACAAGCTGTACAACTGTATTATGCTGTATAGTTTAACTTATGCCCTTTTTCCCCTCAAAGATTCCATTGCATTTGTTTTCCTACCTCACTTGAGTCTGATGGTTTCCCAGCTGGGATGCTTTTCACTGAACTCTCTAGCTGAGCTATCATTACTCTGAAGAAAACTGGGAATGTCTGCCTGTGGAGTAAACAAGAGCAAAATTAAAAGCCATCCCTCAGCACCTGGACAAACTTATTGTCCCCAGAACAATGTGGAATACTTAAAGATTGCCCAGCTGAGCATTCTGCTTAGTAGCAAATCCCAAGAGACTGAGCCTAGGACTCATAAGCATGTCTCTCCATCAAAAATCTAAGATTTTAGTTGTTCTGAAGTGCAGGAAGTTTGGCCATCCCTACATAAGCCATGCTCCTTAATTCCTGTGCTAGTAGCAGGAATAACCTGAGTCCACAGAGCTTTTGCAAACCACGTACCAGCCCTGGACTGCTTAGAGCTGCCCCAGGTCTATGAAGGTGACTTTTAGAGTGCTTTATATCACAACAGTAGCAGCATGTAAAGAGGCAGCATACTTAATGATGGATGGCAGTTCATTCTCCAATTGAAACGGCTCACAAGTAATAAAGTTAATATTGCGGCAATGCAAAATGACATTCCACATCCATTTAAAGCTAACTATGCACTAACCTATTTTGGACTGTCCCAAAAAAAGTTTAGAAGTGCCCAGAGCTGTCCACAGCAGTACTAGCATGAAACCATAATAGACTACAAAATAATTGAATATAAAAAGTCATTGTGCATCTTGTGATGTACAAAGTCTCAATTGATATAATTACCTGCTCAGTGTAGGATATGTAGAAGAACATCCATCTTTGGCAGAGTTGATCAATTCAGGAACACCAACACTGGAGATTTCTTCTATAGCTTTCAAGATGTTGTCTGTGTGCTCTAGATAGACACTAAATCCGAAACAAGCTTAGTTCACCAGTAAATATTACACAGAATAACCCAGAAAATTCTTGAACTACCTGTAGCACGTGGCCTAAAATTGTCAAGCTCACTCTTATGCCACTCTTACGTAGGAAATCCAAAGCAATAGTGACTGGTAGAGGTGCCTGAGGACTAGAGGAAAAGTGTCACTCCTACCTTCGAAAAGGACCCAGGGAACTACAGGGATATGTATGTAATGTTAACCAAACTGGCCCCAGTACTGAGCCCTGGGGAAGACCACTTGTGACTGGCTGCCAAACGGATTTAACTCTATTCATAGCGACCCTTGGGCCCTGGCCATCCAGCCAGTTGTTTTTTACCTAGTGAACCATACAGCCCTCCAAGCCACAAGCAGCCAGTTTCTCGAGGAAAAGGCTGTGGGAAACAGTATCAACTGCTTTAGTAAAGTTCAAGTAAACAAAGTCTACAGCCTTTCCCATATCCACTAAATAGGTCATGTTCTCACAGAAGTAGATCAGGTTAGTCAGGCAGGACCTGCCTTTCACAAACCCATGCTGTCTGGCTCTGATCACCTGTTTGTCCTTCATGTGCTGTGTGAGGACACTCAGGATGATCTGTTCCATCACCTTCCCTGGCCCCAAGGTCAGACCGACAGGCCTGCAGTTCCCCAGAGCCTCCTTGCTGTCCTTCTTGTAGACAGGTGTCACATTTGCTAACCTCCAGTCAACTGAGACCTCCCTGGATAGCCAGGGCTGCTGATAAATCATTAGAAGTGGCTTGGTGAGCACTCCTTCAGTACTCTTGGGTGGATCCCGCATGGCCGCATAGATCTGTATGTGTTCAAGTGGTGTAGTAGGTGGCAAACCATTCCCCATGGAATAATAAGGGCTTAGTTTTGCTCCCTGCCCCTGCCTCCCAGCTCAGCGGGTTGAGTACCCTGGGAACAATTAGTCTTACTAATGAAGTCTGAGTCAAAGAAGGCATTAAAGTACCTCAGCCTTTTCCTCATCTCTCATCACTTTTTCTCCCTACATCCAATATAGGATGGAGATTCTCCTTAGCCCTCCTTTTCTTGTTTATGCACTTATAAAAATATGTTTATTGTCTTTTACAGTAATGACCAAGTTAAACTCTAGTTGGGCTTTGGCTCTTCTGATTTCCTCCCTGTAATAACCTCACAACAGCTCTGTAGTCCTCCTGAGTTGCCAGTCCCTTCTTCCAAGAGTCACAAACCCTCTTTCAGTCCTTGGCAGCCTGCTCTAAGGGGTACCTGTTAGAGCAAGGGAGTTGGAACAAAGTGACCTCCAAAGGTCCCTTCCAACCTTCACCATCTTTTGATTTGGTGATTATATTTCACCTAAGACTCAGTCCTGCTCTCCTTGGCTTTAGTGAGAGCAGATTTGTGTTCACTTTTGTGAAAACAAAACCAGATATTTTAGTCCACATCCACATTTCTACATGTATGCACACATATCTCTAATGTGCTGATGTACACTGACAAGCTATCATCTAGCAAACACGAGGTCCAAGCATGCTTCTATGGCCGATGACTAACAGAATTCTTACCACTCATTGTATCCTTAAAGTATGAGGGTAATGACTGAGAGGAGTCATCCCTCTGCAACAACGGTAACGACTAGAAAAATTTGTATAGAGTGTCTCAGTATGCTCTTACAACGGCTTGAGTCTTACCAGAGCAGAGTATGCAGCGCGCTGTTGAACTGGCTGCCCTTCTCTTGGTCCCCATTGGGTTTCACCCAGGACCGGCAGAGGAACTGCTTTGCCAGCAAAGCTGTAAAAGATAAGGAATAACTTACAGAAGAAATTGGACGTGCTTTGGTTCCCAAGAATCTAAAACAATTTCCTTCTTCCATAAAAAGGCCACATGTCCATGTGTCTTGCAGAAATATTTTAAAACCGGATATTATTAGTTAAAATTTATTATTCCCTGGCATGGTCAGTGGGCAGTTCTCTCAATGTGGGCCTGTTTAAAGACGTAAAATCCCATCAAAGATGGGATTTATCACGTCTCTCAAAGATGAGAACTTATCATTCTGAGTGGCTATGGACATCTGAGAAAGGCAAATTCTAGAGGTGTCTCAGTATGACAAGGTACAGCTGAGAGAGCTGTCATACACTGAAATAAAGAATTCCAAGCGGAGAGCAAGTGTTTTTCTTGTATATTACCTGCAAGCATGCCTATGCCTTATCTGCTTGAATGCTGTCCCTCCTACAAAGCTGGTTCTAATCCCTAAGAAGGGCAGTTCTAGTGACTGAGAACATTTGTTGTATGGGGTTAACAACAGATAAGCATTCCCCTCTCTACCCTGAAGTAACAGCTCTATGCAGACAGTTCATTTTAAGGGAAGCTACATCTGATTATGTCTGTGGCTAGCTCCATCATCAATGGTTAAACTGGTATCAAAATTAAACAGCAGGAACTCTTAAAAGTTGTGAGGCTCTGATTTTAAAAACACCAACCAAAGGAGCTGGAGTCTGCCTTTCTGCATGTGACTGAGGCACAATAAAACAAATATCAAAGAGTTTCTCATACATTTACTGCAGTTCCTTTTATTAGTGGCTAGGACTGCTCACCCTGGTGAGACCACTAGGATACTGAGAGGAAAACTCTCCCCAAAAACATGCACTCCAGATACAGAACCCAAGATTCACTGGCAAAGGACAGCATGAAAACTAATCTGGGAGAAGAGGTTCTTCACACATTACCCATTTTCTCTTTCTTCCAGCCAGCCATTGGTTTCTCAGAGATGGCAATCAGGAGCTGAGTGAGGATGAATGCACACTGGAAGCTGGGAATGCTCTGCTGGAAATTCAGTAGGTACTGGAAACTCTCACTGGGGAATGACAGGAAAGAAAAAAAGTAAAGACAGTGTAAATAGGGTAATCTCCCATAAGCACATAAATAAAAAAGGTGTATTAGTCCAGCTTAGATCCAAGGTCTCCACAGTCTAGCCTGGCATTTGTCTCTAGCAATACTCTCTTTGAAGAAGGGGTAGTCAACCTCTAGTAGACCAAAAGTCAGTCACTGGGAAACTTTTCTCAGGCTCCAGTCACCTTAAGTTTAGCAACGTCTTTATACACTGCTTTTGCCTCATGTCCCTACAGACCTTTTAACTACCCAGAACCTGCTCATTCCTTCTGTGAATCCTACTGATCTCTTAGTCTCAAATAGCTCGCTTACAAATGAGATGCACAGACTGATGCACATCTTACAATCCTGTAGCAACATTTTATTAACTTTGACTGCACTATAGTTAGACTAAATGCAAAATCCCCTGTTTAAAGGTGGTATCATCTCTGAGAGAGATCCCAAACACACATTTACCCATAATGCCCACCAAAAAAAAAAAACCTGCTTGAAATTCGTCGCTTTCAAAGTTTCGGAAATATTGATTCTACCTTATCAGCTCATCAAGAAGAAGAAATTCCGTCTCTCCTGGCTTTAGCCTGTCTGCAACTACCTGGAGAGCTGACCTTAGCAAGTCAGTATTCTCCTGCTGAGAAAAACCATTCCTGAGGGCAGAAAAAAAAAGTCCAGTTTATCATCAGACTAGAAAGAGGAGAGATATCAGATACAAAAGCATATCTGGGCATACATTTGCAACAAGAAAAATAAAGAAGCTGATATGCAAGAAGAGCCCAGCAATATGAAAGTTATAGGGCACACACACACAAAAACCCACAATTTTAACAGCAAGCTTAGTTCAAATATTCCATCTTTTTCCCTGCAACTGCCAGGGCAATGGAAGAGAAAAAGGAAATTAGAAAATTCTGCTAAATATTAAAGAGAATGTAACTTTTATAACTGAGCGTTTAACGTTTAGGGAGTGCCAAAGTGACAGTTACTTGCATTCTGCTACTGCCTTTTCATACTCTTTTTACAGTTACTGATGTTTTTGAAGTACAACAAAGGTAAAGTGCTTTCTACATACAGATCTAAATTAGGATTCAGATAAAAAACCTCCATGATGCTAATCAGAATTATATTAACAGATGCGGAAGTTAAATCCATGCTGCACATGCACTGAGTTTGGCATTTATGAGTCCAGTTCAAGTACATGAGCAGCATAGGCTTTTCAGTAATGAAACACACATTCATCCTATCCATTGACAGAAGAAAGTCTTATTGCTCAGGACTCAGGCAATGACAAATTAGCCTGAGACAAGGGGACTTCGGGGTAAGAAATTCCAAGATCCTTAGGTAGAATGAGAGTTGCACAGGCAGGTGTGAGAGTATGCCTCTTATGTTGATCTTAATCCAAAACCACATGGATTAACACAATGAATGCTGGCCAGTTCTATGCTTCAGACTACCCTGCATTCACTGTGAATCACCTACTGGTTTAGTTCAGGGTCGACAACAAAGGCTGACATAACTACAAAGTGTTTAAATGTCTCCAGTGTATTGTGTGCATGTGTGCAGTGTGTTGTTCTGCATAACTAACAGGCCATTTGCTGGGTACAAACACTTAAAAGGAAGGGAAGAAGAAAAGGAAGCAGTAAATAGACTTTGTTTTTTTTATGCAATTTTTATACTCTTCTGCTTGAACTCACCAAGCAAACAGCAAGCGAAAAGTTAGTAGCAGCTGTTGGTAACAAGAGGACATCATCTGGTGCTCCTGGATGTTCACTCCTGGATCGTCTACCACACCCTGATTTTGTGTAACTGCCTTTAATACAGAACAAATCATTCATTACATGCCATTCCAAGGAAAGACAACAGCACAGCAATCCATTTCCATAAATTCCATGTTTAAAATAACAAACAAACAAAACAAAACAAAAAAACACTCAAGACACCAAAACCACTTTCTTTTCCCCCACAAACAAAACCAAAAATACTTTGAGAGGCAACAAAACCGGATGATTTTTTTTGAGTCAAAATTGCTGCCCACTGACCTGGAAGTAATTGTGCATGTTCTCCATGTGATTACACAGTGGCTTCAGTAGCTTGACTACACACACAGCAACTTCCTTAGGGGATCTCTGACGCAGGTGGGTAAAGCCAATATCCTTGTAGCTTCTTTCCTGTGGCAAACCCAAAAATTCAAAGTCAATTCATCAGTCTTACTTGAGAATAATGTTGTATGACATACTTGAGAATAACTTAAGATTACTTCAGCAGCGCAATTCCTGATGTCATATACTCTGCCAGGAAGGGGCACTGAATAAAAAAAAGGGCTTCTGCTGAACAACCAGCACCAACTCAGACAAGTGGACAACATTTGACGGAGAGAACAAAACTGATGTGACATCTAGGTCATCATGTTTTACTCAAACACTAAGAGAAGGCAGTCTGTGTACATGGGAATTAAGATAGGTAGAAAGATTAAGAACAGGAACACTGATGTAGTGAATTTCTCATAGTTTAATGCTATGGGCCACATGCATTTACTTTCTTCCTGAAGTCATCGGCCAGGAAACCAAAGAGTTACTACATTCGAGGTGCTGTTTTAAAGACTACAAATCAAAAAAACAAAAACATCAAACAAACAAACAAAAAACTGAGTCCAACAGCTTCTATCTGCCTAACCTGAGCTACATCTTGTCCCCTTGGACAGAGAAGTGGTACAGAAATCTCTTTAAGACAAATTGTCTTTAGGACAAAGGACAAATGCTGCTGTGACACACAGTTGGGACATTTAGCTGTTAAGCAAAAATAATTCTGAAAAGCATTTATTCATTCAGGATAAGCGTGGAAGTCACTGACATGCTCTGCTTGGCACAGGCGTTGCACCATTAGCTACTGCTGTACGTGCCTTTAAGAAGGGCACTCTCCTTGTGGAGCCTGGAGTCAGCACATGTTCCAGCTTCCAGCACAGGTCCTCCAGGAGGAAGTAGAGTTCAGCAGGCCCCAGCTGCACAATTTCACTAGCCTGTAATTACAAGGAAGGACAGTCAATTCCTGGACTCAGGACCTAGTTGTAGGTCCCTTGAAGCTCAGCTTCACCTCCTCCATACTGACAGAGAACCAATTTATACATTAAAGTTCAAAATACTATTGACGTCCTAGGGATAAAAAGAGGTTTGAGTCCAAAGAACCACAAAAATCACTGAGTAATAGCCAAGACATAATTTGAAATACTGCCACAAATGCCAGGAGATTTGTCACACAGTCTTCCAACTGCCCTGCTCTCTATACACACAGAGATAGCTGGCCGTGGAGCATGCCAGGCTACACTCCAGCCTACTGTGCCCCTTTCATAGCTTATTAATCCCACTGCTGTGCAACAAAATTAGACTCTAGGTGGACTCAGCCTGCCTACAAAGAGCATAATAAAATTATGCATTTCTGCTTTCCAGATCCATAGTAATGCAGTTTTACAGAAGCTCCCAGATGGGAGACAGGACCCTGTCCAGGGAGGGCACATCCATGACACTAATCCCATATTTGAGCCAAGTTTCCCATCTAGAATCATAGGATATCCTGAGCTGGAAGGGACCCACAAGGAACATTGAGTCCAACTCCTGGATGACAAAGGACTACTTACAAATCAAACCACGTACCTGAGAGCATTGTCCAAACACTTCTTGGACTCCAACAAGCTTGGTGCCATAACCACTTCCTTGGGGAGCCTGTTCCAGGGCCCAACTACCCTCTCAGTGAAGAATCTTTTCCTAATACCCAACCTGAATCTCCCCTTACACAGATTCATCTGCTGATAACCTGAGACATTTGCCTTTTGCAATGTGGACTGTAATGCCATAGGTTCTCTGCAATAGGTAGGCCACCACATCCTGCAGCTGAGCAGTGTTCAGTATTAAAACCTCTTGCTTTCTGTTAAATGCATACGTTATGCTGTATCTTTTCCCCTTATATGCAATATTAAAATTATTATTATTTTTAAATATTGTTGCTGTACTTGATGTCTAATATAGAAGGAAAGTCCTTTTTATCTCAGTGCCTTGAGCTACTTCATTTTCTTTGTGGACAGATTCTCTCCTAGTACCCATCTCACAGCCCTGGACCAATCTTCCACCCATTTCAATGGATCAGAAGGAAACAAGGCCTCAGAGAGAGACAGTACATAACACAAAATCATACCTGGATGTTTTTGTGGTGTTCCACTCACCTCTGTATGCATCTCCGTGTCCAGGATAGACTTTGTCAGCAGCCCGCAGTGGAGTACAGTGAACACTTCCAGGTCTAGTTCTCGGAAGTAGGGGCGATAACTCTGCAGCTGTGCCAGAGGGTTCCCTGCCTCTCTCTCAGCAGCAGTCTGAAAAGTAAATGGCAGAATTCAGCTTGCAACTTGTAAAACTATAAGACTTACTAGCTCAAATAACGCTGTTTCTTTCACACAGTCTTCTATATTTCATGCCAGGCTGAAACAAGACTAAGAAGAATTCACAGTAGCTAATACAGAGATGGGCACACAGAATTAGAATCATTTCCATTTTGTACTGTACAAGTCACTAAAAGCTTTCTGGAAAAAATTAATATCTAGGAATCTGGAACAATCTTTGCTATCATCTTTCCATGACTCAACAGCCATCATGAAACTCATTCTGGACTTGATAAAAGACAGTGTCCCATAAGCACCATAAAAGGGGAAGGCAAATGTTTTTGTCTTTGATAACTATCAGGATGGTAAGCCATGGGATGCTATCTTTCTTTTAATCATATCTATAAATTCATAGAGTTTCATTCCATGCAGCCCTGTTATGTGACCCAATGTATGTTATATGTGGCTCACACCAGGATTTCTGTATTCTGTTGTGCTGGATAGGGCATGGCATCTATGGGTTAGTCTGGGACCTGTACTCTGTTTAGCTAAGAAAGGTTAGTAACATTAATTCCCAAACTACCTGAGACTTTGTTTATTTGTTGTAAGTTAAGTGACATTATTCATAGAATGGCTTGTGTTGGAAGGGACCTTAAAGATCATCTATCTCCAACCCCTCTGCCATAGGCAGAGACAACACCCACTAGATCAGGCTGACCAAGGCCCCATCTGGCTTGGCCTTGAACGCCTCCAGGGATGGGGCATCCACATCCTCTCTGGGCAACCTGTGCCAGTGCCTCACTACCATTACAGTGAAGAATTTCCTCCTAATGTCTAATCTAAATCTATCCTCTTTAGTTTAAGACTATTCCCTCTTATCCTATCATTAGCTAATCAAGTAAGAGTCCTTCTCCATCCTTTTTATAAGACCCCTTTAAGCATTAAAAGACCACAAGGAAGTCTCTCCAAAGCCTTCTCTTCTCCAGGCTGAACATGGTCAGCCAGGCATCAGAGCCCAAAACCAGGCACACTTCTCTGGCTTTGCTCCCTCAGCCAGCACAGACCTTGCATTCTCAATATGATGACAATACCTTAAGACCTTGCTTCAAAGAACAAGAAATTTAATCCAACAATTCATTAGCTGACAGGTTTGGGAGCTAGCTCTTAACATGGGATGCAAATGGGTAATTTTTAATATGCCTTATGATGAATATACATTGATCAAACAACACAAAGAAAATATGAAAAATGAGCACCTGTGACTGAAGCAGTCTGGAGACAGTGGGAAATACGATCCTTACAAGGGTCTGTATTTTCCAGATTTATCTCACAATTTCTGATCAGAGTCTAGAAATAGCAGTTGCCTGATTATTTTAGTAATTCAAAACTTTTTTTTCTTTTTCTAAGTCATTTTCCTTTGTCTGCCTTTCTTGCCAGTCCCCAGGCGTATATTCCTACCTTCTCCAGCTCAGAGAGCTCACTGTCAGGCTGGTTTCCCTCAGAGCTTTCATCTGCTTGAGAACGGTCTGCAATGCTGGCTTTGCTGCCATCAGACTTTTTCTTCCTTCCTTAAAGAGAAAAGCAACTTTAGAAAAAAAAAAAAAGCTGCACCATGCTCAACACTGTTGAGGCTGCAAGGCAGGGAAATAGCTCAAGCTGTACTTTAATCAGCCCTAAGAAAGCATGGAATATACACAGGTTGTGTGTCATCTGCAGCTAGGATCAGAAAGAAACAAAGAGAGTCAACAGCATTTGGGGCTTTCTCCCCAACCAGCTTCTCTTTTATAAAATCAAGGTAAGAAATTAAAGTAAGTCTCACTTTTTTTATTGTACTTTAAAAATGTTATGCTGTGACTGCAAAAAAATGGTGGGTCATCATCTTAAAAAAAATGCTTGAACCAAAATTAGTGTTGCTGTTTCACTGAGAAAAGCAGAGGACCTGGAAAATGACAGTAAGTCAGACAACTCCAGAAGGGGCTTGCAGGGACGCTATGCCAATAGTAGAGTAACTCGATGAATTCCTTGCAATGGGCTTCACTGCTGACAAAGGTGGGGAGACTCTCAAACCTGACACACTGTGTAGCATCTCGAAAGACCAAAGGAACTACATTTCAAGTAATCCTAAACAACGTGTTAAATCAAACAGACATCATCCAGGAAGTCACCAGGGCCAGGTAACATTCACACAAGCTCCAAAAGCAATTCAAGCAGAACACTTCAGAACTGCTGGCCATTGTGCCAAAGGACTGACAGCTTGCCAACAGAATTTCCATCAATGAAAAGAGATCTAAAGGGGATCTGGGGAATTCATTTCAATGAATTTTCAATAGTTATATGCTAAGCATAGCTTCCCCTCCAAAAAAACATACTATCCAGCAGCTGTATGGAGTAGGAAAAATTTTACACCTCCATCTGCACCAGGAGTTAATCAGGTAAGATTTGAAGCTAGATTGGCCATACCAGAAATTCTGTGCTTTATGCATCACACAAGTGCTATTGACTGCAGCGCAACTTGCCAATCAAACCCATCACATCTGCTTCCTTGTTATAAACTTGTTACCATTTTTTTTTCTCATGGCACCAACAGCGTTAACGGATGGTCCTCCCTCCGTAGCTTCAGAATCAAAAGTAGCTGGTGGTGGGACATAGCCAGGGGTTGCTGAAAGAGCCAAAATGCAGAACTTTGGTTAGTTCAGCTCCTGAATGAGAAAACAGAGGCAAGATGCATGTCTAGAGGAAGCACCCCATGTTTCCCCATCCCTGTGAACATCCCTCTGCTCTTACGCTCAGGCACATTTAGCTCCAGTCAACCTTCTTGTATTGCCACGCTGCACCAGAATCACAGCTCTTTGCATTCCTCCAGAGAGGGAGAATAACAAGAGCTCAGCTGTCTTTGGACCTTCATAAATGTAAGTGAAGCTGAAAGGGCTGCTCTAGCGCATCTGAGGCCTTTCCTTGCTGTCCCTGTAATTCTCTTGGAGCAATAGAAAGGTGTTAAAGAGGCTCTTTATTTAGGATTGATGTTGATCCACTGGTTTAAAAACAAAGCTTGTAATGGATAGCTTGTGGAAGGTGATAAAGTATTCTCTATTAAGGTTATTTGATTGAGGACCTTTTCAATGCAAAAAAGAGTACAAGTAATAGGCGAAGCCCATAAACAAGGACAAACACAAACCTGGTAGGCAAAGACCAAAAGTCTCCACTTACTAATTGATGGTCAATAAGGAATTCCCAGCAAAGCTTTAAGGAGAGACAGCTGGGCTTTGAAACTGATAAAATGGGATGAAAAAGAGGAATTTGAGGACCTGTGATATTCCAGGGGAGTAGGAGTGGTGGTGGAACTATGCAAACTGATGAAGGAATGTGCATGCAAGGAAAGGGGATGGGGAGGCATGAAGAGGGGAACAGACAGAAACAGGTATAAAAGGACCGGACATGAGTACAACACTGCCAATCAGTACATTTGCATGACCGAGCCCTTCACCTGACCCTCCCAGTCTGTCCTATCTTCATACTAAATCCTTTCTTAGCTTCATTTCAATGTAATCTCACTTCTCTTATCCTGTGAGTGTGTGTGTGTGCAAAGAACACAAAACACAAACCACTGGCCAGACCTGTGTGAGTAAATGCTGGGCCAGCAACTAGAGTCAGACTGGGCATTTACGAGCCCTTGGCCTTTGGTGCCAGTATCTGGAGTGAGCGAAGGTCTCAACTTCAGTAGCTTCAGGGCCAATAGCTCTTGGAAGCATCTCAACAGGTCCTGTGGACTTTGTGGCCAGAGCACCAGCTACTGGGGTGACTGGTGTGAGTGGATTTGGTGCCAGCACTTGCAGCAAATGGGTCCTCGCTGTCAGCTCCTGGTATGGGTGGGGGTCTCAGCTACCAGCCACTGGGGCAGGAACAGCGCTTGTGTGTGCTGAGAACCAGATGTTAGAGGGCATCAGCGTGAGTGGAGCAAGTGAGGGACTCAGCACCAGCAGCTGGAGCAGGACCACGGGTCACAGCCCATGTGCCCGGTGCTGGCTGCTGGGACAGAGCAGGGGCGAGCATTTGCATCTTCCCCAAAATTGGCACGCATTGGGGTGTGCGTCTGCAATTTCTCGTCCAACTTCAAAGGCAGACTAGCCAGCTAGTAGGAGGCCCTGGGTCCAGGAGGGGCTATCAGCTGGGTGGATGGTCCATGCTGGGATCTGGAGGACCTACAAGCGTGAAGTGCCTGTGGGACAAGTTTTTATATGAGTGTGTGTGTCTGCCAGGTAGTAAGGAGCAGCAAGCTGGACTGGGTGGTTAGTAGGAGACCTGTGGAGCAGTTTATAGGGCCCAAAATCTGGGCAGGAGTATTAGGCAGACAGAGGGGCTGTGCCAGTACTCGGAGATCCACAAATGCATGTGTGCTTGTGACTCAAAAGTGTCTTAAGCAGCTCAAGAGCAGGAAGGGGACTTGGCTGTCTTTATTTATGTTTTACATGAGTCCTATGCATAGGTGCTGTCTTCAACTGTTGTCATCTGCCAGTTTCTGTGACTATGCTCATTAGCCTGGGACAGAGACCACCAGGTTCCTGCACTTGCTTCCAGCTGCCAGACAGCAGGAATTCATGGGCCGAGTTAACGAAGGCAGCTGGTGCTTGTAACAGGTCTCAGCAGCTTGGTACAACCTGAATGCCAGAGAATCACACTGCATCTTTGGAGAGAAACAGGCTTCCTCCTCTATAATCAGATTCTTAGGTCACTGGAATAATGCAGCATATATTACCATACAATTCCTTCTTTGATGTTTAAACCAATACCTTTCACTTCACAGCTGGTGCAGGCCCAGAACATGCAAATATTTTCATACGCACCTGCCAAGCATTTTCCTAGCACATTCTGCAGCTCTGTGATGTTCTGTATTCGAGTCAAAACCTTTCCCTTCATCTCAGCGTCTTGTTGCTGGCAGAAAGCATTTACAACCTAGAGACACAAAACAAACTCACTGTGAATTAGAGAGATTTGCATCCATTTTTCCTTTTTCTTTTCTGAATAACATCCACAAGTCCCAAATAAGCACACAACAATTAGCACAAGTGGCCTGGGTGACCAAATCCAGACTGCATGAACAAAGCTCCTCAGAAGCCCATAAGAAAATGCAATCTGAAAAGCAACAGCACAGCAGCTAAAGGTCAAGTTCTTAGCCAAGTAAGCAGAGTTGTTACTAGAATCAGGATAAAGCATAAATCATAATGAAGAGAAGAAAGAAGAAAGAATCGTAATGAAGAGAAAGAGAAGACCTTGCTGGAGAACATTTCCAAGAGGCAAGACTCTTCTTCGGCAATTGCACCCCTGAAGCCTGGGGTTTGTGTTTTTAAGTGCTACTCCTCAGTTCCACTGCAAAACATGCAGACAAGGCTCTACTCACCTCACGAAACCAGTTGAGCGCATAGAAGAGAAGCGAGCACAGAAATTCCCGTTCCTGCTTGGAAAGAGAGTCTATCTTCCCTTCAACTTCCAGATCAGTCAAGTACAGGGGGCAACCTGAGACAGGGTAGGTAGAAAACACACCTTGGACTGTGTTTGCTACCTATGCTTTGCTTTTTGCATGGACAATGACTCTTCCGAAAGCCCGTACTCTCAATTCCAATGACTATTTGGAGTGAACACCATCAGTCACTTCCCAGAGAAAGTGATTGTCTCCCCTGCCTCCCTTCCACTTGTGGCCAACAGAGCATCTCAGCCTCCATCATAAACTACACAACTCTTCCCACAGCTGCAGGAAGGCTTTGCAGATCTAGGACAGGAACAAGTGAGCCAGAGGGGTCTGTAAGATTTACTTTCCATACCTAATAAGGCATCAATCTCCTCCAGGCTTCCATTGTTTTGCTCTCCAGTGTAGAGCCTGAGCAATCGGAAAGAGGGTGATAGACATATTGGTGACACTACCCTGGGGAAAAGAAAAAAGAGAGAGAGAAATGAAGTGAGTCCCATGTTTTATACGCCTCCAGAATGCTCATCACTTTTCTCTTGTGTCCTATGTCCTCTCCACACCACCTTGCCTGTACCTTCTTTTATTTTGCTTCTTGAGAGTCATAGCAACACAAAGCTGAAATGCCTCATATGGTTAATAAATACATCAGTGACCATCAATTTTCTGGGAAAACTTAAGAGTAGAAAACCTGCTGTACTGAACAGAAATGGAGTCAGATTTATTTCAGGTAGAAATCAAAGTTGAATAGTTCAGGAGGAACTACAAGAACTTGTGCAAAAGACAGCTGTGAGCAGTAGAGAAACCTCCCTGAATGTTTTCTCACATGCTACTGCTCACATTGTAAGCGAGGAAAATTAACATCTTTTTCCGCTCCATCAATGCATGTGAGGTAGCTATATTTCTTTTTATTTGGTATAAAGTAATCATGTATTTTTTAAGTGCAACTATGATCTCAACAAAATCTGACAATAAATTATGCAAGATATAAAGCTGAGTGTTAGAAAAAAAAAAGCCTTTTATTATTTTTAACTTTGATGTCCCATTGTTTAATAAGATGTTTTACTTCCTGCATGCTTCTTGTTTCGTTCTCTTATGACAAAGCCTTTGTTTCTCATACAAATTTTACTTGTGGTGGCATGTTTATGGTTTTGCTGTGAAGCAGAAGTCCATGCTGTGAAAGTGCAACTGAAGGATGAGAACCAATTGTGCACTCTTGACACACACAAACTACTTGCCGACTCCATTTGAGACTCAACACTCAAAATATGAATTTTGCCCAAATGGATGGAGTTGCCTATCCATCTTGGTATGGCCTTCAATATCCCAATGATGCTGGAAGGAAGAGCTACTATTCTCAGATGACAGATGGGAAACAAGGTAGATGCAACATGACTTACTCAACATCACCTAAACAGTCTGAGCCAGAACAGACTGCCAATTCCCCAGCACGTCCTTATGCCTCTAGACCTATCTGACCCATGTCTAACAGCAAGGGAAGGAAAAGAACACTGGAAACTGGTAAATTTTCTGTCCAGCTCCTAATCAAGCACTTGGGCAGGCAGGGCTGGACACAAAATGAAAATACAATTCCTTTAAATGTAGAATGATTGCAAAGGTAAGCTCCACAGTACCTCTTACTTGGGTTATTCGTTCCATCAGTGACCCTGCCAAGCTCACTCTGTGACACCAAAGGTAAGAGGTTAATAGCAATTGCTCCCTGACTTTCATCTTCATCGAGATTATACAAGGGCTTCACTGGGAACAAGAAGGAGCTGCAAGGAAAGGCAGACAAACTCAGTTAAAAGGATCACCACATTGACAAAGTTGTCAGTGACAGGAACGTTACAAATACTTAGCCTGTGCTCAGCATACCCGGTCACTGTAGGGCTGAGATCCACCACAAAGTCAGTGGGAAAGTCCTCCACCAGACTCTTCCCAAACTCCTCCTATAAAGAAAGGAAAAACCTGCTCAACAAATGGGCTCAGCAAAGAAAGCTGTGACAGCAGCAGTGGAAAATGCAGAAGAGGAGGCCAAGCAAAAACACCCTGGAACAATCACAGCAGTGAACCTACTGCCTGCAAGGAGAGCCAAAGCCTAACTTCAGAGAGACAGCCAGGAAACATTACCAAGCATGCACAATCAATTTATTCCCTGCTCTTTCGACGTGGGCTCATCTACCAGCTCCCCACTGCTGCAGAGGCAGAGCAGCTGGCTGGAAGGGCCATGGGAAGTTCTCTGTCCTAAGAACCCAAGGTCAGGATGAAATGGCTACAAAGTGCTGGCAACATTTTATTTCACACAATGTATCGCGCAGACTTCACCTGCTTACATAGGTAGCAACAGTTAAGGGAGAAATACTGCAACAGGTGTGACAGAGTTCAGACAGACAATGAAAAGACCAAAAAGTGTCTGCACAAATGTTGCAAGAACTGAGTCATCACCCTTACTAGGAAAAGGGAGAAACTCCCCATCCTGTTTAGGGTGACTGTCACAGCTCACAGTCCGCTGATCATCTTCCCCTGTTCTAAATCACAGTTTTGCTTCTCCATAAGAGCAAAGATCTCTTTGTGGCACCATGAATGATCAATTCCACAACAGCTTTCATGCTCTGCTGGGCCCCAGAATGATTTGCTAGTCCCCTGGCTGGCACAGCACACATGTAAAAACATCTCCAGCAAGAAGAAAGAGCATTGGCCTTCACAAACCTCTTCCTATTACCATAAGTCTTCACCGTGGCTCCTCCAAGTTCCTAGATATCAGACAGCCTTAGCTTTTTGACTGGAAGCCAATTTCAATACAACGGTTAAGGTTCTTTCAGGTTCTACCTTTATCTATGGATTTCAAAAGCCTACTCCGAAATGTCATTTCATTTCCTTTAAAAGGCTTCCCCTCCTCGTGCTGTTACATGAAAGTTCACATAAAGGAAGTTGTTAAAGCATAACGAGGAATTTGCCACAATCAAAACAACAAAAAGCAAGGAAACCACAAGAAAACAAAACAAAACAAAAAAAAATAGGTGAAAAGAGGATTTTGTATCTCTTACAGGAACCTCAGGCATGCCTCAAACAAAAACAGTTCTCAGACTGGAGTGAAATCCTCAAAATGATTTTGTCCTGCTCATGTTTGAAAAACATTCTGCTTTTGAAGAATACATAAGTGATTAAATTCAAAAAACTCTGCAACATACCAGGAGCTGCAGGTCCAAATTTCCCTTCTGCTTCTCAATCAAATTGGCAAGTTCATCATAGTAGAGTGCCAAGACTTCTGGTGTTTGCTCGCAGCAGAAGCCTACAAGGTCCAGCAATGTAGAAAGCTGAAAGGAGAGAACAGTCTTCAGAATGGTTTTTGTTTTGTTTTGTTTTTTTAAAGAACAATTCAAACTTTTACCTTAACTCCTTCTTGTTCTTGCATTAATTTATTCTGAGGCATATGCAAAGATTCAGCTCTAGGCTAACAGCCCATAGTGACTGGTCTTACAGACATGCAGTTTTAAGAAGAAACATGGGTCTTTCCCAGAGCTGGAATATTCTACCATGGAATAACACAAAAGAGATTGTCCTGTTTCTTTCTTTTTTGTCTGAAATAATGCCTGGGCAGAAGACTTTCACTAGATGGCTGTAGTACTGCTGGAGTGCTTCTTAATACAGCCCTGCATTTCTCCAAAACCAATTTTAATAGATTTTTGCCTCTGTAGTTGATACACAAGCCTCTCAGGCCCAGTACAGCTGACTGTCAGACACACACCCTGCTTTACCTAAGACTGTGTCTCCAGTCACACCTTCTTGCTGACCGTGTCCTCCGTCTCTCCCATACTGCCCCAGCACGCACCCATTCTTGGCACCCACCTGCCCATCACGCTCGAAGTTCGGCTCAGGTCTCTCCGATGAACCACCATCTCCTTCATTTCTGAAAGCAATTGATAACCTTGCATTTGTTGCACAATGTTTAAGAGATGGCAAAATCCATCACACACATTGACTCTCTCCAGAAAATGAAGAATTATGCATGGAAAGAAGACATGCTTTGGACATTATTAGGAAAAGACCTGCTGCTGTTTGGCACCTTTGGGACAAGACTCAACGTCTTCTTCAAGGAAATGCTTTTTCTAGCCTGAGACCTCTAGCCATCTCCTCTTTTGAAGGCCATGGAGCCTCTCCTTACGTGAGCCTAATATCTGCAGCTGCACATTATGCCAGCTACTCAAATTCCTGCTGCTTATTTGCAGGGCTCAGAAAGGTAGTTTTTTCTTTGACAGAGGCTTTAGAGTCTGTCTTCTTCAATCAGTTTCTTAAGAAATCAGACAGGAAGCCAGTACGGTACACAAAGACCCAATTACAAGGGTATTTCTCAAGTAGCAGAAGACAGATTTTCTCCAGGATCTTGGGTCAGAGTTGGAGAGGGAAGGAATTTCTCTGTAAGTCAAACAAACAACTTCCCTGGGGATTTAATCCTTTTTCTGAGGCACAAACCATGGTCCACCTGCTGGGGTCACCTGTGTGCATTTTACCTGGCAAATTCACTGCTACTGCAGGTTCCTTGATGCACTGTTGACTCCACTCTTCTAACTTTTTGCCTATAGTCTTTTAGGAGTTTCTAATCCTGTTCTTGAAATAACCATTTCGGCATCTACTGCCTAGACTTAAACCAGTGCCTCTAAATTAGTAAGTCTGGTATCAGTGCTATGGGAGCAACCATGAAGAAGTCTGATAACTCAGGGCCCAGAGCTAAGACAGGCTTTTCTCTTCATGTAATAATCAGCAAAAGCATTCCATGAAGAGGTCATGCTTCCCAACACCACTTAAATATTTGTTTCACAAGCCCTTTGATCTTTGTCACAGATCTTATTGGAAGTTTGTCTCATTTATCAATGCTATTTATAAATTATTTATATAGTACATTAGAGATGGTCACACCAATGCCCAGCACAGCAGTAATTTTTCTTCTTCCTTCTCCTTTAGATTTCCCTGTACTCGAACAGTGCACATTAAGCTATTCATCCTTAATGCCAGAGGCTGATCTGCAGTCAGTCCACCACAGCTTTTTCTTTTTTCCAAGCACTAGATCTCACTGGTGCTAGTCAAGGCCCCCATGAGTAAGCACTAACAAGAAATTCAGGATGCCTTCAAGATTTGCAGCGGAGATTTAAGCAGGTTGCAACACCAAATGCTGCAATTTTTAGGAAAGATTTCGAAGTTATTGGATTTGACAGAGATGTGCATAAGCTAGAAGACAATTGCTCTCCCCCACCTTCTTTGTCCCACTCCAGGCTGTCTTACCACACGTTAAATTCACCTTTGTACATTTCTTCTCACCTTTTCAATGCCACACTGCCTATCATGGTAACAGCACCAATAATCCCCATTTGTTTGTGGTTGGGAACAGTGCTGGAGAGCCATTTCCTGATCACCATGTGCATATCATCCTAAAAAGACAGACACAGCCTATGTCACCACAGAGGTACTTATGTGCATCATTCAGCTCTATCAGCATCTGCACCTAATGTCATCTCCAAAGGCTGCACAGAAATGGTTTACTGGGATTACAGCGTTGTAGAATGAACGTACATCCTGTAATTTCCTTTATTATGAGCACACTGGTCAAAACTCTAGGTAAGGGTGCAAAAAGGATTAAAAGTGATTTGCTTTGGCTTTGCTCTAGTTACTGTACTGAATGTGTCCAGATTTCATCTATAATTAATAGAAGAATATATATTTAAAAAGGAAAGAATAGATGGTCTTCACACACACATTGTAGCTGCATAGCTGCCCTCTGAAACGCTGCCAGCTGCAGGAGGCTCAGGGATAGAGCAGTTCTTGGGGGAAGGTCCAAAGAGAGTTCAAGGAAACAGCACACCAGGCGCCTGGGACTGAGGCATTCCTCCAGCTGCCTCCCTTGTCCCCTGGGAAAGCACGGCTGAACAGCTGTAAGGGCTCCTCTGCAGCAGCTCCATGACCACACAGCAGGTCTCAACACAGCATGCTCTATTTTAACAGTTGTGTCAAAGCAGCTGATCAACTGCACTTTCCCAAAAGAGGCACAAACACCTTGGAAGAATTCTGGACTACTAAGGATAGACTTAAGAGGTCTCCCAACAATGAAAGCACACAGCATTCCTGTTCTGACGAGGAGCACTCTCAGACTGGAACTGAGTATGTGAGACAACTCAGAAGCAATTTCATAAAAGCAGCAAAGATCTCACAGGCCACCAGAAAATTTTATGCAATCAGAACAGCCCCGGTTGTCTTGATGCTTATTAACTGCCCATGCTGGTTCTGCAAAGGAAGTGTCAGGCCCATACAGAGGTGCTCAGTACGCAAAAGCTGTAGTCTTGAGACAGAGGAGATGAAGATTTAAGGTGTAACTTATGCAAAGAACCAGTGCCAACAAGAAGCAAAGAAACAGGGAGTCCATGGCTATGCCATCTTTTCTTGACTTTCCCTAGGCAAGATGCCTCTGGAATAACCTGTGCAGTGCTGGTGCAAATGGGTACAAATTCAGACCCAGGTACCTGACATCACCACTGTTATGCTGCAACAGAGTCATACAAGGTATCCTCTGTAAAACGAGTATGAACTTAGACAGAAGAGGTTTCACAGAATCACAGGATTGTAGGGGTTGGAAGGGACCTCGAAAGATTGAGTCCAACCCCCCTGCCAAAGCAGGTTCCTAAAAGGTTTGATAGCTTCTTTTGTGCCTCTTGTATAAACACATGAGGTAAGAAGTCTACAGCATTGCAGCAGAATCTTCTGTTCGGTGGGGTTTAGTTCTGTTAACACGAGAGCCTTTGTCATCTCTGACCTACAAACATCAACCACCTAAATTAAGATGAGCGCCTTGGGGAAAGAAGCTGAACTGTGCTTTCTGAATGCTTCCAAATGAATGAGAAACAGCTTGAGAAAGAGGCTCCAAATCTACCCTTCTGCACATCTTCAAGGTTCAGCTAGATAAAGCTACAGGCAACCTGATCTCATGCTGGCGACAGTCCCACTTCCACTGGGAGGTTAGATCAGAGACTGACATCAGTCCCCTTCCACCGACATTTCTACCAACTCTACCTTTCTTAGATGTGAGAAAAGAGGGCATTTCCAGGACAGATACAGCCTCTGTATTTCCTTGCTAGCATTGCTATACAGGATAGGAAATTCTGGAGCCGCAACCTAGTCTGCATAGAATAGAGTCTAAGCTGAAGGACATCTTGACACCAACTGTTGTTTATAAACAAGGTCGCTATTTGTGCAATATAACCACTAGAATTTAGCCTAGCCAAAGGACCAAGGTGCAGCTGAACTCCTTTTTGTTGTGCCCCTCCTTACCTGTATATAGCTTCCTTCCTGTCTCTGGCTGAAAGCAAGTGTGCTGAGAATGTAGAAAAGCTTCCGGATCTGGCACGGATTCAGTTTCTGTGTAGAGTCTAAAATGGTCTGTAAGAGAGAAGCCACAAACTAGCTCAGATATGTCAAGAAGGCCTTTCCAGATTCCAGTTGCAGGGAAGCAGATTAACTTTGCCATTTTGGTACAGGTATGAAAAATCTACATTCAAATGAAATAAACATAAACGCAGAGCTATTGCTCTGGCCTTAAATATTACAGTCCACTCTATCGGAAGCTGCATGGGAAGAACAAGCTGGCTACTACAAGCATTTTGGGAGTGTTCCAATTGCATTAGTGACAGCTGTTTAGCTTCTATTACATATTTCTTCACTGTGTTCAAAGTACTTGACACAATGAACATGATTTATTTTTTTTTCTGCTAATATTTCCAACGCAAGCACTGTAATAGCCAAACCTTTAACAGTTTAGGGGTGCATTTTCTGTGCTGACTGGCATCCTCAGCTATTTCTTCTTCTGGTGCTTAAGTGGAAATAGTCAAGTCATTTTCCAGAGCAATGCTGGCTTTTCTAACACTCACATTCTGCTAACATTATTTTTCTCCTAGAACTGGTCAGCCTCGAGCAGGATTTAGATCCAGGCACTGAGTTTGACAAGGATGACAGCAGGATTATATAACCCTTTTTGCCACCCCCGAGAAAATTCACCCAGTTTCAACATTAAAAAATAGCAATTAGGAGAGAAAATTTGTGCTGGGATCTGTATGTTCTCTCTGTGCAGAAGAGTCTTCAACTCTGTGTGAAACATGCCAGGCATCCGCTGCTCTACAGATCTTTTTACAGGTAAACGGGTACTGTCTCAACCACCTACATTGTGCATGTCAAACATGGCACGCTGCAGGTCCTTAGGGTTGGCCAGAACATTTATTAATGCCTTTCACATACAGGCTTTGGTAATGCATCAAAGATTGGCCCACAGAAACCATAATCTGTCACTAATCTGCCAGGGCAAGAACATGCAAACAAGGTCAGGTGTGAGCAATTGCTCCCCACCACACTTGGACACTCCCATCTGTGATGATTTTAAGTGTTCAAAGAAAAACAGTCCAATCTTTCAGCTCACCCTTCCATAGCAGATTCCTTTTCATTCTGACCACTGCATTTCTCAGAACTTAACAAATATGGGTTGTTCCCTTAAGGCTATTTCTGAGAAGTACTGACCTGTTCTGGGTTTGGGGCAAAGTACTTTAAGGGTCCTGAAATGTTGTATTCCCACAGAAATATACGTACCTTCACAAAGGTGGCATAACGCATCAGCAGGGATGTGTGCACAACCACCAAATCAGTGAGAACATCCAGAGCAATATCCAATTCTGCTTCATTCCCACTGCACACGTGTGTCACCAAAGCACTCACAACCTCCTGAGGAAACACCCACCGGAGAAACCGCAATGAAATATCAGCAGAAAAATGTCTGTCCTGTTCTACTCATATGAAATCTATTGATCAAGTACAGATAGTAACCTTGAAACTCAGCCATATTATTCCATCTCCCCTCTCAGTTTGCTTTTTAATTCCCACTATCCACAAAACAGGCTCTTTCAGCCTGAGTTTTATTCAGTTCTAAAAGCTTCCATGACTTCACAAAGCTTTTCTTCACCAATCTTTTCCTGCCTGCCTGCTAACATTACTGCAGCTTCCTCTATTTGCTACTATCACGTAAGATTAATAAAAACCCATACAATTTTCATAGGCACACAGAATGTTGCACCTTACCCGGTAAGACCTCTAACTACAGCATTTCCAACGTCTCAGCCCTCATTACCAACAGCAGCTCAAAACAGGTGTTTTTGTTTCAAAAATCTTCTTATTTGCCTTACTTCAACTGGCTTCTAGACATGGGTCTCTCTCCAACTCAATCCGCTGTCTGGGGCTCTGGGTCTTTCCTATGTCCTTAACTGTTAATACAGCCTTCCTCTTCTGAAATTTGTAACATCTCAAAAATATTACTAAACTCCCTAACTTGCTGCAAATGTGAATGTCTTCACATTTCAAGTTTTTCTCAGTTGCTTATTTTTTTAATTTGCAATATCAAGTAATACAGGTGCAATGTTGGAAACAGCCCTAATCATAAATATACTGTGCCAAAAACTGCAAATACATTCAAAAGTTCGTGCAGAGCTGTTTTCAGACCACAAACTTTCTGATGTAAGCATGGGTGTTGGAACTCATAAACAATGTCTGGCCTGCAATTATTTCCAAATATACAGGAGTCCAAGTTGGTCAGGGAAAGCTGTGTAGACTTTTTCATCACAGTGAGTTCTCCAAGGAAAGCCTTTCAATACAAACGATAAAAATGGCTTTTTTAAATAGAAGAGGCTCAAAGTGATTAAATAAGATAGAAGAGATAAGGAAGAAAGCACAGTCCCTCTGCTTCACAAGTATTTTTCATTCTGTCACCTCTGAGGCCTGCCAGTTTGCTCCCGGCTCCTCTTAGGGCTTTCTGTGCTCAAGTCACTTGAGTAAGGCTCTGGTAGCTACAAGATCATCACAATGATCTTTTACTGCAATGGTTTTCCATCTTCTGCTTGGCCTACTCTACAGCATAGACCTCTCTCAAAGGCTTCGAACTGCCTCAAATCCCCTCCTCTGAAGGATCAGGGCATGCATTCCAGAACAAAGTGTGAACAAGCACAAATAAAACAAATCCATCATACTGTACCTGCTGGCAATAAGAGTCAAAGACTGCAAAAGCTTGTTTGTACATGCAGCTGCCAAAGGAGACTATGGCTGGGTGTGCAGCATGCAGAAATGTCTGAGCAAGTACTAGGATTGAAGGGAAGAAGTCTCGGATAACCTGAAAAACAGAAATACAGACATTGTTAGAGAGCAGATTGCTGCTGCTCATTTTCAACTCTCGGGTCTCTAAAGAGATGCTACAGCTCATCCCAAAAGCTTTGTCTACTTTAGTAAGTGCTTTCCTGACTTCTCTTGCTGTCCTATCTAGCACAAATGAGCAGCAAGAGCAGATGAGGCACACCAAAATGGGTTTCTCCTACTTTCTCCACACAAAGAATTTACAGATTGGTTAAGCCAATCTGCAAAGCTGCAGAGTTCTCAGCAATATATCCCTGATCAGTGACACCACAGAAGTCACTTTATAACTATACACCACTAAATAAAAGCCCCAGGACAGAAACAATACTGGCACCGCTTTAACAGAAGGACTCTGCCACATCAAGATTTTCAGAAAACTCTGAGTTACCTTTTAAACTTAGATAAATCATTCAAAGCCCCTCTAAACAAGCTCTCGTTTACAAATTAAGTGGAAGGATGTTAAACAAAAATTGAATTCAGGTCACTTATATTCAGAATGGATGTTTTCACTTAAGGAATTAATATAGTTTAATTTATTTTAAATTCACAACAGTGTTTTTCACCTGCTCCCCCATATCTACAAGAAGCACTGTAACGGTTTTTAGTTTTCTCTTCAGTTTTGCAAATCTGTTCTGTTTTTCAGATCTTTCAGATCTGAAAACTCATCTCAATTTCTCAGATATTTTCAGTTTTCTCATAGTATTATCCAAACACGTGCCTATACATATACACATGTACACATATCTAGACCTAGAAAATATTGCGCTCAAAAAACGGTGTATGTAAAGATATGAACTTATAAAAATACAGTGGGAGACAACAGCATGTCAGGAACATGCAGTAGAGATCTTGGGCTTAGACCACATAAAGGCTGAGAGGTTTTGCACCAAAATAAAGGAATTCTGATCTCTAAAATAACAAACTAAAACAGACCATTACAACACAGGACATGTGCCTTGGAAGATTGATCAGTGACCAAAAGAAACCTCAGGAGTAAGCATACATAATGCAGTCCAGGGTTAAATCATCATCTGACAAGATATTTGAGGGATAAAGGAGAAAAGGTGTCCCGGTGCAGAAGCAGCACTGACCATTGAATGATCCTGGAAGGCATTCTGCATCAGCTGTTCTGGCATGCAGCCCAGCCGAATTTTGCTCCTCAGTATCTTCTCAGCTTGCTTCCTGTTCTTGGTGTTGGTTGAATGGATTAGCAGCAAAACTATCAGATCCAGAACCTTTTTGAGGAAATAAGCACCGATCATTATGCTGAAAAGATATGAAACAGTCCAGACAGTCTAGGCTTCCTGAAGCCAAAACTAAGAGAATCAAGAGCTCAAAAAACTCCCAAGACCCACAACTACAGAAAACTCAGCCCCACAAGACAAATTCAAAGCAGGTAAATTCTGTCCCCTAACATTTAGAAGGGATGAACTAAGAGTTACAATGAAAATGGATGGCTGTTATAGGAGCAACAGATCAAATAACAACAGATGCAATATTACATACAACATTATTTGCAGTTTCTGGTTTGGTTAGAAAAATCTCCCAGAATTTACTCAGAAGTATTACCTTATGGTCAGACACAGATGTGGTGTTCTCAATAGCCTAAGAGCAAAACACAAGAATGCTGTTACATTAAAGTACAATACTGTATTTCAAAACCAGGAGTGTTACATGAAGTCAAATCAAAAAAGGCATACACCAAAAGAAATACTGCTCACAGATTACTCTTCTCTACAACAGGACAACTATCAAAGTCAGCAAACTGGATCTTGCAAACAGCAAAGTTTCCAGAAGGCACTCAAAAAATGGGCATGAAAATTCAGTACGGACATTGTCAACAGATGACAAACACACACACAAACCTAAGGTACAGAGCAATCAAAGGCTGAGAACAAGTTTCATGGTTTACAATGAGCCACAATGCCAGCCAATACAGATATCCTGATAGATATTTTCAAGCACCTTAAAGCTTCATAAAAGTCATTCTCAGTAGATGGGTAAACATTTTTGCTCTCTAGCTGATTGAAAAAAAAGCTGAGACTTTTTCTTCAAAATTCTGTTGTAAACACATAGAATCAGGTTTACTATACAAGTAAAGATCTGGGGTCTATACAGTGGAGCCTAGTGGCCAGCTTGCAAGCACTGGGAAATCAGTAACTGAAGAAGAAAGCAGACTCCTAAAAAAGCACTCCTGATTTGGAACAAAATTAAATCTGTGTCAGCAAAATGATGGGCTAACATTTATCTTTTGATGTCACATCTGTCAGCCTGTTGTCAGGCTCAACCTACAGGTTGAATTCTATCAGGAAACAAGGGCCAAAGCACACAACTCACCTTAATCCAAGCTTCAGAGACATCTTTCTGAAATCTTACAGCTAGCTTTATCACATCAAAAAGTAGCTTCACACAATTCTGGCTGGTGGTTACTTGGCTCGTGGATGAACTGTAAATAATCAGAAATTCTCAGCCTCTGTAAATACCGTAGTAAAAGGAACAAGGCAGCTAGCAGCAATGGCAGTTATGTAAAGCAGAAATTATCTAGAGGGAATGTTGTGGTGAGGACAGGGAGTTTCAGAAGAGGGTGGAAGTGGAGGTCGCAGGACCCATCAAAGACATACCGGAAGGAAGTTAAAACAGATGAACTGGCAGCAGTATCATCACTAACGGAGCCATGTACTCTCCTGCAGACATGGATGCCACGACAGACATTTCTCAAAAGGTACTATATAAATGGCAGGGGAAGCTGGCTGGGCAAGGATTGACAAGTGTGTTACACTAATACCAAGCAGGAAGGAATAAGGGTCTTAAAGGTCAGCACCTTTACTTAAGATAAATTAGGCTCATGCATGTAACTAGGCATGCCTCAGAGACCAGATAAAGAAGAGCTGAAGTCACCTTGTCCCACCTCACCCCTGCAGAATCATGTAAATATGCTCAAGTACCTGGTTTGGACTTGGCTTTTAAGCTTCTTCTGGGACCCTGCGATCTGAAGTGGCAGAACACATGACGACAGATCCAAGTTCTTACGAAGATCAGAAATCACCTGTAGAACACAAATCCTGGCACAAATCACTCTGATGTATGAGGGAGAAACAGAAAAGGCTAAGGAAAAGAACAAATCTCACAGAATTACAAATCAAAATCTCCTAGAATTACAAATCAAAACTCATATTTGTTAAGATTCCTAAGCATTTAGCTATGCTCAACTTTTTAAATACTTAAAAAGTGAAGTTCTTCATCACAATGTTACGAGGTCACGTGTGCATGCACGCAAACAGAAAGCAGGAGAGGATTTCTTAACAGCTACTCCATGAAATTCTCATCTATTTATGCTAAAAGCTGCTGTGAATTAATTTTATCCTGTTTAGCAGCAGAGCAAGATATGAGACAGCCATAGAAATGCTGGGGTGTGAGAATTCACCAGTTTGACTGTTGTCAAATAGTCAGTGCTATGCTGTGGGTCAGCATAGATTGGGCTGCACGTTATAGGTATACTGTTTTCAGTGCTTTCCCTGAAAGATTTGGGCAGATTACAATCCACATCTGCCTTAAGCTGAGGCTTCCTCAAAGAATGAAAAAAAAAAAAGCATTGTTCAACAGTTCATCAAGGCTGGCTTAACGAAACAAATGGTTCATTTAAAAAAAATATTCTGAGTATGTTTCCTTTGATAAAATGACTCTCAAAACCAAAAGATTCTTACATACGAAAATGAAAACAGCCCTCTAAACAGGAGAATCACTACTTTGGGAATGTTTCTAGAACGGTATTTAGAGCAGAACTCAGTGGAGAGAATTACCAAGTTGCAATCCCAGGTCTGTTGGATACTTCAGGATTTTAGAACCCTTAAAAGATCTGTACAATGAAAATACTTAGATAAAACTCAAAGGCTTAAAGTTGCCACAAACAATTCTTCAGTTTAGGAGCTTAAATCAGCATAATTTCATTACTTTCAGTTCTCTAAGGTGTTCAACACTGAAGAAAAAAATAAATGCAAATTCTAAAACCAAATGAGAAAAATCTGCAATGGCCAGCAAAAAGGAGGAGGTTTCAATTTTCATGCCTGAAGGCATAACCAAATCTATGTCAAAGGACAGACAGTTTCTACATGTGCTTTCATCCTTGGCAATTTTAAAAATTGTACTTGAAAACATATTATAAAGCTTATATTATAAAACTTAGTGGTCTTAAGTATAGAGAAAATGCCGTACCTCTACTGCGTTAGCAGCCTTGACGTTATGGAGGATGAATTTTACCACCACAGGCAAATCTTCCAGTTTTACAGAAGGTACAATGGTCATGGCAGACTGCTGCACCTGAGGGGAGAGCAATTCTGGATCACAGCTCTAAGACTTTGGTTCACAGATACATGGATTAAGTCGGTCGGAAGGGATCGTTTGAGGTTTCTCCTGCAGCCTTCTGCTCAGAGCAGGAATATCACCAGTACTAGATCAGGCTGACCTTGACTTGATCAGACCCCAAACCATTTTCCAGATGTCCAACCTGAACCTCCCAGACTGTAATTTGTTGCCTCTGCCACTTAACATATCACCTGGCACTGCCAAGCAGAGCTTGGCTCCATCATTTTTAAATGGCTTTCAAAAGAGGAAAGCATGGAAGAATCTAGCACATTACACAGCACTAGCCTTTGGGGACTATGAAAAATAGCATTTAATGCACTCAACTGAACCAATGTTATTCTATTCATTAGAAGCCTAACTGAAAGCAATCCAGCATACCCAGAAGACCCAAGGCACATGATTTCTTTTCTTTTGGCCAAGAAAAACTATGGTCATATGATGATGCAGTCACCAGCCTGCCTTTATTTAGAATACAGCACTCTAGTCTGGTCACTGTACCTCAAAAAAAAAGAAACAGTGACAATGAGTGGGTTTAAGATGGGTGGTAAATGTTTACTGCAGCAAGGCAAAGTGCTTTTGCATTTTCTAAAACAGAGCTGTCTGAAACTTTTGAATGGATACTGTAACAGCCAGAGTATGCTTGTTAATGAATTTCTCATGAATGTTTCCAAAAATATTTTTAGTTTCCAAGATTCCTTTCCAATTCCAGCTAGCTCAGAACTTCTGAAGGCCTACAGAAGTCATATATAGCAACATATTTTGAATGACCAAGCAGCTCTTGCTGTCATGTTGCTATGAAGGGGATAGATTCTGCCTGACCACTCAGTAGCAGCATTTACCTCAGCAAGGAGTTCTGCATCAAGATCCAAACGAGAAAGAGCATCCAGAATCGGAACCGTCAGCCGCCTGCCCTCTTTTAGTAAGCAGCTGATATTCAAGAAAAAAGAAAATAAATTATCTTAATAGAACCCCGTAATGGGAACACAAAGCTACAAGGTACAAGGAATAGGATGTACCAAGGGCACAACCAGGGGTAGGCTGAAATAACAAACACCAGAGTGAAAAGATAATTAGCACTGGCATAAATGTAAGTGAACTGTGTAATGACCAGAACTAGAAACATGGATGTGTATAATTAAATATAGGCTAAGGTTACCAAAAAGACAAATTATTGTGTAAAATGAATACACCATAAAAAAGACAGATACAAGGGCTAGCTTAATGTGATGCTCCCTGGGAGGATATCTACTGGTGTAAGGTCATCCTGTTCTTCGGGTCAGTAAAAATGCTTGAGAAAAGTGTATAAAAGAGCTACAAGGTTCTGCTTCACGAACATGTTTATTTTGTTGTGTTGTGTTTTTTTAATTAATAAAAGCAATGCTGACTCTTACCATGGCAGAATCCAAACCAAATCCAAAGATACCAATAGTGATAACCAAGTGACTAATCACAACAAAAGTAATGAGTGCTTAACTGGAATCTACCTGCGCCGTACCCATGTACTCAAGAACTTAATATTTTTTTTATTATTTTTTTTTTAGATAAAGACACTTCTGGAGCATTTAGACATCTCTTTAAGAGCAAAACAGCACACATTCTAAGCCAGTGCTGATTGTCCTTGAACGTTACCATTAAGAGAAACAACTATTGTGCTGCTTTAGTCAGTCCTGGTACAAACTACTTTCACACAGGATTTTTTTTAGTTTTCTGTTAAGAGCAAGAAAAAGGGAGGAGAGGGAATAGGGGGGGGTGCTGAATCAGCTGTACCCAAGTTCTCTGGCAACTTCACTTTGCTGGGAATCCTCCAGGATCTCAGGTAAGCTGGTGATAATATCATGCTGAATTGGTACAGGAGACACACTAAGCATCTGCATTAACTTCTTGACGAGATCCTACAGGAAAAGGAACACTGGTAAAGTGCATGTTCATTAGAATGGCAACAATACTACGCACAAAAGATCACTCAGGAAGTTATTTGCCTGGATTTATGCCAACTGCCCCTTAACTCATTGTGTCATTGAGGCAGGGAATCATTGCATAGACTTTTAGGAAAACCAGCATTTTACAGGTAGGATATGACTATTTTGCTGAGCAAAGCAAACTGGGAAACCCAACAGCAAGCTTCCCAGAGTTGGGTCTTGATTCAGTTCAATCTGCAACTCTCCTTAGGAACAGCCCTCCAGAACAAAGTAACTCATGGAGACCGCTGACTTAGGAAGGGAAAGAAGGAAAAGAACCATCAAAGCCAGAACAGAGAATTCATCCCCAGGTGCTTGCAAGTATCCAGTACCTCTTGTTAAAAGTAATCAGGAGGGGACTGTAACTTCTGTAACTTCTTGTTAGAGACTGCTTTAAAAGGGGGTCACCCATGTGGATACACACGTACAGATACAAGTTTATGTAAAAGGACACTTAGAACAAGACAAGAAGAAAATAAAACGGGATTTCCAAAAGTCACCAAAGAAAAGAACAAACAAGAATTAAATACCATCTCCCCTTCAGGATGTGAATAAGGAGACATCTGTTCTCATTAGCATCAAAACTGATCTCATCCCACCTGAGAGGTGTTACAGAAGTTGACTGGAGAAACACGCAGGGGTTTGTGCCATCAGTACCCACCTGGCTGTCAAGAAGACCATCAAGCCATTTAAACTGGTTGACAATGAGCCGGGGAAAATTTGTTCCAAATGTACCCACACTAAAAGAGAAGACGTGAAACACAGGTTAGTCAGATCCACAGACAGACTCAAAGGCTTTGCTGCTAGTCAGCAAGACCGTGACAAGCAATTTGTATTAGCCAACTATCAAAATCCCATTGTGAAAATATCATTAACACCTCTAGAGCTTTTAGCACCATGAATGAAGAACCCCCCCACTTCTTACTTGCTGGACACACAAATCAGGGATACTACACTCTCAGCAACACCCTAATTACAGCACAAAAAACTGAAACATGCCATATGACCTCACTTCAGGTCTCCTGTCCTGCCATACATGTTACCTTAGCCTAAACCTCCTTTTGAACCTGGTATCCTCATCCCAGCTGCTGGGATTAGATGTATTTGGACATCTTGGTATTAGGTGCATTTGGACAAGTTTTGAGCACCAGAGGATGCACAGGGCCATCTTTTCTCAGTTTCACTCAGCCTCCAACAATACACACCTTAGTGAATTCCCAAGGCAGAAAGCTCCACACTCTGCAACACTGAAACTGAAAGCTAACTATACATGACCTGAAAAAGTACGTCTGCTTAAGTTTGCTGCCTTGCATAGTTAGAAACATGGGTTACACTTTCCTCAGCTACTTTTTCTAAATCTTTCTTGCTTTCACTTACTTTTCTGTCCTCTCTCTGCTTGTCAGGCAGGTAGAACTCTATTTTACTTACAATATTTTTCCCTACTTATGTAGAAATTATTCTACTACATTTTCCTTTCTAGCTCTTCTGAAAGGCTGCCACATTCAAAATGTGATTGTGCCATGCATTTACAGTGACATGCTGCTTTCCATTTTGTTCCTTTCCTAATATTGGCTGCTGTTCTGACTAATGCTGAACATTAAATGCATACTCAAAATGAAAAACAAAGAACCATTTATACAGGATGTCTTTCCCCAGTGATAATACTGAGTTAGTCACTGTATTTACATAATCAGGATTATTTTCAGTCTGATTTTCTATGAAAACAAGGCTCATACAGATGCACTGAGGCATCCTCCCTCATCTATAACTGCTGATCACGCTGGTCTATGTATTAATGAATTGGCTGTTCCAAACAGTGTAGATAAACCCAAGTTGCCCCCACCCTTCCTACAGTAGGCTAATAAATTACTTTTCATCTGTCCAGGCATCAGCTGGCATTAAACCTGTAGAGGTCTATGTTTTTATGTCAGATTTGGGTGAAATTGGCCAGCCAGTCCACGTGTGGGTACAGTTCAGCTTTAATGAATGCTCTTTTCTTGTCCCATACTTGAACAAAAATCTTCTATTGCTCTTCACAATCATTTTTAGATAAGATTAGCTTGAAAACTTGTTACCATAGGTTGTTACTTTACTCTTCGTTTCCTTTTTCATTTACAAACTTGCTGAACAGCCCAGATCTCCAAGGGACTGTCCTAAAACCTTCTTGTACTGCAAAATGGATTTTTCTACTTTTTTGTTTCCATTTTTAACTGGTCATTAACACATGGAAAAAAACTTCACTCTTCATACAACTCAATAGAAAACAAGTGTAACAACATCCCTTTCGAAGTCAGTAATAAAGTCAGTAAAAGTTTTTTAATAAAAAGAGTTCACAGCACAATTAACAGCTTATCATTTTTAGATCCAAGATTCTTTAGAGCTCTTCAGTGAAAGCAATTCAGTCCTTGTCACTGTTTGTGTTAAACCCTCCTCTGACAAGATTCCAGTGAGGGACAACTTCTCAGGCTCTGTACAGCATTTGCATCCTGCTCGATACTCAACATCGAACAAATACCGTACAAATACTTTTTCTGTTTTCCTTGTTTAAACCAGAACTACATTTTTAAGAGGGTCTTTTTGCATCTAACAGCCACCTAAAACACTGCCAGTCACTTTCATCCTTTTTAAATATTAGGACACTCTACTGAAATACTTCCAGATTTTGTACCAGTAGCTAACAAAAGCATAACGAATCGTGAGGTGTGTCTGTATTTAAGCTTCTTTTAGCTTGTTTTCTGCTATATACACCCATAATATAAAAGGCGTAGTACCCCACAGATAATTTTACATATATATGAATAAACAACAACAAAGCAGTGCAGACTTCCATTTATATTTTTTTAAGTGTTTTTTTTTTTTTTTGGTAGATCCTTTTAGGTAAGTTGGAAATTACAGTCAAAGTCAAACAGCTAGTAATTGTTCAAAAGAAGAAATTTCATTTCAAGTTAGAGGGAAAAGTCTATACTCACACATCAAAAAAGAATTCAGGGATCTTTTCCAACAACAGCGTTATGACAGCAGGCTAGAAGGAAGGCAAAAAGACAACATTAGGATGATGATTTACTGCTTCTGCTGTGGCATTGCCTTCAAAACTAACTTTTCACAGAAGCTGAAATACACAGGGAATAGAGGACTCAAAAGAACAAAGAAAAGTATTTCCTGTAAAAGAAATCTCTTCCCTGTTGCCAGAGAGGAAACACACAGCCTGCAAGGTGAAAAACACAACTGCAAGCTACATACGTAATTTAACAGGAGTAGACCATGTGAGCAGAACTTACAATTCCTCTGGGCCAAACTCTGTCCAACCCATTTGAATCATTTTTCACCACACAAGAATCTAAAGCATCAACTTTAGATAGGTTTGAAAACTGCCTACGTGATCTCACCATTTCCCTAGCAAGGCTGATTCTTTTTCCCCTTTTAATATGCAATTCTAAAAAAAATGTATTTAAAATAAGAACTTTGAAAAAAAACAATTATAAGAGGATTTAAATCCACAGCTGTTCTCAGGTTTCTCATGCCTTAGTGAGATACGTCATCCTCAACTCCATATGTTGATGCAACTTTTTTACAACTTAATAAAACTTGTTACCACCAGCAATGCTTTGCAAACACAACTATTTACTATTCAACAACACCTATTAAGTACTATTTAAGTACCACCACAGCGCATTTTGCTTCATGTGTGTGGTTCTTTTATGGGGGATGAGTACCAGCTCCCAGGAAGGCAGGAGAACAGGAGCTTCAATTGCACTGTAGGGCTGAAAGGAGTTGTCTTTGGAGCCACGTATGGGAAAGGAAAAGACAGAAGGGGATGAAAGGAGAACCGTGTCTTACTGCCTGGACATTTCTTGCACAAGGACAGTCTGTATGTTCACTTTCTCCTTCCGTGCCCCAGGACAAGGCAGAGGAAGAGAAGACGAGCAAATACCCGTTGTCCTTTTCCACAACTGCAATTAGCAGCTGCAGGAAGGGGAGATGACTGATACAAGAGTTGAGTGAACTGAGCTCCCTGCTACACCCAAGGAAATCTTGGGAGGGCCTCTGTCCTTTCACATGGATTGTTTCCTTGTAAGGCTTCTTCAGGGCTGTATTTTAATTATGAAAAAATTTGCGTTAGAAGGGAAATTTGGAGTTCTCTGGTCCAAGTCTCTGCTTAAAACTTCATCATCATTAGATCACGTTGCTCAGTGTCTCGTCCATTTTTAAACACCTCCAAGATTTAACTACATTCTCCACAGTGGAAGTGGTTAAATTCTCTCAGAATGTCCTGTCTTTAACTTGACTTCATTTCTCATCCTGCCCCAGCCCACCTTTGAGAAGACTCTCTCTGTTTTCTCTGCACCATGCAACTGGAGAGCAGCAAACCACAAGACCTCCCCTAACTTTCTCAAGACTAAACAAGGACAGTTCCCGCTGTCTCTTCTGACATGCCGTGTGCCACAGGCCCCAAGCATCTTTGTGTCCCTCAAGAAACAAGAAATTATAAAATCATTTGGGTTGGACAAGACCTTTTAAGATCATCAATCTATTAACCTAGCACCACCAAGTCTACCACTGAAGCACATTCCTACACACATCTACACGTCTTAAATACCTTAGGGATGGTGCCTCAACCACTTCCCTGGGCAGCCTGTTCCCATGCTGCACAACCCCTTCTGTGAAGAATTTTTTCCTAATATCCAATCTAAACCTCCCTTGGTGCAACTTGAGGCCATTTCTTCTTGTCCCGTTGCTTGTTGCAAAGAGACCGACCCCCACCCTGCTACAACCTCCTCTGAGGTAGCTGGAGAGAGCAGTAAGGTCTCCCCTGAGCCTCCTTTTCTCTATGCTACATAACCTCAGCTCCCTCAGTCACTCCTCATAAGACTTGCTTTCTAGACCCTTCACCAGCTTTACTGCCCTTCTCTGGACATGCTCCAGCACTTCAATGTCTTTCTTGTAGCGAGGGGCCCAAAGATGAACACAGTATTTGAGGTGCAGCCTCACCAGAGCAGAGCACAGGGGAACGATCCCCTCCCTGGTGTGCTGGCTGCACTACTCCTGATACAAACCAGGGTGCTGTGGGCCTTCTTGGCCACCTGGGCACACTGCTGGCTGGTGTTCAGCAGGCTACCCACCAATACCCAAAGGGCCCTTTCCTCCAGGCAGCTTTCCAGCTGCTCTGCCCCCAGCCTGGAGCACTGCATGGGGCTGTTGTGTCCCAAGCACAGGACCCAGGCCATGGCGTTGCTGAGGCTCATACACTTGGCCTCGACTCGTTTATGACGGATGCTCCTCCAGATGCAGCCTCCTCTGCCTCATCACCAGTTCTGCTCATCCTCTACTTACAGAAACAAAAAGATCCCGAAATAAATCAACACCACTGTAAAGAGAAACCTAAGGTGTACGTACCTGTAAGATATTAATTCCAAGAAGCATTTTTATGAGGCTTTCACAATACGAGTGCACCAAAGTCCTGCAAGATGACATTGCGCAGTTGTAGTAAAAGCACAGGAGGAGAGCAAAGTAACTTTTTCCAGTACTTTTAAAAAACAAACAAACAAAAACCACAATGATTTGCTTTATATACCAAAGACAGCCCCCAAAACAGTAGGTAATACAGCAGGAATGTTAGTAAATACTCATTACTAGATAACTGCAAGGAAATGACACTTCCAAGACTTCTATGACAATTCTTTTAGAAGTGAAATTTGAAAATTAACGGCTAGGTTTTAACATCTTTCAATCCTAACTGTCTGTATTGGTTTTCTGGGACAAGGTTTTAATACTGGGGGCCTGCAGGTGTGGCCTCTGTGAGAAGCGTCCAGCAGCTGCCCCATGTCAGACAAGGGACAGTTTCAGCTGGCTCCAAAGGGACCCACTGCTGCCCAGAGCCAAGCCAATGGCAACGTCGTTTGCGCCTCTGTGAGAGCAGATTTAGGAAAGGGGGGGAAAAAAAACTAATGTGCAGTAGATCTGGGGAGGCTGCTGCCCGTGGGGGACCCATGCTGGAGCAGTTTGCTCCTGAAGGATGGACCCCATGGGACAGAGCCGTGTGGGAGCAGTTCCTGAAGAGCTGCTGCCTGTGGGCAGCCCCCGCTCAGTTCAGGAAGGACGGCATCCATGGGAGGGACCCCACAGGGAGCAGGGGCAGAGGGACAGTGTCAGGGACTGCCCGCAGCCCCCATTCCTGTTCCCCCGTGCTGCTTCGGGGGAGGAGGTGGAACAGGGTGGATGGGGGAAGGTATTTTTAGTTTGCTTGTAGTTTCTCACTGCTCTAGCTTGTTAGTAGTAGGTAATAAATTACATTAATTTCCCTATGCTGAGCCTGTTTTGCCTGTGACAATAATTGTTGAGTGATCTCCCCGTCCTTATCCCAACCCTTGAGCCCTTTTTATCATATTCTCACCCCTTTCCCTTTGAGGAGGGGGAGTGAGAAAGCAGTTGCGGTGGAGCTCAGCTGCCCAGCTGAGTAAAACCACAACACCATCTCATACTTATGCTTTCTGAGAGAGAATATAAAATACTTTAAAATACATGAAAGCCTACATGTTATAAGAATTAATTAAATAAATAAATGACATTATATGCTGGTTGGAGATTCCCAGTGTCAAACCAAACTGGAGGTTTCAGCTGCCTTTGCCCTGAAATCAGCAGCTGTGTAAGAGAGAAGACATTTTCCATAGGTGTCTGAAAGGGGAAAACATTCAAACCAAAGAATGATGGGGTCTTTTGCATAAGACACAGGTCTTGTTATCAGCTGGAGCTACGGCTTTTCACTCCACTCAGCTCACTATTGCACAACATTTAAGTAGAGACTGGCTCTGACTGAAAGGGAGAACAAAAAATACATTTTCCCTGACCTTGACCCCTCAGTCCGTACGGGAGCGCATGGCAAAAGGCAGTTCTTGAACTGGTTTCTGTCCCTGATGTGTGATTCCAATCCACTGATAAACTGCTTCACAACCTGCAAAGCAGAGAGAGATCATTCGCTTCCTGAGAAGATGCCCTCATCAACTGCTGGCTTTCAGGATGCCCTTTGTGAGCAGATGATGAAAACAGGAGAGAGCTAGCCAGGGAGCTAGAATTTGTCATAGAAGGAATGCTGGATAATCTGTATCCTCAACCAAAAGCAAACACTGGTTGGTTTACAAAATAATTCTAAATTAACAGTCTCTCACTTCACCTCAATTTAACCTGGCTTTCCCTACCTCCCTGTTCAGCTGAGACAGCAACATTTATCGTGACAAGAACTGCATCCAAAAACATTTGCAGGATTCAAACCACTGGCCTCAGGACATTCATGCTGGGTTTGTTGCTGGAGAGGAGCACCAAATCTTGACCATTTTAACACTGCCAGCTCCCAGCTAACACAAAACCAAACTTCCACTGGAAAAGTTAAGCAAGCTACTGTGCTCTCTTAAGAGTCTTTGTTTATTGAATAACGTTGCCAGTGAATTACTTTGACAAGGCATGGGGTTGGAAATGCAGCAGTTGTGCTTTGAACTATGAAAAACCAATCTCGGAGCAAACACATCGAGGTTGGTACCAGAGGTACGTGCTGGTTGTCACTTTGTGCCTAACTGTTCTGAAGAACAACGAGACCAAAGGCTGGGATGATGACATTGAGCAAAATAGCAAGTTTTGCTTGCTTCTGTACAAGACCAGCAGAGAAAGGCAGCTGCATCTGTGCCTTTTGCTACACAGCAAACAGTTTTAAATCTGGCTCCTGCCAAAGCACAGTCAGTTACTTACGCCTGGGTAAGTCGGGTGCTTCTCTAGGGTCAGGCGGAGCTTCTTCTGGAAAGCCATTTGATCTACAGCTAAGGAGAAAGTTTAAAGAGAATAAAGAATCAGACATGTTTTAGCCATGCAACACTGCACTAAAGCTACACTGGCTACAAGCTCTCAGGATCACCCACCATTATTGCTGCATTTGCTCTGTTGAGAATTCCAGCTAGCAAAAGCCCGAGTGGTATTACCTGCCGCGTGTGCTCTCTCCACTCTGGGCTGAGGGTACCTAGTAGCACTGACAAGGTTTGACACACCAACTCCTACATTTTTTGGCAGATAAAAACAAATCCATTCCAGACAGAATGAGGGGTCAGGAAGTGGAGGAAGAATCCCTAGGCTTTTTTTTTTTTCTGTCCTTAGGAGGCAACGTGATCCTTGCCAAATGTGCAACCCAAAAATCCCTTTGCCCAACGTAACAGAGTAGCCATCTTCCAGCAAAATCAGGCCTGTAGCCACAAAGCGGCTACGCTCCAAAAGCAAGCGTGATGAGTTTAAGAGAAGCACTCAGTTAGGCAGGAGCTGTGCAATAACAAATAAGAGTCCAGATGAAAGTTTCCTTGAAGTTTCAAACAAGCTCGCTCAAGCATTTCTTACTCTGCAAGTAACAAGTGTCTTTACTTTGTAACAGTCATCTTTGCAGGCTTTGAGATACAAACAGAAAGAACAAGTGTTAAATCCATACCTATTTCATTCTGTCCTTCCCCAGCTTTCAGTATAATTCCTGATGTTCTAAGGAGCTCTTCAAATACTCCCTCACTCTCCAGTCCACCTTGGGCAGAGGCCTTTTCCTTATCAGAAGCCCGTGGCTTCTTCGTTTCTGAGAAAACAAGACAAGCTACATCAAATTATTGTGCAAAAGAGCAGCAGGGAACTTCCATAAAAAGAACTAATTCAAAATTAACCTTCTAGTAAGAAATTACAGGAACGCAGGAATACATTTATGGGATCAGACAAACAAACAACACTGTGATGCTCTGTTTGACAGCAGGCATTAGCTAACCCAAACACCAACGCAGAGATCCTATCAGAGTTACCCCTGCAGCACGACACCACAAAGGAACATTTCTTAACCACCACTTTTAGCACTCCACAGCCAAAGGCAGGAAGACACACTTTTGGTGCTGTACTCCCAGGTGAGACATATCTGCAAACAAACTGCATAATACAAGAATCATGCTTTCCTCTGGCCTGGAAAGCACAAATTTAATTTAGGTTCTTCCACTAAACTTGTAACTTAGGGATCCACCCATGTGCTAATGCAGAAAAGTCTCTTCCCTCTAGCTATGTAGAGAGGTTATTTTGGTTTCAGAGGTATCATTTTTGATCAAATGGGATTAGTCTGCAAAAAGCCAAGGTGCTGAAGCTTCAGATGATTGACCTTGGTCAAAGGTACAAGAGCAGTGGGACTAATAAAAGATATGGTACTGCTTTTTAGTGTGATTTGACTGTGATTCTGTTGGGAGGAAGGAGTTAAAAGTGGAAGATCGTCTAGGGGGATGGGGTCAGAACTGAAGACTGGCAAGGAGGATTGTAAATATGTACAAATGACCTTGCAGCTGGGAATGTGTAAAGTCTGGGGAGTAGTGATGTAGGAAAGCACATAAATTGTACCTGCTACTGTTTGTGCCTGGGTATTTGGCAAGTAGCACATCTGTGTATAAGTAATAGAGGTGTTTGGCAGGCTCAGAGGCATCCTATTGGATGCACTTGAGCTCCCAAACTCGGTACAGAGAAGATCAAACAAGCACCGTGAGGACCACAGCATGGTGGTAAAAACTGTGCCTGTGTGAACCCTTGATAAACAGGTGTCAGCTGGAGGCAGTGACCCAGCACAGCCTGAGCTCGACAACCCCTGCATCCCTGCTCGTGCGCAGCTGCTGGATGTTGCTCTGGGAATCCCCTGGTTGGCGAGGTGATGGGAATTAATCCACCCTCTGCATTTTAGCTGAGAGCCTGTGGTTGTTCCTGCTGCCTGCCTGTGCTGCGTCACACAGCTTCATAAAACAACAGTGCTTAAGATTAACAGTAAATTAACAATTAGCTACTGGGATAATCAAACTGCTGTTATGGCCTGTTCTTTCTCCTTTGGAGCTGCTGCCGCTGCCGACAGGTTTCCAGTTCTTGCAAGATTATGCCTGAGCACCTACTTGGCAAGTCTGGTTTTGAGTTCTCTCCAGAAGCATCAGGTTTTGACAATTTCCTTTTGGAAACCATGGTAACAAATCGTTTGCTGTCACCTATAAGAAAGCGGGAAAAAAAGACAAGTAGGTAAAGGAGATATAACTTTAACTCAGAAGAAAACGTGACTTCGATTCAGTTCTTTTTATGCAACTCTAGAATGGATTAGTGAATAGTGAAGCAAAACGCTCCAGAAATACAACTTTTCCACAGGAAGGCAGGTTGCCTGGCTGACCGGTGTCACACCACGCCGCTCTGCCGTACAGGTTAGATTTTAGACTCGTACAGGTCAGGATTTCAGAGCCCGTCACCTTGAAGCACCCACACCACACCCCCACCCACACCCTCCCCTCCCCTCCTGGCGGGGCCTGGAGGCCACCCAGCGAGCCCGAGCCGTCCCCCAGGACTTAAGGGGGGAAACAGCTGACAGCGAGCGTCCGCGCGGGGAGGGGCCTGGCCTTAACTCACCCAAACAACGCCAAGTGCCTCCCGACACAGGGGACGCGTCGCGACACGCGGGGACCTCGCGACACCTCAGAGCGGCGCCGGGCCCTGAGGCGCCTCCCGGCTCGAGCTTCCCGCCACCGGCGCGCGGCGCCGCCCTTCCGGCGGGGGGGCGGAAGCGGAAGTTGGCAGCGGAGCGGCGGCGGCGGCGGCGGCCGGAGGCTGAGCAGGAGCCGGGGCCGGGACCGGGACCGGGACTGGGCCCGGGGCCGGGCCGCCATGAGCGAGCCCGAGCTGCTGCTGGACTCCAACATCCGGCTGTGGGTGGTGCTGCCCATCGTCTTCATCACCTTCTTCGTGGGGATGATCCGGCACTACGTCTCCATCCTGCTGCAGAGCGACAAGCGCCTCACGCAGGAGCAGGTGTCCGACAGGTCAGGGCAGGGGCAGGGGGAAGGGAAGGGCAGGGGGAAGGGAAGGGCAGGGCCCGGTCCCCCCCTCCCCCCCTCACCACAGCTCTCTCTTGCAGCCAAGTCCTGATCCGGAGCAGGGTGCTGCGGGAGAACGGGAAGTACATCCCCAAGCAGGTACCTGGGGGGGGGGGGGCAGGGGCAGCATTTGGGGCTCGCAGCATTTGGGGCTCGGCCGCTCCCAAACGCTGCACAGAGCAAAAGCTGGGAGTCGGGCGGTGGGAACAGCAGCGCCGGGTACACGGGGACTGGTACTGGGCGAACAGGAGCTCTGCACAGTGCCAAAAGGTCCTTATTTGATGTAGATTCTTTTTAAGAGATTTCTGTCTTAAAATATTTTAAGGTTTGCAGAGAGACAGAGCTAGTACTTCAGGGAGACATTAAAGAGCTCCATTTAGAGCTTTTTACATTTAGTAAAGTACCTGAGAAAAAAAGATTTAATCAAACAGCTCATAATGTGTCTAAAGGAGCAAGAAATAACCTTGTCCTCCTTTCGTTTCTTACGGTGCTATTGGCCTTGGCTTTTTTTTTTTTCCCTCTCCAGTCTTTCCTGACTCGGAAATACTACTTTAATAACCCAGAGGATGGATTCTTTAAGAAAACAAAAAGAAAGGTAGTGCCTCCTTCACCAATGACAGGTACGTTAATATAGCTGGGCAGAAAACGTGTAACTTGCTGCCAAGGCAGCAAGGTGAGCCACCTCGGCAAAGAGCTCAGCGAACGTGAGGGTCGGGGTGGGGCTGGGGGGTGAGATCGCTCCCTTCAGCAGCAGCGTATCGGGTCACTGAGTTTTGTTTTATGGCACTTCGTGTCTGCCTGCAGCATCTCACAAGACCACGACTGTCACAGTGCTGTTGGAAATGGGAAGTCCTGCATGTTCTCTTTTTTTTTGTTGCACCAGCTGTAGCAGGACGTTCTCTAAACTGATACAACTCACTAACACAGCCAAAAACGCAAAGAGCAAACCAGCTGCATTGTTCATTGTCACCCTTCTAGCTAAATAGTCTTGCAGAGGAATCTATTAATTTCAGAGATATGGAGCAAGGGATGGGGTCACACGCAGCAGGGAACGCAAGACACTTCCATCAGCAGCCACTGCTACACTGTGAGCTACCCCTGTGCCTTTAATGTGACACACTCCTACATTATGTTAAATCCTTTAATTACAGATCCTACCATGCTGACAGATATGATGAAAGGGAATGTAACCAACGTTCTGCCTATGATCCTCATTGGTGGTTGGATCAATATGACGTTTTCAGGATTTGTCACAAGTAAGTGTGCGGCGTAGCACAGCCCGTGGGCCGGGCCGTGTTGGGTGGTGACCTCCTGGGTCCATCAAAACCTTCATCTGGGGTGGGAGCAGCTGGGTTTGTCTTTGTGGCACTGTTGCTGTTTGCTCTGTGAAGTGCAGTGACTTGCTGGCCCCCCAGTAACGGGCAGAAGGTTGGTTTCAGGGTGCTGGACAAAATCACAAAGAAAAGTCTGGACTTCCACTTGTAGTAAGGGATTTTCCTCTGAGCACGTCCAGGCAGTCCGTTACCATGTAATGCAGACTATACAAAACAGAAATACTCCCTCAAATTCAGAGTTCGGTTGTGTTTTTTTTTTCCCTTACTATTTACGTGGTAGCTGTTTCCTTCAGAAAAGATACTCCCCTTAACAGTCACTGAAACAGCTGGGGTAGTTTGGCTGCCTGATCATGTTTTGAAAGACTCCATATTAAAGTCAGTATTTGAATGACAGCCTTTCTGAAACTATTTGTTATCGTATGCATTACCTTCAGACTACGTTAGGTCCAATGAATGAAACATCTGTTGGCTTTGCAGTTTGCTCTGCAGTTACCTAGTGTTGCTTGGTAAAACTGGGCTTTTTTTTTTGTCCTGCAGCAAAGGTTCCGTTTCCTCTGACGCTGCGTTTTAAACCAATGTTACAGCAGGGAATTGAGCTGCTCACTTTAGATGCATCCTGGTAAGCGTGTGTCCTCCACGAGCAAGGCTGAATGTTTATTTGGAGCACTGGGTGCAGTACTAACCCCTCAGCAGCCTGTGCATGCCTCTGAAATAAGGTCACAAGCCACACGTCCCATGCACAGGCAGCATCGAACTGCAATCAGACATGCTGCTTCTGATTTCTCAGGGTGAGCTCTGCTTCCTGGTACTTCCTGAATGTGTTTGGACTCAGAAGCATTTATACCCTCATCCTGGGCCAAGATAATGGTAAGACAGCATCATTTCTGTGAAAGAGGTGGCTTCTCCTTCCACTGGAAGGCTTGTGGGGGAGGTTGGGGAAGGATTTCTACGTTTTCAACCAAAAAGCTCTTCAAAGCCTCTCTCACTTGTTTGAGATTACTCTGCACTGGCTAGGTTTGATAGCACCTGCAGCAGTTACCCAGCTCTTTTTGCACCAGCCCTTGGCTAACTGCTTGTAAACTTCCATGGTAATTAACCCATGCTTTTCTTCTCATCAAATTGGTGCTTGGTAACTTTGATGTTGTGTTTTTGTTTCTAGCAAGAATGGATTTTAAGGAAAGCTGCAATTACTGCTTCTTGTTAGATGCAAGGCAAGATGGTTATGGAGAACGTAGAAGACCATATTTTCCTCTACCTGTCTGCCTATTTTAAGTAAATTTAGCTAAGATGTAAGGAATGGGGACAAAATATCTTGCGAGAAGCTGCACTAGCCAGTTAATGTTGCATTCTGGGGATTTGTGCAACCTTTCAGTCACAACCTTTTAGTCTTTAGGAAGAAGCGAGCCTGGTGGCACTACACTCCAAGCAGTCCTGTTTAAGTCAAATAAGAATGAACCTCTCATTTCTTTTTGTAGCTGCAGATCAGTCTAGGGTGATGCAAGAACAAATGACAGGTGCAGCAATGGCCATGCCAGCAGATACTAACAAAGCATTTAAGGTACGGTATTTCCACCTGCATCTCTCTTTGCTGTGACTTTACAAGATTACAGGCTGTGCATAACTCCTCCTCTCGCCCTGACAAGCAAGGGAAGTGTTCTGGATTCCTGTTCCTAAAATTAGAGGTGACAACTAATGTGTGTGGAAGCCTGACAGTGCTATAGTACCCTGAAGCACACCTGATTAGGCAGTCATAGCTGATGAGGCAGTCATTCCTGATTTAAAAAAAACTCACATGCCATCTTCTGCCTTTGCAGAAAATCACTTTTTCTTAGTTATTGTCTAATGTGTACAGAAAGTGCTGATAACTACTTTTATACTAAGTGGCTTTTCTTTCTCTACCTGTGTTTAATGTCAATGAAGACGGAATGGGAAGCTTTGGAATTGACTGATCATCAGTGGGCCTTAGAAGATGTAGAAGAAGAGCTCATGGCAAAAGACCTCCATTTTGAAGGCATGTTTAAGGAAGAACTACAGACCTCCATCTTCTGAATTTGAGAATATGCTGTTGGATCTTCTGGTAAAAGGCATTTGAAAAAAAACGTTACGTAAAACTGTATAATGTATTTTAGCAAAGCTGAGAATAAAAGAAACACACCACGTTCAGTACTGTGGTTACCTAACTCTGTGATTTGAGCCTCGGGCCCAAGTATAATATATTAGAGCCAGAAGGTCTCAGGGTGGGTTTCTAGCTGCTGTTTTACTCTTCCTGGGCTACATATGCTACAGGAAAAAAGGGAAATTTCTAATTCTAGTACAAAAACAACCAAATTAATTACGGCATTGAAAATTTGAGACTGAAAAAAAAAAAAAAACTAGTACCTGTACTTCTGGAGGTATCTGTTTAAATAGCTTTGTAGCCAGTTGTCCTTTGAACAAGACAATGTCACATTAACAACTCACACCTGACTGCTGTGGAGGTTCTCTAACATCTTCAGTAGCAGCTTGAGTTTCAGTTTTTTGAAGTGTTGGTTGTCCTTCCTGTTTATAAGGAGGATACCTCTTTTCCTCTTGCAATAATTGTGGTTTGATGCTTTCTCATAAGAAAACGAATGAGTGAATAAGAAATTTTCTGAAAGAGGGCTTTTTGTTATTTTTCCTGCAGAAAATGGGCAATTAAGCAACATCTGCTAGATTACTGCTCTAACAATTAAGAGCTAACCTACAATTTATGAGCAGTAATTGTGACAGAGAAGGCTCTGGTATTTGTACCTTGATTGGCAGGCTAAGCATTACTTCTCTTGGTAAAAGAGAGTTCTGTACAACAATGTAGAACTGAAAAGAGACGTCCCCTTTACCACTACTGGCTCTCACAGGCTTTTCTAGCACCTGTTGGTGGCTGAGCTCACCCCTCCACAGCGTGAGAGAAGTGGGAGTAGTCACTTTTGCCCCAAGATTTCTAGGTGTGATACAGGAAAACTGGTCAATTAGGTTCATTTGCAGACATGTTAGCTGTAATGGGCTAAATAGCCTACAAAGCACCTCTGAATCCAGCTGGCCTCGGAAAAAAAGCAGAGGCTTGGACTTTAAATTCAGAATGGAAAGCATACACACCAGCCTCCAAGCAAAACATCACCTGTGTGATCACACCAAGGTGGTGGCAGTGACCCCACTGCTGCTGCCCACCAGGCAGGAGAACCCAGTCTGCGATTACAGCCCACCCCTCTTACCTCTCTCCATGAGCACACAAGAAGATCCTCCACACTTGCACGCAGCAAAGCCTGGCACAGCCCCCCTTCACCTCCGATCCAAGCCTGCACCACAGCTCCCCAGTGCTGCAGAGTCCCATCAGCTCCCTTCTGCCCCGGTCAGCGTGCTGGTGGACACTCGTGGTGGTCACACAGGCAACCTCTGGCTCCCCTTTCACTTCTTTTGCTCCTGGGCAGAACGGCTCCTCAGAGGGCTTTGGGGAGCAGAGACAGGAGGCACTTCTGTGCACACGTGGCAAACACACAGGCTGTTTTCCCATTTATTTCTTGTTTTCCCAAGCACTTTTATAAGCACCTCACAACTTCCCACTGAGTCAGCCCCACAGACCGCAGAGACCCTCACGCCTGACACACCAGCAGAAGGATGCACGAGCACACAGGGGTGCCCTATAGTCCCTGGTCCAGTTATTTACTGGGCTAGGTGTGGAAAAATAAACACTGATCTTGTTTAAAGCCTCTTACCTGTCACCTTTTTGAACTGGGACGAACAAGGAGAAGCTGTTCCTGGCTCGCGTATTTCAGTGCCAGAATTGAGCACTGCAGGAGCTCCTCAGCTGTCCCGTCCCCAGGGTGAAGAGCACTGACCTGGGGAGGTGTTTCTTAAGCAGAAGTTGCCGTAACTGTGGCTGTTTTTTCTTCCCTTTTTATTTTGGCTCCTTTGATTTGGGATGAACAACACAGGAGCTGAGCCAGGACTGAGACACATCCAATTCGCCGTTTTTAGCAAAATCATTTGCCCTCCTGTTAATAGTCATAGCGCTGAGACATTCTCTGCCTCAGAGATTTCTTTCCAGAACACTGCTGCTCCACTGGCAGCACTGGTGTTTCAGGTCATTCCCCACTCCCCACCCCCAATCTTTATTTTGTAATGGGGAATTTCACCTCATTTCATGCCTGGGGCATTCTCGCATGAGATTCCTGCAAGCCCGTGCACTGATACAGAATACCCCAATACCTCTCACGTCAGAAAACTGCCAATGTGCTCTCTCTTCTTCCCCAGTTCCTACTTTAATGAAAAAATACACAGATCAGTACAGGGTTTTAACACAGATCAGTACAGGGTTTTGCCACTGACCTCTGCTATTGCATAAAACTTACCCTGTCCTCCACTTTCTGGTTTTGGATCATTTTTCTTCCAGGCGACCTCCCCATTGCACAGGAATTTGATCAGTCTGTATTCCCTTTCTCCCGGTTTTCCTCCCTCCCTCATTTCCCAAAACACCGCCCACTGCCCTGTTTCACTGAAGAGAGACACACAACCTCGCGTTCCTCTGCAGTCACAGATGGTCACAAGGAGCTTCACGCCGTGCTTTGATGGTCAGCATTTCACAGCCAAACTCAAGATCTGCTCTTCTACATCATGGTTCTTCTAACCCTCTCTGAGGCTCCAGCTAAGATCAAGCTCCTCAGCACCACATGAAGATATAAACCTTCTTACTGGGGCTCTTGTCCTCACAATCACCCTCGATCCCCCAGATAATCCCCCAAGTCTCCCTGAACATGCACCTACACTAAAGAGTGCTAAATACATACCAATCTGTTGCATTTAACTCCCTTCCTCAGCCTTTTCCAGCTGAACTCAGGGTACTTGCTCAGCGTGCCTCCAAAGGAGGCTGCAGGACTGCAGGACAACCATTTCAGCAGCCACAAGCCCAAAAGACACCACCTGCTACTGGAAAAAACAGTGATAAGGGCAGGGCACCCTCGTTCTGCAGAGGAAGAGGAACGACGATGAAGCTGAGGCTGCCCAGTATCACAGAAAAAGGGCAGGACGAGCTTCGTTATGCCACCAGAGACGAGCGGCCCAGTGCTGCAGAGGGGAAGAGGCACCCTCTGAGCACCGACTCTGATTTACACAGCAGTGTGCTGTTCTCCTGAATCCCCTTGGCAAAGCAGGGTGGGCTGTGCAGCCTCACTCTACTTGCCATGGCCCAGCTGAAAGAGCTCCTGCGCCACCAGGCATCCCCACAAACCAGCAGCTGTTCAACCCGCACTTCAGGTCACTTAACGAAAGCTGAAAAAAACAACCAAACAGTTTCAGTGCAAACCACTCTTTAATTTTCCTCTTTGTACAATAGAGCCAGCCACTTACAAAGTGCTAGTCTAAAAAACAGGTCTGGTATTACAGAAGACACACACCAGCCTAAGCCCATCGGCTCAGAGTCAGAGAAGGTAAGAGCTGGGCCACTTTTTCTGCAGTACAACAGAGTCTGTTCAGCATCTGAGCATCAGCTTTAGCCCCACTGACACATTTCTTAGTGTCAGCACAGGAAAGGAAGTAAAGAGGAGAACAAAGGCTATTTCAGATAGATCTTTCCTTTAAAAAGGTCTTTTCATCCCCTTTCCTCTCCCCCCCATTTTTTTGGAATGCCCGTGTGACTTTCTTTCAGGGTAAAACTAACAAAAATGCTGCTCAGAGTAATTCAGTGCAGTGCTACAGCTTAAAAGTTGATTTTTGGATGCTCCCCTCAGTAACGAGGAAAGAACAGAAATAAAATAGTAAGAGTTGTAAAAATCCCAAACAACCCAAAAAAACAGAACAGCAGAAGCAAATAAACAATTCAGAACTCTATAAACTCAAATTTCAATGCTTTAAAAGCAAAATTCTGCAGAACAGGATCATAATACTAACGTGCCAGCTAGAGACAGGCCTCCCAGTCCTCCCTCCTCCTCTTACACCAAGACCTTCTCGTGCCCTGGCCAGGGAGCCGTAGGTGCTGCCCTCCCATCCCACTGCCTGGATCAGGACAGGACAGCAAGCAGCCAGCTGTGCTTTGGCAGGGCTGCAGCACAGAGGTCTGGGGACTGGCACGTGACAACTTCCGATGGGGCTTGTTGCTGAGGGAAGTGGAAAGGAGCTGAGCTGGTGTGCCTGGAGTTCAACGATGGCTGCTGTTATGTTGACAGGACAGTTCTGGCCAGCAGTGAAGCCGCAAGAACTGTGCAGAGAGGAGAGTGTGACTGCAGGAACACATTTTGTTGGGGGGGAGGGAAACAAGCCCTCGTGAGGCAATAGTCTTTCTTAGCCTTTGGTTCTGCCAATGCACCTGGCTCCGAGAAGGAAAAACCCACCTGTGTGGTTCGCCACCTTGAGCTAGAACTTACCCTCAAAACCACAGATTCAAACTAGATTTTTCCTATTTTTCATGGGAAGACCACTTCTCCATTGAGGACTGACCCAATCTAGCGGTCCCCGGAGCCCTCCTTCAAGAGCAAAGCCGGACTCAATTCCTGCAAATAACAGACAGTTTGGGTAAAGGTGGAGCAGGAAGAGCATTTGCCAGTTGTGTTGGAAGGATGGAGCAGAACAGCTGAGCAGCTATGGCAAAGGGGAACCGTGGCCAGGGCCTTTACACCTGCAGCCTCACAGAAGATGTTCGCGTGGGTGACATTCAAGGGAAGAGGACAAATACCAGAAGAACGGTGCAGAAGAAAAGTCACGAGAAAAGGACAAAACCTCACACAATCCATTGCACTGGGCTAGCATCCTTACAGGCGACAGCTTTGGGACACAGAGCTGAGCCTTACCAGCGTAAAAGCTCCAAGGAGACACTTAAACGAACTAAAAACAAAACATAAAAGTGCTGCAACCATACAAACCATGGGGAAACACTGGAGGCAGCTGTGGGTAGTTAGGGGCTGGCGGCCGGAAGATGTGGCGCTGTATGGAAAGGTGGAGCCCCTCCCTTGATGGACAGCAGCGTGTGGCCTGTGCTGTAAGCAAGCGGAAGTGATGCTCTGGGCCTCGGCTAGATAACCCCATGGGACTCGACAATAAACGCCATTTGCCACCCACCACATTGGTGTCTGTGAGCCGACAGACCGAGCGGCCTGGGGTTGGCCGCCGTGCCGTTCCCGAACCAGGTCGCCGCTGCCCCCTGAAGGCAACAGGCAGGAAAGTCCTTAGAGTGGCCTGAAGGTGGCATGAGGGATACAGGAGACAGATTGAGAGGACAAGAAGCGGACAGCCTTACAGGTGATATTTTCTCTAGTGAAGAATAGGAGCCAGAGCTCTAAGAGCTGCATCCTGCAGCCACTGTGCAGAGAAGCCTGTGCATGCACCAACCATGGGGCCAGGTGCAGTAAAATTACCCACATGGCAGGATTCGGTGTTCACATTTACAAGGCTGAGTCAAAACTGCCCAGAAGAGTTGTGAAATGCATCGGCAGATAAAAGGTGCAAGAAGGAGAAACTCTTGATTCTTGGCAAGGGAACCAAAGTACAACGGCAGAGATGGCAACAGGCAAGCCAGATGGATGTAGATTTGAACTGAGAGCTTCCAGAAAGGGTGCACGCGCCTCCCTGGCATGGGATGGGGGGGCCTGGGGCATCAGCAACATCAGAGGATTTACAGGAAGCCCCTGTACCAATTCACAGAATCACCTCCTGCTCCACGGGCCTCACAACATTCAGCTGTGATCTCCAATTCCTCCTCTCCCCAACCCCAGCTACAGCTCTCAGCCCGGCTCAGCCCTGACCCCTGCCTCTAGCCACACAGCTCAGCCAGATTTTTAAAAAGAACTTTATCAAAGCTCCAATATATGTTATTTTTGGCCTCTAAATATACAAGTGTCAGCACCTATTCCTGACTCTCCAGTGCTATTCTGCAATCCCAAGCACCGGATCTTTCAGTGCTATGTTTTCTGCTCAAATCCTACAGAAGGAAGAAAAAATTTCAGATGCCTCAGACATAGCTTTAGAAGAGTGACCGCTAACACGGTGGGCGAGTGCTGGGCGGGGGCGATTGCGACGCTTAGTTGGTATCCATGCCATCACACTCTTCTTGGGGAGGAGATGGAGCAAGATGTTCTTCACTGGTTCGGCGCTGATAAAACAGCACATATGCAGCTTTTGTCTACCAAACAGAGAAGAAAAGAATCTGAAAGACTGAAGCAATCCATGTAGCTTAGCTAGAAATACAACACCCAAAGCAGGAACCACCTGCCGTACAAACTCGGATTAGCCTCAGGCCAAGCACTCACCACTATTTGGTCTTCTGAAGCCACGGACACGCTGCTGTCATCAAAGTAGTACCACTTGTCGTTCACTTTGTTCTTGGCATAGGCGGTGTCTGTTGAGAGGAAGGAATGCCACTCAGGTAGTGCCACTCAGCTGCACTGCACAAGTGACATTCAAGACTCAAACCAGTCGTGGGAGACGGTCCCAGAGCTAACGTTGTCAGCAGCTGCCCCACACCTCATTCACTAACACAGCTTCAAGAACACGCTAGGTCATCTAGTGAGGCTAGAGCTATGTCCTGCATGGGACTCAGCACTAGTCGTAAACAGCGCCCATGGCTTGCACAGGTACACTCTGTGCTGGGTTAAAAACTGGCTGCATGGCCAGGACCAGAGAGTGGTGGTGAACAGAGTGAAATCCAGCTGGTGACCGGTCACCAGGGGTGTTCCCCAGGGGCCGGTCCTCTTTAATGTCTTTCCTGATGATTTGGATGAGGGAATGGAGTGCACCCTCAGTGAGTTTGCAGGTGACACCAAGTTGGGGGGAAGTATTGATCTGCCAGAGGCTGGGAAGGCCCTGCAGAGGGACCCGGACAGGATGGGTCGATGGGCAGAGGGCAACAGGATGAGGTTCAACATGGCCCGGGGATGTTTAAGGAAAGGTCGTATATGATGCTTGGTTGAGGACATGGTTTAGTGGGTGATATTGGTGGTAGGGCCATGATCAAGGACCTTGGAGGTTTCATCCAACCTTAATGATTCTGTGATTCTATAATTCTGTGAAGCACTATGCATTTGTCTGTGTGGTTTTGTTTTTAAAAAAAGCCTGGAAGAAAGGGGGAAAAAATATAAACCTGCTTTAAATTGCTGTTGCACCAAACAAGTCAGGAAAGCAACTGCAGAAAGGCATCAGACCCAGGTTCACGGCAAGGTTTGTTCTCTGAACCGTGTCCTTGGCCTACGTGCAATTATTTGTCACACCTCGTGTGACACCACTAAGGGAACCTGGCAAGCTCTTGCCTGGCTGGCTCAACTGCTCACAACCTCTGCTCCGCAGCTGTAATGCTGTGCCCATGCTGGACGAGCAGCTACACTGCAGTTTGGTGCAGGACAAGAAGCTGAGACTTGGAGTTGAACTGACAGCTTAAGCTGAAGACTCTACACCAACGCTCTTCTGTAGGAAGCTCCTTTCCACAACATCGTCATGTTCCAGCATTAAAAATAACGATGCCCCTCATTAACTGCAAACACAGTTTGCACACTCCATAACAACTACTAACCAGGGTCCTACAGTCGTTAGATTCAGACCCAGGCAGCTGCAAACTACTCAAACTAGCTGGCTGCTCAGCAAATCCTAACCGGAAGGAAGCTTCCTTTCAGTAAGATACTCACTCCCCTATAGAACATGAGTAAGTTTTGGACTAGACATCCTTAGGTGAGGGCTGCTGCAACTCCCCAGTGCACAGAGCCTCCCATGGTCCCTCTATTTCCTTGCACACATGAAGTACAGAAAAGCAGTTACTTACAGTGGCCTACTCCCATGGCTCCATAGTGATTGGAAACTGCAATAAGGTCATAGATATACGAGCCTCTTCTTGGATCACAGACAAACTCAGACATGTTTAAACCCCTGGAAGAAAATCCAACAGTATCAGTACAGGTTACTGGCATATTTTCTGAAAACTAATGCCTGACACACCTGCGAAGCTCTGCTGGCAGTCAGCACTGGCTAAGGATTGTGCTCTGCTGCTGAACAGCCAGATGCTACCAGTGTAGATGTGCCCGTGTTACCAGAAACAGGAACCCTCTCACATAGGGTCCTAGTGAATTCATCAGGTGCTGCCAAAAGACCGAGAGGGAAGTGCTGAATAAAAATCAGTGCAGAGTGTATCCACGTGTAGGCATGAAAAGCGAGATGGAAGTAGGAAGGAGTATTGCCTCAGCATCAGGGCTGAGGCAATCCCAAGCACAAATATAGGCTGGGGCTTTGAGCAACCTGTCCGGTTTCACAGCAATCCCCCAGTTTTAATCTTTTTTCAAAAGAACCAATACCTGATAGTAACTGTAGTTCTCTGAGATGTGTGGAACTGATTAACAAAACCAAAAAGAGGTAACGCAGAGCTGATTCACATTCTGACTTTCTAGGAGTGTGTCTACCATGTAACACAACACACTTGCCCACCCTATCTGCCCAGGAGCAGAGCAACAGAAACAGGAAACTGCTGATGTGTCCTGCATTTTGACTATTACCCAAGTTTCACTTATGCCTGCTGCTTTCAAACCTTAAGACAGAACTGTTCCAGTTATAACATTAGTAACAAGCCCACACAACAGTAACAGCAGAAGTAGATTCCTCTTGCCCAGCTCTTCACATGCAGACTAGCTCGAAGGAAGAATCCTACCTGATAGGGAATTCAACAACAGTGTCGAGTTTATCCCTCCAGTATCTGCTGTATGAGAAGCGTTTTAAATGAACTACCAAAATCTTGGGCAAAGACCACAAGTCAAACTTCTTTGTGGCCTGTTGATGTTTCTTACAGTTAGGGCAGTACCTGAGGAAAGAGTACAAACAAGGAAATGAAAGGCTATGCTAAACAAAAATCTTCTTGTCCATCTGTTAGAGGATACATCAATACCGCAGTTCAGTCTCGGACTTAGAGAAGACATTTCTGGCTTGTGGAATATGCAGGAGAACACTACTCCCTGAAGGTGTCAAAGCTACACACTGCTTTCACTTTGTAGGTAAAATGTCCAATTGCAAGTGCATTAACTGAACATTGTTCGAAAACAAATAAAAGGTTTAAAGGTTCCATTGCTGTTTTATTGTTTGTTTTATTGTTTCCTGATTTAGCTCGAACAGGTAACAGGTACAAACATCTAATAACCTGTAATTAGAAATCAGTAACAAACAAGCACCTACTACACTACAGGTTGTTTTCTTACACACCCAGCAAACAACTTCCAAGGATGTTCTGTATACACATTAATCACATTTTGGTCACTTAGGGAGACCTAAGTGCTGTACCTAATCCCTCAACTGGGGATTTTTCATAGAATTAGGAGTGTTTCAGGATGAGTACAAGATGAAAATAAAAAAAGTAAAAAAAAAAATAAAAAATAGCCACATGCTAGCTGTAATGTAGCCACACACTTTCACTGATATCACAGCTGCTTCCTCTGATTCATCTGGAAGATAGATGTACATTGGAGAATGAAAAATAGCCTCATCTCTATGTATCCAGTGTCTTTTTGTTTAATACAGACAGGAAACACGTATGTGTTATTAACCCATGCTTGCAGCCTACTGTCAGTGACTGAAAAAAGACACAATAGACTTCTTCACACCAAGACAAAGAGGCAGACCTAGGAAATTATCAGAATCCCGTGACAAATAACGTGAAATCAAGCAGTTACAGCATTTTACGGTAAATGTGACAGGCAGAAAGATGGTCTTACCAAGGGTCATGTTCACCGAGTGTTTCCATAGTAGTAAAGAGCTCTATGCAGTCTCTGAGAGCTACCACAGCCTTCTTCTTCTGTGGTTGTAACAAACTTGAATGCTTTTCGAATGCCTAGTGAAAGAATGCATGCTTTATTCATTTCCATGTAGGCTTTACTCCTTGACATCATGAAAACAAACATGGCCACCTTCACTCTGCTTATGATTTCTGGACCTCTTCTCCACCCACACAATCAAGTTTCCAGCCACTCCTTTCCTGTGCTCTGAACAGTCCTTTTCACTTTTTCCACCTCGGGTATGATCCTCCCAGACTCCTCAACAAATTTAGAACTCCTCACACCTTAGCAGCAATGAAATAAGGCTGGCATTTACCAGAACTAAACACTTTCTCCGTACAAAAATGTTTATAAGGTATGAAAAGGACTGGAAACACCCAAAAGCAGATACAAGGAATGATTATGGTAGTTTTATGACAGCTAGAACAAAAAGCAAATAAAATATCAGTCTGCACAGCCTTATGACAACCAGACCATTAAACTTGTTCTCTGACAAGATTATGAAACCCCTAGTAAAGGACGGATAGCTCTGCAAACATATGGCATAGCTCAAGTATGCTGCAAGACATCCAGAATAATCAACAAATGTTAAAATCATTATGACATATGCTAAATGTATTCAAGTGATTGACAGAAACCACATGATAGCGGGGCAAAGAAGCTATCAAATCCTAGAGGAATAATCACGTTTGATACATACTTTCAAGTGAACCAGCTCTTGCTCTAAGCCATTCGACTGCTTAAGTGTAGCCTCTTAACAAGAAGTTTAAACAAAATCTTTGCTGTTTTAAATAACAGAAAAAACAAGGATTACCGTGATAATGCAACTGCATTTTTTTCCTGGCGATACCAGAGGGTGGTAAAACTCAAGCATTCTGGATGAAGCGCACTTCAACTTGCATTTGCATCCAGGTGATAATTTTAGGTATGCCGTATAACACTTGCAATGAACAGTTTTGCACACACAAGCAGAGTGTCTGGAATATAATCCTGGCTCTCCACCCCTACCTTCTATGAAGACAGTGATACTTGAAATTGCATCTAAATGGAATAACACCATTTCCTTTAATCCTGTCCCAAAAGTTTATACTCCAATTTGGTATACCCATGAGCCCAAATATGACTTAGCTACTGCCTAGCACTGCACAATGCCTACACATGGAAAAGTTGCTTTGTGTGAGACCACATTTAACTAATGGGGGCCTCTCTTCATAAGACCAAAACTTATGTTGTTACTTCAAAGTTAAATTATTTTTGTTTTGGCAAGGGAGCAACAACAGATTGTTCTGTTACAAAGCATGACTCAGCAGAACCCACAGAAAGAACATTGTGGTTTCTATGAAGCTCTATGCATTTGGCTTAGTGTATTTTTTATTTTTATTTTTTTAATTTGAATGGATAATGAACTAAACTTGAAAAAAAATAAAGTATCTACTTTTAGGAACACTGGCAGCAGATATCAGCAAAAACAGATCTATAGGCCTTATCTCTAGAAGATTTTAAGTAAGCTTATCATGTGCTGGTTACTTAATTTTTATGCAGGGGACCACACCTACACTTCAGTGCTTACTATAATCTATTTAAGTACCATGAAAGTTTACACACACAGTATTTATGAAAAGAGCATACTACAACCTGTGCCTCCTGTTCATCAAAGAGTAGCCTCCGCGTATCAGAATCCCAGTCAATAGCAAGTGTAGAAAAAGCTACAAGAAATACAAAAAACATTTGTTACAAATTTGTTCATGAAAGGAGGAAGAAAAAGTATGCCAAGTCAATAATTACCATTCAGTTTCAAGATTTTTCCTTCCACAATGGAGTTTATTTCAGAGGTCCCATACGAATTCACAATGCTAAAAGTGAAATGCTGCTTCTTGCAAGGCTGCAGGTCTCTTGTTGACTCAACCTGCATGCAACCATCAGAGTGGCATTCAATTTCTGACAACTTTTCCTTGCCTTCCTGTCCGCCATCCTGATGGTCCATCTCTTCAATGTCACCTGGCAAAATTTAAAACAAGCCAAATATTGAAGAGTTTTGGTTAAATGTTTAGATTGAGACCTCACATTGACAGCTGTTTGCAGGAGCCTGTGCACAGTTGGCTTAGAATTTAGTGAAAAACACACACAAAGAAATCTGTGCTTCCAATCACTGCATCTGAAGCTGTGTTTTGTCCTCTAGCAAATGTCAGCTAAAACACTGGGGTTTGTATCCCAGCATCAGACATGATGAAGCCTGCTTAATGCACAGTAGGTTATCAAATCACACCATCTGATAGCACACCCTAATAAATATCGCAAAAGAGAACCAGCAAAGGTTGCAACTAGGTGTCTTCACAGAAGGGAAAATACAACGCCAGGGAAGCTGTTGCCATTCCTTGGTTAAAAATGGGCATGCTTTCTCCCCAAGTTAAATTTCCGATATAACTTGTTCTGATTGTTATTCTCAGCATCACAAGCAAATCCTTTCAGAAAGGGAAGGGAAACATGTACTTCTCATCACCATTAAAAGCTTCCTTGTGAACATCTAACCTAGGCACAATATCCCATGATTCTAGGTCCAGGAATACAAAATGCTGTTTTCATTGCATTTCTCCAGAACTTGCCTTCATAGGATCTAACAGGCCAGTTTTCATCACAAAGGGCACATTAAAAAAGGATTTTCCTCTAGAGGGAGGCACCCGAACACCTAATAGAACACCAAGAACTTCACTAACACTGATTAGGACAAACACACACCACTTTTTTTCTCCACCTGTTGCTTGCTGACATCTGACCTCTCTAGGAAGGAAAATGGTCTATGGGAATCTTCACTACACCACGACAAAGTCCTATGCAACAGTGCAAATTAATCTTTGTGTAGAGCTAAAAATCTATCTGCTGGAGCTTAAGCCACTTACGCACAGCACAACCTAAATGCTGACAGAAGCTTTAAGCTGAAAAGCTTCCAACCAATTTTGAAAGGCTTTACCTTCAGCCACACCGCTGGAGCCATTGCAGGTGCCTTTGTCTGAGCAGGGCGTCGAGTATTCTTCTGCCAAGGGGAGTTTCACGTAGCGACTAAACAGAGGTCATATTTTTATCACACAGTCATAACAAAGCTGTACATCAGAACAACTACACCCTCTCCACCACCAGTAATAACAGTCCCTGCCACCCAATTGCCCTCTGCAAACCAGCATCCACACACTGGGAGCTCTCAGTCAAACAAAAAATTCAATAATTTTATGTTTTCACCACTTGTACCAAGTTTTACAGGTAGTAGAAGTAGCATAAAAGCAAGTTATGGTGGCCCATCAAAGGAGATACAGGAGAGCCCTCAAAACGTTTCCCAAGTTGTGCTCCTGATCTGTTTTGCAACACCAAGCAGGTGACTTCCATTGGGACCACCAGCAGCATCATCATCTTACAGCCCCTGCTTCTACAGGACCTTGAGATGCCCTCGTGGCCTCCAGACACTTCTGTAATCCAAGTGCTGCTTGGTGTTCCACAAACAGATCAAGGAAAAGATTTCCCACTAAAAAGGATTCAGTGATCTTATTGCAGCCTAACTCAGTAAGGAAACCCTAGAATTCTGCACAGGAATAGACGTAGACGTGGCTTACCTGATCTGCTCCAGAACTACAACGTACAAGTGATCCACTGTGAGCTTGTGTTTCGGCACGGATATCAGCAGTGGCTGCCCGAACAGAACGGTGCCTGAAGTATTGCTGGATTGCCTCATTGTCTTTTCCCGAAAGTAAACGGAGAGAGTAACATACTCTGAGCCATCCTCACTTGGCTTGCAGACTTCATATCTGTTTGAAAGACAGGCGTTTCCACAAGTTATTTGTGCTGCCGAGAAGCACAGCGGGTAGAACCAATATTAACTCAGTCCAACAACTCTCTCCACCACGTTCTCCTGAGAAAGACAAAAAGGGTTGTACTCCATGCCTTTGTGCCAAAGATATGCTTCCTGAACACCTCCCACAGCCCGCAGTGGCACAGGATACGCACCTGCAATCAACTCAGCTGCCACCTTCCCTCTGCCTTTACCTCCTATATTCACATCCATATTGTCACTCGTGTCCCCAAACGCTACCCTGACAACTAGATGTTGTTTCAACCAAACCATCGCATCAGTGAAAAATAACTAAGCGAACTTTTAAATCCCTGAAACAGTGATTGTTCTGTCTAGAGACGGAAACCCTCCCAATAGCTTGGGTCTCGCACTCCCCCAGCCTCTCATACAGTTACGAGCCTGGGCTCACACCACTGACCAGCCAATGCTTCAGGAAACCAAGGGCTGGGAAACATTTGATTCACAGAAAAATCCAAGGACTGTAAACACAACAAAATCATTCTGGAAGAAACTGGGGGGGAAACGTGAAACTTAAGGGCAGCCTTGGTTGCAGTGATCATGAAATGGGGGCGTTTTGTATTCAGAGGGCAGCAAAGAGGGAGCACAGCAAGCCTCCTGGACTTTGGGGGAACACTTTGGCCTCCTCAAGGATCTGCTTGGTAGAATATCATGGGACAAAGCCCTGGAAGGAAGAGGAGCCCAAGAAAGCTGGTTGATATTCAAGGATCATCTCAGGAGCAATGCACCCCAAGAAAGAGGAAGCCAGGCAAAACCAGCAGGAGGCCTGCATGGATGAACAAGGGGCTCCTGAAGAAACTCAAGCACAAAAAGAAAGCATGCAGACAGTGGCGGCAAGGACAGGTAATCCGGGAAGAATGCAGAGACACTGTGTGAGCAGCCAGGGATCAGGTTAGGAAAGCTAAAGCTCAGACGGAATTGAATCTGGCCAGGGACATCATGGGCAACAAGCGAGACTTGTACATCACTGACAAAGGAAGATTGATGAAAAGGAAGATCGATAAAGGGAAATTGTGGGTCCTCTCTGGAACGAAATAGGAGACTTGGTTACCCAGGACCCAGAGCAGGCCGACGGTACTCAGTGACTTTTTGCCTCAGTCTTCATTGGCAAGTGCTCTAGCCACAAAGCCAAGAGGGGCAGAAGGCAAAGACAGGGACTGAGAGAATGAAGAACTGCCCACTGTAGGAGAAGATCAGGTCTGAGACCATCTATGGGACCTGAAGGTGCTCAGGTCCACAGGACCTGATGAGATCCATCTGCAAGTCCTGAGGGAACTGGCAGATGTAGCTGCTAAGCCTCTCTCCATCACATTTAAGAAGCTGGGGCAGTCTGGTGAAGTTCCCAGGGACTGGAAGAGGGGAAACACAATCCCCATTTTAAATGGGAGAAAAAGAAGACCCAGGGAACTACAGGCCAGTCAGTCTCACCTCTGTGCCCAGCAAGGTCATGGAGCAGATCCTCCTGGAAACTCTGCTGAGGTCCATGGAAAATAAGGAGGCGACTGGAGACAGCCAACAGGGCTTCACTAATGGCAGATCGTGCCTGAAAAATCTGGTGGCCTTCTGCGATGGGGTTACAGCATTCACGGGTATGGGAAGAGCAGCTGATGTGGCCGACCTGGTCTTGTAGGAAGCATTTGACACTGTCCCCCATGATATCCTTGTCTCTGAACTGGAGAGATGCGGATTTGACAGATGGACCAGTCAGCAGATGAGGGACCATCCAGATGGTTGCACTCAGAGAGCTGAGGTCAACAGCTCAATATCCAGGTGGAAACCAGTGACAGAATTCCTCAGGGGCTGGAACTGGGAGCAGCAGTACATGTATTTAACACCTTTGCTGGCAATCTGTATGGTGAAATTGAGTGCACCCTCTGTGACTTTGCCAATGACACCAAGCTGGGTGGTGTGGTCAGCACACTGGAGGGAAGGGATGGGGATGTCATCCAGAGGGACCTGAATAGGCTGAAGAGGTGGGCCTGGGTGAAACTCATGAGGTTCAGCAAGGCCAAGAGCAAGGTCCTGCACCTGGGCTGGGGCAATCCCAAGCAGGAATACAGGCTGGGTGACAAGAGATAAAGAGCAGCCTTTCAGAGAAGAACCTGACAGTGCTGGTAGACAAAAACCTGAACACAAACCAACAACGTGCGCTTGCAGCCCAGAAAGCCAGCCCTCTCCTGGGCTGCACCAAAATCACCATGGCCAGTAGGGCGAGGGAGGGGATTGTGCCCCTCTGCTCTGCTCTTGTGAGACCCCACCTGGAGCCTGCGCTCAGCTCTGGGTCCCCAGCAGAAGGACAGGGATGTACGAGAGTGAGTCCAGAGGAGGACCACAGAGATGAACAAGGGGCTGGAGCACCTCTGCTATGGAGACAGGCTGAGGGAGTTGGGGCTGTTCGGCCTGGAGAAGGGAAGGCCCCGGCAGACCTCCCAGCAGCCTGCCCGTGCCCAGCAGCAGCTACAGGAAAGCTGGGGAGGCACTCGTTGTCAGAGGGTGTGGTGATAGGACAAGGAGTAATGGCTTTAAACTAAGAGAGGGTAAGTTTAGATGAGATATAAGGAAGAAATCCTTCACTCAGAGAGCGGTGAGGCCCTGGCCCAGGCTCCCCAGAGGAGCTGTGGCTGCCCCATCCCTGGCAGTGCCCAAGGCCAGGCTGGATGGGGCTGGGGGCAGGGGGCCCTGCCCATGGCAGGGTGGGTGGAATTAGATGATCTTCACAGTCCCTTCCAACCCAAATCATCCTGTGATTCTATGAAAACAAACAGCTCCAGAGAGCAGTGAGAAGACAGACACAGCTTGTGCTACTGGGTGAAACAGCAACAGCAGATATTCGCTTTTATAAGTGTCTAAAAAATCTACATGGCCCAACACTATTGCATTTTTCACCCCCATGTATCTTCTGAGACTATTCATTAGAAAATATTTATGAGATCTCAGGAATGCCACATCATACTGCTCTTTAACTTGGTGAGTCACCTGTCCCAGGCTTATATTTCTTTTTTCATTAAAACTGAAAAGTTTTTTTCAGAAAAGAAATATAAATATTTCACGAAAAGATGCCACTAAACAAAACCACAATCACATATCTGGGCATACCAACTCTCAGCAGCTCTCTTACATTAGAGAAGCCACTTTCTCTTGAAAGCCAAGAAAGAGATTTTTGCTCCTGTGTTCAGAAGACCCTTTCAGAGCAGGGAGTGGAACAATTTCAGAGTTGCAGTTCTACTTCATTCTATTTAAAAAGAAGTCTGGGTCCCAGCTTGAGGCCTGCCCTGAGCCTATGTATGTCAGTAGAAAACAAACAAAAAAAATTCCTTCAGAGAGTTTCATCCCAGCCCCCAGGAGCACTAGCGATTAGCAGAGCCCTCCAAGAGCAAGCGTGCAATCCAATGACTGCTGAGGTTTTCTATGCTATCGATGCTATTCAGTTAACCAACAGCACTGCATACAGCTTGCACCTTCTGAAGTTTCCTGAGAAACAGCACCACAAAGAGTTGAATTATTTCACTTAGTACTGTTTAAATGACAGAAGACCATCATACTCAGAGCATCACCAACGATTAACTCCAGGTCCTACGAGACCCTTAGGCTGGTCTCCTACAAAACAGATCAGTACACGACACAAGGTACACATTCCTCAGAGTCCTGGTGACTGCCTCTCACACCACCTACACTGCTGATTAAAGCAGCCCCCATTCATACCCCATCCTCACGCAGGTCCTGTACAAAATCCTGCCTCTGTGCTGGAACAGATGGGAAACAATGAAAAGCCAAGTGTTACCCACACACAGGTGCCATCCACCACGAGCAGCCAGCGTGCTGTACCCCTTACAACACTCCTCAAGGGAGCATCTTGCAAACTTCTTACTAGAACATCCCAGCTTGGTTACTCGAGTGCCCCTCTACCTACTCTGCTGCAGAACGGCTGTTGTTCTAGTATTACAGACAGATGTAACAGAATCCAGATCACTTTCTGAATCTCTACAAAAAGAGTACTTAAAAATTAAAGAAATTAAAAGAAATTAAGAAAATACTTTATCAGTATTTTAAGGAAGCCTACAGAGCTGATAGAGGGAATTAGATGACAATGAGCTGTACTTCTGTACCCTAGAACTTGACTGAAATAATCAAAGATAAAGATGATGCTACGCCAGATTACACAAGGTGTTTTCATAAATCAGCCACCTGCTCACCAGCTACCACACTGAACGTTCCCTTTATAATTCATGACAGCCTTTACAGATGTTTTTCAGTGAAGCACCAGTAAACAGGGATGGCCTTGACCAGCCTTCAACCCGACAAATAAGCACCAGGAAGCTTTCATTAACATTAAGCGAGAGCACAGGAACATGAAAAACTACAGGAAAGACAAGGCAGTGCGATGTGAAAGGGCACTACAAGGAGAAGACAGTCTGAGCTAAATGCCAGGGTAATGTATCTATCACAGATACCCATCTATCACATACCTACCCACACACACTACAGCGTGTTATTCAAGCATTCCCTCCAGAGCACCGGGATGTAACATTAAATACAGCTGGAAAACACTGCGTGGGTCACAGGTCAGCTCATAACCACCAAGAAAACAAGCGTATTTTGTAAGTGAACAGAGAAGGGTAGAAAAAAATGCTACTGAAGAAGCTGACAAACAGATCCACCTGAACAGGATTACCATTCCACATCTACCCAGACACACTGCTGTGAAGTTGCAGCATTTTCAGAAGTTGACAATAAGAATGAACAGAGGCCTAGAAAAAAAAGACTGAATGAAAACAAAGCACGTATTCTATCTCTTCTGGGAAATGGAGGTACTCCTAATCTGTTTACTTTCTCTCATGACATGAGAATAAACACAATCAATTGAACTAGGAGATATGAAACTGGAAGTAAAACATATTTATTTAGACAACAGGTGGATTGCCCTGCAGAAGTCTGTCACAGGATTTTCCAAGTCATGCAGAGGAGCAGGATTTAAAAGGATGAGGGTACTCAATGAGTAAGATTTTTCTAAAGGTTAAAGAATACAAACACATACTGGAAGGGATACAAACTCTTGTAAACAAGCAAACAACTGAGAACAAGCTTCCTAGATTAGCTTGCTACAGTCTCACGCATTTCAGATTTCACACAAATTCCTGGGCTAGCTGGTTTGCTGACCTAGCAGTGCAGTAACTGTTCTAGCTCTTCAGTAACAAACTTGACCTTTCTGCAGCCAATCATGGTTTTCAAGACCACCTGAACATAAAACACTGCAAAAAACATAGTATGTATGGCGAACCAAATATATTTTATTAAAATATGCAGCTTTTATAGGTTAAAGGTGACCTGCAAATCAATTTGTGCAACTCTCATCCACGTAAGCAATACACGTTGTGTTATATGCCCCATTAGCCAGGCTAAGAGAACGGGGAGATGTGGTTTATTCATCAAAACATTTTTCTTCTTAGGTCTTAGGAACTAAGAAGAAATACTAGGAGTCGTGCCCATACAGCAGTGGGCCATGGAGTCTGCTTTCCAGTAGCACTTACCTGACCCCTTGTAGGCCGGCTCCGAGCTCCAGCGGGATCCCTGGGTGATGTGATATCACCAGCATGGTGCATGCGGGGGTGTTACATTGGAGCGGGAGCCGGGGGTCCTAGTGGGGCTGCACTTCATGGAACCTAAGAAAAAGAAATAGTAAGCATTTTGGTTATGTGCTGAATGCTGCTCTCTGCTTAGCCTGGAGAATGAGAGCATTCAGCACAAACACTGAAGTGATTTTGTCAAATTGATTTGCAGACCACCTTTTCATGAGTGACTTTCTGGTCATTTGCCACAGAACTCCCTGTCCTCTCACAGTACCACCGTGACTGCAGACAGATGTTTACAATGCTGCAATAAGTGGGCTGCTCCCACTGCTCTTTGGCTGCACAGCTCCATGTGTCATGCCAGCAACCTTCCTTATGTCAAAACCCTTTATTTCAGCAAGTATCTTACCTCTTCTCTGATGCTAAATATATTAATATATCTTTCATCAGGACTATACTACGTTTCCAAGCCTATCACGAAGAGAAAGAGATGAGTACAAGCCCCTGTGACAGAATGGGCTTGGAGAATTCTAGTCCCAAATCCCTCTCCACTGGAGAAAAAAACATTGTTGCCCTCTTGCGTAAATGGAGCCAAATTCATTTTGGAATGCTTATCACTTCAGAGTCCAGTAACGATTCATTTTTCTTTTCTTTTTTTTTTTTTTCCTCTTTTTAAGAGGTTTTACTATCAGAGAGCACAACAGACAATATGCCATAAGAATCAATAAAACAGAAACGGATCAGCTGAACGGAAAAATACATCTTAGCCATCCAATATCAAATAAAACAAATTACTGTCCATTCAGCTTCAACTCCAAATGGAGTCCAAGGGCACTCTTCTTCCTCCTTGCACCACTTCAGCAGAACATGAAAATTCACAGTGCAAATTTCAAAACACCCCACGTGCACTGCAAAGTCACAGAAAGTTGATAACCTCCGTATCTTGAGTGAAATCAGGAAAAAAAATACAGCTTTCTGACCACTAAAGTCACTTTTAAAAGGTGCAAGTTCAATATTCTGTACGTCCCATGTACTGCATATTTCACAAATACTGTTTTAACAGTGCAGTCCAGACTAAGATGTGCGTGCCAACAGACCTCTTCTGTTGCCAAGCCAACTCTAAGTAAAACAGAGCACATCCCAGCTACGATACGTTCCTGCTCCATGCTCTGCAAGCTCCTGCTCAGTGATATTTTTAAGCAAAGCATTTCAAGTAAAGAGATGCTGCTCAGTAGCCACCTAATCCAGGGACCTAAATTCAAAAGTCATAGCAGATACTGGCGCAAAAAGCAAGACGACAAAAATTCTGTCTATTCTGTCTAAAATTCTAGTACTGTCATTTCTTATTTTTAAAAATGAAACAAAAACAGTGTCAGGGGCACAGACCTACAGTACTAGATGTTTGAACTAAGACTACAGTATTAGATTTGGAACTGAATTTTGAGCTGAGCTGTGTGTTGCCCGCTGGCTCGGGCACTATAGTCTAGAATCAGAAGTCTGTCGAAGCAACAGGGACATTGTTTTCACATGCAAACTCTGGTTTGCCTACTGCTTTCAGTGAAACAAACCTGGAGAAAATACTGCCAGAGGCCGACCCTTTACATTGAAGCTTCACAGTCCTGAGTCAACTTCAGAGTGGCAGCTAACAGCCTCAATACCTATACCGAGGTATTTGTAAGAAGTAATTTCATGAAATCATGCTCCAGCTAGGAAAGAACAGCCTTGCTCCTTCTGCTCAGCTGACAGTAGCTTGTCTCCTCCTGAACAAGCCCAGCAGGAACAGATGTAAAATACAAACCCTGCAAAATCAACTGCTGGATTCTGTCTGGCAACCTCTTTAGATGGAGACAAGGAGAGCAAGGCACGAGACAAACCCACCTTGGATGCAGCTCCTTGTGAGATCAGAGCCTTGGGGCCCCCGACAGCTCCCCCAGTTACTGCATACTCGTCCCTTGCGTCCTTTGCTCACGCTCTAGCAAACAACCGCAGTTACTAACAGCACCTTGTTTTGCTTTTTTCAGTGGAAGGGAGGAGTACTTTTCAAATGAGGAAAATATTACACAATTAAAAAAGATTATTCGAACTCTGGTGGGAGGCAGGGAAGGGTGCTGCCTTCAGTTTATCACAGCTTTTCTCATAATTCCCTTGGCATGGAGATAAGGAAGGAACAAATGAAGAGACCTGCGAGAACACCCAGCAAAATACTTAAAAATTGCAAACTGATCAGTGGGTCCTTTGTGTATTTTTTTTTTTTTAAATACAAGTTTCTGAAATGTACATCTAAGAACCTATTTCTGAATATGCTGTACTGATTAAACTCTGTTTTTAATTGCTTGGTTACTTGCACTTTGTTTCCTTGCCAGTGAAAGGAACTTTCCATCTAACTTCAGTGACTTCAAACATAGCGATGAGATGTACACGTTACAATTTGCCAACAAGGAAGTCGTGACACTGGATGTTGGTGGAAAACAAGAACAGATAGTCAGCACATAAAAGGGACAAGGAGGTGCAGGGATCAATGAAACAGCAATTCGGAAGGAGTTTGAGTATCTGTGACAGTGAATATCACAAATTTAATTATGGTAGACCTTTTGATTCTAGAAAATATCCTTAATGTAAACCACAAACAAGTCCATGGTCCTCAACAGTCATATCCTGGATTGCATGCACCACCCTAGGTTAATATTTAGTACTTAAGAACACACAACGTAAAAGATACCAGGATTATCAGATCTCTCTCTAGTTGATTTTTCCCCAAATGAAAGCTAACGTACTTCTCGCTCAGGTTTGTTGAACTGCAGGCACAGTGTCCTAAGATGGTGCAGATTTCCCATTTGATATGTACCAGAAGTTATTAATGTTAAAAATCTCATTTTCTGTTACTCTTGTATTACATAAGGAACTTAAGTGATTCTTCAGAAAATCTTAGGAAAAGTAGTTTTCAAAATATTGTAGACAAACAGCTTAACAGGGTTTTTCTTTCTTGCATACATGTATAAATCATTATCTTCTCAGGCCAATTTAACACTACAGAACATTTTCTTAGAAGTTTATTTTGTGGTAATACACTCTTGTAAATGTACTTCTAAAAAGACGGGTTAGCATGATTGGTTTAATCACTATCTTTATCACAATTGGTTGATCACTATCTTTAAATCGTGAATTTTAGGTGAAACTACTGTAGCTGTAAAAACATTACACCTACTTTCTAATAGAAGGCAGCTGCTCCCCTTATTAATCAACACAAAGTTTTATTTCAGGAACAGAAGGGAGATACATTATACAGTGTAGACAGGATACACACCCAACTACATCGCCACTCAGCCCAAGAGAATCTTTTCTAAAAGTTTTTGTGGACTACGAAGATGCACAGAGCCATGCTTCGAGTCCTAAGATGCAAAAATCTTTGCATCACTTCTCTGAAGAGCTAGCCTTAATTTAAGCCCAACAAAAAAAAAATACTTTTACTGGGCACTCAAGTCTTCTTTGCTGACTTGAGAGAAATGAACTATTTCTCAGCTATATGTGATTTCGATTACATACCTCTGCTTTCAAGTGTAGCAAGTTTGTTCTTTACAGGTGGAAGAATTGGAAAGACTTAAGATATCTGGAAATATCTCTCATTCTTCCATTTATTAAACAGCAAGATGTTTGTGTGCAATGAAAGCAGGTAAATAAATGACTAGGATATCAGAAAACCTTTAAGTTATCAGCAGCAATGTGAACACACGCCGCCTGATATCTCACTCATTAGTGAAGCATCACACAGCACCTTCAGGAAGGCTGTGAACACTTCGCAGTCCCTGTTGGTAACTTCCACCAGAAGCGTACCACTAGGACTACAGACTGAGGAGCAGCTGAGTATTTGTTTAATCATACCCTTGTCCCACTCATTTCCCCATTTATAGCAGCACAGCAATGCACAGAGCAACACAGCACACTGGACAGGGACCTGACCCATATCCTGATCTAGCTCACCCTCCAGTTCCACAGTTCTGCCAGCACAACTACGGCAAATGAATGCTGAGCGTTACCCAACCAGCACGTAGGGTACAAGCTATTTTCTTGCTTAGAACATAACACGCAGGAAATTTTAGGAACACTAAACCAACGAGGCTAGAAGGAACAAAGTAACCCAATAACACAAGAGGAATGAATGGGGCCGATTGTGTGCTGGTTTTGGAGAAGAGGCCCACACAAAGCAAATTCACATTTCAGTGCCTGAGCCCAATCCCGAGAAGAACAGTAGCGACAGGTACAAGTCAGTTGCACTTGCTTCTGTTAAATAAATAAATAAATAAATAAAGTAAGCAGGTAACCCATGGAAGTCCCAGAAGTGAGGGAAAATGCCAAAGGGCCAGGATGTCAGCTGGAAGTGCCAGGGCAGGTTCTATGAAACAGCCCTCTAAGCTGGTATTAAATCCTCCTTTCTGCAAGAAGCAGGAGGAAGAAATGCAGCTCCATGGCTAGGAGCAAATTTCTCAATGGAAAATATGTTTTGAAGCCAGTAGGATAAAAATATCCACATTGCTTTGGAAGTGATTCACATTTTAGTAACAACGCACCAAGTCCAAGCAGAAATTAGCTCTCCAGAAGCAACTCAGATCATTCTCATAGTCCTAAAGTTTAAGATTTAGAAAGTTTCAACTTATACATGACAGTTTCAACTTGCTGAAGAGCTCTTATTCAGAGATCTTCAGGGATTCCTCAGTACATGAACTACATATACAGAAAAAATAAAAAGTTTCCTAAAGAAAAACTAAAGAAAATCTTAGTTTCTTTACACAAAAGATATTAAAAATACACAGCACATACACTAAAAAGCTCGCCTTCAGCATGTTCTTAGTGTCAACACTTTGCAAGAGCTCAATGAAAAAGAATTGACATAGCTATTCTTAATCTCAACTGAATCCTTTCTGTGACAATTTTCAAAGATTCAAAGTTCCTGCCAGTGCCACGACATTCCCACCACCTTCACACCTCAAGTTCTACAAGGCAGTAATAGAAAAAGGGTAAAAATCACTAGAGAATCACTTGGAACTGCAGATCAGAAATCTCACATGGAAGACCTACTTTGCTCCCCATCACCACCCTGTGAGGATCTTACCACAGACTTATGTACCCTCAATCTCTCATATATCCTTAATCAAGTGATTATATAAAGAGTTTTGCGTGTTATGAACAAGTGCTGCTGTCATGTTTTGGTACTTCCTTTCAGTAAAAAGGCTGGGGTTTAGTATACAATTTTACATTACTTTTTCTTGGTGGTATCATCCCTTCAAGCAGTTCTGGTGCACAACTTTCTCCTAATTCCCACCCTGGTGACTGCCTGGCTGCTTGTTCTTGTCCCACAGTGCAGAAAACATCATAAGAGGGTTACGCGGAAAAATAGGATTAGCAAAGTTTCCTCCTGCTGCCTTCTCCTCTTTCTTGTAGCGTTATTTTTAGCCCAGGTCAGGTCACTGCTGTGACTCACACACAGCATGACCTCATTTACAGTTAAGCCTGCACATAAGGAAATGGTCACTGCAAGGAACAGGGCTGCAGCTGAGCTAATGCTTCCTCAGCAACCCAGGAGCTGAGCTAATGAAGACACAGTAGTTTTCTGTGGAGGAATATGCAACAGATCACACGTGTAAGAAAATTATTTTCTTGCAATTAGCAAGTTCCTCAAAGTTACAGGAACAATCCCAAGGGGGCAGCTGAGAGATTCTCCAGGCTGGATTTCAGAAAGAGCACTGTAACATTATGTTTGTGTTTTCTACATTGTATGAGCTTTGGACAAAGGCTTGGTTGCAACTTAATGCCTTACAGTATCATAACAAAAATGGATTTCACAGACACCAAATATCCTTCCGAGGCACCCTAGCCAGCCTCACCTTCAGCTGTCATTGACGAAACCAATGGGTATGACAACAATTTCCAGAAACCATCAGCTTTTCCTTCTCAGCAGCGGATGGCACAACAGGACAGCACCAAGCAGAATGTCACCGCACTCCACTCAGTGCAAGGTACACGTTGTGCCAGAGTATGAAAGTGCAGGGCTTCAGACCAGCAGAATTTTTTAGAAACAGCATTGTTGCTCTGGAATACTCTCAAGTGAGAAAGACAGGACTTCTCATGAAGGTCTGAACTGGACTTCACAAGCTCCAGGTTCAGCTACTAGCTCCCAGACTCTGTTTTATGTTTCACATGCACTATTTTCCATTACTCAGCTGCAGCAGAGGAACGCTACTTCTGCTCTCCTCACAGAGAGCTAAGTCATCTAATTCACCACATGTATAGCAAACAACAAGCACAACCAAATCCTCAGCTTCACTCAGTCACTTGTAACCCCTGAGGGGAGTCTACACGGTCCTCTGCAGTGGGACACAAAAAACTGAGTAAGCACTAGTCAGGAGTCTATCAAAAAAACTCCAGTCATGGAGTGCTGTAACAACTGCATTGGTGTTAGGAGAGGCACAGTGCAACAGCTTAGGCTTGATGCTATTCTAACATCACCTCCAAGGCTTTGTACTGATTTGGAGCATAAAGTTAGAGGCTTGAGGCACAAAAGCAGGAGCCACATGGAAAGGGTCTACAGGAAGGCTTAGGTTTTGAGAAAAACAAAAGGTTCAGGTTCTATATTTTGACACTGAAGCAGATGTTCTGTAACATTCTTTGCATCATGGCATCTTCCCACTTTACTCACACAAAGATGTCGTCTTTTGGCATGATATGATTTAAGCCTTCATCCATTTGGAAGATTTTGTGGAATCGATGATTATACACGTCTGTCACCACCATCTAGAACAGCAAGCGATATATACAAAGAGATTATAATAAATATTTACATTAACTTAGGCAAACTAAATTCGAGCAACAGTTTATTCATTCTTGTTGTGATTTTTCAGCATATCTATCATCAGTACTCTGCTTTCTGTAACAGCACCAGCAGCTAATCAGCCGTATTCATTAAGGTGGATCAGAAAAACAAAGCAAGCAACAGATTGATTTTACAGAGGTATCAAGGAGATGCAGTTCCTACAGCGGCTAATCAGGCTGGTAAAAACAACTGCACAAATCTCAACACCAGAGTGACAACGGGCTATGATTTTAAGCAGAGATCACTCACATCTGCAATTAACTGACACAAAATGAAGTGCTACGCTAGCATCCTGAAAACAGTCCCCATCACCTATGAAATTGTTCACTTTATAAAAAGCTCACCTGATCCCTTTGTTACCAAAAGGATGTCCAACGGGAGGTGGACCCAAAACAGACTGAGCATCTCACATTACTAAGAAACTACACTATCAGAAATGCTAGAGTGAGTAGAATACACCGACATTTAACGATTTTATTTTATTTTACAGTTAAAAACTTCATTCAAACTTCTAATGAAATAACGACAGAACCATATGATTCTGCTTATCAGCCATTTAAAAGCTAAGACACCAAAATGCTTCCAGAAGAAAAAATATTTATCAAAATCACTGTTAGAATTTTTCCTTACATTTTCTGCAGGAACCCCAGAAAGTTTGGAGAGTGATTCACACAGATCTGAGATGGCCCCCATCATTGGCACCACGACCCGGTACTAGAAACAAAGATAACATCATGCTTACACAAGGCAGAATAAACCCATGTAAGGCAGCGAGCAAGACAATGGATATAAAACTTCAAATTTGTAGGAGTTCAGGTCACAGACACACATATTAAGGTTTTCGGGATTTCAGCTCTACCTTACAAAGCCAGGATTTACAGGGAACAAAAGAGCCTTAAACAGCTGGCCTCCTGCTTTGGTAAGGCTCACTTGTAGCATAACACACACACACAAATACAAAACAAAAAGCACACGCGACAACCTGCTAAGTAGATAACCCTGCTGGGTTATTTTATGTGTTTAAAAAAACTCCTATAGCCATTCTCCCCTGATTTTGAAATGCAGGATGGCAAACTCATGTGTACTGCATATAAGGATGGATCTGCCTGAGCAGATCAGGTGACTCAAGCTTGCAGTGGACTGGAAACATCATCTGCACTGAGTGTAGCTTACTTCTTTTAGAAGCTCCGTTCTGGACATACTCTCAGAGCTCACCCAGCAGAGGACACACGGGGTGCTACACGGCACTGGGGCTGGCGAGGATGTAGTTAATCTTCCTCACAGCAGCCTATGTGATGCCATGCTGTGAATTTGTTTCTAAAACAATGCTGACATCACACTGAGCAGTGGCAAGGCTGTCTCTCTCTCCCCGCTCTGCCCTCAAAGCAGATAGGCTGGGAGTGGGCAAGAAGCCAGGAGGGGACGCAGCCAGGACAGCTGTCCCCAACTGGCCAAAGGGCTATTCCACACCTACAACCTGATGTTCAACAAAATAATTGTGTTAGAGACAGAAGGGGTGCCTTGGGCACTGGCTCGCTTGTGGGAGGTGGTGAGTGATTCCCTTGGTGTTATTTGTGTCATCATTCTCACTTCCTCTTCATCTATTAAACTGTGCTTTTGTTCTTCCTATTCTTCTCCCTTCCCATTCATGGGCAGGTGTGGGGAGTGAGGTGCTGTGTGGGTGCTTGACTGCTGGCCAGGGTCTGTAAACCACTCATGGAGCTACAAAAAGTAAGAGTGGCACAGTTCAAGAAACCCTTCACCCTGTGTGACAGAAATATCTTGCAAGTCTGTAGGGAAGTGCCCTACCTCAGATGCTAAACTTTGGATAAAAACACTCCTCTGAAGACAGCTATATGACCTTTTACAACAGCTAGCTGATGTTGTGCAAGCAGAAATGTGCACGAATGCAAAGATTTGGGTGCACCAGAATGCAGACACCTACAGCTTGATTTGGCAGGGCATCTTTTCTTCATCAAGGAATCGGTACTGTATGTTTTAGAGAAGGACTCAAAGGCACAGTAGTAGTTATAGACAGGCACATGTTTAGAGAATCATGTGGAATACACTTGCCTTGACTAAAAGGAACTATGTATCTTTGATTATTCACTAGGATCCTCTCAGTTGTGCTATGTGCATATTCAGCTGTGGCCATCACAGGCTCTCGGCACAACCCTTACGGTGTCACACACCAGAGGTGGAAGGAAGTGGTGCGTACCTCTGGCTTCTCAATTGGGAGATCACAAAATGCAAATAACTGCTTACAGGGAGACTGCAGGTGAGGTGTGGAACAGGCACACGGCCAGTTCATCTAGAAGAGCTCCAATTACTGACAGTTGGGTTTATCTTAATTCAAAGTAGAATTTATCCTTTCAACCTCTATGCCACCAGTAATCTTGGTCAGCGTCTCAATGAATCCCCCCCCTCTGTTCTTTCCCTTCACAAAGCCTCAGTGACGAGTGCAGCTGTCCTTGATTTCACAGTTGTACAAAAAGCAGGATGAAAACTCATTGCTAATTCAGCCTACTGCATCTACCAGTCCCCTCTCTGACAAAGTAAGTGTATATACAAATCACTAATTTTAATGCACAACACATACAAATATTGAAGGTTACTTCAGGTATGCGTGCACTCACCAACAGGCCTATTTGAAAAAAAGGAGAAAAAACTTTAGTCTACCCTGGAAAAGAGCAGGCTTTAAAAGCAATCAAGTCATTTATTTACTTATTTTTTGAAAAAGAGGTTGTTTTTTCAGTTGTTTGAAACTGCAAGGCCTTACTCAGAAGTTTCACCTTTATGTTTTCCCAGGCACATTTTATACGAGGTAAACATGATGATGTAAACGTATTACTGCCTTCAACCAACAGCATATCACACAAGTAACCTCATCACAAGAAAAATTAAGCCACTTTCAGCTGACCCATGACCTTGGTCTCATGAATGGAGTTTTTACAAAGCCTTTTGATTTCACATGTTTAAATCCCAGCTTTTACAATTAAAGAAGGCCATCCCACCTGACTCAAAAGCAGACAGTGTCTTTTAGGTTATTTGAAGTGTCTCAACTTTAAAACTTAAGAGAAAGAGACAGATTAAAAAGAAATTCAGGTGTTACTCATGCCTCACCTGGACAGGTCTGCGCTGTGGGTCTGCGTATACCAGGGTGACTTCCATGAGACGATCTCTCCTCAAAGGCAGTGGAAGGGTCAGGTAACAGAAGGGATCAAAGGTCACAGAAACTTTAGAGCACTTGGGACAAACAAGTGTCGATTTGAAGAGACCATGAAAAATATCCACAATGATAGAATCATTCCTCAGCCTATGGTTCTCCCAGGCTTCTTTTGCTACCACCTGTAAAAATTAAAAAAGAAAAAATATTTCTTAACAACACTTCCAAGGCTCTGCGTGCACAGGGATCAAAGAAAATTCATGAAGTTCATACTGACAGATACAGAGAAATTCCACAGACCGGGCGGTGGGAGGACCTACCCTCTTTCCAGCCTAACACACACAGATTTTTCTCAGTGAAACTAAGGCCTTGTGTTAAGTGTAATTCATCATAGCCAAGTCACTTGGTCAGTGTTGCTCTGATGCAAGCAAAGCCAGAAGCATGAAGAGAAGCAAGGGGGTGTCAAGAGGCAGGAGACCTTTTCTCCATTAACACCAGCGACAGGACCCGCGGGAACGGGGTTAAGCTGAGGCAGGGGAAATGTAGGCTTGACATCAGGAGGGGGTTCTTCACAGAGAGGGTGGTTGCACACTGGAACAGGCTCCCCAGGGAAGTGGTCACTGCACCGAGCCTGACTGAATTTAAGAAGAGATTGGACTGTGCACTTAGTCACATGGTCTGAACTTGGGTAGACCTGTGCGGTGTCAAGAGTTGGACTTGATGATCCTTAAGGGTCCCTTCCAACTCAGGATATTCTATGATTCTATGATTCTATGAAACAAGTGGACAGTGACAGGGTTACACGCTGCTCCTCAGAACAGAAAGCTGCTAACTCTACTTTACCCCAGGAGGAATGGATTGATGTCCCCTGATTTTAAAGGCAGCTGCGGTTACAGCTTCCAAGAAAATAGAGTTTTTCTTCGTGGAAGGGCCTATTGCTTGACAACAAAGTATAAAAGAAGGCAAATTAAAACCCCTTGAAGACTTTCACAATACATTTTAAAAAATTCCTCATGTAAGAACAACAAGTAGCTAGCATTTGTCTATTCGTGTGATTAGAGGCTCATACAAATATGAGATTTTCAGGTTCCAGTACAATACTGTATTTTTCATAGTGCATCTTCACTTTATCAAACGAAGTAAGTGCCATACACACCCCCTCCAAAGTTACTGCCAGTAACCAGGATGCTGAGATGAGAACAGAGGAATTAGCTCCAATAATTGCAGCAATACAGAAACATGGCAGAAACATTTGTGCACCTCCTACACCAAGAGAAATGGAAGTACCTAAATAACATGAAGGCATGCTGGGCACCCTCTTCATCCCACAACTATCACCATTTCTTGGAGGAAAAAAAAAGACTAAAACTTCTTGTGTTGCTGCTACATGCACTGTATTATACAGGAAAAGGCAAAAACCATTATACTATTGCCAGTTAAGAGGAAAAAAACAAATATTCACACATACTTCCTAAAAATAATTGTTTTACCTGGCTTTTAACAGCTCCTAAAGCCTTACCCCACCCTAACAATACATTTACTCTGGACTCTGCATTTCTCAGTATGCTGCAGCTGTTTGTACCAGGGCAAGAGTTAAAAGCCTGATCAGGAGAATGCAATTTCACTTAGGGAAAGACATTCCACTATTGTGTGTTTCATTTTAATGTGAGCGTGGTGTTTGGCAACTTCAGAGAAACAAAGAGGTGTTTGCAGAATCCTCACGTACCAGCGTTGACAGAAGATAGAGAAAAAGGCAGGAAAAAAAAAAAACGAACATGAGATTTTTCAGGACTTGGTCAGGAAAATGGCATAAGAGAATTAGTTTTCTGTATTTATGTAGAGTGGGTAACTGGAGCCCAACAGCGTAAAGTTGCTTTTACATCAGTGCACCCACTCCCACAACACCAGAAAGGAGGAAAAATCAAGTAAAGCCTCTGCAGGAGAGGCAGGTAGTTCACCAACTGTTAGGTGATCAAGATCCACAGCAGTACCAAGTTACAGTGAATCACCTCCGCACATAACTAAGTTCTCTCTTTGCTTTGCCTGGTGATTTCGAACACCCTGTTCAACCCAGGTTGGCAGCCGATGGCTTACATTCACCTAGAGGCCACAAGGGAGCACACCTGAGAATTACGGCCTCTAAGTTCTTTTTGTCTGGCATGCTGCTGTCTACCAGAACACTGTTTACAACCCCGTGCCCAGGATGCTTATCCTGGCACTTTCTTGAGAGCCACCTGGACGCCACTTAAGAAAATCCTGTTCCACCTAATGCCACATGTAAATACGACCGCTTGCACAGTGTTTCCCTTGAATTGATGCAAAAGCTGCTGCCCAAACTACCTGGAGGAAGCTACCTGGAGGAAGACAGTGGGCCTGAGTAGTCAAGAGACGAGATTATGGTAATAATTGCAATCTTACATTTAGCTGTTATGTCACAAGATCAATTTCCTTCCTTCCCACTGCAGAATTGTGTCAGAATGGTACAGTGAGTACATCTGCCTGTCTGTCAGGAAGGATACTGGTGTTCTGCTATAACACAGAGCAACAGCTACGTGCTGCAAGGTGTCATGAAGAACTGTACGGGCCATGGAGCATGGCAGGGTTCTCCCCTCCCAGGTACACTAGCAGGGAAGGTGCTTGTGCAGTCTGTGGACAAGAAGGCCACCAAGTGTCACAAAACCCAGTTACGCTCTCTCAGAAGCAGTGGACGCTCAGGTAAAGGGCACCATACCGAATCAGGCCTGCCATTAGCATCCTTCAGCTCCAAGTAGGGCTTCTTCTTCACTCTATTCAAATCCTCATGCAAACCATCCAGAAGAAAAGCCAACAGCTCCTGGGAATCTTGCTGCTGGTATCCTGAAAACTGAGGAGCAAACCGGCCAACCTGTGTCTGAAACATGATGCAAGAGTTAGAGGGGGGGGAATATAAACTGTGTGTAAAACAAAGTGGAATAAAAACACGTCCTAGCTTTTGCAGGAATCAACCCCATGTTACCTTGTATTAGTAGCAGACCCCAGTGAGCTGGATGCTAACAGAACAGAGGGTGCCAAGATACTATTCCGAACTATTTTCTACTTTGTCCCCCAACACTTGAGAGAGACGAATGCATTTAGTGCTGTAACACTGGAAATCTAGATTACCAATGTTAATTTAGGCACCTGCAAACAACCAGCACACAAAACTTACCTGCCTGATGCATTTCTTACTTTTAATTTCTTGCAGAAGCCTACACTTCCCACAATGCAGACTTGCTATACGACTGTAGCTTGAAGAAGCTGGACTGCAAGACTGGAAATGCTTGCAGAAGATGCTTGTGAGCTAATATAACTGGCTTAGAATTAAGATTGAAATCAGTAGTCACCAATAGCTTCTAGCTATTCTTAAAAACTTTAAATAAAAATTAAAAAAAAAAAGAGCTATGAAGCTCTAATACATAACAGCCTGGGCAGCAAAAGCCAGGAACAGCACACCCAAATACATCCTCTGCTTCTTCATGCAGCACAACACTGCCCTTTAGTGTTCCTGCTTCTAAAAACAACAGCTTTTCCTGTGGCATCCCTTTCAACAATTAGCTGAAGGAGCAGTCTGTCCAAGTGACCAGCAGAAGTTTTCTCATGAACACACGGCATCCAACATGCTTCCAGAGCTAATGCTTCAAACATTTTAACCACTCAAGATGACAACTGCAACAAAACCCAAACTGAAGGGCTGAGACAGTCATTTATCTGCAACAATATTAGAAAGTCACAAGCAATACTGCTCCATGAAGTAAAAAGTAATGCTTATTCCAGTCTTAAATAAGAACAACCTACATTAAGACATTTTTATTGATGTCCACTACTGATTCTGCATATTTCTTCTGAACAGAAGATTACAGAACAACTTTAATAGTGGTAGATGTTGTGCGACCAACTCCAATTCACGGATATTAAAGACCATCTTGTTGATGCATAATGACCTACAGCTCTACAGAGGACAATTTCTATAGTCCATAAGACTTTTGCTCTAGGTCACAAAAGCATTTACCCTCAACTTCGAGACCGTCTGAACGGCAAGAGGGTGTACATTTACATTAAGGTCAGCTCATTGCTTATTTTGTGCATTCAGGACATTATTCTTTCTCAGATTACTAAAACTGCACTTACAGAGGTAAACTCTTAATGTACCTTGGATGCTTTCATTATATCGTCATGCAGTGCAGCATCTTCACATTATATTTAGAACAAATGACTTTTTATCCTATGGGGGGAGTGTATACAACTGCTGCATTCCAGTATTTTAGCTGAAAGCAGCTCTTTATAATGAAAGATTAGAAACATTGAACCAATAAATAACGTGGCAGACAAGGAAATGTATTTTACTTTCTACTTTAAAAATTCCAGTTTTTAGATTTATGACTTGTACACCTCTTTTCATTACTTAAATTCACAGCTGGCAATTCACATTACCTTGCCTTGGTTTGTAGCAAAGATCATGTTGATTCGTTTGAAAACAACTCTCAGGTTAAAAGGTCATTTACTAAGTAAGGCACTTAACATTAAAAACAGAAGCCAATTCCAGGTTAAGTTCCTTCCTTCTATCCTGAAAAGCAGTTAATTAAAACATGAAATAACACTGAAGCAGTTCTGTTGTTACTGCTTTCAGGACACCACAATTTGTGGAAGGCATGTTATCTTGTTTCTTCTGTCAAAGACTTATGCTACAAGAACACAGAGTACTTACTTTAAACATGCGTGGGGCCACGTGAGACTGTCTCCCAGACCAAATCTGTTTTATGAGCTCTGCATAGGCTTCTGCAATTTCTCCTCTCATTCCCAGGGGATTGTTCTGATTTATTTCAGCTTCGTATTTATCTTCCAGGAAATAGTCAGTCAGAGGAGGGGTATTGCTCAGACACTGAAGAAATATTAAGGAAATGAATTTACTGCACAGGACAATAAATCTGCGTGACAGCAAAATAACAAACCCAGCTTTCACATCCGAACATGTACTAAGTTATTAACAAATCAGTGAAACAGACTTACAGAGTACATACTTAGGAAAAAAAATCCAAAATCTATGGGAAGGGTGGGAAACTGTAATCACTGCAACTCAGAACATTGCTGAAATAAGGAAGTCACCACATGACAGACCACGGCATTCAAAAGACTCATTTCTGAAACGCAGTTTCTCTTTGCAGATGCCTCACTGACTTCTCTTGTTTGCCCACAAGTATAAGCCTTCTCTTTGGAAGACTTTCTCCCAGTTCATCTAGCATAAGGCATATAAGGCTCAAGGCTCCCCGGCCTGTAGCTCCTTGGTTCATCTTCAGAAATTTTATTTAAAACTAACATATTTGTCACCTTCTGCTCCTTTGGTGTGGAGTAATTTTACGCATGTATTTACTACTACTGTAATTAATAGTTCAGCAAAGCAGATAGCTAGCAATCTTCGGGAAAAAGTGGCCAGCATACTCATCTCACTAATGCTGCACGCACGTTAAAACATTTCCCATGTCAGATCATTGTTGCCTAAGCACTTTTTTTTTCCCCATTCTAGTAGTGGTCTCTTCATTGAGCCCTGTCAGAATGCTTTTCTTTCCACAGATTGTGATTCACAATTTCTGTAGGACTGTTCTTGTATTTAATTCTGAAGTGTTTCTTTCGTTTTTTTACCTGCAATGCAGAGTTCATGAAGCAGGTATTCCCAAGGTTACTGAGTCCACAAAGTCCAGGTTGTGACAGGGAAGCAGAGTCCCCGCAGTTGTAAGAGTTGCAGACAAATCCAGAACCTCTGAAAGAAAGAAAACACAATGAGTTACCCAGTCTCAGTAATGCTGAAGACTCACACCAAATACGAGATAAAAATTGTTTAATGAAAGGCAGCAGCATGCATATTTCTGCTGCTTCAACGCTGGATAACATTGGATATCAGGATGATGAGGTATACATGCTAACTTTGGAAACATTAATCACTACAGTCTATTATTAATTTATGTTTCATAAAACCTTAATTTCCTGTCTGCAAGTACACAGCACGCTATCCTAATGCAGCAAATCTAGTATAAGAATCCACACGATGTATTGTAACAGCTAGCAAGAAAATTACAGTCTCTACCTGGAAAGGCTAACACACTGGCAGGTGGAGAGAAGAATATACTCCTTTCCCTCGTATCCTCAGTCCCCTCAAAATGGGGCTAAACCCTAGCAATTAGTAACTATAAAACACGTACTACTTTACCAAGTGAGCAGGGAACTGCAGAGCCTAGTTGCCTCAAAAGCAAGGTTTGGTGACAGGTACACAAGAGAAGCAGAACTCCTCACAGGGCACCATTACACTCCTTTTCTATGCAGGCAAGGATGCACAAGAGAGTTCACACAAGGGACGAAGAAACAAAAGAACATTCCTGCTCTTACCCCCTGCCCAGGTGGGAGCTGTTCAGTCCATAGGAGTTACTGCTATCACCATTAGTAATGACAGAAGTGGCAGACACTGAGGAATAAGAACTTGCTGATGATTTTGAAGAGGTAGTAAAGTTTCTGCTAGTTGCAGTGCTTGATCTGGGAGAAAGGAAAAAGAAGGAGAAACAGTGCTACTACTTTTGTCTCCCCCCACACCACCTCCCACAAAACTCCGAGGACTTGCCACTTGACAGTCAGTCCCTCCACACAGATTTTACTGCTTTGATCTGTGTGATCACGTTTCCAAACACCTGTCTGGAACAGAAACGTCAGAAAAAAAGTATCAGAAGCAGGAGTAGCGATTCTTGCTTAAACCAAAATCTGGGTCCCAGACTGAAACAAGAGTGTAATTCAGATGGCACAAGCGACAGGACAGCAAGATTTACATTTACTCATAAACCACCATGGAACAAACAAAAATCCCAGTGTTAAGGCCACAAAACACTCACCCCACGTTAAACACCACAAAATAAGTCCTCCTCTACTTAAAACCCAGACCACCCACCCAAACAGAACAGTGATTAGCAAGAACTAGGGTGCTAGGGGGAGCATAAAGCACTTTTTTACTCCTCGAGGGCCTCCAGATGCTGGATTCAGGCACTCTCTTAAGCAGAGGTCAATGTATAAAACCAGAGGGAGGCAGTGGGAAGATGACAGCTATAAGGAACGTAGAGGTTTGTAGATGTGGCCACTGTAAAAACCACCCAGGAATCATCTGGTAGTTGCAGAGTTAGCAAATACAACAAAATACCTAAACTGAACATAGGAAATGACAGAGGGAATCTGGGCTGTGGCAATTTAGGCTGACAGAGAGGAGTTCTGGATTCCCTGAGCTGCTGAACATAAAAACGGAGGCATTGGTCAGCCTCATTTACCTGGTGGAAAACTGTTGGACTTTGAAAGTGGGGGTAGAGGGAGGCTAAACAATGCAAAATGATAAAATCCCTGAGAGAAAACACAAAAAAAAATAGATGGAAAAGTTCATAACTTTGAATCTATCCAGCTGAGTCCCAGACTAATGCACACAACTCCTCTCCCTGTCCAGAAAAGGACGGGAACACCATGTTAATAGACACCTACAAGGCTCTAAAAATCAACAATGTTCTGCCACAGACAGCTTTGGCTCCACAAAAAGCAAAACTACAAGGATCAGAATAGTTTCTGTAAGCCTAAGTAATTTCTCTGTAGCAAAGGCTAACTGGGAAACCTTTATCCTCCCCATTTTTACCTAACCAAACACCCAGAACTGACTGCAGAGAGGCCCAGAACACAACACCCCGCACAGCAGCGCTAATTTAGGCACCCAAAACCCAAAAAGAAATGATGCCCCCGAGGTCTGGCTCGTTCTTCTTAAGGTACCCTGAGTCTTGAAGGATAGAAACTAAACTCCCATCTTCATACTCAGATGCTACTAAGAAAACAGGACTGGAAAACCTTGGCAGAGCAAAAACTGAAAGACAACAAGCTGCAAGGGCCAAGAGGAGACAGAACAGCTGGAGGCCTTACAAGTTTGGAAATAAAACATCAGCAAAAGAAATACAGAAGGGCAGAAGTTAAAACAGGAGCTTCTGGCTGAAAAATGCTTGATGTGAGCCAGCAGTGTCCTCTTGCAGCCCAAAAGGCTGCACCAGCAGCACGGCCAGCAGGGTGAGGGAGGAGATTGTCCCCCTCTGCTCTGCTCTTGGGAAACCCCACCTGGAGCCCCACGTTCAGCTCTGGGGTTCCCAGCATAAGGAGGACAGTTAGAACAAGTCCAGAGGAGGGTCATGAGGATGATCAGAGGGCTGGAGCACGTCTCCTATGAGGAGAGACTGAGAATAAAATAGCTGAGCTGGCAAAGACCTCCAAAACTCATCTATTCCAAGTGCTTGGCCTCTCCAAGGCTAACCAAAAGCCAGAACACATTAACGAGGGCAGTAACCAAACGTCTCCTAACACCAAGAGGCATGAGACAGGCTGGATGGGGCTAGGAGAGGGGTTGTGCCTGTGGCAGAGGGTTGGAATTAGATGGTCTTTGAGGTCCCTTCCAACCCAAACCATTCCGTAATTCTGTGATCTCACATCATGGTTTTAAAGTGCTTTTATTCAACCCAAGAGATTACAGATAAGCCGTTCAGATCATCAATAACCTCTGAAGTCACAACAAACTTGTATTTCATTCTGCAGCATCGAGTATCTGGCTTCAGCTTCTTCTAGACATTGGTTTGTGCTCATCTCCATCTGCTGCCTGTAGAGTTCCTCATTTAATTTCCATTTCTCGTACACCGCAGAAGCTTTTAAGCATTCAAATAACCTTTTAATTTTCTCACTGGAATAATACTAACTTTAAGTAGTCCGGTACAAATATCATCTGCTACTTCAGCAGTTCACTCCACTACTTCCGAAAACTCATTAAGCTACTTTTCAGATTTCTCAACCTACAGGCACACAATCATTTCACATGCCCTTTACCAGTGTGCTGGTCTGTTACAAAAAGAAAATCTGATTCGCACTCAGAATTTCCCTACTGAACCACTGAGGTTGTTTTGTTTTGGCCTCAAGGCTGCTACAGGAGCTTACTTTCCGGAGGCTGACCCAGAACTGGAATCCCGTTGCCACAGAGTCCAGCAAGCACGCAGGGCTCCCGTTCTTGATCCCCAAACACACTTCACCTTTCGCAGCAGTGATGCACGCTGCCCCTACTCTACCAGGGGAAGACAGACATTTCAACACTTAGCACACAACCTTTCAAAAACGCATAGAAATGGCAAGGGAAGAGAAACCTGGAGACCAGCAGAATAAATCTGTCAACTTTATCTAGTACAGAAACTGTGAGGCCTTGTGGTTGATCAGCACACAAACCGCTAAGATGAATTATTGAAATTAAAGCTATAGAAGACTTTCAAGTGGTTGGAAGACACAAGAAAAGTATTCTAACTGAGCTAAGGTTACCTTCAGAGCACACAGTAAAATGAGTCCTTCTTCTATAAACTAGGAATACAAATAAAAGAAAAAACATTAAAAATACTTTGACAAAATCAATGTCAAAGGAAGAAAAGATGGAACTTGTATTTAATTGGAAAAGGAGGGGCTATAACGAATTTCCATTTCCTTTTCAGCAGATCTCATATTCTTAGTCTGCTCACAGCACAGCATTTGCAGAGCAAGCACTTCCACAGCAAGAAATAAAGACCTGCCCACATCTTTAGCCCAGTTGCTGAAGGGTTTCCCTGAAGTCACCAGCACACAAGGGAATAGGATCAGTTTCAAATTCGGAAGTCCATTTAATAAGGCATTCTGTACCTACAAAATGCCTATCAGAGGTCTTCAACTGTACAAGAATTTTGGGCGTGTATTATCACTGACTGGTGCATCAGGTTGAACAGATGCCTAAATCATGACAGAGCAACTGAAGAAAAGCAACACGTGTTCTGCGAAGAGCAAACTACGAGACACCTCTTCAGTGTTTTTACTGGAAAGTGTCCTAGGAAGAAAGAAGTGCCCTGAGTGCACAGTGCTATCAGCAAACGGAAGAACAGGAGGAGAATTCATTCCCTCTTCTGAAAAGCAATTTCAAACTACGGGAAGGAGAAGTCACCTTGCTCCTTCAGGAACAGCAAGGAAACAGCAGTGGCCAGGCATACTCTGAATATATTCCCCACAGGATGCTACGGAGTTGAAAAGCCTTTTTTCCCTGTTAAAGGCCAGTCCACTTGATGGCTGGGGATATCAAACACATGGAAAAGAGTCTCTGACAAGAGGCAAGTAGTGTGAAAAAAGCCTTGTGGCAGGAACGCCCCCACACCTCACAGCCCCCTTGTGCTTGGCAAGCAGTGGGTGAAGGACCCCCAGCTCCCCAAGGCCTCCTCAGGCACATGGGCAGCAGAGGAGACGTTCACAGCTCCTCCACTGGCACCTGAGAGCTCGACAGCCCACGTGGCTTATGGCATCAGAGCTCTGAACGCCAAAGAGCTCTCTCAATAAGCTTTTAATATTAGTGACGCGGCCCAAGGAAAAAAGCAGGGCAAAAGAGTGACCACGAAGGATTTTTATATGTCTGCGCAAGAGCAGGAAGTTCTCAACTTCCTCCTCCTCCCATTTCAAACACAGAAAAAAGTTTAAAGCCCAGGCTTTGTCCCAAGTTGTCTTATACAGCACAGCCACCTTTGGGTAGGACTGCACAGTATTAGGGCTTGTCATAACAGACGTTAAGACATACTGTTCCCTTCAGAGACCGTGCATGCACTGGTCACACGGAAATCTTTGATTAGCACTGCGTGCTCTGAGCAGCACACCCCGGTGTCAGACCCAAGGAGAAGGGGCAGGCCAGCTGCTTCTCTCTCTGTCGTTCCAAGAGGGTTTCTGAGCAAACGGCGAATACACATTTAACCCAAAAGACTAAATAAAAGCACAAAAGCCAGAGAGCAGAACCTACTAAACCAACTCACCCAAGTGTATAAGGAAGACATCACGTGGAACGTACACATATGGTTAAACAGAGACGAGGGGAAAGTAAATAGTTAGCCGAAAGGAACAGAAAATCCTCTATGTAGGAATTAGGTAATTCTTTCAGCTACCATTATCAGCATCAAGTCAAACAATGTCACAAGTTCTGTGTTGTAATAAGCACTTCTTTATTCCTGCATCATTAGAAAATATTAATCTACATCCCGCTAACCATTTTTATTTAAATACCATTAGACCTAAGTTGAAAGTCTTTATGGCTAGCTATTAAAATAAACCCTGAGGCCTGGAAGCACTCCTAGGCTGAAGCTTTGCTTCACGTGGAAACAAAAACTTATGATCTGGTCTGTGTACCGCCTCTCAAATACCTACTGTTAACCAGTACTCGGTTACGTATGTAACATGACTATTTACGTGCTTTTCACGTTGTATTCTTATAGGAAGGTCAGTGATCCTGTGGACATTCTCCTAATCCATTTCTCCAGCACAGCATTTCAAAGGAACTGAATCATTTCAGAACTGGCTTTGTGACAGTCCCGTCTTGACCCCAGCCTTCAAATTTAACTCCAGGAAGATCTGGATCTCAATGAGATCAATTGGCAGCAGGTTCTGTAAGCTAAATGCATCGTACAGAAAAGCATTTCCTTTAGCAGTATTGAGTCTGATGGCCTCATCTTCACTGGATTTTACCTTCCTTAGTGTAACACTAGGTAACAGCAGTTCCTCGCCATTGTATGTATATAGCAAGTTGTATGCAATATTTCATCACACATTTACTCATCTCTTCTCTAGAGATTAGATAGAAGATTTGTGTCAATACTTACAGTTTTCTAATTGTTGGGTGTTTTGTTTTTTGTTTTTTGTTTTTTTTTTTTGGCTGAGGGGAAGCTGCATGTTTGTCGCACTGTTTCTATGCCCTCTTTAAGGGGGAACAACCAGAACTCAGAGCATTCAAACTACTGGCAGCTTTGGAAATACATGCCAAGATCCTTTTTATTCTTCTATAGCAGCAAAATATAGATTTTCACTATGCAGTCCGCAGAGTTAGCTTTTTAAGTAGACTAGCTCAACATAAATAGCACTTATGTCTCCTAAACACTGCAGAAACCTAAGCTATTTAATCCTTACACAACTTATTTGAAACGGGCTTTTGGACAGAAGACTGCTGCTAAAACAAGAAACCAGCTGTAGAACAACTGAAGGATGCTTATATTCAAGTTTTTACATCCTCCAAAATATCCAAGACAAAGAAATCCACAATAAGCAGTGATAACTAGGCTTTCATGGAAGACACGGTGACTAAAACCAAGTAAACAAGTCGGACAAAATAGTGGAAGTCATCAGAATATGCTTACTTTGCCAGTAAATGCTGTCTAGGCCAGGTGTCATCATCATTTTTCACTTCTATTAGAACAACCTGAAAGAGAGTTCAGGTAATAAAAACACAACTGAAAATCTGCTACACACTTTGCAAAATCATTAACAAATCACATTCTCAGCATTTGCTCAATGTATATGACAGGGAAAGAAAACAGCACATGATAATCCAAGAAGCTGTAAACTCATAGATAAAGCATTGCTCGAGAAAACTTATACTGTAAATTGCAGAGCACTTTTAGTGTACACAGCCATCCTTTACTGTGAGCATTGGGGGGGGGAGAAATGCCCCTTACCTGCCCATGATACAGGCCCGCATCTTGCACAGTGCTATCCGGCTTGCTGAGCTGCTCAAAAGTGTTACTCATGTACCTGTTCCATAACCTAGTTTCCTTCTCAGCTGGGATGTTAAATAGTTTTCTCATTTCTTTCTCAATAGTGGCTGTTCAGGAAGAAAAAACACCAAAATTCCTAAAACATGAGTACTTTTGGAAAAAAAAAAAAAAAAACAGCCTTCTAGCAAGGAAGTACATCATCAATTGGTCAAGATCTTTTGAGTAGGAAAAGCACCGTGGAAGTTACAATTGCTCATGTAACTTCTCCAGTATTTAGTCTGAAAGAAAGAAATGCAGTTATTTCAGTTGTGCATTTGCATATCAGGCCCTCCATTCGATACTGTTCAGAACACATTGAGAAGCTTCTGCCCAAAGGCCAACTTCTGTGGAGCAATCATGATTTGAAAACACAGGCTCAAGAAGTAATTGTTTTCAGTTATCACCAGCAATTGGAAGAAGCATCTTTACAGACACATATGACAGCTGACACTCAGCATTTTTACAGGTGAAAATAGAGGGATGATACACAGAAGCCACACTTCAGGAAGAACAGAAGCATAGGATAAGCCATTAAGAAAACATCTAAATATTCACATACAAAGAGTCATATAAGAACCAAAGACAGAACTGCTTTACACAAGTGATGTGGATGTTCCTCAAGAACACAAGTTAGTAAGCAATGCATTCCTCAAAGCTTGTAACAACAAATCTCTGCACTGCACACAGTCTCTGTGGCTAGAAGAAACTTCAGGGTGTTCCTAGTCCAACCACTCAAAGCTGAGTTAACACCGCATTCAGACCAGGCTGCTTGGGACTTATCCAACCAGGTCTTCCAAGCTGGTAGGGAAGGAGATTCCCCCTCCCTCTGGGCCCCGTTCTGACTGTCCAGCTGTCCTGACAGGGAAAACTTTTTCATTATGTTCAACTGCAGCCTGTCACGTTTCAAATGATGACTGTCTGACGTTTTCTTGCATTGTACCTCAGTAAAGAGCCTGACTCCATAACCCCAGTAACCTCCTCATAGGTACTGTGAGGCTGCTAAGAGGTCCCCCCAAAGCCTTCTCTAGGCTAAACACAGCTCCTTCAGCCTCTTCTCGCACATCACATGCTCCAACCACAACCATCTTTTTGGTACCCACTTGACTTGTTCTAATTTCTCAATACCTTTCTTGCTCTGAAGTGTACAAAACATCTCTTGATGGAGTCTCAGAACACAGCTTAATGCATCAGAGAGCTACTTACCAACGGTATCCGCTTTGCTGAAGTGGCAGCTGATTACGTTGTCCGGATCACTGCTCTCACACAGCTTCAGTTCAAGAAGATAAACTTCAACTTTACAGTGCTTCACAAACAGACCGTATTCTACTACCTCCAGACAGAAGGAAGATGCGACAAAGCACAAACAAGAAAGTTAGAATCATAAAGAAGTGTAGTTTACAGAGCATTAAGTGTTTTTAAAAAGCTAAAAAGTTGTTAAAAGTGCTTCTTACCCTGAGACCTGTTTTCAGCTAACTGATGCACTAAGCCATTAAGGTTACAAATTTGATGCATTTATTTCATTTCCTGTCTCTACACTATGGACAATTCCACCAGTACTATTTAACTTTACGTGCTTAAATACAAGTGATTTGCATTTAAGCCTGCTACTTTATTAATTTAAATACTATACTCACTTCCTCATAGTCTCTTTTTGATAAAGAAAACTACATACAGCACAATCCTGAAGTCTCTTCCAACACTCCATGCAAGAGTAATTATTTAATTTATAAAATGAATAAAAGCCAAGTTTTAGTCTATTTAAGACTGTACAGGAAAAACACATGGTGTCCCAAGTGTTAATCTACTAATTCCATATTGATTTGGAAAGAGACACTGAAAAAATTACCCTATTAAAAAATAGTTTTTTTTTTTAATTTTATTTTTATTATTTGCACAGAGCTTTGCAGTGTAAAGCCTATGAAACTGAAATCACATTTCATCTAACCAGAACGTGTAAAAAGTTAAGGTTTTTCATGCGACATCAGACTCACTACGATCTACATCCATGATCTCTATCCTTCTCATTTTATAGGTGAAAACAGAAATGAAAAACACTTGGTCGAGTTTTGGAAAGAAAGGAAGAATCAAGTCTAAGACTTATTGTAAGAATTTGGCAAAACTACGCTTCCCTTTTTGGAGCTTTTATCGGGTAACATTATATGAAATATTAAAGGTTGTTTTTTTACAGAAGGATCTTCAGTATTTTACTGTTACAACAGGAACAGAAAGTAACAGTCAGGAAAGTTTTTTGTTTTTTTTTTTTAAATATGCAAAGGAACCCATTCACAAGCTCTCAGTTTCTTTTTAGAAGAAATTTTAGTATATGGGACTTCTTGTTTTCTGGGATTCTTGACTTAGAAACAAGTGAAAACTGCATTTAGAAATGGAGGAACTCTTTCCAAGGAAAAGTTTCTGATCAGATTACTGCATCTATTCATAGAATTTGGGTTGGAAAGAACAAAGACCATACAGTTCCAACCCCCTGCCATGGGCAGGGCCCCCTGCCCCCAGCCCCATCCAGCCTGGCCTTGGGCACTGCCAGGGATGGGGCAGCCACAGCTCCTCTGGGCAGCCTGGGCCAGGGCCTCACCACCCTCTGAGTGAAGGATTTCTTCCTTATATCTCATCTAAACCTACCCTCTTTTAGTTGAAAGCCATTACTCCTCCTGGTCCTATCACTACGCTCCGTGTAGGCCCCCTTTAGACACTGGAAGGACAGATGAAAGTCTCTAATCACCTGCAGATGTCTTTTAAAAGAAGTCTCTCCTCAGCTAGCTTGCTCTCTGTGCAGTTTGCCAAAGTAGAATTTGAGTCATCCCATTAGACATTGCTGTTCTCAGAGTGCTGTCCAAGTGCTGAGGAAGCACACTGGTACTGACATCCAAACTCACTGCTCTACAGTTTGTACATTAACACACTCTGCATTGGATCATTTATAGGGACTATCCCAAAAACACGGTTTGGAATTCTGAAACAAAACAAACACCAAACAAATCTGATCTCCCCGTACTTATCATCAGACACACAGCAATGGAAGAAATCCCAACTTGCAAAGCTAGGAAGATGCTTGAAAAATAATTACTTTCAAAATCTTACAGATACCCTGACGCATAAATTATAGTTGACCTACTTTTAGGAAAAGGATTAGAGCACTCAAGGATCACAAGTGCTTTACTTCCAATGCCATCTAGAAAACTCTCACCAGACACCAGCCAGGTTACGCTCAGGTGCAGTACTGTGGCTTGCATGCCCCACTGATGTTTCCTTTTTTTTTTTCCCCTCAAAATTACTATTCCCATATATTTTAAGGTGGTTTCTTTTAGACTGCAAGATCTACTTCAACTAGTAAATTAATGACATAGCCTGAAACTCTCACAACAATTCAAGACTTTAAAAATAGAGGTATTTTTAACTGGACCACGATAACTCAGCATCACTTTTCTGTAAAACAACACCATCTCTAAGCTCTAACACTCAATAATTACAGTGCTGAAAACTTGCATCTGATAGCCCATGAAAAGGAGATTCATACACTTAAACCTGTCACCCAATCGTTTCCCCAACAGATTCCAAACTTGCTGCCCAAATTTTTCAGAGAAAACAAACATCTAACGATACACCAGGTTTTGTAAAAGTGATCAGTCTTTCAATGAAAGAAAATCTTCCTTACTCATGAAGGCAGCGATCATTTACAGTATTATTTTTTTCTCTGTATAATTTTTTTTAATCCAAAATTAGGTATTTCTGTTAAAAAAAATATATCTTTACAAAGTATAATTCATTTCCACCTGCCTCCACCTGCTTCTAGGGAGTTCACACTGTTCTACCACAGTAGAGTGAACGTGGGGCTACCTGGTAAACCTCGGAAAGGAGAAGCTGAGATCATTTACACTTTGTGAAGAAGTCAGAATTTCCTACTACGTAGAATTTGTGACCCACACGGAATGACAACATTCCAGCATCACTGATCAGCATTGAGTGTGCCTGCAAGAGAGGAATCTTATTTCCTTTTTCCATTCTGCTGCCACCCTTTCCTACACCTCGCTTACCTTCAAGCAGACCTTACCGTAGCACAACGCCACTTAAACACACGCAATACTCATTTTGCACATCAACACCACTTGCTTGGTGTAGCAATTAGTCTTTATGAACCCCACAAACTGGCACTGCCAGTTACTTAAGCCAGTACAAAAGCCTAAGACTAAAATGAGAACAAAACTCCTTTTACCTGTAAACAACTGTCTGAAAGATTTCAAGAGAATAAGTAGTGGATTGGACTTTTCAAGACAGTTTAGATACTTATGATTGCATTCATGACTACTTGCAGAACAAAAACAAGAGCATGTTACAAGCTTAGAGAAAACCACAGGTCTGTCTCTTTTCTTCCAATTTTAGAGTACGAAAGTTTCTGAAAACAAGAACCACCTTAAACTCCAGAGAAAGTCCCCAAGCCATCTGTACTAGAAGGAAGTTTATTCCAATGCCTCATTCTGTCCCAAAAACCTGACAAGCGTGACTAAAAACCTGCACTCTTCAGTAAACTCACGTTCTTCAATAAACTACTCCATGCAACTACACCACTCCAATCATTAATGTAAAAAGGTTCCTAGAAAAGGTTAACAGCTCTCACCCCACATAACCCATGAGCTATGAGCATTCAGGTGTTTTAACAGCAATGCTGTCGAGTCATGTTTTTCAGACAAGACTTGATGTTATTCTCTCCAGAGTGGTTGAGCATCCTCTCTTATCTCATATCAAGTAAAACAACCACCACCTAAGCTGTGTAAAGATACAAAAAGCGTGATGAACAGAACACACTCCACCCATACTTACTTTCCTCACAATAGGCTGCTGTCCGTCTATGCAGCCGTACCACGCTACCAACTTATTCCAGGCCTCAGTGGGAACCAGCACGTAGTCCAGCTCGTCGATGAGGTGTTCCTTCAAGCTCTGCGTTTCCGCATCTGAAAGGGAAACGTGAAAAAGCCGGGTGTAAAAGCGAACTCTTCACTACCAAGGGAGTAAAAATAAATTCTTCACTCCCAGCAGCTACCGCAGCCCCGAGAGCCCCCCGTGAGCGTGCCGAGGCCCCGGGCCGTTACGGAGCGCTCAGCCCCCGGTTGGGCCCCGCGGCGCCACTCACCGCTGAAGAGCCCCGAGTTATCCACGGGCCCGGGGAAGAGGCTGGGGTCTCCCACGCCGAACATGTCCCAGCTGTCGAAGCCCACGAACTTCTTCCACTGCTTAAACCAGCTGATGTCCACCAGGTACCTGCAACGCACGGCGCAGCCCCCTCAGCGGCGCGGCCCGGCCCGGCTCGCTCCCATAGGCCTCGCGGCCATACGGGGAGGGGGAACGTGAAGAAAAAGGATAACACCGGCAGCTCGGCCGCACTCACCAGGCCTCCCCGGGGCGCAGCGCCGTGGCCAGCAGCGCCCGGAGCTCTGCCCGCTGCACCGCCGTGTCCGGCCGCGCCCCGCCTGCCTCGGCCGCCGCCATCTTGGTGCGCTCGCCCCGCCGCTGCCGGTGGGCGGCCCGCGTGCGCATGCGCGTTGCGAAGGGCGGGGGTTGGGGGGGGGGGCTCAACGGTCAGCCCCGCCTCAGCGCGACCTCCGCGGGGGCGGGAAGGGGAGGGGAGGGGGAGCCGCCATTTTGTCCCTCTGCTTATTGGGGGGGGGGGGGGGGTGGCAAGTTTAGTTCCGTATTTTATCAAATCATAGAAAACACGAGTTGGAAGGGACCAGTAAGGATCACGGAGTCCAAGTCCTGGCACCGCAGAGGTCCACCCAAAAATTCAGAGCACAGCCCAAACGCTTCTTAAATCCAACAGGCTCGGTGCAGTGACTGCGTCCCTGGGGAGCCTGTTCAGTGCACGCCAACCCTCGCCCTGAAGAACCTCTTCCTGATGCCCAGCCCTATTTCATGAGGGACAGATCCCCTCAGTGCTGTTTCCACCTGTCGTGCTTGTTTTCTCTTCCAGCTATCTTGCTAGAGCCCTCTGCTCAGGGCACTGGCTAGGGAAGGGGATTTCACATTGGAAGGGGAAGGAAAGAGCAAACAGATCTGAGTAATGGGCTGTGGAGCTCTCAGGAGCTGATAAAGTGTCTCTGGAAACAACTTCTTGGGAAGAGATTTGGTCATTTGTCATTATTACAGTGTGTCCCAGTGGGGAAGCTTCGTTTATGTTGCATGGGCTTGAGCAGTGGGAAAAGCGGGGGGGGGGGGGGCGGGGGGTTCAGGTGGTGATTCAGAAATGCCAAAGAAATTAAATACCAAAGAAATCCTTTTTCCTCGCCGAGAAGGCAGCATGCTGATGTGAATATCTGCACAGAGGAATGTGCTCCTGGCACAGGGGCAGCTCTGCAGGTGGGCTCTGCTGCCCCACAGCCAGGTCTGGCCATGCTGCACCCACTGGGGGGAAGCTGTTGGTGTGGTGACTGCTGTGAAAGCCTATTCAGTTCATATTGAAAAAGATGACAATTTCCTCCTTCCAGCAAGAGGAGATTTCTGTTACTTCTGTTTTTCTCAAAGGGCAGTGCCCCTTTGGATTTTCAAGAACCCGGTACACCCTGTTAGGACAAGGCTGGGTGTGTTTTTAAAATGAGTCAGCTCTTCTGAGGTAATGCTTTTACATGGCTGACCTCACTGGTAATGAATTACCTACTCCTAATACAAAGCATGGTAAAGAAAACAGTCTCATTCATAGCTTTCTGATTCAGAACTAGAAATAACATTATTGCAGTTTCACAGTAGATACGGGGGCAATGTCTTCTCTTGTCTCTTTTGAGTGCTGTCTTTTCATCCATGTAGCTTCCTGTCCTTACTTGTCTCCAGCTGAAAGCTAAACGGCTGTTCAGCTGCCAGAGAGGTACCAACAGGAACAAAAACTGTTCTTTTCAAGCACCACCCAGTTTGAGGTCAGCATTTTCTACCTGCCCTGCTATGGCAATGATTATAACCAGTCTGTCTTAAAGTTCCTGCATGCTCATCTGGAGGAGAAAGGAATTATAAATAGCTGGGAACTTTTTAACAGGCAGAGAAAAGTCTTATGCTCCACTTGATGGCATTTCTGTTGTATAAACACTTCAGACCACCACAGTTCCTCTATCATGGTTTCAGCACATGCCTTCGGGCTCAGTGTGCAGAGAGCATTAGGAAACCCAGGAGAGGGAGATAGGAGCAGGAAGGGAAAATTTTCTTTGCAGCTAGTTAACGCTTCTGACAGGTTCATCTCCAAACTTGTTAAAAGGTTTAAAAAAATTGATGGCAGCTATCAACAGCTTAGAAAGGGGGCGAGGGGGATCATGAGGTGTGTGGGGAGGAGGGCAAAACACATTCTCTAGAAAGGTGGGAAAGATGGGACTGATAAGTAGGGGAATGGAAAACCGGGGTGAGTGCTAACAGAGGAAGTGGCTGTTTGCAGATAAGTGTTGAAGTAGAAAGGTGTAGGAGTGTAGATATGAGACAGATATGGAAAGGGCAATGTCTTCAGGCCACGGAAAGTATGCTACAGTAGTATTTATTCTAAGGTGTCCTACTGAGTCAGTCTCTTTCTCTCTTAAATTACAGAAATAGAACTCTTTTATATTCACTGAGGAATCAGCTGGCATTCTTTGGGTGTACCCTGAGTTCAGAGCTGCTACCTGTAGTGAAATTTCCTCCCACATGGTTAAAACTCATTTGAGCATGAAAGCCTGCATGGGGGCAGTCCTCTTCTGTATGTCCCTGAGGAACATTTCCAGCCTGCAGGCTGCACTTTCTACCACAGCCTGCTTTTACCCCAGTAGCCAGCCATTGTGGGGAATGATGAAACCAGAGAGGAAATAACAAAGGGAAGAGGCTTTTATCTGCTCTGCAGAGTTGCTTCTGGGACTGCAGTGTGCTTACACTGGGATCATTTGTTTTCCTACTGGCATTGCTAATTTTCATTCTGGAATAGCATCACTGGACTTTGGTGCAGCCTTATCTGTCCTGGAGCTGCTGCTTTGCTTTGCTGCTCTAACAGCCCCAGCAGCCAGACAGTAAATAAATCCCTTGGCCGTTGGCACGGACTGATCACCATGTAAGATGCGCTCTCGGTCAGCAGGCAGAGATCCTGTTTAGCAGAGAGCTTCCTTTTGGCAGGGCTGCCCTGGGACCAGCAGCAGGTGTTATATTCTGCTCTGCTGTGGGGCTCAGCAAGGGCTGCAGGCTGGTACGGAGATGGCATAGCACACGAGGTGTCCCTGCAAAGGCTCCTGTTCAAACATCTGGTGAGCCAAGATGAAGGAAATGCCACAGTTCGCGTTGAATACAATTTTAAAATACAGTGCAATGAGTAGCAGTTCCTGCTGCCTGTGAGCTGCTGTACTCTCAGCGTATTTCAACATCCTGTGTTAATTAGGGAAGTAGATTTACTGCAAAATTAACACACCAAATCAAGCAGCTTCAGCCCCAAAGCTGAAATAGTTACTGAAAACATCCTGTTTTTCCACAAAGCTGTACTGGAAGTTAAGAAATAGCCCGGTGAGGATTGTGCAATCTGAGTTCAAATCTTGATTACTCACAGGCAGAAGTAAGCAGGGTGGAGCCGGCTGTAGGTTTTGCTGTAATGCGTCAAGCCCAGCACCAGTCAACCCAGCAAGGGCCTTGAATGTACTTGCACTAACAAAGCAGGCAGAAAATCAAGGAGGTAAGAAGCTATGGACAGGAGAATAATAATAAATAAATAAATAATAATAATAAACAGCTAAAGTTTAATTATGTAAATAGTGTGTAAATGATAAAGCTTAAAAGTGTGACTTCCCTTCAAAAGTTACAGTTCCTAGTTTGGGTTTGTACCCCTCAGTTCAGCACCAGGTTTATACCCAGTGCTACAAGGCCTTGTGAGGAGTAATTTGTACTGAAAATGTGCTCACAGAGATGTTTAAGGAGTGAAAATTTACCTGCAGAAGGACCTGTGCGACTGCCCAATATGATGGCAAATAGAATTTGGCACAGGTTCATGGTTTCCAGGAGAGAACCGGTGCTAATTTTAGCCATTCAGCAGCATGTTGTAAACCCTGCATCACTGCTCAGGAACAACACATCAGGATTGTCACAACTACATGAAATATGTCAGCTTGGTGCCCGTCAGGAGTCAAAAACATGTCAGGAAAGGAATAAAAACAAAATAAAAACATTGCCTGAACCCTGGTTCACCCACGCTTTGCATGTTGCATTCAGTTCTTTGCCCAAAGGTCAGCAATGACAACCTGAGGTAAAACAGTTTCTGCAGGAGAAGCAAGCTGATATTCCATGCTGGAAATGAAAGAACCACTCCTCTGTGTAATTCCCTGCATTGCAAGGTGATGTGGGCTGAATGCCAGACTGGGCAAGTGTGTGGAAAGCCCAACACATGTTGGGCTGCCTCCAATACAAGATGTGACAGCCACAGGAGATAGCTGGGCCAGAAAGGAGGCAGAGGTGCTGTGGATGCTGCTGTGGTTCTGAGTCTCCCCAGAGTTTCTCCTGGTGCAGGACAAATAATAAGACAGGCCTTGGGCAAAGGCTGCTCCTCCCCGTGCCCCTTGCCAGTGTGGGCACAGCAAGCAGGACGAACCACGTGGTTGCTCATCTGCCTGAACATTTATTAACCTGTTACAGACTGCTCCTGGTGTCTGTGCTGAGGGTCAGCCAATCTAAATTCATCCTTGGCTGCCTGCCCCCATGCCTCTCCTAAACAAGCCTCAAGGTCCACTAGGCTGTTTTACAAGGTATCTGTTCTGTGCCAGGCTCTCGTTCCGCCACCTTTGTTTTGCACGGGGTGAGATACGACACTGATTCAGAGGTTGCAAACATTGCAAACCGTTTCCCCGTCCCGCCAGGCTGTGTTTGTGTTCAAATTGAGCCTGCGTTGTTTGAGTCAGGCCTGCAAGCACCAACAGGACCTGACAAGCGTGTAACGCAGCAGCCATGTTCTGCCCAACTCACCCAGATTTAACAAGCAGTAGCCTTAAAGAAAACACTTTTCTGTTGGTTTGTTTCATTTTGTTTTTATTCAGAGAATCACAGTAAGCCACTGAGATTCACGGGCTGCTTTCCCTAGCATACTTTTCCAAACATTCACATGCAACTTTTGAAACATCAAGTACACTTCAAGGATTTGGAAGATGCACCATCACAAGCAAAACTTGCAAGGACATTGGAATTTCTGTCAGGGTAACAGCCCCTTCCTAGCAAAGCGGGCACGAGCTGAGGGAGTAGGGCCGGTGGGGCAGCAGATCCTAAAGAGCTCGGCTTTATTGCAGAGCCTCCTTGGGGACTTTCTGAAGCAGCAGCTCGATGTCATCCTGGATCTTGATGGTTTCGAAGTGCCGGCTGTAGCGCTTGAAGGGCACGCCGTCGGGAGCGATGAGGAACTTCTCGAAGTTCCAGGAGATGTCGTTGCGGCGCACGGGCGACCAGATGATGTACTGCGGGTTGGTCATCAGCGCTGAGGGGTCGTCGTGAGGGAAGGGCAGGGCCTCCTTCAGGAAGGCAAAGAGCGGGTGGGCGTCCTTCCCATTCACCTCGCACTTCTCGAAGACGGGGAAGTTGGGCTTGTACCCGTTGCCGGGCCGCACGTGCTCCAGCGAGCGCAGGATCTCCTCGTTGGTGGCATTCTCCTGCGGAGACAGAGCCCCCCGTCACCACATCCCATCACACCCCATCCGCCCCCTCGCCCCCGGCTCCCTGCCCCTCTCCTCACTCCGGGGCCCCATCCCCAGTACCTGGTGGCCGAACTGGTTGCAGGGGAAGCCGAGGACTTGCAGCCCGCGGGGCCCGAAGCGGCGCTGCAGCTCGTTGAGCTGCAGGAAGTCGCGGGTGGTGGTGCCTCAGAGCGACGCCACGTTCACCACCAGCAGCACCTTGCCCCGCAGCGAGCCGAGCGACAGCGGCTCCGCCGCGCCCAGCGGCCGCGCAGAGATCCCCGCCAGCACCTCAGCCGCCATGGCTCCTCACCCACCGACAGACAGACAAAGACACACCGACAGACTGACGGACAGCCCCACGGACAGCCCCACAGCCCGCCCCGGCCCGCCCCGTTCCGCCCACATCGGGCGGAGGCGATGGGAGCCATAGGGCAGGGCCTCTGGGGCCCCTTTTGCAGTTTTTCTGCGTCTCTAAAGCGAGCTTTTTTTTCTCCTCTTGCTTTATTTATTTATTTATTTTTCTCCTTTCTGTTTTCCATGTGTTTTCTCGGCAGCGGCTGTGCTCTTCAAGGATTTGTGCCTGTCCTGGGTGGGCTCCGTGGCCCCGTCCCCACTGCAGGCCGTGTGGCCCCACTGCCCTTCTGTGGGTGTTAGTGCTGAAATCTCGCCCTCACACACATTAATGTTTATTGCAGGCCCTTGTTCCACGGAACGGGTTCAAAAATAATGTCAGGGAACAGCGAGGATGGGGCCCAGTGGCTCGGTCCCTGAGGTGGGTTACCAGGGACCCCGGGCAGCACAGCTGGGCAGGGACCAGAAGCAGGGATGTTGGCTCCAGCACTCCCCAGGAAAAGATGGGAGCCCCTGCCCAGGGTGGGCATCTCCCTGCCACGATGGGAGCTCCACTTGGTGCTCCCAGCCTGAGCTATTCACTCACAGGAGCTTCAAGGGCAGACGGCTGCTTATCGGCATGGCCCCGAGCCAGGGCAGCCTGGGCCCCGAGCAGCGGGGAACTTGCTATTTTCTCACTGCCTTTCATGCTGTGTTTTTAGGGACTCACCCCAAAATGCCAGCTGTCACTAGCTGCCAGCACATAGCATTGCATCTCTGATCCACGTTCCCAGGTTCCTCAGGGTTTTGTTTTTGGCATCTGCCCCAGCGGCTGGGAACCGAAGTAGTTCCCGGCTGCAGGGAGTTTTAGGGACTTGCGTGATGATCCTGCACCTTCAGGGACTTGTGGTCTTTGCAATGTGCTGCAGCACTGATAGCAGAAGCCGTGACAACTGTCCCGAGATCAGGAAGTCCTGAGATCAGATCAGCCAGAAAATGTCTGATGGGGTGAGCAGAGAGAAACACATGACCCATGTTTTTGAGTAAATTGACAGTTACAGCCTATGCAAGATTCATCGTCCTCCTCTTGGACGCAGCAAGCCACCGTGGCTTGTAGAAGAGGAATTTCTCTTCAGGTTTTGTTGCTTGCTCAGACCAGCACCATCACTCCTTAGTCTGGACTTGGGGATTTCTTCTGGAGTAGGGAGTTTTTTTCTGGGGCCCTGCTTTTCTAAAGGGCTTTCCCTTAATTCATGGGCAATCTTTAAGGAAACTAACCAAGTAAGCTGAACTTCCTTTTTGGCCCTGAGCTATGCACCATGCCTAGGCACATGCTGTGGAGCCAGCTTAACTTGGATCCAGAGGAGCGACAGGAGCTCTCTGGGGACAGAATGGGCTCCAGGGACTCCTCTTGAGATGTCTGACAAGTTACAACTCTCCTATCAAGTCAGAAAACAGATTAGTGCTGTTTAACAGCAGCAAGTGTGAGTAATCACATAGGCCATGAAACACCTTCCTGCCTCCCACAAGGCCTTCGCCTCACTCTTGGCATGGGACTCTCCCCCCACGCCAGGAACTCCTCGCTCAGCAGGGGCTGGCACCTCACTCTCAGCTTTTGCCCCTTTCAGACCTCCTGGCCTGGCTCAGAGCAGCAAGCTTTCCTTCCCTAATTCTGTTTTGCCCATCCATGTCCTCGTTTCACTGGAGCAAAGGCAGCTGACAGAGGTGACAGATCGGATTTGAACCCAAAGGCCAGGATGCCAGCCCTCAAAAGCAGGAAGATTGAGGGCTGATAAATTCACACCCTGCAGCTGCGAGCACATTTCTGCTCCAATGCCAGTGGGCCAGGGAACAAGGAAAGGAGCGAGAAGTTCAGGCTGTGACTGACCAACACATCTGACCTCAGAGAAAGGCAGACAAGGCCTGGAAACCGAAGAGCAGCTGGCAGACAAGACAGAAGCGAGACAAGGGGACAGTTCTGGAGGCGGGAGCTTAGATTAAGATCAGGATAACAAGTTAATCACTTCTGGGTGGAAGCGCATCAGCAGATGCATAACTCATGAGCTGAAGGGCACGCAGATCTTACTCAAAACCCCTGTGGCTAAAGAGCTGCTTGGTAACTGTGACCATTGTGTGCTGCAACCCAACGACTCTATGAGATTGGAAAAAAAAAAACACATTTTTGTTGTTTTTAAAGTCAAGAAAAACAAAAAACCAATTACAATTAACAACAACAATAATAAAAAAAAAAAAAGAAACACCCCCAAAAAAGGAACTGCACAGGAATGAGTAAGCTTAACAGCAGCGAATGAAAGCCCCGCAGGCGGCCCAGCAGCTGGGGACTTCCTGCTCTGTTCAGCTGCTCCAGGAAGGGGCACCCGGGAGGAAGAGGGGAAGGGTGGGGCGGGTGCCACCGCTGGGGTGTCTGTGCCTGCAGAGGGACAGAGGCTGCAGACACAGGGCACTCCCAAGGCCTCAGGTTAGGTCCACTTTTTTTACTGCAGGAAAACAAATCAGGAACATTGCCCAAAATAGTGTTATCAGGGCTTCCCCCCCACCTTCCCCCAGCAGTCCCCGTAGAGGTACTGCTCACAGAAGCGGCAGGTTACACAGCACACGCCTGCCACAGCACAGCACTTGGGCTCTGACAATGAGATCAGCACTCAGCATACCATCGCCTGCTTCTACAGCAACACTTGCCTTCGTGTCCCTTGTTCCTACATGCCCCTCTCTCCCCCCCCCGCTAGTCTATTCCTGTACTCAAGACCAAATTCAGCTCAACTGCTGTAGGCCCTCACCTGGTTTGAACAGCTCAAGAAGCTTCCAGGGAGCATTTGGCTAGAGGCTCCTGGGGAAGCTTTGCCACGCACCAAAGGGGCCAGGCAGGGTGAGGGATTGCACCTCTGGTCTCTGCTGTGCTTGGAACCACTGAAGGCAGCACACAGGCATCACTTACCAAGAAAAAAAATATCAAAGCACTTGCAGCTCCTCAGTGAATCCTATCACAGCCGCATCAAAAATGGTATTTCTGGTTCAAAAACACAGTGAGGAATACAGACACCAGGATACAGGGAGCTTAGAAAACTGCCTTTATTCTATTAGTTGTTGGAAAAATGAAAATACAGAAAGAGTTTAGTTGGCTGCAGAACAGCAAGAAGTTCACAGGTTAGGAGTCTGATCACTACATGGTAACCAAACTTACACAAAAAGTTTCATTTTTTTAGTTTTGAAACTGGGTCCAGCAATGAACTTAAGGCAACTGAACAGTTCAGAAGCTTTGAGTGTGAGCAGGCTGTCTTTTCTCTATGGCATGTCACGGAAAAAACTCCTCCTGGGTATGCAGACCACTCAAATGGGTCAGACTCTTACAAATGAACAGGGGAAGAGGATCAGCTGCTTTCCATCTTACTTTATTTTTTCAAATACAGTTTCTTAAAAAACCCAGAACACCTTAATGCAGAGGTTACAAGTAACAGTATTAGGAAATCCAATTATACAAAAAATACTACATCTAAGCTGGGGTAAATAGATTTATTTTTGGTAACATACATTTAAACTGGCACTAATTACACAGTAACTAAAAGGTAACTAACATGAAACCACAGAACCCTCACTTGTCCTTAGCTGAATGGGACTTGGTCATTTCAGAGTGATCACATTTTTAAACTAATGTTTTAAATCACTGAGCCATGAAAATCAGATCTTCCTAAATGTGATAGCACTGAAGCTACACTTGATTCCACATACAGCCATGTAATTGTTGTACTCAATTAGAATAGGACGTTAGTTATAAAGTAGTTACAGACCAATCCTCTGTGTTGACAGCTTTTTCTCTTTCTAGAGAGAAGACAGAAGATAGAGAATTGTCTTCAGTTAGCGCCTGACATATCCTGTGAGTGCAGAAAAGGTTGGTTAGAGGAATGTTGAGGTTAACCTTGGGTGCACAGATGAATTTGATGCAGATTGTTATAAAAATCATGGTTGGCTTCTAAATACTGGTAGCAAGATGACTCGATTTTTAAATCTCTTAAGTAAATTATAGATAATGAAAAAGGCCAGTAATCATACACTAAGATTAATAAACAGCACTTCAAAATTACTCAAGTGCAGGGTGCTGCTTTGGCCATCTTCCTCTGGCCACACTTTATAAGAGAAGGCACCCAGACTTTTTCTTGCCACGTCGGGCTTGCAAAGCAGCTCTAGTGGCCATTTCAAAAACCTCCCTCACACCGTCTTTGGTCTTTGCCGAACACTCCATATACCCAAATGCACCAATGCGGTTTGCCATATCTCTTCCTTCTTCAGGTTTGACAGGCTCCTGCAACAACACAGAAGCAATTGGTGAAAAGTCCAAAGCCACACCAAACGTCCCCGATCTCTTCTTTCCCACCCAGCTTCCCAACAAACACAAAGATATTTCTAGATTAAATACAGACAATTAGTTGGTCAATTAATAGCTAGTCACCCCTCTGAGACTGATACTTTAAAAATAATAAAGGCAGATTTAAAATACTATTTGCTTGTACTCTCAAGATGCTGCATATAATTCTCAGCCTGGATTACAGACTGCGTGCATACTAGCACATCACACCAGTGCTTGAGGACGTGATGGATTTTCTAATGCCTCCGAGTTTAAAAGAGCACAAGTCTGCTTATTTAAAACTAAACATTTATGCATCTTTTTGCCATAATTGTAACAAAAGCCTATGACCAAACCCTAAAATTGATGCCCCAGTCTGTCTAAACAGAAATATGATGCAACAGGAGCAAAAATTCCAGGGCTGAGCAGAGTACCTGCAGGCCTACACCCAACCTGGAAGCTTCAGACACTATCTGAAAATAAAACCAAGTGATACGCTCAGGAGTGAGCTACAGCACCTGTGAGTAATTCCTTTAAAACAGGCACCAATTAAACTGTTTCCTTATACAACCTGATCATACAAAATAAAGATTAACTGAAGTATGCATGCATTTGATGTACTGACTCTCTGCATCAAGTCATTTCTGCCTCACAAATCCAGCTTTCCAGCATGGAGCAGCTGCCTGTTAGTAACCCAACAGCTCCTAAGAAGGCAGTTTTCATTGCTTGGAATGAAAAAATACTAAATATATATATATTTTTAAATCACCAATATGAAAAACAAGCACTCAGTTCAAGGTAATGAATACTTTCTGGTCCCTGTCATGAGTAAGTGTTCCTAAGGCAGCCCATAGGAAGCTGGCAGCAAGCTGTAGATGCCCATTTACCGTTCTGGGTACAAATGACACACTTCATTTACGGTTAAGACACTCAGAAAGGAACCTGCCTGCTTCATTTTGGCCAGCTCTCGTCTTGTGTGCTCGTCATTCCTCAGGTCCTTCTTGTTTCCTACCAAGATGATAGGCACGTTGGGGCAGAAATGCTTCACCTCTGGGGTCCACTTTTCTGGGATGTTTTCTGAAAAAAAAAAAAAAAAAAAATGAATACAAGAGTGACTGTAACTAAAACCCAGTTCTGGGGCTAGTTTTCCTTTAAAGCTTCTATCTGCTGATTGATTTTAATATACTAAAACACAGCGATACAGTTTTCTATTCTTAATGTAGGGTGCAAATAGACTTGTTCTAGTACCACCAGAAAGCCAAGCCTGTCTATGGTCATTTTAAGGCTGAAGGATACCTAACATTTTGGTTTCTCTGTCTCTCAGTAACTACTTGACAAGGGTTAGCATAAGGTATTTCAAAGAACATAATGTAGAATTCTGAAGTAAGGAGTTATGGAATATTGTGCTTCAAGAGAAACATTTTATTTTATCTCCAGAAGCTAAAGATGGACACAACCCCAAAGCATAATTTTTTACAGCAATTCTTCCTTTCAAAAAGTGAGATCAAACCATCACTCCAAACTCTCCCATTCACTGTACCAGAAACATCACACTACAGACTAATTACAGATGCACAGACACCAAGACTGTGTGCAGGTCATTTGTAGATTTACTATTTCCCCTTATCTGCAGCAAATGAATTTGTGTTTGCATACAAGCAACTTTTGTCTCCTACAACTTTCCTTCATGTCTTTTATTTTAACAGACCTGCAAATGGAAGACTGGAGGGTGACTTGCAAAGGAAAACTTTGACAAATTCTATAATAGCAGGAAGCGTTGAGCAGTCCAAAGCATCAGGCTTTGCTTTCAGAAGCTCTCAGACACCTGAGATTCAGCAGTGGATATATTATACCTGCAGGTTACACAACCCCTTTTTAACTTCACAAAATTCCACTCAGCTTTTTAAGAGACTAAACTATTGTGGCATCATTTTCTTGCCCCAAAGAACAACTTAGACAAGCATTTTGAAGCTAGTTTTTGCACTTCAGCCAAAAACAGCAAGCAGTTGTGCGCCTGGAGTGCTCACCTCTAGGTGTTCCACAACTGAAGCGCTGCCTGGCAGTTCACTGCTCCCAGAGCACAAGCACTCTGCTACTGGTGAGCAGGGAGGACAGGAAAGGAAGAGTAGCTGAGATCAGACTTGGCTCAATGAAAGCACTCGGTGGAGCTCAGCAAGCCAGCCTGTTTTCAGGGCAGGCAGGCAGCTCTCCAGCTGCCAGGGTAGCACATGCAGTGGGAGCGAGCACGGACCAAACCTGGGCCTGAACAGCCACACCAAGCACAGCTACAGCTCCACCGTCATCCCAGCCTCGAATTGTTTTAGAGAGAAACCAAGACCATGAAAGATGTCTTTAAACACAGAATCAGGTGGAAGCGATGAAGAGAGCATTCGGGACTTTCCAGATGTCAAGCTGGCATTGATTTTCCTAAAAAGGCAGTCTTTCACACCTACCTGGTCAGTGGCTGCTACCTTTCAGAGGCAAGGCAAGAAATCAGACCGAACAGCCATCAGGCATTATCCCAGTCAGACTAATGCCACTGGGACATCTTAAGAAGTATTTTGTTTGCTTAGTTTGCTTATGTACTCAAGCCTTCTATAAACGGTGTCAGGAACAGTATTTTTCAGCCATAATACACTGAGGATGTTCAGGACTAATCCTTCCATTAACTGCACTGTTTCACGCCTCCTTTCTGTCTCATTCTTGCTTCTTCCCAAGACAACTCTGGGAGGAAGGGTTTATCCATAAGATAGACCAGGAGTGTAGGAAAGATGCACCTGTAAGAACAGCTTGCAGTGATCAGGATTGCCCTGCGAGTAGAAAACTCTGAAGGATTCAATGATTTAATACATTTGGGAGATAATCTGTATGCCATTTATGAGCATTGTTTGAAATAATTTCCCACCTTTCATTAACACACAAAGCAGACAGGTTTCTCAGTTTTACTGGTTTGAAACTGCCTCCTCACCCAATGGATGGGCATAATTTTGACTAGTGACAAGTGAAAGTCAGTCACTTTCAGGTTTGAAAGCACATCTGGTCAGTCTTTCTCTGAAGATCAACGTTACCATTATGTGCATCCTAGCAAGATACCTCACAGACACCAACGAACAAATCCCACTGGTGAGTGAATTTTTACAGAAATTCACTTATTTAAGGAAGTGCTACCACAAAGCACATGGTTAGAAGACTACACTGGATGGAGTCATTACCATTTTAATGGGACAGAAATCAAAGTTCCAGAGTTTTGGGGTTTTTTTTTTGAACCTTAGAAATAAGAGCATCTCTACTTCCTTCTCCTTACCCTCTTCAAAAATATCTTTTTAAGCTCAAACACAGATTCCCATGTGTCAGCTTTATAAACCCATCAGTGAGCATTTCAGTCTTGGACTCCACACAGAAGTGCCCACCTAATAAACAAACAGAGGTCCGAAATGTGTTTCTGGAGCTCAGAAATCTTATATCAAGCAGCTCTTTTCTCCATCACAGGCAGATGCTAGCCACGGGAAAGCAGACTAGAGTGTAAATCTTCAGCCTCTGCAATCATTTCCACCAGTGAGGCAGCCACTCCCTTAAGTGCCAACCCCTCTCCAGGATGGTTCTAGCCCACGTTTCTTCCCCACCAAGCCAAGAAAGAGAATCTAGTATATTTGGAACCTGATAATTTGCAGCATTTGAAACCAATCTCTCTTTTTAATATAAATGAAAAAAAAAAAGACGGGGAAGGAATGAAAACACAAGCTTCCTCATTTACGTACAACGTTACTCTATCTTCCTGGATATAGTGTGATCTCCAGTGTTTAAGAACCTGTAATTTTCAAGGAGAAATACGAAAAAAAGAATCAAAAGGCCACTCGGTGTTGTTGAAGAATACAGGTTCCTTTAAGACCTTAATTTCTGAAAACCAGTATGAATTTCGAAGTTAGTGATGTTCTCAATCAATACAGCATGTGAAAATATATTTTACAGAATGATTTCCCAGGGCAACACAGCGACAGAGCAGCAGTTCTCATTCAATTGTTGATACACTTACCTAAACTATCAGGACTATCAATTGAAAAACACATAAGTATAACATCGGTATCTGGATAAGAAAGTGGTCTAAGTCGATCGTAGTCTTCTTGTCCTGCTGTATCCCACAAAGCCAACTCAACCTGCAGAAGACAGACAAAGGCAGTTAGCCAGTTTGTCAGGGAAGGTTTGATTCATAACCTAGTAATCCAAGCAAAGTGGATAAAGTATTACAGTCAACACCAGTCAAAAGGAGGGGAACATAAGACAAAATGCTTTGACAAGTGAACTATGAAACACTTTCCATTCTGTAGCTCCAAAAATCAACTTATTGTAGCCTTTTTTCCTTTATTTTTTTTAAATACTCATGCCTACTGTAGGTTCTCTGAACAAACGTAAAAGCTACCAACAGAACACCAAGCCAGACGAATTAAAGGGAATCAGCTGCAAAGGGCTGAGAATCTGCTTGAGAAGCATTCCAGAAATAGTAGTTTTCATTGAAAGAGGACTAAGCATACGCTATTTAGGATTATTCATGTTTTCAATTGGTTTACAGCTGGAACCTGTAGTGATTAAGAAATGTCAAGGTAATACTTATTTGTGCACAAATTCATTAAAACTCCATCACAGCAGAAATTTAAACATGTAATTTGCTTCAAAATAAAAGTGATTTCTATGTAAAGTTTCTCGTTACTAAGAACTGAAGTTGGCTAACGTTCTCAATAATTATACTTGTGGCAGAACTAGAGGAGAACACCCCAACGGGATTGTTTAAGGTTTAGAAGATAGAGCCAACATTTAAACAAGGACATTTACTCTTCCTTGAGATTCTCTGATCTGTCTGTAACAGAGTGGGTCCATTCTTGTTTAAGCTCTTATGTTAGAAAAACTCCAAAAAAAAGTCCACAGCAGCTCAGACAAAGGCAGACGCACAGAACTGGAACTCAAATTGGAATGGGAATGAATGGGCAATGTAAATGTCTGGTTGTATTTTGAAGATACAAAGCCTTATTTGCATACTTATACGGAAATTTCTGACTGAAATATCAAAGAATTACTCCTTAGAGTAATCTCCGCATTCACATCTGCCAATATGAATTTTGTCTCTGTACAAAGTATGAACATTTGCTACGTCTGCTGCAGGTTCCCTCACACAACATTTGTATCAGCCCCTTTGCACCATCTAAAGAAACACATCCTGCAGCACCACTACGAGTCTTCATGTGGCTTGTGAATGTTTCTGGTGGTGCTTTTCTAAGACGACAGCAGGCAAGCTACTCTCCAACAGGGCAGTCCTAAGCAGTATTCTCTTACAAACTTTTGTAATCAAGTTTTCAAAGTGATAAAATATGTCATCTAGTTATGAAAAATTCAGCTGACATTTCCACAACAGAAAATGCACTGCTGAAGCAGCTCATGCAATTTTTATCTAGGTACTGGCTGCATGGAGCCGACAGGGCATGGCTCTCTGTTCAAACCATTTAGAGATGCAGAGATTCAGGCAGAAGGGAATGAGGCAATTTAACTAGGTGATAAGAGATAGAAACGGACATCATACATATTTTAAACAATAATCCTCAGAGTCCAAGAAACTGTAGAAATTGTAATTCTGCAGGAAAACATGTTCTTATGTTAGCTTAAAAGGATTTTTTTTTCTAACCTGTTCATATCATGAGAGAGAAAAGCTCTTTTCAGACTTGGATAGCATAAACTGTAATGACACAATTAATCAGACAGTGACAGTAGGAAATCAATTTTAAAATAAAGCACAAAAATGGCTCAAAAAGTTTTTGCTCAAATCAGAATTGAAAATGAGCATATGAATCTGTCAGTGCATCTGAACTAGAACTGAATGAAAGATTTTCTGACTGTGCCTGAACTTACAGCAAAAAAAAACATGTCAGAGTGAGACAAGGAAGCTCGGCACCACCAGCACCACGACCTGCCACATGCTTGACATGAGGACCCATGGCACAGAGGTGAGTTGCACGGTAACAAAATAAGATTAATGCCATGCCTGCCTAGAGTGGTTTTGAAAATAGTTGGGCTTTCAAGGTACAAAGTTTCTGCTTCACATGCTTCCAGAGTACCCTTGAAAGCGACAGTTTTACACATCACACACTCCCCTTGTGTGAGGCAAATGCAAAGGCAAGCTATTTGGCTTTCAGACGGCTGATTCTTGGAGCAGGGATTTGGCACGTTTGTTTGCTTGGCAAACAGAAGGACTCAGAGGTCACATAGATTAAAAAACAATTTTCAAAATATTTAAAATGAGATGTGATAACATTTCATTTACAAAAGAACAAGCTGAAAATGAAGCTCAGTGAGCTGGATGCTCGGTACGCCTGGCTGCTAAGAACTGCATTCCTTCAGACAAGTAGAACAGATGATGAAGATGTACAACTACAAAAAGGAAATCCCTTTGAAGCGTGCCAGTCAGCTGTTCCAAAGAGGCTTCCGCGTGTTGCCAGGAGCAGGAATGAAGAAAACTTACTCTAAGGACTTGTTTTTGTCATCACGATACCAGGTCCCAATCAAAACAGGGACTCTGCTACCAATTCCAAAGGCCCAGTGTCCTCAGCATGTAGGCACATCTTTGGAACATCCACTCCCATATACTGCAATGTTTTCCTTGCTAGAACTGTCTGGTTTTTAGAGTCTCAAATTGTAAAAGGTTAGAAATATGCCATTAAACAGACGTTGGATATGTGCAGGTTCTAGACAGGTCAGTATTTTTTTCCACAGGAACATGCTAAGTATTTAAAAATAAATTTACATCTTGAATACTAAGCATGCGTACTGACCACTTATTAAAGAATTGTGGCGATCTCCGTGCTGTTCTGAATAAATGAAAGTTCATGTTGATTATTACAAGAGAGCACACGTACCTGTTTTCCATCCACTTCGATATCTGCTACATAATTTTCAAAGACGGTGGGAACATACACTTCAGGGAACTGGTCTTTGCTAAATACAATCAGCAGACAGGTCTTTCCACAGGCACCATCACCCACTATAACCAGCTTTTTTCGAATGGCTGCCATGGCTGAAAAACAAGACAACAACTTATTAATTCTTCCATTGCAGCTTTTAACTGAGATGCTAATAACTAACAATCATTACATTTCTAATCAATAAGAGCTTTTAAATTGCATTTATCTGCCCAGTAGAGAGGAACACATCTGGAATAACACGAGTTCAAATTCCCGTCCTTTTAAGAAAAATATTCTCCAGGATGTGTCAACACACCGGTAAGCCACTCAGCTTAAAAGCAGTAGAAGGGAGGGAGATCAGTATGTTTCAGCATTTCTCTGCCTATTCTGTCATTTTAAGATGGGAACCTCCACTGAAAGTGAGCGAGCGAGCAATACTGCCCACGAACACATTCTGAAAAGTGTCTTCTGGATGATCCAGTGTGAGACGCTTCAGCTCAAGGGCAGTAACATTTTCTCATCAGGCTGAGCTGTCCTAACCGTAAAGTGCCAGCAGCTTTCTGTGAGTCACTTGGACTGGGGAGCTCTCTGCTGCCACGTCAGAGCACTCGCGGGAGGACCTCAAGGTAACCAGCTTGTTCCTCAAATTACAACCACTGCGCTGCAAAAAGCCTTTTGGAAGTGCACAGCTCAGTCCTCAACCCGCTGTGCTGGGCACCGCCGTTACTGGGTCGCTGGATCCTGCCACCAGCAAGGGCTGCAGTGGCTAACGGGGGACACGGGGGAGACGTGGGGGGACGTGCCAGCAGCTCCTCACAGCTCTTGGCAGCAGGACCAGACCGCACTGGGGTTGGTGACACCGAAGGCAGTGCGACCAGTGAGCTGACAAAGTTTGTAAATGATACAACACCGCTCCAGGCATTTCACCATAAAGACGCTTCTAACAATGCACACAAAGAATTGTCCCAACTTTGGGTACAAAACAAGTTGCTCTGAGCTGCCTATGACATTGCATAGGTAAGATCTTGGGTCAAGTATCAAGTTCTGGGAAACATCACTCTGGTAGCACTCACAAGAACTACATGAAATTTAGTTGGGGCTGCCCCATCCCTGGCAGTGCCCCAGGCCAGGCTGGATGGGGCTTTGGGTAGCCCGCGCTGGCAGGAGGGGTCCCTGCCCATGGCAGGGGACTGGAATTAGATGGTCCTTAAAGGTCCCTTCCAACCCAAACTATTCTATTGCTCGGTGAAATGGCAGGAACTGCCAGGAAAGCAACAGAGCAACATTGGTCTTTGGTCTTGAAAACTAGAAAAGGTTCAAACAAAAGCTAGAGTCAGGGTGAGACCAAAAATGATGGCATTGGATTCGGTGACCATCATCTACAAAGCCACAGATGGCCCAAGCAGCACGGAGAGGATTCACTGTTCAGCCCCACTTCCCATAAATGCAGGGGGACACAAAGACGGTAAAAAAAGGGTTCAAGCCCCCTGGAAGGCAGCAGTTGAGTCACCAGAGGAACTCCAGCAAGATGCTGTGGACTTAAGAAATTTACGCAGATCTGAAGGAGACCAGGCAGGTATGTGGGAGAAATGTCCCGTACAGGTTACCGAACACAGAGACCACACCTGGCTTAGACAATCCCCACAGTAGAAAGTATTTTGATGCTGAGAGAGTACTTCATAGCACTATACACCTACTTGCTCTTTTTTTTTTTTTTTCTGTCTGCAAACCCTCCAACAGTTTCACGTCGTTTTTGTGCTGTGGTGCCCAGAACTGCACACAGTGCTCGAGGTGAGGCCGGCTAGCACAGAGCAGAGAAGGACAATCACCTCCCTCGACTGTGCTTGGTGCACCCCAGGGTACGGTTGGCCCTCCTGGCTGCCAGGGCACACTGCTGGCTCATATTCAACTTGCTGCCAACCACAGCCCCCAGATCCCTCTCTGCGGGGCTGCTCTCCAGCGTCTCCTCGCCCATTCTGTACATATAGCCAGGGTTGCCCCGTCCCAGGTGCAGGACCCGGCACTTGCCTTTCTTAAACTTCATGTGGTTGGTGATCGCCCAGATCTCCAATCCATCCAGATCTCTCAGCAAGGCCTTTCCACCCTCAAACCGTTTATAAGAACATTGCTGGCCCTAAAATGGAGCCTTGGGGGACCCTGCTAGTGACCATCCGCCCGCCAGATGTGGCCCCATTTACCACAACCCTTTGAGCCCTGCCCAGCAGCCAATTGCTCACCCATCGCGTGGTGTTTTTGTTTAGCTGTGTGCTGGACATCTTGTCCAGTAGGATCCTATGGGAAACCGTGTCAAAGGCTTTGCTGAAGCTTCATGACAATGGAGCAAAAAGCAAAGCCATCGTAAAATCGACCACCACCGCAGGGGGAGCACCCTTGTGAGTTAACTTCTGCCACGGCAATCCCAGTACGAAGCTCTGAGGGCACTCAGTGCTGCTGGCAAGGGAGAAGGGCTTGAGGAAGCACAGGAAAGAAGAGCACAGCCAAAATGTTTTCTCCTTTCCACCTCTGCTCTTGCCTTAAGAAATTAAGGCAGTGAGAAGGCAGAACCAACCACCTAAAAGCCACCTTTAGTACCACGTGGCTCAGAAGCAGTGGTTGTTACACAGATCTGTATTTCTCTGTGTGCAGGCTAGGACCATTTCTGCCATCAAGCAGCAAGGGCTCAAGGACTTCTAAAGCACAGCTTCATCAGCCACAACTGCTCAAGTAATCCTAATTTATCTCTAAAACGAGCTTAATTCACCTTGTGAATACAGATGTACACACATTTACCTTAGAGGCTTAGGGTTATCTTTCACATCTGTGGAAGGTTTAAAATGATCCACACTTCAAAAAAATATATATCTTTCAGTGGTTTAAAGTGGTTTTGAATACTTTCTAGCATTGGTAGCATTTGATTTTACAGAACTGGAAATCATCTGTTCTCTCTACCAAGTCACAGCTGACTACTTAGAAGTCCTATCTGCTGTCAGCTGTGCAATGTGCCCTTCAAAACTGGAAGGCTGAGTCCTACAAAACCTCTGAAACAATCTGCTCCACCACATTCACTACGAGGGAACTTCCCTAATGCCTATCCTCAGCCTGTGCTGTGTAATATAAGCCCATTACTGTTTATCCTACTTGACATGGGCATGGCCTTTGTGAGGGAAGGCTGAGGGAGCTGGGTCTCTAGCTTGGAGAAGAGGAGACTGAGGGGTGACCTTACGAACGTTTATAGATCTGTCAAGGTGTCAGGAGGATGGAGCCAGGCTCTGCTCGGTGACACCCAGTGATAGGACATGGGGATTACTTTGGCGGTCTTCCATCAGCATTGCTAGGCAGTAAGTCACCCTGCAGTCACAGCTCAATAGTCTAATGTCCTGCTTTTATTTATCCTTCCTGATTAATGGTTTATTCCATCTCCAAGTTGTAGTCCCAGCTGAATTGCAGACTTTCTCAGGTGCAAGTGTCATCATCACAACCCCCAGAAAAGCATCTGAGCCCCAGAAGAAACCATAACGAAGCCAAAGTTAGTGGGTGGCAGGACAGGATAACCTGCTCCTCTTCAGCGATTTCTGCTTCTCCCTTCTGTACTCGTGGCTGGGGTCCTGCCCCCTTCTCACTGGCATTACCTGCAGTAGCACCTAGGGCCTGACCTTCTTGGCTTGTGGACAGCCTTCTTTTTCTGTGGGGTATCATATCAGCTCTTAACTTCCTCTGAATAATTACATCACTCCAGATTTTTTTCTAAATGTTCCTTGTCATTTGAATCTCACTTTGTATTTTGGCCTTCTGTTTTTTTCTTCACATACATATGCCTAAGAGTCTACAAGAAAACTGCAATTCAGTAAAAATGAAACAAAACAAACAAAAAAAAACCAATACAAAACCAAAGCAAACAAAAGCCACTTTGAAATTTGCAGCTTCTCAGAAGTATCTTTTGACTGCCACCAGCATACCTCACACTCACTGAGCAGTCTCACTCACTTAATCCATTGGATATTTGGGTAATTACAACCCCCTCACCACCAGCTTCCTCAGAAGGAGCCCCAAGCACCTTATTGTATCTTGGTGGCCTACTGTGTCCTCATCTTTGCTACTTTAGCTTCATCTTGCAGAGCCTTACAGCAGAAGAATTTCCTCAGCGTAACGTCCTGGGAACAAAAGCGTTGTATAAAATTAAATCAAGGGACGTAAAGATCCCCATGGATATCCTTGCCTCCAAAGCCCTAGGAGTTGTCCCTGGTTTGCTCAGTCTGCTCCTGGCATTATCTCTAGCGTTCCTGCCCACGCACAGCCTGAGCTGAGTTTGTGTACAGACCTCAACACATTTTCAGAACCAACCCAGGAACGCTGGGTCGCTACACACGCCCCAGGATGTCACATCTGATCGCCTAACAGCCACCAGCAGCTGCCTCGGAAGGAAGTCACCAAACATCACAAGCACTTGTTTCTGCCCAGCATTACAGCTTTGCGGTACTTCAGTTTCTGCTCTACTGGGGGGGGTTGAACTGCTGCTGCCAGAGCTGCTCACTTCAGAACTACTTCACCTTTATTCAACACATGGATGCTCAAAGGTGGAAGGAACACTGTTGCTGAGCCTGCACCATCTCTTCTGATGACAGATTCATCACCTTGTCTGCATTACTGAAAGTCTCTGTGTGTCTGACAGTTGTTCTAGGGATGCTGCATGTCCAGAAAAAAACAGTTTTGCTCTCCAATGTTAGTAGATAGCTGGCCGTGACAACATTACACCACAATTCATGGAAAATTAAGGCAGCTATTTTCTACTTCATCACTCCTTTATTTGCATTAGCATATTCACAACGATAACTCCTTAATTTGGAAGAATAGCTTCTTTGAGTTTATTATTTTAAGTTAAAATAAATACATTACTATTCAGTGGGTAGCTAGAAGGGACTGACAACTCTGGCAAACACTCAGAACATCCTTAGAGTATAACTGAGAAAAAACCTGATTGCTTACAGTGCAGCTACACCTCAGTGGTACGTACCACAAGGACAACGCTAACAGCCTTCACTGCAGCTGGGTCTATCTGCTCCACTTTGACATCCTCTAGTTTTCGTAGTCAAGTATTCTGAAGCCTGAGAACACACCAGTTTGAACCAGCACTATGGTTTGACAGAAATCAACAGGTATTTTTCTAGCCTAACATGTTTTAAGATGTACTCAAGTTATGTACAAGTTAATTTGTGCTGCAGCACAGCCCATGACCAGCACAAACTTACATGCAGAGGTACAAAGCTGTGTCTGAAGTTCAGAAGAGGACACCACACACAGAGCAAGCCCAAGCCACCAGAATCTCACTATAACTGAGCACAAGTATTACATGTTCATCCTTTTACAGAATGCATAGAGCAGGGAGAGAGCAGTAAATCCAGAAAGCTGCAGGAGCAACATTGCTGGAGGTGCTCACAGGGCAATCAGTGAGAAATATTCAACCCCAAGTAGTGCAACACAACAGCTGAAATCATCATCTAGGGGCATCTGTGCCATCTGTTGTAGCAAGACACCAGAGGTGCCATTTTTCCACCTGGTAAATGAAGCAGTCCTCCCAGCCTTGCATTTATAGGGTTCTTAAAACCAGCTGGTCCGCTAGCCTCCAAGTGGAGACTCTCACAAGAGGACACGAGTGACTCATTTGAATGGAAGAGATGCAACGCTGACATTTCCTCCAACCCAGGCCAGTGCCTTCCCCAGGTATTACGAGAGCTTCAGACGGTTTGCTCAATGCCCCTAACATCACAGGAGGTTACAACACAAGGAGCTGCTGTTTGGTGAGAGCTGCCACACTAATGCCCTTGTTGCATGAGGCTATTTCTAAGCGCAGCCCCGCTCGGGGAGAGGCGCACGGCATAAAGCCCCGCTTGTTAGCAGGACCCAGGGAGCGCTCCAGAAGGGTGAGAAACGGGGAAAGGCAATTTTCCCCAGGTTTTAAACGTGCTCCCCCCAAAGCATTATTGCTTACTGCAGTGGAATTTGCCTTTTTCTCCAGCATGCAAGTTACTTCTCCAAGGGACAACGCTTCCAGAGCCGCCTCTCCTGCAGACCCCAAGGCCACCGAGGGTGTGTGAGGGCCGTGCACGCTGCTGCCGCTCTGCAGATGGACAAGCTGGTACCAAACACGCTAGGTTCGCCTCTCTAGCTCTGGCTCTCAACCTTGCAGAAAGTAACAGGGTGCAAGAAACAGCCCTTCACTACTGTGTAGGTGTCCCCACTGGACAATTCCAATGATTGATCAACTGCTGCCAACTCTATATTGCCCACATATGATACAGGTGTGCAGCTTTGTCAAGAAGCTGCTCTGTTACTGCTTACGTTACCAAGAGCCCAGCAGAAGCAGCTCAACAGCATCTCTCACTACATTTCTGACGACAGGAAGGCAAACACCCTTTAAATCCTTTTATACCTAATCTTGCTGCAGTCCTCAAAACCAAGGTGTTGGAAAGCGCGGGTCTTAAAATCTCGTAACCAGCTTTTTTTGCTGCACTTAAACAAGTTTTTTTTTTTTTTTTTTTTTTTTTTTTTTAAAGTGCTTTAAGCTGCACTTAATTAGTTCACTATGAAGAGATTAAGGGCCCCAACTCTTCCCACTGCCTTCACTCCCCCTTCATTCGGCCAGCACTGACCTGGGCCAGGAGGAGGAACAGGCCCAAGGCTGAGGGACTAGGGTCTGACCCTACACAGGCTTCCCCACCCCACGCAGCCAAGCCCTGCCCTCTGCCTCTCCCAGGGGAGGACTGCCTCTGGGCCAGAGGCGTGGATTTACCTTTACAATACGCTCACTTCTGCTCAAATACCAGGGGAGGGAGAAAGGAGTTTCTGCAAGGACTCCGGAGAGGAAGAGGATGTGGATGAGCAAGCTTTTCCCACAGTTTTATTCTGGCCATTTAGCAGTGTCTGGCACCGAAACCAAGGACGATCTGAGTCTCAGAGCAACCACGAACAGAAAGGAGGTCAGGCCAAAAGCAAAGAGGTCTGCAGTAAGGCAGCTGTACACAGACAGTTAAAGAATGAGAACACGGAGCATCTGGCTGGGGGAAACGGTATGAAAAGCATGGTCAGAGAACGAGGAGGAAGAAGGGAAAAAAGGCCAGGATGAGGATGGCAACCAGATTCACCCTCCTGTAGCAGAAGCCAGGATCCACAAATCCCTGTCCTTTAAACTGCCAGCAGAAGGCAAGCATCTCACCTCCCTCCTCCTTCCAAGTCCCAGTGCAAGACACCAGCAACTACGTTTTGTAGTGTTCTTCCCCGCTAGGTTTTTCATCAATGAAAGCACTTATAAACACATGTTAGAAACATGGTGGAGGTTACTACTGAAATGCTGCTCGTGATGACTTAAATCAGGTTCTCCGGGCAGACACGAGGCTGTGTACTCCCTGTGCCATGGTTTCACGTAACCCAGCCAGGACAGGCCATGCGTTTAACTGGCGACAGCCGCGAAGCAAAGGAAACAGTGACCTCAATTCACCTCTTCCAGAAGTTGCAAAATGGGTAGCAAATGGCCTTAGGACTGCATTAAGAGTACGGAAAAAAAAAAAAAAAAAAAAAAAAAACACAAAAAAAGATTTAATCACGGAGAGGACGTAGATCCAACCCCTGCTTCTGCTGCAGGCTTCCTAAGAGATCCCAAAGAACTACGTACACCAAAACGTGCTGCCAGCGACCACTTATTTCCTGCCTTTATATCCAAAGGCATTCAGAACAGAACTCATCTGTACTACACTGAAAGCAAAAATCAGAAAACTCCATGCTTAAACCCATGACACTCATTTGATACCACATACAACCTGAAAGGAAGGCTTGCTGGGGTACCAGCAGCTCTGCAGTTCCATGACACTGGAATACAATCACTAAATCCATGAATGCAGCTGCCGCTGTAAAGTGACAGGCAGCACAGCTTCTGTCATTGAAGTGTGCTTAATTCTGTGCTAATTTGCCCGTGGACATCGATATTCATAAAATAAACCACACTATTTCCTGTATTACTAACAAGGCTTTTGGGAAACAACCATATTCTTTAGAGCACCCAGAACAAAGTGCTTTGTTTGACAGCACTGCAAAATACACCTATTCCTAACTACTGTGCTACATGGGAACAGTTGGAAAAAAATTTATCAACTGGTGGTGTTCTTCTTAGGGTTTTTCTGAGAGTTACATTTCAGATTTAACACTCAAAAAAGTCCCAAGGCTGGCAAAGCACAAGGCAGGCTACTGACACTGCATGTTACACATAATCCATGGTGGAAATTATATGAATGAAGTAAAACTGAAAGAGTGAGACAGGCCAGCGTAGCACCCAACAGGGTGAAAATACCGGGCACGGGCCCTTGGACAGGCTGTGCAGAGCGCTCAGCTTTCTGCTAGCAGCTTATTCAGGCTGGGTATTAACCACGCTCAAGCCTGGTAAGTTTTACTAGTTTGGAAAAAGTGCTTTGCAAACACAGCTAGATACTTCCACAGCCAGCTTTACCCTGCGAGCCATACAGCCGTGCTACGAGCCCAGCTAGGAAACCTCAGCAGCTCCCAGCTAACTGCACAGCACCAGCTCACGCCTCCTCGCACCACGGCACCAGAACTGGGAGCAGGGTCAGCTCAGCTGCAGGAGGTCTTAAGTGTACTGGTTTCGTGCCAGCCCCAGGGAACCCTTAATGACCAGTGTGCTTTATGCAGAGTAATGAAGAGCTTTCCAGAAGTACAGAACTGGAATTTGATAGGCACGGGCGCACAACGCGCGTTCAGTTGAGCACAGGGCAAATTGTTTATGCTGCCTTTACGGCAGCCGTGACGGGACAGGAGGTGACTCGCCCAGCACCAAGCTGCCCGTACAAAGTTTTTGCAGAAATCCAGACCGGCAGCCACTACTAGATCAGGGTTGTGTACCACACGGCCATGGTACGCCTAACCTGAGGTATCACGTGAAGTCTCAAAGCTGGATTCATCAGATCAAATGGCAGTCTTTGCCCTTTCTTTCCTCTTTGGTATAAATCTTGTGTGACAACACGCAGCTCATATGACTCCTAGATGAGAAAATTGCTTTTGATTCTGGTAAGTTTTCTTGATTTCTGGTCACCATGGGAAAGAGCAAAACATTGTTTCGTTTTGCTCTCCTTCCCTAAGCAGCCTACCCACATGCTGGTGCTTTACAGGAGCAAAGCCTCAGCACCATCACACACACACACCCTTCACTGAGATGCCCCAGCCACGACCTATGTGCCCCTCTGTGCTCCAGCACTACATCCTGCAAGCAGTTCCAGCACCAGCCCACAGCAAAACCCACATTTCCCATACCTGGGGACTCGCGGGCCACCCTTTACTACAGGGCTTTGCACACAGAATTGAGCACAATAGCTTGGGCCTCATCTGCCCAGCGAGGACAATAGATTAGCAGTGGATGTCTACAGAAAAGCAGAGGGGGAGAAGGAACAAGAAGCTTCCTCACACAGGCTCCCCAGACTCCAGACGTTTTCAGCTCAGGAGCTTCCTGGGCCAGACGCAGTTCCCGTGGGCTCGGTAACCTCCAACTGATTTCTCTTCCATCAGCTCGTCCAGACTGCCTTTGAACCTGTGTAAACTTTCAGTGCTCACAACATCCTGTCGGAGGGAGTTCCCGCAGCTTAATTACACATTGTGTGTAAAGCCACTTCCTTCCAACTCAAAGCCGTCCCCTATCAATTTCTTTCACTGTCCCCTAGCTCCTAAGCAGGAGGAGAGCCAACAGCTTACCTAACCCACCCCTTCTGCAGCTCATGCAGCTGGCCCTCCAGAATGGAGCCTTGCAGCACAGGTAATTTTAACCCCCCCATGCCTTAGCCAGTGGCAACCAACCTTGCAAGGAGCACCGGCGAGAAATCCAGCCCACGAGCTCACTAGACACAGGTTCACTTCATTTGAAAGCTGCCCTCCTTCTCCCACATTTCACATGAAGCACATTGATTTTGTAGCAGTTTCGTTTCTTCCTGAAAGTGATGCGCAATTACTGTCAAGTGCTAACCAGAAGGCTAAGATGGACACTTAAGAACCAAGCCGAAGCAATTAACACTAATTGTTTCTTTTGCCCCCAGCCTAGGCTGAGTGACATTGCCTTAATTCTTTCCTGAACGCTTTGTTACTTATTCCATCATTGTACCTGGGATTGATGTCTTAGTCTGATGGGATTATAATCATTAAGGCTGTCCTACTTCTCATTATTATTACATACTAGCATTCTCCCAAGCTCCTTCCACTGCTGCAGCACTTAAAGAGTTTTCTGGAAAAAAAACATCTAAGTAAATCACACTGTTCTCAGGCCAAAGAGCTTCAGATTTGAGGTGTATACAAAACAGAGGCAGAGCTCACCAAACTCCAGCCAGTTTCAGTGTGCAGTGATGTTCAAACTTTTTTATTTACAGAGATTACAAAGACACCTGGCTACAGGGAATTTCCCTGTGTATTGATCGGTGAAGGCCAGGACAAAGAAAAACACCTCTCGCACCGCTGAACAGCAGCGGCACCCGTACAGCTCAATGTTCCTAAATGACCCGAAAAAGCAGGAAAAAGAGTAAGACAACATTTACTGACAACACCAAGATGCTCAGGTAATAAAGGCAAGGGCTTACAGTGATGAACTGCAGGACCTTAAAAGACTCTGACTGAGCAATAAAACGCTGGATGGAACTGGAACACTGCAAAACCCGTTCCTACTTCCTATAGGATTTGTGGGACTCTGAGCTGATGACTGTTATTCTGGGTACGTAGGTAATTCCTTTAAAATACAAGCCCAACACTCCGAAGAGTTAAAAATTAAAAATAAATAAAAAGCCACTATCCAGAAATAGGAAAGAGTGAACAAAGCAGCAATCACCAAGCCAACATGTGAACCCCGGAGGGCACCTCCTGCCCGTGTGCAGGTCTGACCTGCCCCACACCACGGCTGCCCAGAACCGGGAGCGCTTTGGAGCACGGCAGCACCGGCAGTTACAGCACTGAACAGCTTCCACGTGAACAAAGGAGCCAGAACTGCACAAGGGACAATCTGGAAGAGGCTCGCAATGAGGAAGAGAACGACTCGCAGGTGTTTCTCAGAGATAAGTGAGGGTGAGGACAGCCAGGGCCCAGGTCTTCAGTCTCCAGGAGGTGCAGGAGGGAGCACCGGGTGAGCCAGCTTCAAAGCGAAGGACAGCAGACACCCAGCAGGACTTTGCTATTTCTAACACACTTTTGAGATCTGTAACTTTTCAGATCCGTAATTTCTTAGTCACAGGTTTCTCCTCGAGCTCCAACTTCCCCCCAGCCAGGCATTTTCCGTGTCTTTGAGCCTGTTTTTTGTTTCTTACTTTCGGTTTCCACACTGTCCCAGCAGTATGGCTGTCCTGCATTGCTTTTTAAATGCAAACAAAACAAGATGCTTTCATTTCCTTTCCAAGCCAGGATATTTATTTCTCTTTCAGCACATGACTGGGGAAAAACATCACAAAAGGAATTTCCCTAAACATATTTTTTAGCCTGCTTAAGCCAAAAATGTTAAAAGCTAGAAGTGCAATACCTGCAAGCAGAGCTCTCCCCTGGCACTGCGCACCCTGTTTTCCAAGCACCAAACTCAGCGAGGTCCTTCTGGACCTGTTTGCTCTGCTCTTGACTGCCTGCAAAGCTCTCCTCCCTTTTTCTATAGGGTTATGGGATTGACACCACTTCAGAACCCAGGGAAGAAAGCTAACTCCATCGTTTTGCCTCTGCCACAACGAGTCGATGACACGACACCCTTCCTCCCACAGCCGAGGCAGGAGATAAAGCAGAGAGCAGCACTTTTCCTTCAGGATCTGTGCCTCCATCGCTGTCCTTCCAACTCTCGTTTAATATTCTTGTTACTTTGCCCCCACTGACTCGTTCTTCGTTATCTGCAGGCACGACGACTTACGAGAGCCCTTCTCTTATGCAATAGCAAGTCCCAAGATTACTTTGCACAAAATGAGATTAAGGCTTAATATTGAGGTAATTATAGCAGGTCTGTGGATTTCCAGTCATGTGTGCGATCTGCAAAACGCTTTGCATTTGTGCCAGCTTTTTTTTCTTGGTGTCCCCCCTGCCCGGATACCTCCCTCGTGTCCAGCACGGAGCAGGATGGCCTGAAAGCAGCCCAGCAGGCCCTGCTCGGGTCAGATCGCTGCCTTCAGGCACCTGCCGCTGCCCTGCACCATGGCAGAAGCACAAACATGCAAGGAAACCACCTCTTCGCACTCACAGGTGATGCTCTCACTGTCCTCTTCCTCTGCTCCTACCATGAGATGACTGCTGAGACTGCAGTGGTTCAGGCCAAACGCCCTCCTCCTCCTGCCAGCACCCACCTGCCTCTGAGATGACCGAGGGAGGAGAAGAACAAACAAATGCACTGACACCTCCCTGAGGTTATTTTCCCAGTTTCCAGCTTGGGTATTCTTAGTCAGCTTGTTAATCTTTGTGCTCGGCAGCCCATTTGATAGCGTTTTCTTCTGTGATTTCATCTGTTGGATTTTGAAGTCACATAAATCATCGCCACGCAGAGCTCTTTGTAGTGCTGAGTTCTGTGGTCTCTGTGCAGACTGCAAGAGGCACCGTGGGTTTTGATCTAGACCAGAACGCACTCAGGCACATCTTTGCCAAGCTGAGGAGTTCAAATCTCCTTAAGCATCCCCTGTATGGAATCCATGCATTATCCCTGATCATCCTCGTCAGCCTCTTCTTTGCTTTTCCTGTTGTACCGAATCCCCAAGTCCATTTTCCTCCGCAGTAATCAGGGTATCTGTGGGCGATGACCCGAGAGCCGTGGTGCTTTCCTGCTTTCTTCTTTACTCCTCTCCCCAGGGCTCCTCACATGCACTCATCTGATCACTGCTGAATATTCAACCTGCAGCATTTCCAAAGAATTATGATAACCTCTTCCTCCTAAATGGGAATAATTAACTCTCCCCCCATGAAATCATGATTTTTTTTTCCTGGCTTTGCATCTGTCTGGAATGAATTTCATTTGATGTTTTACTACCTTTACTTCAGCATCAGGGCTACACGCAGTTCTTCCGAGTCAGCTTTCGTCTTTCCTCCCCTTACTACCCAACACTCGTCTCACCTTCAGATCTCACCAGGCTGTTTGAGAGCACGCTGACCAAAACAGGCATAACTCCACAGACCCCTGTTCTCCTCTTGCCCCACGCTTCCCTTCTCTGTGCCTGCCAAGTCATTCCAAAACTTTGGGAGGCTTAAGCAGCACCATTTCCTTTGCAAAGGCAGCACTGATTTTATCCACTTTTAAGTTGTTAGCCCAACTCTTTACTTTTTTTTTTTTTTTTAATTTTAAAAATAGGCCTTGAACTCTATGATATCCTGCTGAACTATTTTTAAGAACTGATACCATGTAGGCCATCTCCTATTTCTCTGGCTTCAAGGTATGAAGTGAGAAGTCAGACAACGTAATTACCAACACAGACGTTTCATCCCCAAGTTCCTTCGGAACCCCTTGGGCAAGCACCATCTGCTCTTGGTCTTTTGTAACTACACTTAGCATTTTCCTGAAATACTCTTTGCTGACTGATCTTCCAGTGAGTCCTTCTCCCCATAAAGAGAATTTCTGGCAGAGGAACCTCTTTGGACTCCTCCACAGTAAACAGGAATGCACATAAATCACGTAACTTTCTTCTGATGGCTTCATCGTCAAATACTTCTTTCACTTCATCATCATCTACTGACCCTCCAGACTCCAGCAACCTTATTACGTGCTTGGAAAATAATTTATCATTTAATTTTGGTAGCAGTTTGATGTTACTGGAAGTTTCCTGTATTTCTCATTTGACTTGAACGTGACAGTTCATGTTCTTATTTACCTTCTGGGTCAACTTCAGAACTTGAACTTTCTGAGGGCCATATTCTTTTTTTGAACAGTTTCTTTCTCCCAAACTGCATTCTCATCTGTTGACATTCCACACTGTAATTTAAAATCTTCCCAGCAACATTTTCAATTTCAAGTGCAGAAGCCTAGTTCTGCTGTGGTTTACATGGAAGCCAGCCTTTCCAACAGCTTTTGGACTGAAGTTCAAAAAATGAACCGATTCCCTTTGTCAGTACCAAGCTGTTGAGATCCCACCCCACGCCAGCATTCTCATTGCACACAACTTCAGCAGTGCAGATGGAAGGTGAAGAACAAAGAGCCTTCACGTGTAAAATGTAAGAAAAATGAAACGCTAGCAAAGAATGCAAACAGAGATAACTGGTACTTGGGAGAGCTGCTGGTTCTTCCAAACCACTGACACACACAAAGGCAACCTTCCTGAAAAGCTGAGGAGGAGGAATCCCTCTGGCTGTACAGACCCACGCGAGGACCTGCTCCACACCGTGACAGTTCCATCAGCCAGTACACGGTCAGGTAAGAGACTTCTGGCCACAAAGCACTGCTAGTTTACTGAGCAAGGAGGCTGAATTTGCGGTTTCTGATTAAAAACAACAAAAAATAATCAATCAAAAACCAACTGTTGGAGTTTGAGGGAAGACAGGCCTCACATTTGTTGTCGGTGCACAGCCCAATTTTATTAGAGGCATCAGGTACACCGGTGACACCATCCACTCCTTCTTCATGAAGGCTGGTCAGAGGATGAGAGCAAACCCTGCTCCGACTGGTTTAATTAGGAGATCTGCTTAGGAAGGACTGGCTACTAGTAGTGTGCATGCAAGAGTGGACAGCAAACACCTTAATCAAAAGTTGCTTTATGGATATTTTAGTTATTTCACTCTCTCAAACACCCTTTTCAAGTGAAAACGTGGCTAGGAAAAGGAGAGAAGTGAGGATGGATGGATCAGAGCTCCTCCACCAACTCCACTCACGCTTTTGGCATCTTTCACCCACAGCTCAGAATGAGGTGAGAACAGAGATCAAGGTCAGAAGGCACCTGGACACCTGGCAGCGGTGTACATGGCTCACACAGCAAAGCAACAGTAACTTAGCGACTGGAAGCAGTTCTGGGATACTCGGGCTTCTTGAGACGATCACAGAGGAAATACACAGCTGACTGTGTTCGGCTACCTGGCGCTCTGCACCGTGCTCAGTGCTGCAGGAGGGCAGCCACGCCACCACCCGAGGATTTCCATTCCGCATTAAGGCGTGTGCATTTGCATAGCCACATCCCTGGAACCTAAGTCAAGCTGTCATTATGTGCGTTTACTTCGCACAGCAACGCTCTCTGGTACGAGTTTTTACCAATATTACCTCTGTAGCAGCACAGACTCACCGCACGGAACAACTTAGCATTAGAAGGGCACGCTGACTAGCCTTTCCTGACATGGGAACTTCCTCGAGCTCACCGGTTTAACTTTTCCTCCACATTAGTTAAACTTGAAGGCAAGTCCTGAGAGAACAGAGCGACATACAGCAGTTTAAGTGGACACGTAACAACACACAAACCAGTCCAGGCATTACTGTAAAACGTAAGGGGTTGAGTCTGAGGGGAGACTTGGGAAGAACCTCGACGATATCACAGCAGAAAGGACTGAAATACTGCGGATACTACGCAGAGACAAGACCAAGGAGGTACAAGGGCCTGGTGAGTGTGGTGGTCGAGGCAGGAGCTCAGAGAGCTGAGCAGACCATGCAAGTTGTGTAAAGAAGAGCCAATGGTGCTTGCGACAATGTAAATATATTGAAAAGTAAAAAAACATAAGAGGATCAAGGTAAGATGTAAGTAAAAAGCAGTGAAAACAAGAGCTACCACGAAAAAGTGAGGGAAGATGCTGCTAATTCCTAACCCCCCCACACACACAAATCAAACTGTTTCTACTCGGAATTTGCTTATCTGAAGAGCCATCTCCAGCCCTACATCCTGGTGGCAATTAAGCGCATTTTAGGATGTTTTTGCTGTCGATTCCTGGCTCGGGGCAGCGCCTGCCTGTGGCGCTCGGGCCCTGTGGCACCCAGCCAGGGCGCGCGCCTGGCGAGCCGCGAGGGCTCCGCGGCCGCCGGTTACGTCTGCGGGACTCGTTCCCTAAGAAAAAAATAATAGCGATAATAATAAAAAAACCACCTTTCTAACACCACACGACGCCAGCCACCTGGCCGAACCCGGTCAGGGCTTACAGCGGGCGTGCCTCACAGGCAGCTCGGGGCAGGGCTCCCACTCTTCAAAAACTCCCCCAGCGGAACCACAACAACACAAAAAGGCGAGCGGGGCCCGGCGCGGATCGTTACTGAGCACCCCCCGCTCGTTCCTCGGCCTCCTCCCGTCCCCTTTGGGGGCGGCCGGGGCCCGGCTCCGCGCTGAGGCGAGGCCCCCGCGGCCCGGCCGTTGCCGAGCGGCCGCCGCCCGCGCTCCCCTCCCCCCCCCCCTCCCTCCCCTCACCGCCCCCCCCCCCCCGGCTCCTCCCGCGCTCGGTGACGTCACCGCCGGCGGCTGCCGCTCCGCCGCCCCACGCCCCGCTCGCGGCGCGCCCCGGCCCCGCGGCTCCCCCGTTCCCCCCCCTGAACCCCCCAAAACCCGGCAACATCCCCGCGGAGGGAGCCCCCCGCTCTCCTCTACAAAGGGCGGCCGAGCCCCATGGGCTGCCCCCCGGGGGAAGCTGCTCCCGGCGCCGCTCCCTCCCTCCCCCCCCCCCCCTCCTCCAGCCCTGCCTTCCTCTCCTCTCCCCTCCCCCGCCGCCCGGAACGGCCCCGTTACCGACCCCGGGAACTTGGCGGAGCTCCCCCGGGAAACGCGGGCCGGGACGGGGCGGAGGAGGAGGAGAAGAAGGGGGGAGGAGAAAGAAGGGGGGGGGGTGTGGGCCGGTTCCCCCCCCCACCCGCCACCGGCCTCGCGGAGCTCCCGGCCGGGCCCCACCCGGGAGCCGCGGCCTCGCCACCGACTGGAAGAACCAACCGGGAGCGAACCCACCGGGAAAACCAACCGGGAGCGCCCCCCACCCCTCCTCCCATCCCTCCCCGCCCCCCCCGCGCGGCCCTGAGCCCCGTGCCGGTACCTGCGGCCTTCCCCTGGGTCCGGCTCCCGCCGCTTCCTGCTCCACAGGCCCTGAGCTCAGAGCGGCGGCCGAACGGAAACGGGCGGGGCGGGGGCGTGCGCGCTCCCCGGCCCGGCGCGACGCGGCGCGGCGCTGCGCTCCCTGCTCGGCCCCGCCCGGCCCGGCCCCGGCTGGCGCGCGCCCGTGCGCGCCCCCGCCCGAGCCGCCAGCCAATGGGAGCGGCCGAGCCGCGGGGGCCGCCGGGAAGGGGCGCTATAAAAGCCCGGGTGCTATTTACGCCGCGCTTTAGGGCGGGTGGCGGTGGGTGGTGTGTGAGGAGGGGTTGTGTTCGTGCTCCTCTGAGGGGGGTTTGGGCCCGGGGCGGGTTAGGAGCTTAAATGTCTTTTCTCTACTGCTGGGGGAGCTCGGTGCTGAGGGTGGCTATGTGTTAGCTGCTGTTGGGCCAGGCAGGGGTGCTGTGGTTTCCGTAGGAGGCTTGGGTGTGAAGCTCTTCCCCCTTTGTGCTCGGGGGGCTCCATCCTGCTGTGTCTGCCCTGCTGAGGGGACCTGTGGGGGCAGCTCATGGCAGCCATCAGCCCCCAACACCTCCAAGCTCCCTGTGGTGGTGGTGGGGCTGCTGCTGGTGTCTGGGAAGAGCTTTCTGCAGCCAGGCTCCCCCAAAGGGAGTTGGTGCTGTGAGCCTCAACCTGGGCCTCATTCTCCTTCCTTCTTCCTCTGGCTGAGTTTCCCCCCTCAGCTAACTCTGCCTGGCCTTTCTGTGGACTGCCTGGTGTCTGTTGGTGAAGGAACTGCTCGAACCTCCTCCAGTAGGTGAGGCTCTGGGACTAGCACCTTCTGGGAATTGAAAAGCAGGAGTTAACATTTAATACAGTGACAGCTTGTTGCTGGTGTTTGGCTGGCAGTGACTGTGTGGGGCCTGGGGATGGTTTGTTCATTAGGGTGCCCGGTACACGTCTACCTCTGACACCACAGGTACATTGAGACTGAAATCCATTTGTCTTAAGTGTGTAGGGAAATTACATGTGTGGTTTGGACACCACCTTAGTGGGGCTCAAACAGCAACCTGTTCCAGAAAGGAACTATCACATTCCTTTCTGCCATTTCTTTTATTCCTACTCTCTGACCGAGGACCTCATGGTGTGCTGCCTTTTTCCTGGTCTAGCAGGAAGTCTGGTCTTTGTTCTGGGCCTGGTTCACAGAATGCTGCCAGGTGCTCTGACTGCAGTATGTGTGTGCATAGAGCTGTATCACCTTGCCCAAGGCAGAGCTCTTTGGATTTGGTTGGGTCTGTGGCTCCAGGTCAGGTTTTCACTGTTAAAGTAGGCTTGTGCTAATCAGAGTACTTCTGGAGCTTGATAAGGGCAGAGCTGCCTCCTCCCTCGGAATGGTGAATAGCTTTTAACAGATTGAGAGCTCTGCTTGTAATGGAGATGATAGCCAACAAGCCCTGCTACTGGCTATGAGGATCCTTAATCTAGCTCCCTCTCTGTAAGTAAAGTTTGTTTCCTTTTCCAACTTTATTTTTTGCCAATATAAGAGTTCATACAGGGCAGAAAAGGTTTCTTAGCTGACATCCAGGAACAGCTGATACATCTCAGAATATCTTTTGCAGAACACTTTTGCAATCAATTCCACTTATTGTAGTCAGGCAATCTCTCAAGTGTGTTTACAGCTACCAGAAGCAACAGAACTTGAGAGGAAGTAACAGAAAGCAGTAGCTGATCGGGGTTTTTCTTTGAGAACATATGGGTTGGAAGGGACCTTAAAGATCAATCAGTTTTGACCACCCAGCCATGGGCAGGGATGCCACCCACTAGATCAGGGTGCTCAGGGCCCCATCCAGCCTGGCCTCAGGCACCTCCAAGGATGGGGCATCCGCAGCTTCTCTGGGCAGCCTGTGCCAGTGCCTCATCACCCTCTGAGTGAAGAATTTCCTCCTAACCTCTAATCTAAATCTCCCCTCTTTTAGTTTAGAGCCATTCCCCCTCATCCTGTCATCTGAATGCACAAAAAGTCTCCCTCCACCTCTTTTACAAGCCCCCTTGAAGTACTGAAAAGCTGCAATGAGGTCACACCAGAGCCTTCTCTTCAGGCTGAACAGCCCCAGCTCTCTCAGCCTTTCTTCACAGGAGAGCTGATCCAGCCTCTGATCAGCTTTGTGGCCCTTGTCTGGACCCACTCTAACAGCCCCACATCCTTCTTGTACTGGGGGCCACAGACCTGGCTGCAGGACTCCAAATGGGGCCTCCCACAGGCACAGTAGAGGGGGACAATCACCTCCCTCCACTGCTGGCCTCTCCTTTTGATGCCACCCAGGCTGTAGCTGGCCTTCTGGGCTGCACTGGGACACAGAGCCATTGACCACTGCTCCCTGGGTGCAGCCTTCAAGCCAATTCCTCACCTACTGAATGGCCTGTCCGTTAAGTCTGTATCTCTCCAGTCTGGAGATCAGGATGCCGTGTGGGAGCACATTAAAGGCCTTTACAGAAGTTCTGAGTAGGTATTGTTCAGCAAAAGTCCTTTCATAATGTACCCTGCTCAGATATTTTCTGTTGGCTAACTGTATTGTAGGCTGTTTTTAGATATCCTTCCCAGCTCCCAAACATGCTTACCATTATAACAATGCTGTCATAGCATTTTATTGCTTTAGGACTGCTTAAACTTAGAAGTGTGAAGGTTGTGTGTGGTTTTATATATATATATATATATATATATATATAAACATATACACGCAACAACTTTTCCATGCTGTTCTGGATGTTCAGCTCATCTGAAAGTCAAAAACTCATCTGAACCCAGGCTGCTCAGATTCATGGAGAATGAAAGTTAGCAGGTCAAGCCACTCCAAACATTTTAAGTGCCCTCCCAGTTTCCTCATACGTGGCCTAGTTAAGCAAATGGGAACTCTCCCAGTGGTGTCAGTATAAAAAAAAAAAAAAAAAGGAAAAACGCTGAGTCAAACCAAGAGGTGATCTATTTCTTCCATGTAAGATCTTCTTCCTCTCCCCCAATATGTGCAGCATTTAGGCCAAGTTCAGGCTTTAACAAATTTAGGTTGTGTACCTGTCCCGCAGATACAGAACCCAGAAAGCCAAGTCACTTGTCTGAAGTCCTAAAAGAAGCAGCCACTTCAAAGGCCGGTCCTTTAGCATCCTCCTTCCTGATGACTGCAGCAATTAACCTGCTTGCCCCTCTGTGGGGGTGCGCAGCTTGCAATGGATCTGCAGCATGGTGTGGGGCAGCACTGCTGTCACAGCAGCCCTAGCGATAGGGAGAGCTCCAGTGTAGGGGATTTCCAGAGAACAGGGAACTGCCCTTCCCTAGGGAAAGGAGCATCAAAACCCTCTGGTTTGCAGGAGAGGAGGTGGCAGAAGCTCCAAAAAGTTGCTAGCCCCTGGTCAAACATGGGGCTTTCAGACAGGCACGGAGAAATGAAACCTGTGAGCTCAGTGCACTTGGTGTGACACCGATGGGTTTGTGTGGGGTGTTTGTGCCTCGCTATTTCCCAGCCCAGGGAGCAGCCAGCTCCATGGCAGGAGTGCAGGAGGAGGAAACAGCCCTATTCCCACCATGAGAAGCCCTGGTGCAGAAGCCCTCAAGGTGCTGAGGAATGCAGGCTGCCCAGGAACAGCAGAGCCAGCAGGACTCCTGCGTACCCAGATGCAGCAAGTCCTCTTGCAAATCCTACGGTGAAGCAACCGGAAAGAAATCATGGTGTTCGGTATTTCCTGTCCAATTTCAGGTGGGATCCTTCTGGCTTCTTCACAGGAAGGTGATTTATTACTTGAACCTGAAGGTTTATCTTGCGTCTGTACCAGGGAATGTCTATGCAGAAGTCCATACCTCCTGGAAACCCCTGGCTGGTGCTTGGGCATGATGGTTTCTAACAGCAGTGAGTTTTACAAGCTTGATCCTTGTTCTTGGCTTGAACCACCTTCCTTTCTCCTGCAGGCAGGGTACAAGCAGCTCCAGATGCAGCGCTGAAGCCCTTTCCTATATTTCCCTATCATACTCTTTTTGTTGCAAGTCATTTATTTTTCCACGCAACCCTTTTAGCTCATGCCTCACTTGAAAGCTGCTTTGAATTTCAATTCACAATTATTCAGCTTTTTCCACACCTACATAGCACCTTTGCTTTAAGCTCGTACATGATGTTCTGCTGTCTTTAAGTGCACAGTAGCTGCTAGGGCAAGAAAATGCAATAAAAATGAGCAAGTTTACCTTGTGGTATGTTTGAAGAGAGTTAATTGAATTAAAAACTCTATCAGAAAAAATATACAGGTTGACTAGCAGGCAACAAGTGACCAGTCAAATTCATTTTATGCTCAAAGACCAAACTTAGACAGAACTTTGAGTTTTTAAACAGAGTGGGACAGACAAAAAGCAGGTAGAGGTGTTCAGTGGAATCCAGCAATAATGCCACTGGACAGAAATTTATAGTGCTTTGCAAAGCATCAGAATATAGAATATGAAAAGAACAGAAGATTTCAAAGTTACAGAAAGGTATTTAAAATCAACTTTTTGTGTGATTTAGAAAAAGGTTATCTGACTGTTCTCTTCTTTCTTTTTTTTTTTTCTTTTAGCAACGTTTGGAAGAGCTCTAATGAGTTGTACTGTGAGAAAGTGCACCCTGCAAAAGCCACATCCCTGAAGGACCAGAGCAGGGCATTTGGTATGTGCTGGGACATCAGGAAGGGAAAGGGCACGCTGACCATGCCCTGCTGCTGGCTGCGAGGCTCACACAAATTGAACGGGTGAGAACTGAAGCCTCAGCTGCACTCAGTGCACCAGGCTGGGGGTTCCTAGGTGTCTGTGTACCCCAGGGAAACTGTCCTGGAGACATTCCTGCGTGCAAAAATGAGAGAATGAATAATATTCTCTGCTGCAAGTGGTGCTAGGACAGATTCTAGGCTGCTTTTGGTGCTGTCTGACAGAGGAGGGAGCTGTTAGCTCACCACTGACCTGGCTGAGCAAGCAGATGCCCTTCTGGCCACTGGCTTAGCTCCTGGGCAGCCCACAGAGGGAAGATATCAAATCAGACCTGAAGGAGGTGGGCGCTGGCCTGGATGCAGCTAAATGTCTTGCTTCAAGTGCCTGTCCGGTGTGGTTTGTGTGTCTGTACAGGGAAAATCCCCAATAACTGGTCTGCAGGGTCAATGGGAGCAGGGGGCATTTGAAGCTGGTTGGAAGAGGAACGTTTTGGCAGCAGGGTCTTGAACTCTGTTGTGAGAGAAAAGCTGGGCTAGACTGGCCTGAGGTTGACTCAGGCCAACAAGGACGGGTTTGAAGCAGGATCCCGATCTGACTTGATCTGCCTTTTCTCCCAGTGCAACTCATCAGCAGCCTTCCCGCGTCAGCCAGCAGCAGTGGTACAAAGCATGGCTTAATTATAACCCTGAAAGAAAAAGGATTTCTTCATGAGATGTTGCTTCACGGCTGCTGGTGGCAGAGCTCCGCACGAGCCGAGTTGTGCTGGTTTGGCAGGTAGGTGTGGTGGTGATGTGCACGCGTGGCTGGGCAGTGGGCTCTGAGTCAGAAGCTCCTGGTGACGTTGCTAAATTCAGCGTACCACAGAGGTCTTTTTCTACTTCACACTGGAGCTGCTTTGATGCAGCCTTTCTACATTCAGAAATATGGCTCAGACCCAGCTCTTGTGAGTCACAGGTATTCATTCTTACTTGCCTTTTGCCAAAGCCTAACGAAAAAGTGCTGTCCATGTTACATGTCTGTGGTCTGGTTTCCACCATGCTCATCTTCTGGCAGCAGTTAGGTGACAACAATTAAATATCAAGGCAGCCTGTCTTCCTAGCCGTGATGCAGTGCTTTATTTCTCCCTCTGTGGGGATAGTCTGGATGTCAGATGACTTTCAACTATGTAACCTGGGCCCCAGAAGGCAAAGTCAGGGGCTGAGAGAATGAAGAACTGCCCACTGCAGGAGAAGATCAGGTCTAAGACCATCTAAGGGACCTGAAGTCCATGGGACCTGATGAGATAGACCTGTAAGTCCTGAGGGAACTGGCAGATATAGTTGCTAAGCCTCTCTCTGTCACATTTGAGAAGCTGGGGCAGTCTGGTGAAGTTCCCAGGGTCTGGAAGAGGGGAAACATAATCCCTATTTTAAAAAGGGAGAAAAAGAAGACCCAGGGAACTACAGGCCAGTCTCACCTCTGTGCCCAGCAAGGTCATGGAGCAGATCCTCCTGGAAACTCTGCTGAGGTCCATGGAAAATAAGGAGGCGACTGGAGACGGCCAACAGGGCTTCACTAAGGGCAGATTGTGCCTGAAAAATCTGGTGGCCTTCTGCGATGGGGTTAGGGCATTCACGGGTAAGGGAAGAGCAGCTGCTGTGGCCGACCTGGTCTTGTAGGAAGCATTTGACACTGTCCCCCATGATATCCTTGTCTCTGAATGGGAGGGATGTGGATCTGATGGATGGACCAGTCAGTGGGTGATGTGGTCAGCACACTGGAGGGAAGGGATGGGGATGTCATCCAGAGGGACCTGGATAGGCTTGGGAGGTGGGCCTGGGTGAAACTCAGAGGTTCTGCAAGGCCAAATGCAAGGTCCTGCACCTGGGGCTGGGGCAGTGCCAAGCACAAACACAGGCTGGGTGACGAGACAGAGAGCAGCCTTGGAGAGAAGGATTTATGAAGGCAGGCTGAGAGAGCTGGGGCTGTTCAACCTGGAGAATGGAAAGCCCTGGGGAGACCTGATAGTGGCCTTCCAGTGCCTAAAGGGGGCTGCAGGAAAGCTGGGGAGGCACTTTGTCAGGGAGTGCAGTGATAGGATAGGATAATGGCTTCCAACTAAAAGAGGAGAGATTTAGATGAGACAAGTGAGGAAGTAATACCAAATGCCATATGAACAAATCTTTTTTCTCAGCACAGAATCATCCAGGTTGGAAGAGACCTCCAAGATCACAGAGTCCAGCCTCTGACCTGACACTAACAAATCCTGTTCAACTTTCCCCAGGGTACTGGTTCTAGAAATCATCAGTCTTGCCTGCACCAGGTTCTGAGATGGTTTGAGTTGATGATAAATCTTGTATGCCTTGTACACCAGTGACTGATTCACATCAGCTCACTTGATCACTTATTCCAGGGAAGTACCACGTCAATTTGCCAGCATTCTGTCCCTGACACAATAAAATGCTTGTGAATTCAAAGCTTTTGGAACTCAGAATGGAATTTTCCTCTAAAATTGTGCATGTTGAAATATGGGAATCATACAGAGAATTGCTAGACTATTTGATATGAGAAGAGTTTTTAAAATTAATCACTCAGTTCAAACAGAAAACTTTATTTTAGGCAACTCAGTTCAGACTAATGTATAGTTGCATAAAAAGTTCCCTGAGAAAAATTGAGGCATAAATTTGGCATTTTATCACTCAATTTCATGCTGAGTTTCCTAGAAGAATATTTCAGTTTCAGTAAGTAAGAAAAGGACTGTATCTATCTGGAAAAAAAAACAAAACAACTTTTTCAGTTAAAGACTTAATGCAATCCTTTTGTGTTTTTTTTTTAAAAAAAAAAGGACAAGAAGCAGAAGATGCAGGAGCAAATACTGCAAAGACAAAAGACTTGCCCTCTTGTATAGGGGAGAAAAGGTTTTGTAGCTAAATGGGAAAAAGCCTTGCTTCCAGCTTTCTGAGTTTTGGATCAAGTCTCTGTGGGGTGCGCATCACTGGGCCTCCCCAGCCTCTGCACAGTGTTGCATTTCTTCACAAAAATAGGTTTGGTACTGAAGTAAATGGATAAAAATGTGGGAGAAGAACTTGGGGTGAGGGGATGCAAACTGGATGCCATCCTTCTGGTGAATGGCTTTGGGTTAACTGCTGCCACCAGGCACCTCAGCCATGTCAGCATGGACAAGCCTGTGTTCCAGGGCTGAAGGCCCTGTGCAGTGATACTCAGCAGTGTCCTCGAGGCTCACATCAGTCATTTGTAGGTACAGTGTCCCTAGAGTTGTCCCCAGAGGTGGCGAGCCATCCTTCCACAGCCACTCAGTAATCTGCCATCTCCTCACTGCGAGCACCTCTCTGTAGCCCCCCTGGGAGCAGCTCTGACCTGAGCAAGGCAGAGCCCACCCAAATTGAACTCTGAGGTTTTTCAGGAAAGCTTGAGAGAGCCCTTGGGGATTTTCAGTTTTCTGTTCTCTGCCACAAATTCAGCTTTAGACTGACCCCTGAGGGGCAGCAAGGACCAGTGAAATGTCACAATGGCCTCATAAAACTTCTTGAGAAACTGTTTTACCTGCCAATGTCAAGGCAAAGCACTGTGCAACTTTGAGCCAAAATAAAACTTTATTTGGAAATTCACCTCGCCTCAATTTCTGACTTTGCAGATGAGAGGGGCAGTTTCTGAATGATATCCTGTTCAGAAAATCTGACTACTGTCAGCAGAAAATGTGCATTGGCAGTTTATGTACTTTCTGCCAGATTGGTCCCTTATGACTGGGCTTTTTTGCACTGAAGTGTCACAAAATATTCATGACATGTTACACATTTGTCCTCCACTGCTTCTCCTGTCTTTTCTCTGGGCTGGATCTCAGTCCTTACCCTTTTCCAGCTTTCTCTATTGAGACTGCAACAAACCCCAGCAATTCTGAGCAATCACTTACACAGCAGGTATATTTTTTTCTCTAAGAGTCACCAAAATGGGTGGAATTCTTTCCATTTTCCTTACATATTTGAGCCTGAGTTAGTTGTCTAGATTCCTAGTGTAGGAAAGGCAGAGACAAAACTGAGGCATGGTTTACCTTAGCCTTAAAAATGTTTGTCTGGAGATGCCTCTGACTGAATAGGCATCAATACAGCAACACCGTAACCTACACGGGTGTGAATGTAATATTATTGTATTCATGGGTGTGAATATAATATTATAATACAAGGGTGTGAATAATCAGGAATTCTTGATGTCCACTTGGAAGAGTTCCCACTCCTCAGGTTCACAGCAGAACCCTGTAGGTGTTCTTTAGCCAGAAGAGGCTCCTGAATTATTTTTTTCAGGAGAGTTTTTTGCCAGGAGGGAGATGAAAATCTTAAAAATGTCTGTCATCCTTAAGTTTGGAATTGCTATTGTAGTGTAATTCTTCACACAGCTGACAGAGAGCTTTTTAAAAGCACTATTTACATGTGTGTAGTAAAAACAGGACCGCAACCTGCTTGTAAGAGCTTCATTTTCAAGTTTTGAAGTTAGCAATTGAGGTTGGGACAGGTGTACCTGTTCGTTGCTCCTTCTTCAGTTGCTCTTGTAAAGTTGAATAAGAAAAGCTGTCAGTGGAGCAAGTTCGTGCTTTCCGTCTTCTGTCTAGATGGAAAATGGAGGAATACTCTGGGTAACGTGTCATGTTTTCAGAAAAAAAAAAAAATCTAAACCTAAATTTCACGTAGAAGAAAGTGGGTTAAAAAAAAAAGGCAGAAAAGCCTAGTTTGTATACGTGTATTCATTTGTAGCTCAAAGGTGATATAAGATTGTACTCAGGGTGAAGAAGGAAGTACACAATTGGTGCTGAGATGTTGAAAGTTGAAGGCATGCCCCGGGAGGAGAAATTTAGAGAATATTTCATTGCAAATGGTCCTACAAAATACATTTCCACCAGGAGAAGGTGCGCATAAACCCGTTCTTCATGTGCCTGTGTGATACAGGACACAGCAGGAGGCACAAATGTTGAGAGTGCAGAGTTGAGAACTGTTTTTGAGGGAGTTTGATGCTGGATAATGCATCCCTCCGAACTTGCAAGTGATCTGCATAGAAAATCAAAGCCACGTTCAAATGCGGTTGCTGACCGATTGATTGCTCCCCCAGTAGCCACCAGGGGAGATGTAACATCTAAAAGAAAGAGAAGAAAACTCTGTCATGATTTGTTAAGTAAAACAACGTCTTAGTTTCTCAGTAAGTAGCTGGCAGTCAGAGGTGCGACATCCTGATCTGCATCGATAGCAAAAGGAGGAGCTCATGGGCTAGAGCCTGCAACTGGTTTTCTTCAATAACTTCCCGCAGGTTGGCTTTTAGCATCCATGGAAATTCCCCGTGACAGAAGTCAGGATTAAGACCAAGGGCCTAGCAAAACCCATGGAATAATCTGTCTAATTCTAGGCATTCCCACTCCAAAATACTTAGTCAAAATGGAGTAGGTGTAGAGAAAGGGAATGGGGACTGATTCATATGAACACTTTTTTTTTTCTTTTATTTATCCCAGCAAAATGAAAGCCACAATGAGGTGTTTCCCCTTCAAGTATTTTAAATAATTACACTCACCGGAGAATGAAGTATAAATGGAAGAAAAGGTTTATTTTCAAACCAATGCATTGGTTTGAAATAAAAGTGTGTTGGGAACATCCTACTGACCCCCATCTGACTGAAGGATTTGGAAAAGCTATTTTCAGGAGCAATGAGCCTGGTTACGTAAAAGTTATCAAATGGGAAATTGATTGAGAAATCTTAGGGTGCCGTGCATCGGACCAAAAAGGACTGGTCTCTGAACAGACGATTCCTCCTGGTCTTGCTGCTGAAAGTTTCTGCTGCTCAGGATGCTGCACAGGCCTTGCTTTGGTGAGGGGATCCTACCCTGTTCAGGTTCATGGGGATCTGAACGCCGCTGTGGTTTGGTTGCAAATCCTGGAAGTTTGGGGGCAGCCAGGTCGTGTTAGGGACAGTGACACCGCGTCCCTGGGTTGCTCTGAGGAACATTGCTTTGGGGCTCAGAAAGAGCCCTGGGTTCAGCCTCTGCAGGCAGCCTCCCCCTGCTGGGTGGGTGCTTTCCATGCGTCTGCGCTGCCCTCCTTGTCCGAAGGGACCAAGTGCTGGTCTCTGCTTATCAGTGCTGGTGTGGAGCTGCTGTGTTGCAGGAGGCTAGGAAGGAGTTTGGATGGAGTCCTGCTGGTTTGGAAATTCCCTGGAGCTGCAACTTGTCCTGACCTCTTGCCTGCCCCTCCAGGGTGGGTTTTTCCGTGCTGTTCGAGCTGTTTGTCACCACGTTCCCAAGGCAGTAAGCATCCTTTCCATGTACATTTGCTTCCATTGTGTCCCATGTGCACTCCAGCAGGCCCAGCTCACCTTCCCCTACCAGAAAAAGACACAACGGAGGGGCAGGATGGATGCTCAGCTATGCTTGAACTCGATCCATCCACACTGATGATCCTGAAGGCCTTTTCCAGCCTAAACGGTTCCGTGACCCTGATGGGATATAGATGGGAGGGTGGGAGCAGGGGACGGGGATCCAGGGAGGGAAAGCCAGGATTTGGGCCACAGCTGGGGCAGGAGTCCTCCAGGGGTTGTGAGGGTGGTGTTGAGGCTGTGTGGAGCCCTGTGTGGCTCAGGGGCGACCTTATCGCTCTCTACAGTTACCTTAAAGGAGGCTGTAGCGAGGTGGGGGTTGGCCTGTTCTCCCATGTGCCTGGTGACAGGACGAGGGGGAATGGGCTTAAGTTGCACCAGGGGAGTTTTAGGTTAGATGTTAGGAAGAACTTCTTTACCGAAAGGGTTGTGAGGCATTGGAACAGGCTGCCCAGGGAGGTGGTGGAGTCACCATCCCTGGAAGTCTTCAAAAGACGTTTAGATGTAGAGCTTAGGGATATGGTTTAGTGGGGACTGTTAGCGTTAGGTCAGAGGTTGGACTCGATGATCTTGAGGTCTCTCCCAACCTAGAAATTCTGATTCTGTGATTTGGGGCACATGCGGGGCATCGCTGCTGGGCTGGAGCCAGGGCCCCTCCACACGATGATGACCCCCAGGCTCACAGAACATCCTGCGCTGGGAGGGAGTCGCTGGGCTACGGTGTCCAGCTCCTGGCCCCACATGGGACCACCAGGACCACCACAAGAGCTCCATACAGGACCACCAGAGAGCTCCCCACAGGACCTCCAACCCTCACCCCGAGAGCTGCGAGCGCTGCCTCAGCCCCCCTTGAACCTGCAGCTCGGCGCCACTACCTTGGGGACCCCTTTGGGCACCGCTCTTGCCCTCAGCCCCCGTCCCCCCGTCCCTCAGCGCCATCCCCGGGCTCCCGGCCCCTCAGCGCCTCGCCCAGCCCCTGCCGCTTGCCGGAAGCCCCTCCCGGGTTCGGGGCGGGGCGGGCCGCAGCGGGGAGCTCGCCCGGCCGAGGTGGGTGCCCGGGGGTGGAGGAAGGGGGGGACACGGGGACAGCGGTGGCGGTGCCACCCGGGGGCCGCCCGGGGCCGGCGGCGAGCTCCGGCTGCGGCGCTTCCCGGTGCGGGGCCGGTTCCGGGAGGCCGGGCCGGTGGCTGCGGGCTGGGCCCAGCCGGGCTGAGCCGAGCCGGCTCCGGTCCCTCCGGGCTGGTGGCGGCCTTGGGGGGGTCCCCGTGAAGCCGGAGCCATGGTGGGACCGGGCCCTGCCCCCTCGGAGCTGCCCCGTGCCCGGCTCCTGCCCCCCCCCCCCCCCCCGGCCCCCGGGGCTCCTCTCCCCGTGGCCGGGCCCGCAGCGCCGTGGCCCCGCTGTGAGGGGACTTTGTGCCGGCAGAGCTGGTGGCTGGGGCTCTGCCGAGCCCGGAGGAAGTGCTGACATTGATGATTTTTATATTTTCCTGTTTTGCAGACGCGGGGGGACGAGGCCGCGCGCTGCCGCCGGGCTCAGTGCCCCGCAGCCCAGGTGAGCGGGGTCGGGGCTCCAGCCCCGTTTCCCCCCCCCACACACACACCCGGGGCCACGCGTGCCCCTAACCGGGATGTGGCTTTTGGTGCCTGGTAAAGCCCAGCCCGCCGTCACCGAGGTGAAAAGCTTGTTTGGGACTGAGCGTGTTTATCGGGCAGAGCTCAAGGTGAAGCGTTTGTTTGCGGTCTGGGTTTGGAGCCTAGCTCCCCATAGCAGTCCCCCAGGACCCTGTCACCAGCGCTGGGTTTCAGGGGAGAGCGAAGCACAAACAGCTCCAAACAGCTCCAAACAGCTCCTGCCTGCTGGGCCCCATCGCAGCTCCCAGTTGTGCTGCGGGCAGGACCTTTGGGGAGCTGCTCCCCCGGCTGCTGTGCCACGCAGGCAAGCGCGGGGGAAGAAAGATGCCAAACAAAATGGGAAGCCTTGGCTGGGGTGTTAAAAACTTCTAGGTGGAAAAAAGCCGTCCCAGGAGTTGGGGATGCTTCTCTAGCTGGGTGTTGTTCTCCTCCTGAGCCTCCCTGTGCACCTGGATCCCCACACACGGGGCTGAGCTCTGAAGCAGCTCCTTGCTCAGCCCCTCGAGGGCCTGGGCTCGAGGTTTTTTGTCAGTGGGGCTGCCTTGGCCATGATGTAGGGTCTGGTGTGTGTAAGCAATAAATTACTTGATTAAGGACCCGTAATCTTTAGCATAGTGTTGTACATCTGCTTGTGGTCTGTGCAGTGACAGGGGCTCGCTAGATTGCTTGCGATCTCCCTTGGGTGCGGTGCGAGGCTGGAGGCGAGCAGCTTCACTGGTTCCTGGGCAATGGGGCCGGCGCCTCTCTGTCCCCACCCCTATAAACACAGAAATCCCAGGAGGCACCAAGGCAATATAATTGGTGTCTGGTGACCAAGCTGGAGCAGGTGAGCACGACCGGGGATCTTTCTGCTGAATGCTTTGTCCAAGCGCAAGCTTAACTCCCGCGCTCTTCCCTCTCTTCTCGCCGCTGTCGTGCAGGACCTATGAAGCACCAGGTGTCCATCATGTCCGACTGGGTGCTCCTCGGGCTGATCGCGGTGCTGGTCGTGCTGCTGCTGCTGACCGTCTTCGGCTTTGCTGTCTACTCGGGGCTCTTCACAGAGGTGGTGGTGAGCGCTGGCTCGCCGCCCATCGGCAGCATCACGCTGGCCTACAAGTTCAGAGTGGGTCCCTATGGCGAATCGGGGCAGCTCTTCACAGACGGCTGCAGCATCTCGTCGAAGCTCTGCTCCATCGGTGTCTACTACGACAATCCACACACGGTAAGCTTCTGCCTGCACGGGTCTGCATCTCGGGCACCTCCCTGGCGCTGCCTCGGGCACTTGCAGCTCACCCTCCTTCGGTGAGCGCTGGGGCTCGTGAGATCTCCAGGTCTGCGAGGGGCGATCTGGGCATAAACGCATCTGAAGGTGGGTGGTGTCTTGGATACCCCTCGCTGGAAGGAATGGGCAAAGCAAAGCTCTGGTGGCTCCTGCTGAGCAAGTTGTGCCCCTGCTTTGGTTGCGGGGCAGAGCCCAGTGCCCGTGGTCCCATGGCGATGTGTTCCCTGATGGACCTGCCAGCAGGCAGTACAGCCAAGGCTCCTTCTGCTCTATGGCTCCAGGCAGCTGGTGTCTTCAGCTTGCTGTGTCCCCATCCATGCTCCTCCTCCTGTTTCTGCCATTCCCTGGTGTTTCCAAGCTCCCCGTAGTCGTTTCATCCCTTGACAGTTGTTACCGAAACCCTCAGGCGAGTGCTGAGGGCTCCTGGCTGATGAAACAGGGGCTCCACAGCCTGCTTCAGGTGGGGAGGCGAGCAGCAAACGTGTGCTACTGGCCAGAGCTCAGTGCTCTGGAGACACAGAGAGCAACAGCAGCGTCATAACTTACTGGGGGACGAGCGACGTGGCTGCCAGCTCTGGGTGGCACCGGGGCCTCCAGATAGCAGCATGCAGGCACCTGCCCAGCTCTCCAGTAATTCTGCAGTAGCTGGTGTGACCTTGGGAGAATGCTGCAAGGGAGGAGTGCCAGGAGGGGCCTGTGGCCCTGCACATGTGTTTGGGCGCCTGCGCTGGGGCTTGGAGGGGGCACAGCGGCTGCGCCAAGAGCTCTGGCTCCGTGCTGCTGTGCCATGGGGTATTGGAGTGCCTGGCTCTGCTTTAGGAGCCCTCCTGGGCTGGGTAGTGCCCGCCTCTGCTTTCTTGCTCCCAAAGGTTGGACCTGCTTAGATGCTTGTCCATGAAAACGTAGCTTGGAGGGGCCTTGTCTTGGCAGGTGGAGCAGCTGCAGCTGTTGGAAGGGAGCAGAGCTGTGCTTGGCACCGTCCCACCCCAGGGACTTGGTGTAGATGTATCTGTTCCTGCCCTGCTGATGGTGTCTCCTCCCAGGAGAGATGCTCCGGTGCCTTCAGCATCTTTGTGGCCCTTCCTTGGGCTCTCTCCAGTCTGTTTGTGGTTCTCTCACCCTGGGGAGCCCAGAAGTGGACCCAGCTCTCCAGGTGTGGCCTCATCAGCGCTGAGCAGAGGGGCAGGATCACCTTCATGAGCTGGCAACGCTCCTAACGCAGCCCAGGACACCGCTGGCCACCTTTGTCATCAGGACACAAGCCTGGCTCATGCTCACATTGGTGTCCACCAGCCCCCCCAGGTCCTTTCCTGCTGGGTCTCCTCCCAGCTGGCTGCTCCCCAGCACGTGCCAGGGCCTGGGGTTGCTCCTCCAGCCTGCCCAGGTCCCCCTGGAGGGCAGCAGCACTCTCCTGGCCTTGCAGGTGGTGTCCTGACCCCAAAAGCAGACCCGAGGGCAGGAGGCAGCAGAGGTGCCCCGTGTGTCCCACAGCATCCCTGGCTGTGCCCCCCTGGGTGTCCATGTGGTGGCTTGGAGTGCTGCAGAACCCCTGCCAGCACAGTTTGATGCGTCTTAATGGACGAGATTAATATTAATATCCCTTTTTTTTTCTTTTTTTATTCAATATTTAGCAGCCCAAAGGGCTTCTCCCACCTCTGGCAGGGACAAAAATAGCTCCTCAGCAGGGCCTGGATGTGGCGGGCGGGCGGGCAGGCGGCTGCTCCGCTCCAGCCACGCACTTCTGAAGCTCGGGGTGCGTGCTGAGGCCTCTCGCCTGCTGGGGCTTGATGTCCTGCCTGCCCAAACACCTGATGGCCAAGGCTGAAATGCTCCTGGTGCAGGAGGGGCTTTGCTCCCACCGTTCAGTGTCTGCAGGGTGAGGCAGCCGAACGTTTGCTGTTGACCACGTTCCTGTCTCCTTATGGATGCCACCCCTGGCCTCACCTCCTGTCCAGCTCAGCAGAGCAAAAGTGGCTGTTTTGTGGGGCTGACTCTCCTCGATTCAGCTGGGTCTTCCCCTGGGGATCCTTTTCTCTGGGCTTCCGCTCTCTTTGGGACAAATCACGCCCTCTCCTGCCCCAGCACCGCGGCGCTCAGCAGAGCCCGTCTGCAGCTCTCTCTTGCAGCACACGAGGGCAAGAGCGAGCCGTCTCGCCCGCAGACGGATGCTGCTGCTCCTGCTCTCTTCCTTCATCTTTGCCTCTGCTCACGTTTCCTCTCCGGAGCTTCGGCACAGGTGGAGTTGGAGGCACGACTGGGGAGCCTCTTCTGGGAACTGAGACCCTTGTGGGGCCAGAGCGGGGCTGTGGTGACGCTCTGCCCTCGCTGTTACCCTCCCTCTGCCTCTGTCTCCCTGCGAGAGCCTCACAGGCAGGTTCCCCAGCCTGTCTGTCTGTCTTGCTGCTGCTTTCAGGCATCCTGGTGGCTCCCGGTGAGTTCTGCCATCTTACACAGCGTGAGTTTGGAGGCTTAAGTCCTCCAGCTCTCCCTGGCCGAAGGCAGCCAGGTGTCAGCCGCTCCTGGTTGCTGGTCACCCTGCCTTCTGTCCACCCAGCAGGCTGGAGAGCTTCAGGAGGCAATTGCCAGGCTCTCCTGTTCCCAGCATGTTCCTGCAGCGTGCCACAGCCAAACGTGCACCTGAGCTGTGGTTTCCCTGCCCCTGAAGCAGGGCACTGCACTGAGGGGACACCGTGGGGGCGGTCAGGAGAGATTTTTTCTGCGTGGAACAGCTTTGGTCATGGTTGGGAGTGGGCACCTGCTTGCTGGGAGGCTCGGCTGGCGTTCAGCTGCTCTCTCCCCCTTGGCCAGGTCTCCCCGGAGAAGTGTCGCTTTGCCATCGGCCGAATCCTGAGCGAGGGAGACGCGAAGCCGACGGAGGAGCAGATCCGGCAGTTCCAGAAGTACGGCTTCAAGATCTTCTCCTTCCCCACTCCCAGCCACGTGGTCATGGCGAGCTTCCCGTTCACCACGCCGCTGTCCATCCATCTCGCCGTCAACCGCGTCCACCCCGCCCTCGACACCTACATCAAGGTAAGCGGCATGCGGGGGACACCCAGAAGCTGCCAGCATCCTGCCAGCAGCTGATGGGGCTGCTGTGAACCATCATCTCCTGCTGGCCTTCCCTTGGGCGATGCCGTTAAGATCTCCTTGTGCCACCTGGCAGGTTGTCCCCCAGCGGGGTGGCCTCCTGGTCACTCCTTGTCTGCTCTCCCCTTGTGTTTAGAAGCAGATTCTCCTCTGCTGGCTTGCTCGCGGGGCAGGGTGCTGGGGAGGGGACAGTGTTGAGCTCGTGGCTTCTCTGCCTGCCGAGTTGCGCCGCTTTCGTTCGTTCGTGTGGAAGCGCACTATTTATAAACTTGCTTTTCCTGGCGAAACTCCCAGCCCTGTGGGGGAGCCGTGCGAATCTCCCAGCCTGCGCCGTGCTGCGGGCGCGCTGCCTGGGTGCCAGCCCCCGGGCTGCAGCGGGCCGGGGGCTGCCCAGGATGTGCCCAAACCCCAGCCGTGGGTGCAGCTGGCCCTGCCCCGAAGGTACGTGCCGCTGGAGGTGGGGTTGTTATGGCCAAAAAGGGTCCTTCTGGGAGCACCTGGCAGCTTCTAAGGAGGACGCCCGCTTTTGGAATAAAATAATCCCTTGGAATCCTACGCAGCATCCGGAGCGGTGCTCAAAAAGGAGGGGATGCCTCCTGAGCTCTGTCTTTCCCTTTGTACGGGGCAGGCAAAGTGCTCTTGGGTGAACCTACCTGTCACTGACCCTGCTGGGTTTGCAGGAGCTGTTCAGCCGTGCAGGGAGCAGAGCTTTGGTCAGCCCTGGCGAGTTTTGGGGTGCGCCCAGAGGAACCCAGAACCCGGCGCTGTGGCACTGGTGTTGTGCCGCGCTGGCCAGGACCTGTGTCTCCTGTAAAACCCTGCTCCCGCACCTCCCCGTCTAGGGACAGGGAAGGCGAAAAAGGGGGGGGGAACTTTGATGGAAACGGGCGACCTGTGCCCAATTTGTGGTGGGAATGGGGGTTGCCATGGAGACGGCTGCTCCAAATAGCATCCTCCATCCCACCCCCGGCTGCCCGCTTCCCTCGAGCAACCCCAGACGAGACGGAGCTGCCTCATTTATTTGTTTATTTATTTATTTATTTGGTGCTGCGCCTGCTTGCTGCTGGTGCTGAGAGATGGGGGTCAGGCAGGGGGCGCGGGCTTCCCCCATCCCTGACAGTCACATCCCTCTCCCAGGAAGAGGGTGTGAAGGGGGACAGGGTGATGGGGCTGGCTCAAGGGGAGTCAGCAGGCGTTGGGGCGGAGGGAGGAGGTGTGGAGCAGCAGGGGAAGGGTGCAAAGAGGGCTCTGGGGTGGCAGAGAAAGGGGCAAGGGGCTGGAAAGGGATTCGTGGTGCTGTGCCGGGGTAAAGGTGCTGGGTTTATTTTTGCCTGGTGATCTCAGGAGAGGGCAAGTGAGCGGTGTTGCTGCCCGGGGGGCTGGCTGGCAGCACCTCGCTGCCAGGAGCTGCGTTCGGAGAAGCCCCAGAGACCTCGCTGGCTTGTTTTGCAAGTGCAGGTTATTTAAGGGATAGGCTGGGCTTGTTTAGCGTCCCTCCTGAGTGCTGTTTTCCAAACAGCTCCTGCCAAAGCCTCTCCCTGCTGCCAGCAGGGCTGCGCGGCGCTGTGCGGGGCGGTGTTCCTGCACCGCCTGGCTCCCTGCTTGGCTTCGCCACCTCGCTGCCTCCCCCCTGCTTTCCAGCAGCCTCCAGCTGGCCCAGCCTGGCTGCCTGCACGTGCCCCGTGCCAGCCTCGGGGTGCCAACACGCTGGGCTCCCTGCCCTGATTTTGGGGAGGTGGCAGCGGCTGCTCCCAGGTACCCCCGGCAGCTTGGGGACAGCTCCAGGGAGCCCCTGCGGAGCTGTTCCCCGGGGTGACCGTCCTCAGTGGCTCCGAGAGCTGCTCATTAAGCCGTGACATCCTGCCATTTCCAGCAGCGTTTATTCTGGCTCGGGTTTAATTAGCTCTCTGCGGCAGGCTGCGGGCACGTGCGCCGCTCCGGTGAGCCCCACGCAGCGGGCAGGCTGGCATCGCCCATCCCTGGAGCCCCACAGGCAGCCGGAGAGGCAGGGAGTCGCATCCCCGGGTGTCCTCTGGGGCTTGCAGCCCTCAGGACATCCTTGTTCAGGATGCAGTCACTTCTTGCCTTCCACTTTGATAAAGTGACTACGGAGAGCTTGTAAAGTCCCTCGCTGACACATTGTCCAACCTCTTCATAATTCCCAAGTCCCTTTTTTGACGTGTTCCCAGCTTGGGAACCTCACCGACATGCCCCTAGCAGAAGCGGATGCTTCGTTTCAGCCACAGTCTCGTTGCTGTAGGATGCTGCTCCGTGCCTGGCACATCCCCTGCCTCTGGCAGCTCCTTTGGCCTCCTTTGAGCTTGGGCAGCCCCAAGCTGCAGGCGAAACCCTTTGCTGAGCTGAGACCGCTCGGAGTTGCAGATCTATCTCTCCAGGGAGGATGAGGAGCGGGATATCTTTATCCAGAACTTACCACCAGCAAGCTGAGACTCGCAGCCCCCTCTGTCTCATCCCCTGGGCCCGGCAGGACTCTTCAGCTGACCGCCTCCCTCCTTGCACCTGGGAGCTCTCTCACATTGCTTGCAACCCGGCCTGGCTTCGCGTGAGAGCGGTTTCTTTCTTTCTTTATTTTTTTTAATTCTGTGCTTTGACCTCGTCCCCGTGATCCAGCCCTGGGTGGAGAATCGGAGGTGAGCTGTGTCCTTACAGCCAGCTCTTCACCCCGCTGGTGGCAAAGGTGGGCAAGAGCCAGGACCCTCTTCTCCTGCACCCTGCCCACGTTTCCCTCTTGGAAATAAAACCCACCTGAGATGCTGCTGTCACAGCGAAGGCTGCGATGTAAGCGGATGAGATTTGGGCTTATTTTAGGGGAAGACAATTTTAAGGACAGGGTCTGCAGATCTTTCCACCCATCCTCATCCCCCCGTCCCGCTCTCAGCGGCAGGCACCGGGGGTGCCTTGTGTGGGCGTAGCTCATCCTGGGGTTTTTCTCCCGTGTGCTGCTGGCAGCCGGGGCCGGGCACGGCGCTGCTGCAGCCCCCAGCCCTGCGTGGGCCCCCCCTGCCCTGCCCGCGGGTCCCGGTGCCCGTTTCCTCGCCTGCTGACAGCTGGCTTCTCGTGGCCGCTCGCTGCTAGCTGGCACCCCCCAGCTGCGTGTCACATCACATCGCTTCACGCGCTCGCAGCAGCTCCCATTTACTCAATATTTTTAGCAACACAGCCTCCCCGGGAAGTTTTCATCCTGCGAGCACGAGCGGCGCTGAGGTGGGCAGCGGGGAGAAGGAAGCCCGAGGAGTGGCACACACGGGGGGCAGCTCCCTAATCCTTACCCTCCGTGTCCTCCCCTGGCATCCGAGAGCTCTGTGCTGCAGCCTCCCACGCCTGAGCCGTGCTGCCCACCCCAGGACAGCCCGAGGACCTGGCTCTGGGCTTTCTGCGGGTGGAGAAGTGAGGGGCTGCGCTGTGTCAGCTCAGGTGGAGAGCCCTGGGCGCCTCTCGACCCATCTCGGGGCCAGCTCTGCACGCGGAGAGGTTCTGCATTTAACCTGTTTCCGCAGAGCGCCGCGCTCCTCCTGCGTGCCTAATGGAACATATGGGAAGCTGGGGCTCTGCGTCACGTCTCCTGCCACTCACAGCGGGCTTCCCAACTTTCCCACTCGTCTGGGAGAAATTTGGCAGCCCCAGGCCACCATTCAGCTGCTGGCACTTTGCCTCTCGTCCTGACAGGCGGGTGGCTGACCCGTGGCCGCGCGCTGGATGCAGTCCTCAGAGGCTGGGGCAGGCCTTGTGCAGGCACCTCCACCTCGCCGGTGTCTGCTCGAGTCCTCTGCTTCGCTCCTGCTACCTGGGGGCAGGTGTAAAACCACAGCTCTGGTGGCATCGCTGCTTTGAGCAGGAAAGAGGTTTTCTGGCCAGTTTCAAAGTCCCTGCCGCTGCGGTTTGTCTCGTGTGAAATCACCATTTTTTTTTTCCTGACTCAGAGCAAGCATCGACCCTAGACACACCTTCATTCACATCCCGGCTGGGGAAGCAGCTTGTGTGGGGCACGTGCTGCCAGCAACCGGGGTCATCCCCGTCCTGCCTCGTCCTGTGCTGTGGGAGAGCAGCCGCCACCCCTGGGGCTGGCGCCGCAGCGTTGGGATGAGGATGCTGAGGGCTTGGTGCTCTTGTGGCCTTGCCAGCATGAAATTCCCTTTCCTGGGAGGTGCCAGGCTGCTCCTGGCTGGGAAGGAACCGGTCTCCAACCGTGGAGACACCGTGGCCAGGGAGGAAGAAGGCAGCTCCTGGAAGGAGAACAACCTACAGGGGCCTGCCCTACCGTGCACTCAAAGCACGTGGATGTCACCGCTGCCCTACAGCCTGAAGCCTGCCCTGGTGCTGCTGGTGCTGCTCTGGGTGGGCATTTTCATCCCCCAGCGTCTCCCCAGAAGGCAGCAGAAGTTGCCTTGCTCTCCCAGCAGCTTGGCAAACCTCAGAGCTGCAGCCTTTAAAGGCTTACCCGGCCTTGCAGAGCTGTCACAGAGATGTGTCTGCTCAGGCACAGAGATCTGCTCCCCCATCGCCTTTGCTGCAAGGATTAATGATCACGGAGAAAGCCGGGGATGTCTCACATGGCTGTCCGAGGGAGAGAGCGAGCAGAAATGGCTTGCCTTGGGCAAAGAGGGAAAGTAAAATACTACAGTGCTTTTCTGTCAGATCTCTTTATCGACTCTATCCGTATGCATGTTCTCCCCTGAATGTATTTATAGAGCATCCCAGAGGATGCAGTCAGCTCAGAAGATTTCCTTGTCAGGCGTTTGAGGTGGCTCCAGCTCTCTGGGGCAGCAGCACAGTCCCAAACCTTTGGGCCTTACCTTGCCAGCTCATCAATTAATTCAGAGGTGAGAGCGGTCTGCCTCGCCACAATTATTTTAGCGGAGGCCTAATGAGTCTTTCCTGGGCTGGTTCTTCTCCGAACCCCTCTGAGCCAGGCTTTGCCAGATGTGCTGGCCTCGAGAAGCAGTGAAATGAACCCGAACAAACGTGAAACCGCTTCTTAGAAACCCTGCTCCTTCCCAGCGAGGCAGCCTGGCCCACTTTCCGTGGCTGTGAAGCTCCCGCTTTGAAACCTGCCGAGCCGCGAGATAACAGGCTTGAAAGCAGCGGCGTTTTTATGGCCGGAAAAGGGACGGCTGCGCTCTGACTAACCTGTGCTTTTTGGATTCTGCTTTGGTAGAAAACGCGAGGAGGAAGCCGGCGCCGTGCCTTTGCAGGGAGCTGAAGCGCAGGTGGCTCTCGAGGCTGGGGGTAGCTGGGTGGGGAGGAGACCACAGCAGGGTCCCTGCTCCTTGGGTCCTGCTGCCTTGCCCTCGGTGGTGGTCTCTGGGCTTGGGGCTGCACCATCACCCCCTCCTCGTGGTGGTTCCTGCAGGTAAGCCCCTTACAGGTGTCACCTCGGGGTGTGCCGTGGCAGTGTCCTGCCTTTGCGCCCTGACCCATCCAGCGTTTGCATTTCCTGGGCTCTTTGGTGCCCTGGTGAGCACGGGGAGGCCAGACGTGGTGCACAGGCCATGGGCTTCCAGGTGAAACCCAAACCGAGGTCCTTGTGCAGTTGGGGAGCACGTGAGAGCGGTCCTGCCCCCAGCTGTGCTGAGCAGGGAGGCACCACAGGAGCTGTGGGCTCACTCCTGTGGCGGGCGCTTGCCGCTTTCTCCCTGTCCAGGTGCACTCAGCTGGGATTTCTTTCTGCCAGGAGCTGATGGCAGCTTCTCCCCACGCTGAAAGGTGGCCATCCATCATCTGCTCCGGCCAGCTGCTCTGCCGCTCGTGCCACGCAGATTCACAGTTTGGGGTGAGATCCGTCTGCTGGCACGAGAGCCGGGCTGGGAGCTAGGGCAGGCTTAGCGAGAGGTGAGTGGTGGAGACGGGTTTTGCTCTGGTATTTCTCCGCTGGCCAGCTGGGGCGATGAGCCTGGGGGGCTGCAGGCCCTGCCCGCTGTGTCCCTGCTGGTTTGCATCGTGCCCACAGGAGGGCTGGAGAGCTGCAGGAAGGGAGCAGGCTCTGGGAAGGGCAAAGTCAGGCTGGGCTCTGTCCTTGCCTCACCGCTCCCCTTTCATCTGATTGATCTGCGCAGTCAAAGCCCTGAGCCTGAGCTGGCAGAGGAGAAGCAGCCAGGCTGCAGGGGCCGCCAGAGCAGCTGCCGCCCTCCCTCCCTGCTGCCCGTGGCTGCTGAAAAACAGCCTCCCTTGGTGTCTCCTCCACTCTGCCTCTGCCTGGCCTTCCAGCACCTGCCTCCCCTGTCTCTGTGCCTTTTGCTCTCGGCCAGCAGCATTGCTTGCGTTGGGGATGTCCTGGGGGGAGCCATGAACACGGCCGGCAGCTCTGGGGCTGTTAGCCAAGCTCTCCAGCACGAGTCCTTGCTGTGTTGGAGCTTGCCAGGGTCACCAGCTCTTTGCTGCTGGCCTCTCTGGACTGTCAGCTTTTTGGGAAGAGGTGCGAGATCTTGGACGCAACTCCTGGCTCTGAACACAGCTCTCCTGGAGCCTTGCAGGGAAATGTCCCTCTCTTTTGTTTACAGAGGCTGATAGAAATCCAGAAAGGAGCTCGTCCTGGCTTGCTGTTAAAACACTGGTCCTAAAAAAGGAGACAGCTGTTGCTCCATCTTCTTCTTTGGTGGCATCCCTTGCCTTCTAAATGAGGCGGCTGGGAAGGGCTTGTTTCGCTCCCCATGGTGTGTCTGGGAGGCAGCAGCCTTCGGGCTCTGCTCAGCACTGCCAGGGTCTGGGCCTCTGCAGGTTCAGCAAGGTGAAGTCCCTGAAGGACCTGCCAGCATATGGACACGAACAAGAGGGTTGGAAACGGCAGACTGGGACTGTTCCTGCCGTGGAAGGAAGGGCAAACACGCGAGGGAGTGGCGGCCCAGGACACGGAGTCAGGAATCCGTGGGGGTCGAGGCCACGGCAGGAATACCCACGGGAATTGGGAGCCCTCCTGGCTCTCAGCTGTGAGTTGGCCGGGGCTCAGCTCAGGTGCTGAGTCCTTTCCTGACGAGGCAGCGGAGCGCCCTGCCTTGACAAGAGGCGGATAAATTGCCACAGCTGCTGCTCCGGGCCGCCTCGCCAAGGCAACAGAGCGGGCGAAGCCATTTAGCGCTGCTCCAGTCATCCGTGATGGCAGAGATCATCGCGCCGACCTCTTCTTCGGCTTCGTGATTAATGCTGAAAAAGCATCCTCTGAGGGCTGGGAGGCGAGTGCTGGTCCCCGGGGAGCCGTGCTCTGAAGCAGAGGCAGCCCTCCAGCTGCGGTCCTCGCCCCCCGTGCTCTCACCCCCCCTCACCCAGGGCTGGCGATGAAGGTGACGGGAAGAGGAATCCAGGACGGGTTCCTCAAGTGAGGAGAGGTTTTGTGGATTTGCACAGCCAAAGTCCCACGTGAAAGTGGTGGGGGAGAAGGGAGAGGTGGCTGCGCTGCGGGGTTTCTCCCGCAGGAGCTGTGAGGAGGAGGAGGTCTGTGTCTGCAGATCTGTCTCCCCATCCCTGCACCCATCCTGCAGAGGAGGGCTCGTGGCTCCGTGGCAGCTTCCAGCAGTGACCGGCACCCCTGGGAGGCCCCGCGTGCCGGCTCCGGACCCACAAAACCCCACGGGATCAATTCTGTGCCTCGCAGCTTGGCCACGCTGCCAGCAGCCCCTTCCCGGTTCCCCGGGCCAGGAGCCGCCGATGTTGGGGCCCCAGGAGGCGCCGGGCGGGCGAGGTGTAAATTGCATGGCGGGCTGCCTCTGCCGAGGTGAAAATGAAAAATTCTCCCATTGCTCGAGCCGGGAATTTCGCAGCTCCCACGGTCCAAATGCTCTTCCCATCACCGCTGCGGAGAGGCGCGGGGGCTGCTTGTTGCCTGCCTGTCCCGGAACCGGGAGGGCAGCGCTCTTCCTGCGGATGGAAGTGGCTTTTCTGGGTGGCAGTGTCACCTCTTTCTGCAACACCTCACAGCCCGAAGAACTTGGGAGGGGAGAGAGGAAAGCGGAGCTGTACCCACGCTGGGGCCGGGCTGCGATGTCCCAGCAAGGAGCAACGTCACAGGATCTCAGAGTGCTTAAGGTTGGAAGGGACCCCCGGAGGCCACCCGGTGCCCCCCTGCTCCAGCAGGGCCACCCAGCGCACGCTGCCCAGGGCCACATTCAGGAGGCTGCTGGCTGGCCCCAAGGACTCACGGCCTCTCGGGGCAACCTGTGCTGCTGCTCCGTCCCCCCCACGGCACAGCAGCGTGTGCTGATGTTCAGAGAGAGCCTCCTGAGCTCTGCTTTGTGCCCGCCACTCGTCCTGTCCCTGGGCATCGCTGCCACGAGCCTGCCTGCAACGCCCCTGCACCCTTCTGGGGGTGATTTGAGACACGGACGAGGTCCCCCCGGAGAAATCCTGTTGAGGGGCGCTGCCGGGTGGTCCCCGTGGTGCTGAGATCCACGCGTGGTGGATGACACACCGTGCGTGGAGCGTGTGAGGAGAGGAGGAGGCTGTGGCACACAGCGCGCCGTCCCTGCCGCGCTAGCTGGCGGCTCGCTTTCAGCGTGCTGAGCTCGAGGTCTAATTTTAGGGGCTGATTTTAGGGCCCCCCAGCTCCAGGCGGTTTTGCTGTTCCTGTACATCCCAGGGCCCCTGGCCCAGCGGGGGCAGAGGCGAGTGGGATGGTGCCGGAGCAGCCCAGGTGAGCCCTGCAGCTCCCCCACCAGCCTGGTGCCCAGCCTGGGGGTTTATTGTCCCTGGCGTCCTCCCCTGAGGGTTCCTTGTCCCCAGGGGCTGGTGAGCAGCTCCTCACCACGGCCCGGGGTGGGACAGGACCCTGGGAACCACGGAGGGAAGGGTGAGCTGACAGACATCGCTGCGTGACCTTGAGGAGAGGCCGGTCCCTGCTCTGCCCTACTTGCTCCGGTCCTGCTGTCCTCGCCAGAAGCCCGCCCCGCTGCTGCGAGTGTCTCGCTGTTTGCATCTTGCTGAGCTCCTCCACCCATGCAAGAACGGATTTGCTCTGGCTCGAGGGCTCTGCCACGCAGATTCCACATCCACCTTGCTGCTCCATCTGTTGGCTTCGCCGCAGTCAGCTGAGGGGCTTCCTTCTCGCCTCCGAAGTGTGTTATTGCCTGTTGAGCTTCTGGGTTGTTTTGCCGTGTAGTTGAACCTTTCCAAACTCGCTGCCTGCTCACGCCTTCACCTTTGCCACCTTGCTTCTCCTCTGGGACCTTTGTCGAGGGTGGCCCTGCGAGGGGCTGGGGTGCTCCGGGAAGCAGTGCAGCAGCAGGGGCTGGCAACGCTACTCTGGATCGCAACTTGATTTGCAAAGGCATAAATTAGGCAGCTGGGAAAGCAGTGAGCTCATCCCCACCCGCGCACGGCGGCGGGGGCAGAGTGCTGGCGATGTCCCCTGGCTGGTGGCAGGCCCCAGATCTCCGCAGCGTGATGTAGCTGCCGGGGCCTGGCCCTAGGAGCTGGGGAGCTCTGTCCCCGTGGCACCCTCCTTCTCACTCCATCCTGCAAGCCCGGCGTCCTCCCATCCTCAGGCAGACGTTTCTGGCAGCCCTGGCACTGTGGAGCATCCTCACCTCTCTCCCGGACCTCTCACAAGCAGCTTTGTGCCAGGATTTCTGCACTTCGAGTGCATGGCAGGGACAGTGGTCGTGCTCGAAGGGCATCCCTGCTCTTGCTGTACAGTCAGGAGGGCCGTGACAGCAGCCTAGGTGAACTGTAGGGAAAGGCTGTGCTTTGGGAAGTCAGCTTGGGATGTCCTGCCCACTGCCCTGAGGTTTTAGGGCTGTCGGAAAACGAATTCAGGGAAAGCCTCTTTGCTCTGAGTTCCTTTGAATTGTTCCCGTCTGCATTGAGGGGGGCGGGGGGCAGCTGGATGCAGCCAAAAAACCTGCGAATCTTGGAGATATCCGTCTCGGGTATGTGTTGCAGCTACCTAAAATAGCACCACAAGCTGAAGTTGGGCTCGTGGTTGGTGGAGCAAGGGGCAGAGCGGCAGGGAGGATTCTTGCCTGGCTTGTTGCTTAAAAAGCAGGAGTGAGATGAGCCGCCCCTGCTCCGCTGCTAAAAACAGCCTGGCTTGCTTTTATTTAACCCGGTGCTGGTCTGTGCGGGTTTGTGTTTCACCTGCCTGCAAGTGGGAGCTCTGGGGGGCGTGTGGGCTGCCAGCCCACGCTGCTGGCCCCGGCCGTGCATCCTCCTCCTCCTGGGGACACGGTGAATGAGGGCTCCGTGCGGGCCCCTGGCGCCCGAAATAAAGGTCCTGGGTGTCCCGAGGAGGGGAAAGGCAGAGAAAAAAGAGCAAATCCGAAAGGGATGCTCTCGCTTCTCGCCCAGCGTGAGGCTGCCTGCCCTCTGCCACGGGGCAGCACGGAGCCTGGCAGGAGGCTGGGCTGCAGGGAGGGTGAGGCAGAGGAGGAGGGAGGCTGAAATGCCACGGCTTCGTCTCCAACACCCCCTGCCCTCACGCTGCTGAAAGGAGCTGCTTGAGCTGACGGGTCTGGATTATATTAATTAGCAGGGAAGCGCTCCGCCAGCTCTAGGACCGTGCTGGGAGGCGGGATGGGATGTGGCAGGGGATGGGATGTGGCAGGGGGTGGGATGTGGCAGGGTCTGCCCGAGGCAGCTGTGAGCACCCCAAAACCCCCCATCCGCTTGCCCCCTGGGTCTGTGCCCTGGCTCCTGCCCTCTGTGGAGGTCGGGCCCAACGGGAGCTCACTGAGACCAGGATTGCTGATGCCCGGGCTGCCTCTGTCTTTCAGGAGAGGAAGCTGTGCGCCCACCCCCGGCTCGAGATCTACAAGGAAGACCGCATCTATTTTGTGTGTCCCCTCGCCCGCCAAGGGGACTTCTACGTGCCCGAGATGAAGGAGCTGGAGAGGAAGAGCAGGGCAGTGGCGGCTGAGGCCGAAGACGCGCAGACAGACATCACAGGTACTGTGGTTCGTGTCCTCCTGCGGCCAGCAGCAGCTCACCTGAAGTGCTTGGCAACCCTCTTTCCATCACCTGGACTGGCGTGGCAGAGCTTAACCCACCCTGGGGGGACACGCCGTGCCTTGGGGGGCACGTGGTCCCACCCGTGGCAGGGGTCAGAGCTGCTCTCAGTGCAACCGTGGGGCCGGCACCAGTCCGCAGTTGTGAAAGCAGAGCTGGGTGCCGAAGCTTTCGGTTGCAGCTGGGCTTGTTTTTCTCCCTGTCACATACATCTTTCTTGAGCTCATCTTCATCTGTTACATGTTGGGATTGCGAAGAACTTAAATACCAGGTTTCTCTAGCTGGTGGCGGAGTTGCCCGCTAGCATCTGCTTGGAGAGATCTGTTGGAGCCTGAGTGTATTTATCCAGGAAGGGACCACAATCGCTGTGGGCGCGGAACAGCAGTGCTATAGTAACCCGAAATGCTAGCTGCCGCGCTCGGCCCACGTGCTCACATGGCTGCGAGATGCGGAGCCGTGCGATGGGCGGGCGGGGAGGGCTCCTGCCCTCGGCGGGGCCCCCACCCGTGCCTAACGGGCATGAAAAAAACATGACCGGAGCACGCCTCGCTACCTCGGGGGCGGTTTGGTAATTTTTTTTACACGTCTTCGGTTTTGGATCACTTAAATTCTTAATCGCGCTCGCCGTAAAAGCAAGCCTGGGAATTGCTTTCCGAGAGCTCTGTCCATTTAGCACTGAAATTAAGAGCCTAATTGGAGTGGCTTCCCAGCGCTTCGAGTCCTGGTATTTTCAGGGCACTCTCCCTGCTCTCCGCCGTTTTATCTGCGGTGTGGCTGCGGTGACTGCTCTGCGCCACAGCCCAGCTTTGCCACATCCCCAAACGTGCCACGTCCTCCCGGCACCTGCCCGCAGCCCTGCGCCGGGCTGGCTGTGTGCTGGGGTCACAGCTGCACGTGTGCCAACACATCCCGGTGCACAGCGCCATGCTGAGCCCTTGGCTGGCTCCCTAGGCAGCACCGAACCCACAGGTGCCCCTCGGGGTTTGCAGCCCCCTCTCCGCACGCCCTCAACAGAACCGATGTACCCAAAAGCTCCTTGAGGTGTGTGGTTCCTGCAGGGCTAGCCTCTGAGATGTGGGCCTGGAGCAACCCTGCTCGTGGGTCTGGGGGTGCTGGGAGAATCTGGGGATTTTCGGTGCCTCCCGGTGCTGCCTAGCGCTGCTGGATCCACGTGGCTCCTCTGGGGCTGGAGCAGTCCTGCAGCACAGGCTCTGCTGCTTGCCCTCACCTTTTGGCCGGTGCCATACTGCAGTGAGCGACTTGCACGCGCAAGAAAAGCTTTGGTTTGTTTTCTTGGACGTGCACGGCCTGGCCTTGGAGTCAGGGAAGGTGAATCTCCGACGCCTCGCCCTTCTTCACCTTTGGGCTCATCCTGCAGAGTGCCGGCTGCCTCTGGCTTGGGGCAAAAGCAGCGACTGTTCATGCACATGGAGAAGGAGCCGGGCAGTGCGGCCGCCTCTGCGGTGGCTCTGTCCCTTCTTTGCCATCATCAGGGTCATCAGAAAGACGGGAAGCATTTTTTGATGGCAGCTGATGGCTCTCCAGGGGCCAGTGTCAATCACGATTAGTTGTCTTCTACTTAATTATTTTCTGAGGCTTTAGCGCCGGGGTTGTGCTCTCCAGCACGGCCCCGCCACGGTGTGTGGACGGGGAGGCAAACAAGAGCAGCTTCTTGCCAGGGGCCTCCTGGCACAGGCAGCAGCAGTTTTGCAGCACGTGGCCTTGGCTGGGGTCTCAGGGCTGCTTTTCCCACCCCAAGCCTGGCCCGAGCCCGCTCTGGAGAGGAATTCCTCCAGCCTGGCCCATGCGTGCTGGTCCCCAAGCTGAGGAAGCCTCCCCTGCACGACGCCCCACACCCCAGGGGATGCTGTCCCTGCTCAGCCACAGGGATCCACCCGAGGACACCGTGGCCTGAGGTCTCCTGCCCCTTCCCTACCCGTGAGGGTTCCTGTCCTTGCCCCACGCGCCGGGGCCGTCCCCATCCTGCGTGGAGGGGCAACGGGCGGGTGTGCCAGCTGAGGCGACTCCAACATGATCAGAAGTGACAGAGCGGGGAAAAAAAAATGCCTGGCCAAAGGGAAGCGTGGCTATTTATTGTAGCCCTCGGAGCGGGGCTGGGACCAGGCTGCTGGGGGCAAGGGCAGATGTCTTCTGCGGTGCCGGCTCGTAGCAGAGTGCCAGCAGCTCCAGGTCGCCTTTATCCATCTCCAGCATCCCGAGCCAGTGCCCGTCTCCTGGCACGGTGTGGTGGCTGCCTGTACACAACAGCCCCCGGCTAAAACTGCCCCCCTTGGTGCAGGACGGGTGTTTTAGGAGGGACGTGGGGTGGACTCAGTGCAGCCGGAGCCCTCTTTCTCCCTCACCCTTTTCCTGTTAGTAATCACCAGGAAACATTGCACGTAACTGATGTAAAACAGGAGTTCCACGTTTTAGGCCCCAATTATCCCCAGTTTTCACCCAAAAGGATCGCTTCTCCGCATAAGGAACCCGTGTGGCTCCTCTGCGGGGTGGCACCGCGCAATGTCCCCACTGCTTCCTGTCCTGCTGCTGGCACTGGGCACCCTGGTGGCTTGGGATGATGGGGACAGGTCCTGCCCTGGGCTGGGTGACCTCTGTGCCGAGTGGCCAGGGCCCCGTGCCCTCACTGGTGCCGTGCTGCTGCCCACGGAGGGGCAGGAGGGTGAAGATGGGAAGCAGGGGGCGGCGCAGGCGGCTGGCGGGATGGGCGGCTGCTGCTGGCCAGCGCTCGCCGCTGTTGTCATAATTAACAACGTGAATCCGTGATGTCATAATTAACAATGATTAATGTTTTACAGGACGGCTTTGTCTCCCAGCTGGTTGCTCTGGCAACAGCACTCAGCTGCCGGTCTCAATCTGACACCCTTGTCTCGTTGTCAACTCTTTAATTGTGTTGGTGGCCCAGCTAATGAGATGGTGACACGGGGGGAGCTGGTGGAACGGGGCGCGTGGGCGCCTGCTCCCCGTCCCCAGGCTCCCCCGTCCTGCTCCTAGGACCCTGGGCCACCCCCTGAGGCGAAGGCTTTGGGTGCCCAGGGCACAGCACCTCCACCCCACCGCTTCCCTGGGGCACGCGGGGCAGGCTGGCTCGTCCAGCAGCAAGAAGAACCCAGGGCAAGAAGGACGGAGACGTACCGCAGTGCCCAGGGCAGGCAGCAGGGCTGCACTGTCCCCTTGGGACCAGTTGGCCTGCCTGGGTGCAGATCTGGGGGTGCCTGTGGGGCTGGCACACAGCTGGGCTTGTCACAAGCTGCTTTGTGCTTTGCTGTCAGGGAGCTGCTCCAGTCTGGCCATAAGGAAGCGGCCGCCACCGTCCCATCGCGGGCTGTGCGCCTGCCTGGGCCCTGTGGCTTTTTGGCAAACCACAGGACCGCAAGCTGTGGCCTGGGGACTCCGAGTTCCTGGTGGCTTCGGAGGCTGTGGCACCCACCCGTCCTCTGCTCCCCAGAGCATTCACGCCTCGCCCTTCTCTCTCCGTTCCAGGGGCTGACACCATGAGCGAGGCCAGCACCATCAGCATCGAGGCCACGACCGACAGCAGAGACACCTCGGTGGCCACCTCGGTCCTGCTGCCCTTCCCAGCTGGCCGGGGCCGGGAGGAGGCCGACAACCGCAGCGAGCACAGCTACAGCGAGTCCGGAGCCAGCGGCTCCTCCTTCGAGGAGCTGGACCTGGAGGGCGCTGGGGATGGGGAGGGTGCTCAGGGGCTGCTGCCCGTCACGGCCTACACAGAAAGCCAGGAGGTCTCAGACAAGTGGACCAAGGAGCCCATTGCTGCTGAGCGAGGAGAAGAGTAAAGCAGAGGCCTGGGCCCCCCCCAAGGCCTTTGTGGGGGGGGACCCGAGCCAGCCGGCTGCCTCTCCCACCTCCTTCCTCTCCAGCCACGAGATTCCAGTCGCTGAGCCCTCCCGGGACCGTAGCCCTCGTGGGACGGGGGTGTGAGTGGCTCAGGGGCTGCTGGCTTGGTGGTTCCCCTGCGGCGCTTGGGTGCGCGGGGTAGGTGCGGGCCGGGGCAGCGAAATGTGTTTGCTGTTCATGTGTCTCTAGGTGCATTGCAAGTCCTTCGCAGGCATCTCCAGGGGGGGGACTGCGCAGGTCCCTCCCCTTCTCTGCTGGTGCCCCTCTCACCCACGGCTTCTCTCTGCCACGCAGATGTGTGTTCTCTAGCACGAAAGAGCAATGAGTAGGGTTGGTTGGTTTTGTTCCCCTCTTCTCTTTCCCTTGCTGAAAATGGAAATGTCCGGTATAAAATTGTCCTGGACCTGCCACGGGTGCTTCTTGGGGTCTATAATAAAGTGGATGCTTTTCCTCTGTGCTGGCCGGTGGCTTTCCTGACTGCCTCGCACTGCCCTGCTGTCCCTGCCGGGCAGGGGCTGCCCCCAGCTGCCCTACACGCCCATGCCAGGCATCGTGGGGATGCTCTGAGCTCTGGCAATACCCCACAGCCCCACTGATCACCTGCACTCCCCGTCCTGGCTGCGGGGACCGTCCCTGCTGCTGCCAGCTGCACCCTGAGCAGGGAAGCCCAGAGCGGCCACGTGGAGCTGGGCCAGGTCCATGGGGAGGGAAGCGATGGCTGGGAGGGCTGGGGCATGGCCAAGCTGTGTCTCCCCCTGGCTCCATCATCCCTTCACGCTGCTCTGTGTTAGCCACACGCTCTCACCTGCATCGTGCCCTTGCTGTCCAGCGGGACCCGGGTGCAGGCAGCACCCCCAGGCGTGCCGGTGCCAGCCGTGGGGTGCCCCTGGGCATGCAGCTCGGTGCCAGGGCTACAGGGCAAGGGGCAGGGGGCCTGGCTGCCCCCCCGCGCTGAGACGTGTCCTCCCTGGCTTCAAAAGGTCACGATTAGTCCTCAGCCAGTGATTGACATGAGATTGTTCATAAATATTTTGTGCTCCGAGTGATAAAATATTAAACTCCTCCAGCCCACATGGAAAAATATTGCTCTTCCCGGTGTTTATCTTTGTTGCTGGTTATTACAAAACAGCCAAGCCCCCTGAAATATTGATGCCTGGCTGAGGCTCTGTGGGGGCTGGAGCCAGACAGCAGAGCCTAACACCACTTGTCCCCTAACCCCAAGGAAGAAGGGGGCCGGGGAGGCTCGGCCATCTCCCCTTGCTTCCAGAAATGCCGGAGCAGCAGCGGCTGGGAGGTGCCAGAGGGGATGGGGTACGTGGCTGGTGCTGGGTGCTGGCACTGCATGAGCCTCGTGCCAGGCCCCGTGTGCCAAGGCTGGGGTGTGGAAGCTCTGCTGAGGGGCAGCACCCTTGGCACATCTCCACCCGGGCTCTGCCCTGCCATGGCCACTGGTGTCGGGGTCCCCCTGCCCAAGGCACCGTCCTGCTGCTGGTGCCCTGCTCCATCCATGCGTCCGGTGCTGGAAGGAGCCAGGTCCTGATGCCGCAGGAGACCTGAGGGAGGACCTGGCTGTGGAGGAATCCCTTCCATTCCTGTTATCCTCCTGGACCAGGACTGCTGGGGCTGGGGGACGGCATGGGGCTGACCTTGCTGCAATGCAGCGCGGCAGTGGGGGAACGAGGCATGGGGTGGTGAGCGGGTGGCTTGGGGGCAGTGCGGGGACTGTCAGCACCCCAGCAGCCACCCCAAGCCTGTCCCTGTGTCACCCCCATCACCCTTGTCCCTGTCCCTGGGTCTCAGGGCTCTCCGGGACAGCGGGGTTCCCGGTGTGGGACTGATGGGGACGCGGCACAGCAGGACGCTGGGTGGCTGAACAGATCCGGGAAGAATTTGGGCAAATGGTGGAGGCTGGCGGGGAGCCGAACCCCTACATGAACACCCCGGGGCTCTCTGCACCCCGGCTCGGAGGAGGCCACCTGGGGAGCATCTCCCAGAGCTGAGAGCCGGGGAACTCGGGGCCACAACGGGGCAGCAGCACCCGGGGACAGGGGTCGGGACCCCCCTGCTCGGGTCGGGGGGCGGCCGGGGGGCTCCGGGGCCGGGCTGCGGTGCTGCCATCCCTGCCCAAATCTGTGCCCCGCGGGGCGCCGCTGCCCGGGGCCGGGCCGGGGCGGGGGCCGGGGGCGGAGCGGCTCCGCCGGGATGGGGCTGACGGAGAGTCAGAGGCGGCGGCGGGAGGCGGGCGGCAGCCGCAGCTCTGGAGACAGCCGCGGCACCGGCACCGGCTCCCGGCTCCTCCCGGCTCCTCCCGGCTCTCAGCCCGCCGGGCCCAGGTAAGAGCCGCGGACCCCGCTGCCGCTCCCAGCCCCAGCCCCGAAAAGCGATGCCCGGGCACCCCCCGGAGCCGTCGGGGTCGCGGCACCGCGGTCGCTGCCCGCAGCCGGCAGCGCCGTGCCGGTACCGGGGCTCCCGGGCTGGAGGGTGGGGAGCAGAACCGGGCACCGGCACCGCGCCGGGGGGCTCCGGGAGCTTCGCCGAGAGCCCCGGGGAGAGCTCCGGGGGCGCAGCGCCCAGCCGGGGCATCCCCGCGGCCCCCAGCGGAGGGACGGCTCCGGTAGGCGCAGGGTCAGTCCCCGCTCGCCCCCCGCTCGCCCCCTGCTCGCCCCACACCGCTATGGGACCCTGCTTGCCCCTCGGGCCCTGCTCTGGCTCTGCCAGCTGGAGGCAGCCAGCCTCCGGCACGCTTTGGGACACCCGGCTGCGTGGGGAGAGCTGGGGACACCACGTCCTCGCCCGAGCGCTGGGCACGGGGCAGGGGCGCCCTCACCTCCTGAAGCTGCGCCCCTCTTCTCGCAAGTCCTCCCCACGCTCCCAGCTCCCCCCCGCTCCCCCCGGCTGGACAAGGGGAGCCAAGTGGCTGCGGTGACGGGGAGCAAGCACCCGGGCCCTATAGGGCCAGTGGGTGACCCCGAGGGCGGCGGGGATGCAGGTGCTTCCAGGCCACATCAGGCAGCTCCCAGCGGGGCGCACACACTCCCCCAGGTGCCTTCTGAAGCGGCCACACCGCACGCGTGTGCTGCAGCGCCCGACCTTTGCACGCACACACGCGGCACGCTCACCCCCGTGGGCACACGCACAGCACGGGCCTGTTACCCGCACGATGCTGCCATGGGCACGCTCGCAGCACTAACGCACGGCACCCCTGCATGGCTGTGCACGCATCGTGCCCCACACGGGTGTGCAAGCCTGTGCGCGGCGTGTGCCTGTGCCTCGCTGCAGCGTGCCCCATGGCTTGCACAGCCCCGATGGCACGGCCACCCCGTGCGGTGGCCGTGCCGCTGGGTGCAGGGCTGCGAAGCTGCACGCACATGTGCACGCCGTGAGCCGGACACGGATCCTCTCCGGGAGGTGAGGCAGGGGCAGGGGTCTCCCCTCGGTGTGCTGCTGGGGGCTGTGTGCTGGGCCGGCCACCCCACGGCCCCGTTACCCCATGTCGCTGCGTGTGTGGGTGTCAGGGAGCTGTTGGAGGGGGGGGACAGGACAGACGGCACGTTGTAAACACTGCTAATTGCCGAGGATTTCGGGAGGGTAGGCTGCAAGCAGCTGGGAGCTGGCAGGAGCCTTCCCACCGCACTACGGCCGTCGGGATGGACGGGGCTCTGCCCTGCCGGGTGCTTCGCAGCACCCCGATGTGAGGCAGCCGGGTGTTCCCGAGGGGCTGTCCGCCCCCCAGCACGATGTCAGCCCAATCGAGCAGCTCCAGGGAGGGCCACGGGCATCGCCAGCTCCCTGACGGAGCTCGCAGTGCTTGGGGAGCATCCTTTCAGGAGAGCTGAAGGTGCCCTTCCCCTGACAGCTCTCACCAGCTGCCCTGGAACAGCCGGGGCCACCTGGGGTCCGGGGCTGCTGGGGTGGGGGTGTCCCCTTCTCCCACAGCCCCCAGAAGCCCGGCCCTGCGGGATTCCAGCAGCCGACTTTAAATGGGAAACAAATCCCTTGCCTGGCTTGGGAAGAGACAACTCATCTCTGAGGGGACCTCATTTACTGCCAAAAAAAGGCCTGTCTGTTGCAAAAGACTTTGATTCCCCAGCTCCTCCATGGTTTATGCAGAAGGAGCCAGCAAACCTGCCTCTTACTTTTTACTGAAATCTCTGAATTTAGTGTACGGGGAAGGAAGGGGCGGTGGTGAGAGAACAGCCTTGAGCTCCGCAGGCTGGAGCCAGCCCCGTGCCTCCGCCCTGCGTTTTGTGCTCGGTGCCCAGTGGGGATGGGGCTCAGGGGGGCTCGGGGGGGCTGGATGTCCCCCAGGCCCCTCGCCTGTGGGACAGAGCAGCCGTCCCCAGCCGGGCAGGTGACGCTGGGGTCTGGGGGCTCTGCTCGGAGCCAGCGTCGGGTCTGCCTCTGTCCCTGCCCTGGATGATGCCCCTGCCCCTGGGCAACGTCCCTGGATCCTTTCCCAAAGCTCTCCCCTGCCTGGCTGTGCTGCTTGGAGCTGCTGCAGGAGCTGGCTCCCTGCCTCCCTGCACGTGCCAACTCATCCTGGGGAGCTGGGCAGCCGGATCGGCCCCTGCGTGTCTGCCTGCATCTGTGTCACTCGCTGGTGTCCTGCAAGTCCTGGGTCGCTGCTGGAGCTGTCACATCTGCTCAGCTCTCCCGTCCGTGGGCTGCGAGGGGCTCCCTCCTGGGGGAACCTGGGCTGGTGGGGCACCTTGGGGCTGGGGACATGAGATGATACTGCCCGAGTGTCTGGCTCGGCTGCCTCGAGTGTCCCCTCTCGGCTTGGGCGCTGCGTGGGGGGATGCTCTCGGCTCACCCCATGGCACCCCTTTGCTTTTCCAGGCACCAAGGGCTCCGCCGGGGCAGCACGACCCCCTGCCATCACCACGCTGTGCCATCCCTGCACCCGATGGCCGGGGCCCGGCTGCCCCCCCTTTGACGCCTGGCAGCGGGTGACATGGGGCACATGGGTCCCCAGCTGGTGCCGTCGCACCCCATGGCGGTCCCCTTTGCTGCCTGGCTCTGGCTGATGCGCCTGGCCTCCTGCCTGGCTGCCGTGCACGGCCCCACCAGCAAGAAGGAGATCAGCACCGAGGGGGACCTGGTCATCGGGGGGCTCTTCCCCATCCACGAGAAAGGAGTGGGCAGCGAGGACTGCGGCAAAATCAATGAGCACCGGGGCATCCAGCGCCTCGAGGCCATGCTCTTTGCGCTGGACGAGATCAACAAGGACCCGAGCATCCTGCCAGGGGTGAAGCTGGGCGCCCACATCCTCGACACCTGCTCCAAGGACACCTACGCCCTCGAGCAGTCCCTCGACTTTGTCCGTGCGTCCCTGACCAGGGTGGATGGCTCCGAGCACATCTGTCCTGACGGCTCCTACGCTGTGCATGACGATGTGCCCATGGCCATCACCGGCGTCATCGGGGGCTCCTACAGCGACGTTTCCATCCAGGTACCCCGCTCGAGATGGGGCTGGGCTGTGGGTAGGAGTGGCAGGAGGGCACGACCTGGCTGCAGAGCTGCCCAACCTCACCAGCCAGAGACCTCCTGGAGGCAGGGAGCCCCTGGGCTTGGTGCCTGCCTCCCCACTGGGCTCTGCCAGGGGGGCTCACGTCTGCTAAGGAAAGCCCCCATCTCCACCTGCCTGGGGCTAGGGTGGGTGCAGGCACCCCCTCGTCCTGTCACATCCCTGGTGGCAGCAGGGGAGCTCCAGCTCCTCAGCTGGGAGCCCCCTCTCTGTGGTGCTCCCAGCCCGACCTGGCCACCACGCAGGGGGCTGCATCCATGCCGGTGGCTGTCCCTCCACGGGGACAATGCTTTATTTGCCCCAGGCTCCGCAGCAGCATGCGGGGGTCTTCTCAGCCCAGGATGACCTCGATGAGCAGGTCCACATCCCCGGCACAGCCGCTGGCCGCCGTCCCCTGCTCCTGGCGGTGTGCGTGCTGCCGCCAGTGGGTCTGGATGGTGCGGGCGGCTTCCTGGCAGCGCTTGTACCTGGCCCGGGCTGCCCACGCCCGCACCTGAGCCTGCAGCAGGACGCTGGCCCGCTCCGTCCTGACGTAGTCCACCAGCACCTTCTGGCGCTGCTGCTCCTTCTTCTGGCTGGCCACCTTCTGCCACCAGGCCTGGATGCGCCGGGCGCTGGCGTCCGCCACCCGCAGCGCCCGCCGCACCAGCTGCCCACGCCACCAGGCCTGGATGGCCACAGCCGCGGCGGTGTGAGGCTCTGCCTGCAGGGACAGGGCACGGGTGACATTAGTGGCAGCACCTGGGATGGACGAGGATGTGGCTCCGTGGCCCAGGAGGGGTAATTGGGATTGAGTGAGACTTGGGGCATGTCTCTCTCCAGCTGGCGCTTGGGAGAGGAACATGTGGGTAATTGGAAAAGGCCCCCGGAGCCATGGGGATGGGCTTGGGAAAGCAGCAAGGTCCTGGGAGGGGGTGTCCCTGGGTCCCTGCTGCTGGGGATGGGGATCTGGACTGAGATGGGTCCCTCCCAGGGGGGCACAGGATCAGGCAGCGTCTGGATGTCCCAGTACAGGCTGGGGTGGGGGTGTTTGGGCACCCTGTCCCCGCATGGTGCTGCCCCAAAGCCAGCTCACCTGTAGCTCCATGGGTCCTGGCCCCAGCAGGGTGGGCACGCAGTTGGGTGCAGGATGCCTGCGCGGGGCCTCCTGATGTCAGAATGGCCACGGTGTCCCGGGGAGGGGACAGGGGGACGCCGTTCCGGGGCTGCTGGACAGTGCCAGGCCCCCCGTGTCCCTGCGGCCATGGCACGGCGCTGCCACGCTCTGGGGCCTTCTTGCCATTAGGGCGATTTGCCACTAAAAACGTTTGTCCACGTTAATTAAGCAGCATCTCCTGCAGGGGAAGCAGAGCCCTGTGTGGCTCTGCTCCCCCCCCCCACTGCTGCAGGAGAGCTGGGGCTTTTAACGGCCTCATTAGCAGGACTCTCGCTCCTTTGAAGATAACGAGGGGAAGGAAGCGGCTGAAGCAGGCGACTGGGGGTGCCGGTCCCTTGGGGCTCAGGGGCGATGGCAGCCCCTCTGTCCCCCCTCCCAGCCCCCCAGCCCCCTCCCCTGTGGATGCCATCCTTGTGCTGCAGGCACCAACTTTGTCCTGGCAGACGAGCAGCGCTCAGGTCGCCCGCGGTGGAGTTTCTGCTTTTGCCATGAATCCATTGTACTCCCTGCCCTGAATCTCAGAGGGGAGCGCATGAAATATTAAAATAATAATAATAAAAAAAAATAATAAGTGAGCAGAGGCTGCGAGCAGTAGGAACACACAGGGATCGCCGAGGGAGAAACCTCTGCAAGAAAACGACCCCAGGTCCCTGTGCCAGGCGCCAAGAGCTGGCCACAGCTCGGCTCAGCCACCCCACAGCCCATGGAGACCCTGGCCATGCCTGGGAGCTCCCTGCCACCTTCTCCATCCTGCCCTCAGCAGGGCCAGGCTGTGCTGAGCAGTGGGCACAAGTTGCTGCCCAGGGAATAGTGGAGGAGAAGGTGTGCATTACGCCCCAGCCCTGGGATGGCCACGCTTCCCTGCGCTCCAGGTGTGACCTGGGTGACCCATGGGATGGGCACATCTGTCCTGCCTGCTGCCAGCTGATTGCCTCCTTCCCCGTCAACCACTTGCTTTGTCTAGGAGCTGTGGGCTCCCAGGGGCTGTCCTTTGTGGGACCACGTCCCCACTTTCCTCGCTCCCTTCTCCCCTCCATGCAGGTCGCCAACCTGCTGCGGCTCTTCCAGATCCCGCAGATCAGCTACGCCTCCACCAGCGCCAAGCTGAGCGACAAGTCCCGCTACGACTACTTCGCCCGCACCGTTCCACCCGACTTCTACCAAGCCAAAGCCATGTCGGAGATCCTGCGCTTTTTCAACTGGACCTACGTCTCCACCGTGGCCTCGGAGGGTGACTACGGTGAGACGGGCATTGAGGCCTTCGAGCAAGAGGCTCGCATGCGCAACATCTGCATCGCCACCTCGGAGAAGGTGGGACGCTCCATGAACAAGAAGACCTACGATGGTGTGGTCCGGGCACTGCTGCAGAAGCCCAATGCCAGGGTGGTTGTGCTCTTCACCCGCAGCGAGGACGCCCGGGAGCTGCTGGCAGCTGCCCACAGAGCCAACGTCTCCTTCATGTGGGTGGCCAGCGATGGGTGGGGAGCCCTGGAGAGCGTGGTGGCAGGGAGCGAAGCGGTGGCAGAGGGGGCGATCACCATCGAGCTGGCAGCGTACCCCATCCAGGAGTTTGCTACCTACTTCCTCAACCTCCACCCCTACAACAACAGCCGAAATCCCTGGTTTCGGGAGTTTTGGGAGCAAAAGTTCAAGTGCAGCTTCCACACTCCGGACTGTAGCCGGCACTCCCTGAAGACGGGCAAGTTTGAGCCGGAGTCCAAGATCACCTTTGTGGTCAACGCGGTCTACGCCATGGCTCACTCGCTTCACAACATGCACCGGGCGCTGTGCCCCAACACCACCAAGCTCTGCGACTCCATGAAGCCCGTCAACGGCAAGAGGTTCTACAAGGACTTTATGCTCAACGTTAACTTTGACGGTGAGTCCAGAGCTGGAGACAGGGCTTGGTTGCACAGCTGGAGAGGTGGAGGGGCAGGGAAGAGCGAGCCTTCACAATGTTAAACCTCCACCCCTCCAATTTCTGTGGCCTGCCTGCACCTGGGAGCCCCCGTGCCGTGGGCTGTGGTTGTCCAGGATGCTACCAGCTCCACCGCTGCCCTTTGTAGGCAACCCAGGCCTTCTGTCCCCATGTGCTGCAGAGCTGGCAACCAACTCCGTTCTGCTGTGGCTGTGTGGGACCAGCCACAGCAGGGCCCATCAGGTACACGTGTCCTTGGAGACCTCAGTTGAGCTCTGTGCTCTCCCCTCCCTGCCCCTACCCTCGCTTTGCCCTGCAGCACTGGCCAGAGGCTGCCAAGAGTAGGGAGATCATTCTCCACCACTGCTTTCAGGATCCCAAAATGTGCACAGGCAGCAGTTACAGCTGCATTACGGGCATGAAGGCATGGGGCGGGTTGGAAATTGGCTCGTGGCTGTGGTTGGGCTGTCTCTCTTCAATACACCCCTACCTACGTGCTGGGATTGAGGGTACTCCTGCCCCAGGGAGTGACCAAGCCATGGTCTCTGAGCAGTGACCATCTCCCTTTCTCCTCCCAGCTCCGTTCAGGCCGACAGACACTGAGAGCGTTGTTCGATTCGACCGCTACGGCGACGGGATTGGCCGCTACAACATCTTCAACTACCACCACAGAGACGGGCGGTATCGGTACCAGAAGGTGGGCTACTGGGCAGAGGGGCTCATCCTCAACACCAGCCTCATCCCCTGGGCGGAGACAGCCGTCCCCGTGTCCCAGTGCAGCGACCCCTGCAAGAAGAACGAGATTAAGAGCATGCAGCCCGGGGACATTTGCTGCTGGATCTGCATCCCCTGCCAGCCCTACGAGTACCTGCTGGATGAGTTCACCTGCATGGACTGTGGCCTGGGTTACTGGCCCAACGAGACCCTGAACGGCTGCTATGAGTTGCCCCAAGAGTACATCCGCTGGCGAGACGTCTGGGCCATCGGTCCCGTCACTATCTCTTGCTTGGGTTTCATCTCCACGCTGTTTGTTTTCGGAGTCTTCATAAAGAACAACGACACCCCTATCGTGAAGGCCTCTGGCCGGGAACTTTGCTATATCCTGCTGACCGGCGTCCTCATGTGCTACAGCATGACTTTCATCTTCATCGCCAAGCCCTCCACCGAGGTGTGCACGCTGCGGCGCCTGGGGCTGGGCACGTCCTTTGCCGTCTGTTATTCGGCCCTCTTGACCAAGACGAATCGCATCGCCAGGATCTTCAGCGGGGTGAAGGAAGGGGTCCAGCGCCCCCGGTTCATAAGCCCTACGTCGCAGGTGGTCATCTGCATGGCCCTCATCTCCTGCCAGCTGATCATTGTCATCATCTGGCTGCTGGTGGAGACACCCGGCACAGGCAAGGAGACCGAGCCCGACAAGAGGTACATTGTCACCCTCAAGTGCAACAACCGTGACTCTAACATGCTCATTTCGCTCACCTACAACGTCCTCCTGATTGTTCTGTGCACGGTCTATGCTTTCAAGACCAGGAAATGCCCCGAAAACTTCAATGAGGCCAAGTTCATCGGGTTCACCATGTACACCACCTGCATCATCTGGCTGGCCTTCCTGCCCATCTTTTACGTGACCTCTAGTGATTATCGAGTAAGAGCCTGAGTTTTGGGGGGGCTCCAGCAGGGCCCATCTGGAGAAGTCCTCGTGATTTGGGCCTCACAGGGCTGGGAGAGTCTGGAGAAGGGCTGATGAGGGCCCCCCGTGCGTGCTGCTTCCTGGGCCCAGAGGTCGCAGCGAGGTTGGCCGCACGCAGGGTCTTCTGGAGAGGGTCCTGGGGGAGTGGGTGCTGTGGCGAGGGGTGCCTGAAGGGACTCGCTTTGCAGGGTGGCGCGTCCCCACAGGGTCAGGAGCCCCTCAGCAGGGCGCTGCTGCACCCCTGACGCCCACCCCTCCGCTACCGCCTCCAGGTGCAGACCACAACCATGTGCATCTCGGTGAGCCTCAGCGGCACCGTGGTCCTCGGCTGCCTCTTCACGCCCAAGCTCCACATCATCCTCTTCCAGCCGCAGAAGAACGTGGCCAGCCACCGCGTGGGCACCTCACGGTTCAGCGTCGTGGCTGCGGGCTCCAGCCAGTCCCACGGTGAGCACGGGGGGCACAGGGGCACTCTGGGGAACCTGGGTGGGGGGAGGTAGGGGTGCTGCAGTGCCCACGGATCGCCTGCCCCATCACCAGCCCTCCTCTCCCTCACCGCAAGTGGCTGTGAGCCCCAGAGCTGCCCCCCCTGGGGGGGCCCAGCACCATCCCATGGGAACACGGGCACCCCGGGGTGGGTGGGGGGCAGCTCCCAGGCGCCCGTCATTGCCACGCTGGGATGCTCTTGGGTGGGTACCACCTCTGGACCCCACCACGCACCTGACCCCTGCCTTCCTGGCCAGGCTCGGCCTCGCAGTACGTGCCCACGGTGTGCAACGGGCGCGAGGCGGTGGACTCCACGACATCGTCCTTGTGAAGGCGGGGGGAAGCCGAGCCCCCATCCGTCTGCACCTCGTCCTGGGGGAGCAGCAGCAGCAGCAGCCCCGGTGCTGAGGGCTGGCGGCAGCCAGGAGAGCAAAGCCCCTGCCCCAGCACGAGGCCACGCTGCGCGGTGCTTGTCCCTCGCGCCCGTCCCCTGCGCCGAGCCCTGCTGCAAGTCACGCTTTGTCTGCCTCCAGCTGTGCCGCACCAAACGCTTCCTCCACACGCAGCCACATCCCAGAGCACGCTGCCCTTGCACACCCTGCTTTTCCCTTTGCACTCCCCCCTTTCACGTCCCCCTCACGCCGAGCCATGCCCCTCGCCACGCAGAACCCACCCTGAGCAGAGGGGGCTGCGCCCTTGGCACAATTTTACGTTTCCTCCTTGTTTTCACCCCGGGGTTTGCAGGGATCTGGCTGCTGGCACCTGCCCTGGGTTACCCAGCCAAGCAGAGCCAGAGCCCCCCCTCCACGCTCCTGTTGCAGGCAGGGGCTGGAGCCCCACAGCAGAGGACAGGAGCACCCCCAGATGTCCGCTTCATGCCTCGGGGCTGCTGCAGAGCCCAGGAGCAAGTGGGGTGGGGCTCAGACCGAGGGTGGTGAAGGGGGCCCCGGTACTCGAGTCCAACCCCTTTTTAAGAGTAGATTCTTTTCTGTGACCGAGATTGTGCTTTTATTTATTTATTTATTTATTTTGGTAATTTATGTAAATAAAGTGGGTTTTTGTTGTTTGTTTTAACCGCGCTCTTACAGCACCCAGGTCTGGCTGTGCCAGGCAGAGTGGCACGGGGGGGGGGCACCTGCATGGGCCAGAGGCAGGGCACAGCCCTGGGGGCTCCCACTGCAGCCCCAGCAGCCCAACCACCCCAGGGAGCAGCACTACAAACAAAGGCTTTAACGAGCAGCACCATCAACAAAAATTTAATGAGCAAGTTCCTGCAGCTCCCGGGGCCAGGCCCCGTCGGCTGCCCCAGAGCTGGGGGCTGCAGCCCCACGCTTCAGGGGGATGATGCAGATGCTGTTCTTGGCTTCTTTGGCTCTCCACCACCGGCCCAGCCTGCAGATGACACAGGTATCAGCACCCCGCACCTCTCCTGCTCCAGCTGGGGGGCTGGGAGGGGGAGGGCAGGGTCCAAGTTCTGGAAAATGGGGCATGGTGACAGTACCGGTGCTCCTGCCCAACGCCAGCCACCAGGAAGTCTCCCGTTGCTGAAAACTTCAGGCTGTTGATGAAGCCAACCTAGAAATAACAGCACAGGCATCAGCACCACGGTACCGCAGTCATCCCACGCCTCCCACCGCTGGGGGACTTCGCCCCCCCATACCAGGGGGATGTCACAGAGAGGCTCCAGCTTCCGAAATCCCTCGCCGCACTTCCACAGCTTCACACTGCCACTGTGGGAACCTGGAACAGGGATGAAATGTGTGCATCCTGGCACCAGGAAGGGTGCAGGGACCCCCTCCCCAACCCTGCATCCCTCCTGAAGCAAGCCCGGGGCTCCCAGTACCTGTAGCCACAAGGTCACTGTTGCGAAGAGCAGCCACCGCCGACACCCAGTAGGGCTGCTGCAGGTCGTTTTCGCCCTGTGTCCCATGCGACTGCCTCACCAGCGCCAGCGGCTTCTTCTTTGTCAGCCCCCACAGGGCAACAGAGCTGTGGGGAGCAGGAATGAGGCATGTGGGGGCACAGCCCTGCCCGCCCCTGCACACGCTCCCAGCCCTGTATTCACCCGTCATCGGCACCCGACACCATGTGCTCCTCATTGATGAGCTGGATGCAGTCAATAGAGCCCCTACAATTTAAAAAAAAAACAAAAACAAACCAGTGATCATGAGCACACTTTAAGGTTTTATGAAACAGACCCAGGCACACACAGCCCAGCGATGTCCCCAACCACCTGCAGGCTCCCAGCAATGCTGAGCACACGCAGAGGAGTTGCTGGAGTCACCAGCACAAGCCCCCCACCCCTTACCCCAGACCTACTGATGCCCGTAGAAGATGAGCTGCGACTCCTCCGGGATCTTCCAGACCCTCACAGTGCCATCCCGTCCCCCCGAGGTCACACAGCACTCCCGGCTCAGGCTGTCCAGCCCCGTGATGACATCCTGGTGCCCAAAGCTGGTGGGGAACACAGTGAGTTGTAGGGAGCACAGCCCTACGCCCCTACCCTTCCTCCCTCACTTGGGGACAACAGGGTGGCATCGCTGTCCCAGAGGGGCCTTACAGGGTCTCCACGTAAGCATTCTCCGCCACGTTCCAGACCTTGACAGAGCGGTCATGGGAGGCGCTGTACAGCTGGTGTGTGCCCTTCTGGAAGGACAGACCCTGCGGAGGGACAGACGGACACACAGACACACTGTTGGGTACCTATAACCTGCCCAGCTGTCCCCAGGGGTGCCGGCAGAACTGGCTGTGCCTCGCAGGGGACACCCCATGGGTTCCAGGCCCCCACATCCCCAGGCTCAGCATGAGGAAGCAGCACCCCCTGCCTGCCCAGTGGCAGGAGCCTTCCTCCCCGTCCTACTGCAGCCGACAGCCCCACTCACCGACACGGCATCGCGATGGCCCGTGAACGTGTGAAGGCGCTTGCAGGTGGCTGCCTCCCAGACCAGGATCAGCTTGTTCCTGTCTCCTGTAACCTGGCAGAAAGCAAGGGATGCCCAAAAACCTGCCCGACCATACCCACAGCTCCCACCCCATGTACTCGGGTGGGCCCAGGGACCTGCTCTTTGGTACCAGTGGGGATAAAGGCTGATTCAACCCTGCAACCTTCAGCTCAGTAGAAGGAACTGCCCTCCAGAACCCTGAGAAGGGACGTCCCTCAACCCAGAGGCTCAGGAGCATACAGGGACAGGGTCAAGCAGCCCTGGGGACAGCATGTGGCCCCACGTGGCAGCAGCACTCTCCCATCACTGTACCAGGTACTTGCCGTCCGACGAGATGGCCATGCAGAGGACTTGGGCCGTGTGCCCCATGTGCTGTCCTGTGCCTTTCTTCCCCCCGGGCATCACATATAGCCTCTTCCCGCTCTCCACCTCCCCTGTGGGGACAGGCAGTGCCATCCATCACCCCCAGGAGCAGGAACAAGACACAAAAAGCCCAGAGCAACACAACCAGCTCTGCAGCTGAACCCCCAAACCAGCAGCCTTGTGCTTTGCAGAGTTCCCTGCCCTCCAGGGAAGGCGCCTCCAGGCAGGGCAGAGCCGAGCCACCTCTACCCACTGCCCTGCCGCTGCAGGGTGCCAGCCAGCCGCAGCCCCCGAGGACAAGCAGAACCACTTGCATTTGATGACGGAGCCATCCTTGGCAGCTGAAAAGATGAACTTGTCATCTGGAGAGATGACCAGGCAGGTGATGGGCTGCTGGTGTCCCCGCAACACCCGGATGCTCAGCGGGTCTGGAGGCTGCACCTGGTGGGAGCACGGCCATGAGCGAGGCCAGCAGCAGCCCCGGCCGAGGCGCGGGGACACCCGCTGCCCCCCACGGCACACTCACCTCTTTGGCAACCAGGCGCTGCAGTCGGCCCTTCTGCTCGAGCTAGGGGGGGACCACAGGGGGCTCAGGGACCGCTCCCTGGCCACCCCCTCACCCCTCCGGGATGACCCCGGAGCCGGGCCGGTGCCCCCCAAGCTCACCACGTCCTCCTTCAGCCGCTCGCCGACGGGGTCCCTGAGGAAGGCTGCGTTCTCCTCTTCCTCCTCCTCCGCCTGCTCCTCCTCTGCACCGGGTGCTCAGCGTCAGTCAGGCTGTTCCCCCCCCTCCTTGCTGCCCCCCAGCCCCACCGCCCGCTCTCACCGTGCTGCCGGAGCTGCTCCAGGTAGAGCTTGGCCAGGCGCAGCTTCTTCTCCTGAGGCGTCTCCTCCACCTCCTCCTCCTCCTCCTCTTCCTCCTCCTCCCTCCGCCGCCTCCGCTGCTGCTGCTGCTGCTGCTGCTCCTCCGCCAGGCTGCGGGACACGCGTTAACACCGGCCCGGCCGCACTGGGAGCCCCCCGGAGCCCTCAGGGAGCCCCCCGGTCCCTCACCTCTCCGCCTCAGAGTCGCTGGACACCTCCTCATCGCGGGGACGGGCGGGCGCCGGGCGCGGCTTCCCCCCGGTGCCGGCACCCTGCGGGATGCAACGGGACCGGGATCAGGATTAGGATCGGGATTAGGATCGGGATTGGGATGGGGATTAGGATTAGGATCGCGCTCACCCGCGGCCGCCGCCGCCGCCCCGCCGCAGCCCCCTGCCCCTTCCTGCCCGCCGCCGCCATGCCGCTGCCACACGTGCGCCCCGCTCCGCCCCGCTCCGCCCGCATGGGGGCGGTGGCACCGAGCGGGGAAATGGCGGCGGGGCCGCCTCAGGGCTGAGCCCTGCTGAGGGGCTGCGTGTGGGGCATTACTAAGCTTTACTAAGCCGGGGATGGGAGAACGGGGGCTCGCTGAGTGGCATTAAAAGTAGATGTTGCCGAGTGTCTTTGCTTGCTGTGCTGATTCACCGAAACGAGGAGTCCCGGGGCCCCTCACTGAGGATGTTTCCTGGCAAAAATAAGGGAACCTGTCTCAAAAACCAGCTGAGACCGACCCTGTGGTTTGGGCAAGAGCTGAGGAGCAGCTGAGTCTGTAGGAAGGCAGGGGTCGGCTGGTGGCGATGAAGAGGAGTTACCAGCCTTCATCCCCCGGCCCCCGGCCACCACCACCAGAAGGCACTGTGCAGGCACGGATGGGAGGACTTCATGGAAATGACTTCTTGGAGCTAATTTTAATACAAAGCGGGGACAGATTACGCATATGTATAGGCGGATTGGGCAGCTTCATGCATGTGTAACTTTTGTGCATATAACCAAGGCAAGAGCAGAGCAGGCTGAGGGGAGGCCTCATGGCGGCCTGCAGCTCCCTCATGAGGGGAGTGGAGGGGCAGGCGCTGAGCTCTGCTCTCTGGGGACAGCGACAGGACCCGAGGGGACGGCATGGAACTGGGACAGGGGAGGGTCAGGCTGCTGTTAGGGAAAGGTTCTGCTCCCAGAGGTGGTCGGGCACTGGGACAGGCTGCCTAGGAAAGTGGACACAGCACCGAGCCTGTCGGAGCTCACAAAGTGTTTGGACAGTGCTCGCAGCCACCGTGACTGGTGTTCTGGGTGGTCCTACAAGCACAAACTGCAAGCTTCTTGCTGCGTAAGCCCACAGCAGGGGCCAGTTTCAAAAAGTTTCATTTGAAGCTACAAAGCTGCCTTTTTAGGGTGCAATACCTTATCTGATAGGAAACCCCTTTAATTTTTAGTTTCAAAATAATGATTCTAAGAGCCAGAGCCTGAGGTTTTGGGCCCAAAGCATCCTTTTTGTGTCCAAGCCCCCATCTAGAGGGAGCAAAGCATCACTTTAGGATCCAGACAGAGGAGTGAGGGCCGCACTGCGCTGCCCAACATTTTCAGACCTCAGTATCACATATTAGGGCAGAAAGCCTCTTCCTGGGGCTCCAAAGCCTTGTTTGCAAGGATAACCCCTCCTTTTTAGTGGCTTTTTCTTGCTTCCACGTCAATGTCGTGGACCAGGCGGCCACTTCCAAGGAACAGTTCCCCGTGTTTAGGGTCCACGATGTTATTCTAATTTAGTCTGCCCACTGCAGGGCCCAGGCAGCGTCTCCGGAACCGGCAGCAGGGCCTCTGGGGCGGGTCCCGTCCCAACAGCCACAACGGACCTGGTTCCGTGCAGCAGCGACGGCTTGGAGTGCTCCCAGGTGCTCCAGGTGCGAAGCAAAGGCACAAAGCGCGGGCACCTTGCCCCAGAAAGCCAGCGCAGGAGCCAGGGCTGAGGAGCAGGTGGGGCAGCGCTGCCAGGGCTGCGCAGCGGGGCCGGCCCCAAGGGGCCTGGTTCGGCAGTGGGGCTGGGGGCAGCCCCGGGCAGGGGGACCTCCCTCCAGGACAGGGGCTGGCGTCTGCAGGCCCCTGGGGACAGGACCCCCGCGGGGCTCTGGGGCCACCCGCGGGGGCCTGGGGCCGGTGGCAGCGGTGGCACTTTGTGGCATCCCTCCCCCGCCACAGGAGCAGGAGCCACATTCCCTCCTGAGCGCTCCCGGCAGGATGTCAGGGAGACCCCCCTGCTCCCCGCGAGCGGCCTGGCTGGAGGAGGCTGGGGCCTCCCCGGCCTCCAGGCCCCAGTATTTTGCATAGGCATCTGTCAATTCGTTTGTCCATCACTTTATGAAGTACTGCAAGACTGTAGCAGCAACAAACAGACAGGACAGTACGGAATACATTAAAAACAGGAGGAAGAATTTGTAGTTAGAAAACCCCACACAATTATTCACCCACAGACAGTGGTGGTCCATTTTTAGTACACATATGTCACACGCAGAACAGTGGTGGCAGCGGTCAGGTTTGATTAGCTGGCATCGATCACAGTATCTGATGGCTCTTGATTCTGTTGTCGTATAGATAGGCAAGTCGTTAGCAGCTCTTCTCAAAATCTCCTGCTGGAATTCTGGTCTCTCTTCCTTTTCATATTGTTCTTTATCAGCTTTTGACAAGCAGAACTCATTGGAAGGGGATGCAGGAGATGTGAAAATTGTCTTCCAATACGACCATACAAACATGACAAATGACAGATGAAAAACCACAAGGTACACAACTTTTTCTGCAGTTGAAGATATAGTAACTGAGCCAGGACGGTGAGGAAGGCGCCCGCCCCCGGCCGCCCCCGCCAGCCGCCGTAACACGCCACCACGGAGCCTCCCCCGAGCAGGACGGCGGCGGTGGCGGCCCCTCTCCAGCCGGCTGGGCGCCGCTGGCTCCAGGCGGGCCGCAGCCCGGCGAGGCGCCCCCGGAGCGGAGCGCGGGCGGCCGCCGCCAGCGCCGCTCTCCACGCCGCCCCAGCAGCTTTTCTCCCCCCAGCTCCTGCTGCCCTTCACCCAGCAGCAGCTGGAGGCCGTGGAGGAGAGGGCCATGGCGCGGATCGCCGGGCTGGCCGCCTTCCTCAACACCTGCTCCTTGCCCCAGGTAGGGAGCCCCTGCTGCAGGCAGCCCCGGCGCCCCCGGCCTCGCTCCCCGGCCGCGGCTCTCCCCAGCTCCAGGCTTGCGCAGAGCCGGGGCTGGGGCTGGGGCCCTGCCGCCCCGCTCAGCCGTGCTCCCGCGCTGCCTCTCTCCCCAGGTCAGCTCCTGCTTTGCAGGAGCCACAGTGCTGAGGCATCATCACCCCGAGAAGCACCGCTTCGCCTTGCTGGGGAGGCTGGTGGGGTACCTCCTCCTGTGCTTCACCTGCGAGAGCGAGGGAAAAAGCCACGAGGCAGCCAAGGCTGTGCGCCACCTCTGCCTCTTCGTCACACAGCAAAGAAGTGAGCGGAGCCGCGTCGGGCTGGGTCCCTCCAGACACGGGCACAGCCAGGCCAGCACCAGGCCGCCTGGGCCCCTCTCCTCAGCAGGAGAGACCCGAGCGAGCGAGCGAGCGAGCCCGGCTGCCTTGCCGCGGGCTGACGAGCCCTTCCCCCTGCCCTGAGCGCGAGAGCCCGGGCCCTCCCTGGCCGCGCTGCCTCCAGCTCTGCTCTGGCATGTCCCCTTCCTGCCAGGGAGGCTTGTGCCCGAGCCCCCGGCTGCCACTGCCAGCTCCCCAGGCCCCCCCGCCGACAGACACTGTGTCCGCTTTTCTCCAGGCACAAGGCTGTGCGACCAGGATGCCGAGCAGCCGCAGGGCTGGCAGAGCTGGCGAGCTCGCCTGTCCTTGCGGCTCTCCGAAGACAGCAACAGCAACAGGATGTTCATGGTGAGAAGCGCCAGCCCCGAGCCCTGAGCCCTGAGCCCTGAGCCCCGGAGGAGAGCCCGGCCCTGCGACGGCAGCAAGAGGACCGGCGCTGTCCCCGACAAAGCCCGGTCCCCACGGGGCCCGCACGCGGCCGCACCCCAGCCGTCGCCCAGCCCCTGCTCCCAGCTCTCCTGGGGCGCTGGGAGCAGCAGGGCTGAGCGGGGCCGTCGCAGCCCTCGCGGTGGCTGACGTGCTGCCCTTCCTCCCACAGATCTTCATGAAGTACCTGCAGCCCTCGGAACGCCTGGGCGTCTTCCTCGCCGCCGTGCAGAGCATGAGAGCCCCGAGTCCCCACAGCACCGAGCTGGCTGCCCACATGGTGGACGTGCTGGCGGCAGAGACCGACTTCGATTTGGGACAGGTGGGTGCCCGCCAGCACCCCCGGCCACGGCCACGGCTCCAGCCTCCAGAGCTCCTCGGGGCTCTGTTCCTGCCCTGGTGCCGGCCCAGTCTCAGCCGTGTCCCACCGGCAGGTGCTCCACATCGTGTGGGCCATCTACAGAAGCCTGCCGTCCGTCAGAGCCGCGCTGGCCCTTCAGAGCCTGGACAGGGCCCTGCTGCTGCTGGCCAGCAAGCGCCCCAGGGAGACGGTTACCAGCCTGCTGCAGTGCTCGCTGACCTGCACCAGGTACGGGGCCCAGCAGGGCTCCTCTCGCACACTCCCAAAGCCGTCAGCCGGGCCGGGGGTGGCCCTGCTGACAGCCCGGGGGTCCCGCAGCGTCGCCGTCACCATGTGGAGGGCGATGGTGTCTGAGCCCCCAGCCACAGAGAGGGTGCTGCGCGAGCTGCTCCGCATCCTCATGAACCAGTCTGGCTGCAAGACATCCACCTCCACCAAGGACCACCCACGCATCCTGGCCCTGGCCGTGAGTTCCTCGCTTGCCCGTCTGCGTCTCCGTCGGGCAGGGGCAGGGGCAGGGGCAGGGGCCCCGCTCCCCTCCCCTGGCCCCTGCCAGCCTTCTCCGCACCCTGGGGCACCAGCCTGGGGGGCTGCGTCCTCCTCTGTCCCTCCCTGCCCACGCCTCCGCCTCCGGGTGCTTCCTGCAGGCAGCAAGGCCCCTCCACGAGATCCTCCTGCTGCCTACCAGCCGGGGGGAGGCGAAGGCCATTTTCCCCCAGCTCTTCCTGGCCCTCCTCTTCCAAGTGTCCTTCACCACGGAGCTGAAGCTGCAGGAGGTGCAGGTCTTCTGGGAGAAGCACCGGCAGGACCTGCTCACTCCCGTCAGGTGCCACATCCCCGGCCCCTGCTGCTCAGAGGAGCCCAGGGCTGGGGCTCCCGGCGTGACCCGGGCCCTTCTCTGCCTGCAGGTCCACGGTGCAGGCCCTGAAAGCGCTGCTCCGCAGCGTGGGCCTGGGGAGCCAGGTGCTGGCCATCGAGGCGCAGGGCGGCTGGGCCGCGCTTCTCAGCGCCGAGAGCCACCTCTGGGGCGTGCAGGTGGTGGCCAGGTGAGAGCCCCTCGTCGGCACCATCCCAGCCCTGGAGGTGACAGGGGCTTCTCGGAGGAAGTGCTGCCACAGCATGGGTGCCCGTGGCCGCTGGGCTGGTGGCAAAAGAGAGCGCTGCAAAGCCAGGAGAGCTGGGCCCGCCCGGCTCGGGGCTGACGGCGCCTGCTTGCCGTTCTCCCTGCCAGGGAAATGAAGGAGTTGCCCAGGAGCCTGCGCGCCACCATCATCCACCAGCTGGTTGAGCTGCTCCGCACGGAGGCCTCCTCCTGGCAGACGGTGGCCATGGTCATCCTCAGCAAGGTGAGCAGGGGCAGCAGGAGCAGCGAGCCCACGTGGGGCTCTGCACAAGCCCTGCTGCCTCGGGGCCAGGCTTGGCCGTGCCCTGGCATTCCTGCCCTGGCATTCTTGCTGCTGAGCCGGCACTGCGCCCCACGTCCTTTTCACTGTAGGCCCCCGTGTTTCCTTGTTTGCCTGCCACAGCCTTCTTTTCAGGGTCCAGCACCTCCACTTGGGATCCAAAGTCGTCATTTGATCTCCTAACCCCTCAGAATTGAGCCCCAGGCTCCACGTTTTAGTGAACAAATCTTGCTTTTCAGGGCCCTGCAACTCCATGCTGATCCAAAGGGGACTTTTTATGGCTTACCTCCTCAGTTTTCAAGCCCACGCCATCATTTTTAGGGCACAATGCCTTACTTTGGTGTCTCACAGTTTCATTTGAGGCTGCAAAGCTGCCTTTATAGGGGGCAATACCTTAGCTGACAGGAACCCTCTTTCATTTTTAGTTTCAAAATGTTCATTCGAAGAGCCAAGGCCTGAGGCTTTGGGCCCAAAGCCTCCTTTTCGGGTCCAAACACCCATCTGGAGGGAGCAAAGCATCGCTCTTGGATCTACACAGAGGAGGGCAGGCTGTGCTGTCTGACATTTTTAGGCCCCGGCCTCACATAGTAGGGCAAAAGCCTCTTCCTTGGGCTCAAAAGCCTTGATTGAAAGGATAACCTCTCCTGGTTTTTTGTTGCTTACACATCAATCTTAGAGACCAGGCTGCCATTTCCAAGGAACAATTCCCTATTTTTAGGATCCACAATTCTATTATAAGATGCAACGCGGCCTTCTTAGATGGCCAGGCCTCCCCCTTAACCTAGCTTCTGGATCCAGTGTCAGATTTTTCTTGCTTCCAGCCACACCCTTACGGACCAGGCTGCCCGTTTTAGGGCAACATGCCCAATTTCTAGGGTCCACACTTTGATCGTAAGGTGCAAAGCGGCCTTTTTAGATGCCGAGGCCTTATTTGAGAGGAAAACCCCTCATTCCATATTCCCAAATCCTCATGCTAGGAGCCGAGGCCTGAATTTTAGGGTCCAAATCCTCCTTTGTGGGTCCAAACACCTATATGGAGGAAACAAAGCAGCAGTTCAGGATCCAGACCCTGAGCTGCAGTGTCCAAAGGCCCAGCTTTCAGCTCCAAAGCCTGACTTGGAGATACAAGACACGCCCTCTCCTCCTCCTCACTGCCTCTTGCCTCCTCCCCTCCTCAAATTTTAACCGTCTCAAACCTCATTATTAGGGCCCCATGCTTCCTTATTTCACCCCAAATCCCTATGTTCAGGGTCCACAACCTCCACTTGGTATCTGAACTCTTCTTCTGATTGCCTTAACCTTCCATTTAAGAGACAGGGTGCTCCTTTCAAGTGACCGAGTGCTTTGGGTCAGGGCCCTGACACTTGCTTCTGGATCCAAAGCTAGATTTTCCTTGCTTCCAGCCACACTCTTACGGACCAGGCTGCCCGTTTTAGGGCAACATGCCCAATTTTTAGGGTCCACATTTTCAATGCAAGGTGCAAAGCGGCCTTTTTAAATGGCGAGGCTTTCTTTGAGAGGAACACCCCTGCTTTCAAATTCCCAAATCTTTATACTAGGAGCTGAGGCCTGAATTTTAGGTTCCAAAGCCTCCTTTTTGGGTCCAAACACCCATCGGGAGGGAGCAAAGCATCACTTCAAGATCCAGACAGAGCAGGGCGGGCCGCGCTCCCTGTCACGGTGACAGCCTGCTGCACCGCCTGCCTGTGACCAGACCACACGGGACACCTCGGTTTGGACAAGGCGCCCTCCACAGCGCAGTGCAGCCAGTGGGGATGCAACAGGCTTTTTATCACCTACACCCTCCATTTTTGGACGCAGGCCCTCCTTTTTAGGGACCAAAACATTTTTGTTTTAGTCCTCAGCGTCACATATTAGGGCAGAAAGCCTCTTCCTTGGGCTCCAAAGCCTTGATTGAAAGGAGAAACCGTCCTTTTTAGTGGCTTTTTCTTGTTTACACCCACAATCTTAAGGACCAGGCTGCCATTTTCAAGGAAGAAATCCTTGTTTTAAGGGTCCACACGTTCATTGTAAGTTGACAAGCGGCCTTCTTAGATGCTGAGGCCTTCTTTGAGAGGCCTCACCCCATTCCAATTTCCCAAATCCTCATGCTAGGAGCCGAGGCCTGAATTTTACGGTCCACAGCCTCCTTTGCGGGTCCAAACATCTAGATGGAGGAAACAAAGCAGCAGTTCAGGATCCAGACCCTGAGCTGCAGTGTCCAAAGGCCCAGCTTTCAGCTCCAAAGCCTGACTTGGAGATACAAGACACGCCCTCTCCTCCTCCTCACTGCCTCTTGCCTCCTCCCCTCCTCAAATTTTAACCGTCTCAAACCTCATTATTAGGGCCCCATGCTTCCTTATTTCACCCCAAATCCCTATGTTCAGGGTCCACAACCTCCACTTGGTATCTGAACTCTTCTTCTGATTGCCTTATCCAAGGCAATGAGAAGGGCACCCCTCCTTTTAAATTCGCAAATCCTCATGCTAGGAGCCGAGGCCTGAATTTTGGGGTCCAAACATCCATTTTGAGGAAGCAGAGAGTGGAGGGCGGGCCGCACTGTCCATCATTTTTAGGCCCCAGCATCACATATTAGGGCAGAAAGCCTCTTCCTTGGGCTTGAAAGCCTTGTCTGAAAGGGTAACCCCTCCTTTTTAGTGGCTTTTTCTTGCTTACACATTAATCTTACAGACCAGGCTGCCACTTACAAGGAACAAACCCCTATTTTTAGGGTCACAATTTTATTATAACCTTATTATTGCCACATCAGGGCCCAGGGACCATCTCTGGAACTGGGAGCAGGGCCTCTATGGCAAGTCCTGTCCCAACGGACACAACGGACCTGGCTCCCTTCAATGCGGACTTCTTAAATGGTGAGGCCTTATTGGAGAGGAACAGCCCTCCTTTCAAATTCCCAAATCCTCATGCTAGGAGATGAGGCCTGAATTTGAGTCCAAAGCCTCCTCTTTGGGTCCAAACACCCATCTGGAGGGAGCAAAGCATCACTTTAGGATCCAGACAGAGGAAGCAGGCTGCGCTGTCCATGACTTTTAGGCCCCAGCATCACATATTAGGGCAGAAAGCCTCTTCCTTGGGCTCAAAAGCCCTTTTTAGAGAACGAACCCTCCTTTTCAGTGCCAGGATCATCATTTGCTGAGTCAAGGCCTGACTGTCACATCCCAAAGGCTCAACCTGAGAGCCCAAAGCCTTTTTTTTAGCACCCAGAGCCTTCTCCTTGGGACTCAAAACCTCAGGTTGGGGTACAAAGGCTCATTTTCTGGGTTCAAAGCCCCATTTTAGTGTCCAGAGACCCCCATGCTAGGCTCTAAAACTTCATGCTTCATGGCTGACGTCTCATGCTCAGGCTCCAAACCCTGATTTTCAGGGCCCAGAGGCTGCTTTGGGATCCTAATTCCCCTCCTGATTGCCTACCAACTCCTTTGTAGGCCAAGAGTCTCCTTTTTGGTGATCAAAGCCTTAATATTAGGGCCTGGAGACCCACCTCTTGAATTCAGAGCCGCCTTCTTGGGGCCTTCCTCATTAGGGCCAAATGTCTCATTTTCACCCTATTACCCGTTCACTTCAGGGCTAAAAGCACCTATGCGGATCCAAACCCTTTTTTTCACCCTTTCTTTGCAGCTGAGAAGCATACAGGCATGGCACCAAGGCTCCTCTTTATAGACCACAGCCTTGTTCTTAAGCACCCAGCTTTCAGGACGTTTTCAGGACAAGAGAGCCTATAGCTGGGATTCAAAGCCGCCTTTATCACCTACACCCTCCGTTTTTGGACCCAGGCTCTCACTTTTAGGGCCCAAAGCATTCTTTTTAGGCCCCAGAGTCACATATTAAGGCAGAAAGCCTCTTCCTTGGGCTCCAAAGCCTTGTTTGAAAGGATAAACCCTCCTTTTGACAGGATTGTTCTTGCTTACACGTCAATCCCACAAAGCAGGCTGCCATTTCCAAGGGGCAATTCCCTATTTTTAGGGTCCACAATTTTATTATAAGATGCAACGCATCCTTCCTAGATGGCGTGTTAAAATATCAGGAGGGGAGGAGGCAAGAGGCAGTGAGGAGGAGGAGAGGGTGTGTCTTGGATCTCCAAGTCAGGCTTTGGAGCAATCCTGGGCCTTTGGACTCTGCAGCTCAGGGTCTGGATCCTGAAGTGCTGCTTTATTTACTCCATCTAGGTGTTTGGACCTGCAAAGGAGGATTTGGACCCTAAAATTCAGGCCTTGGCTCCCAGCATGAGGATTTGGGAAATTGGAATGGGGTGAGGCCTCTCAAAGAAGGCCTCAGCATCTAAGAAGGCTGCTTGTCAACTTACAATGAACGTGTGGACCCTTAAAACAAGGATTTCTTCCTTGAAAATGGCAGCCTGGTCCTTAAGATTGTGGGTGTAAACAAGAAAAAGCCACTAAAAAGGACGGTTTCTCCTTTCAGACAAAGTTTTGGAGCCCAAGGAAGAGGCTTTCTGCCCTAATATGTGACGCTGAGGACTAAAACAAAAATGTTTTGGTCCCTAAAAAGGAGGGCCTGCGTCCAAAAACGGAGGGTGTAGGTGATAAAAAGCCTGTTGCATCCCCACTGGCTGCACTGCGCTGTGGAGGGCGCCTTGTCCAAACCAAGGGGTCCCGTGTGGCCTGGTCACAGGCAGGCGGTGCAGCAGGCTGTCACCGTGACAGGGAGCGCGGCCCGCCCTGCTCTGTCTGGATCTTGAAGTGGGGCTGCATCGCTGTCTTCCCTGCTCGCATTCTAGGCACGGTGTTTCTGCTGACAGCATCTTCCACCTCCTCAGCAGAAGCTGCTTCTTTCTTTAAACGTAGTACAGGCTGGACGCAAAGAAAGAAACTGTTAGCGGTGCTTTTAGCTATTTAAATGGGGAGAAAAACAGCCACTGTTTCTTTCTTTGTCCAGGGCAGCCACGAATGCTTGCGTGACATGGGCTCCTCTCCCACGTCCTTAATTGCCAAGCCGCTAGCGGCTCTGGTGACGTGTCCCGTGGGTGTCTGTGCAGTGACGGGGCTGCCTCACCCCTGTGTACCCCAGGACAGACATTTGGGGGGCTCTTTGCTGCTACCACAGGGCGCAACCTGCGGGTCCTGGGGCAGGCAGGATGAGTGCTGCTGGGCCCGGAGGGTAGGCCTGGCCTGAGAGGAGTTTGGGGCTTAAAGCAGGCTTGTCCTGCCCCAGCCTTCTCCAGAACCTGTGTGCCTGGCTCTGGAAAGCCGTGACAAGACATAAAATGACTCGCAGCTTGCCAAGAGAGCTGCGGTGGTGGAGGAACGGCCGCCTCAAGGGGCTGAGGCCAGCCACCATCACGGGCAGGACTCGAGAGACGAGGCACGATCTTGGCACAGACAGAGAAGGGAAGGGGAAGCGCTGCTCTGCTGGCCCTGAGCGGTGCAGCCCCAGGAGAAAAAAAAAATCTGTGTTTCCTTCCGCTGATGTCCACGCTGAAGGTGCAGAAGGGTTCCGTGCTGTTGCTTGGGTCAGCCTTGTTGCCAGGTTGGGAATGTTTAGCCTCCCGGTGCTTCGGTGCTGCTGGGCTGCACTCAGAGTGTGAGCTCTGGGCGTTATTTCTCAACTACTGCGTTATTTGAGCGTACAGACCCGAGATATTTTGCGGATAGGTGATTTAAGCCACGTCAGAACCAGCGCTGTGGCGTGTGCCAGCGTCGGACGCCCGTTCGACTGGTCGGGCGGAGCAGGTGAATTGAATTTGGTGCTGGGTGGCGAGGTGGTGTTGGGGGAAGAGCTAGGCTAAGGAGAGCTTCCTCTTGCTCTGCTCCTTCCCATCTCAAATGGCCGCTTCCTGGGGAGATGGGTTCGTTGGGAGGTTAACTACAACGTTACAGTGAGGATGAGGAATCCTCTTTAGTCCCGTAGGTATTTGCTGCCAGGCGGCAGCGTTGATTTCAGAAATTGTATTTCAAAAAGGAAAAAGAAAGGAAATCTGTATTCTTTGACATACTCTCTTTTCTCGGAGAGTAGATGTAGGAGCTTCAGCAGTGCCCTTCCTCCGGAAACGATTCCCAGTGTCTGCTCAGACACTGAGGAGGAAAATGGAGGAGAGCCACCCGCTATAAATAAAGGAAAGAAGGGCTCATGGATTAAGGGAGAACCACTACTTCAAAAATTGGTGCTCTCTACAAACTGGTTAAGGGTTTGGGACCTGCAGGTGCTGCCTACACCTGTGTGCATTGCAGTCGTGCCTGTTGCCACTGAGCAAAACGGGGAGAGCTGCTTTGTCGAATGCGGCGTGTTAAAGCACGTGCCGCTGCCTGGAAGAAAAGCACGGGCTTCCCTCGTGTGGGACTTCTTCCCTAGCAATCTGTGGTTTACCTGATGGTTTCCCATAAGCTGTGAATGTTTAAAAGAAAAAAAACAAACAAAACCAAAACCCAACCCCAGCGTTGAGAGTGGTGAGGCAGATCCTCACCTGGGGACTCAGAGTCAGCGGTGACATCACCATGCGAAGCATTGTGTGCGCTTCGGGTCGGGGCTGCTGTGAGCCTCGCAGCGGGGTGGGAGAGCAGATCCGGGGTGCCTCTGTGTCAGCCCTGTGCCCTGGTGGCTTCGTGAGCACTGAGAGTTTGACTCCTGTGTTCCCAGCTTTCGCTTGCGCACCTGCGGTGTGGCAGAGCCAGCGAGCTGCTTCCTCAGCTGGAGGAGGAAGAGGAGTGACCTCAACATTGCCGAGGTAAAGCACAATTATTGAAAAGATTTGGCAAAGATGTGGGTTGTAGCAGCGCGGCTGCTGCAGCTGCAGCAGATCCTGGAGCATTGGAGAAGATAGAGAGGGGTTTCTTGGTGAAAAGAATGCTGTTAAAAGCGTTTTCGTGCCAGAAATTAGGAGAAACGCCTCTGTTGTTTGACATCCTCTATTGACCTGGCACATTGGCATTACAGCGTACCTGGCACGCTGTTTGTATGAAAAAAAAAGGTCTTTTAGTCAGGGCAGGCCAGAAACCTGCCTTGGCACTTCCACATGGCAGCAATGCTTACAGACCCTGCATCCTGGCTGCCAGGCCAGGATCTAAATCCGATGGTGCTGTTGGTAGACTGAAGCTCAGGAAGCGCTTCTGGGTTTTTCTGTACTTCCATGTGAATTTTTACCCTGTGAAGATGGTGTATTAAGCTATTTTCGTAACAACAACTAGGTTTAAAAGCAGTTTCAGTTTAACATCTACATGCTTGGGTGTTATTAACAGAGCTTTGTATACTGAGCTGGTGCTTGGTAGGAGAAAAAACACAAATCTTCCCTGGGAAACTTGGACCCCCTCAGCTACATACTGCTATGAGGAAACTCAGATGAAAGAACACACTTAAATAACACATCAGCAGAGCTGTTGTGCTCCTGACCACCAAAGGCACCTTTTTCCAACGCCGTCGTACTGGAAGTTGATGCAGCTGGTTCCATCCGTAACGTGGGACTGTACAGTGCTGTAAAAGAAATATTTTTTCACAGCTTTGGAGAAAGTGAAGCAGAGAAAACCCCACCTAACACTGATACCTGGACCCCAAACTGCCACAGACTGACAGTGATGTCCACTGGATATCTCCTGATACCCTGCTGCCTTCTGACTGCTCCAGCAGAAGTGCCGTTTGAATTAGCCAGCAGGTCCCTCTGAGTGGCTTTGCTGAAACTCCTGCCGTAGGAAGTATCCTACGGGAGCCAAGTTGCTAAACTGATGTGTGGTTTTCCCTTAACCCCCTCAGCCCTGACTTTGCAGCTCCTGACGACACTGCCAACGTGTGCAGTGTCACCGTGTGCCAGCTAGGTGCCAGCTGCCATGGTTTATAGATTGTAAAATGAGTGATTTGGGACTCGTGAGCACTGAGAACAGGTTAGCAATTGCTTAAGAGCTTTACTTGTGTCGCTCTGGGGCAGGGAGATGGGTGAAACATCTTAGGCTTGAAAGTGATTCCCTGCAGAGTGACGTGCTCAGATCTGTCATTTTGGTCACCTTATTAGATCCCTGCTTGAGAGGTTGCTTGCAAGAGTCAATTCCTCTTCACCTTGATGTGTCAAGCTAAAGACAAATCTGTGCCGAAGCACTGTCTGATCAGACGAGTGCCTCAGTTCAGGATTGTTCTTGGACAGCTCCAGAAACACCAGGACGATCAGCGCCTTCAGGAACAGATTAATTGGATCTTGAGGCTGTCATAAAACAGGTCCCTGAAGTTTGAAGACTCTTCCAATAGTTTGGGCCAGCAAGGAGCAGCTGTAGCTGGCGGCTGCGGTAACTCGGGGCTCAGAGTCTCAGAGAGCGTGCTGAAAGGTGCCCCCCAGCTGGCTGCTGGAGGAAGCTGAGGCAGCGTTCAGCTCTAACCTCTGCCTTCTTGGCTGGCATCTTTGCACTCCTGCTGTCGGTGGGTGTTGAGTGTCCTTCCCCCCAGCCTCAGCACGTGCCCTCAGATGTAGGCAGCGTTTAGCAGCTAGAATTCACTCCAATATAAAGAGTACAAATCATGCGTTTTCTGCTTTGGCTTTGGAACTCTTAGCTTGAGGTTTTCCTGCAGGCCGTGAGGTTTCTTGCAGCAGCAGGGATGAGTTCTGTTAGCAAGAGGTTGTTCTGTGCTTCGACTGTGGGAAGATGAATGGTTACCTGTGCACCGCGAAATAGAACTTGACACCTAGCACACCGCACTTGCAGCCTGTGGGGTGCTTTAACAAGCAGGTAAATCAGCAGAGGCTGTTTTGCAGCCGGGGTGATGCTGGGTGATTAAAAAGCAGGGGCAGAACAAGGAGTTTCTGGTGTTTGTTCTTGCTTGTCATCCGACTCTCCACTTCCACTGTTCTTTAGAAAAAAAAAAAAAACAAAACCAAAAAAAAAAAACCAAGGGGTAAGCATCGTAATATCTTTATTATCTTGTTTATAATATCTTTTTTATAATATCTTTATTGTAAATGGAAGGCACAAAACAGACCAGCAACAGAGACTGTCCAAGAGAAATGCTTGGTGCTTTATAAACAAACAAGGAAGTACCCTTTGGTGGGTGTGACAATCCTCCTCTAATGCGTTTTTGGAGTGCAAAAATAGATTTGTTCCTTTCTTGCTCTTCTCTCCAGGAGAAAGGCAGAATAGGCAACTGCAAAGTTAGACCAGGGAGGTCAGTTTGTTCCATACTGAGAAAGACAAGCCTGTAAAACAAACTAGACAGATTTTCTTGGTACTATTCATCTTCCTTCAGCAAAGGCAAAGCTTATGACACTTGTTGGTGTGTATTTCTAGACCCCCAGCTACTGGCACTGTAGCGCATCTCTAATTCTTTGGTACAAAAGGTTCAAAATCTCTTAATGCAAAAATTTTACCAGCACCCTGGAGCAAAAAAAAAAAAAAAGAAATCTAAAAATCTTACCAACTTCTATTATAGACCTGCTGAGTGCACCAGAGTTACTCATTTTTATTCAGGCTTTCAGGGGCAACTTCAGTTGGTTTAGCGCCTGGATTGCCGTGTTAGCAGATGTCAGTTTTAAAAAAAAAAAAGCTTTTGAGGTCCTTTTTAAAACGAGACTGCTTTTTTGGAATTTAGGGCTGCGAGGTATGCTTGGTTTTGCTTTCTTCCCATTCCTTAGACCAGATCCATTCAGATTCTGAACAGCGTTCCCGGTCTGTTCAGGAAACTGGAAGGCAACAAGCAAAATGATGAGCTCCTCGGGCAGTCAAAAGAGCTAAATCTGGAGAGTGTTTTGAGTCAAACTTCCATGCTAAGGAGCACCAGTAATTGTTAGAAGTAGATGCAGAGGAACCTGCATGGCACTGGGTGTGTTTCTGAAGGTGCTAAAGGTGCAAAGTGACGATTCCTATCCATAGTAAAGAAGAGAAGGAAAGCTTGCACTTAACTACTGTTTTTATTCCCTTTGCCCAGCAGTCAAAAGCAGTAACTAATATGAGAAGCCAACTTTTCCTCTCTTTATTTTAGATTTGGGAAAATTCCCTGCCAAAAAAGTATTTCCTGGAAAATTCACTAGTGTTTGTGTGAGTAAAAGGTTCCAACCTTTGATTATTAATTTGTAAGAACTATTTCATCCACTTTTGTCCAGAAGAGTCAGAAATAATTTGCACAGAAATGTGCAGCGTTTTAATGAAAGGATTCAGAATCACTCTAATTTGAACTTTATCTGGTCTGGTTGCAGGTTTTGTGACATTTAGTGTCTTTAAAAAAAAAAATAAATAAAAATTTCTGACTTCATATCAGAAAAAAGAAAAAAAAATGCTTGTGGCTAAATAAAATCTGTTGCAGCTCTGCTCATCGAAAAATCATTGGCTGTTAAATTGGACCTAAGTCGTCTTCTCTAACCTTTCATGATCCTGCAGCAATGGATGAGGATGGAGATATGGATTAGGGAACAGCACGTGATGGCAAACCTGTGGTATTTGCTACAGCGCAGAAAGAAAAACCCAATTGCTTCCAAAAAATCCAACTAATTCAAAATCCTTGGTATCATGCAGCCATGCCACTGGCAAAGTGAGCATTCCCCTGCCTCTCAAAGCTTTTTTTTTTTTTTTTTTTTTTTTTGTTTGTTTGTTTGTTTGTTTTTTATTGTTTTGAAGAGCTAACTAACCCTGGCTGTCTCCAGTCTGAGAGAGCATTCAAATGGACTTGCTTCCTCTATTAGTTATAAGCTGTTTAAAAGCGCATGCTATGTTTGAATTGTGGATGAGAGGTTCCCTTGGCAAAGTGAGGAGGAAAATTCTTCCTACCCCTTTATTATTAATTCACGGATTCAGTCTTGGTTCGGCCTCCAGGAGAAGTTAACTGGAAGTCTTTGAAGATCTGTAACTTTGCTGAGGTTGTCCAGGTAGGTGAAATGGAAGACCCACAGTGCCTGGAACGTGCTGTTTAATGCGTCCTAACTGTGTTCTAGGGAAGTTATTTGTAGCCAGAGTTGATTATTGACTTGCAGGTATCATCAGGTGGTTTTTAAAGGAGTGACTCCGTTTTCAGGCTTCCAGATGTGCTCCAAGTCATCTTATTGAGGATGTGGAAGAGAACGCTTGCTGACAAAGCTCCTGGCAGCTTTAGGGAACTTTCATATTTAGTTAGTTCATGTAACAGCTGATTTCAAGGCTTTGCTCTCTTCGAGAGACTGATAACTTGATTTGCTGAACTGAAGAAAGCTGGAAAAATGTTGGTTCCTCATTATTTTTCACTTGTTACTTTCTTTAGGGTTACTTTTCAAAAGAAGATTTCCCTGCTCACAAGCCAGTAGAAGACTTTCAGCCCAAGCAAGGGTGAAGACAGCTCTCTCCAAGAGCAGAGGAAGTCCCTGTGGAGAGAAGCCGAGCTTGTTAGCAGAACTCGTCGGCATGTCTAAACAAGGAGACGATTGCTACTTCTATTTCTATTCTACCTGTACCAAGGTATGACTGGCTTTCCTTTACTTTGCTTTTTTTTCCCCATTTTTTTCAGGAAGGAGTAGATGAGGAGGAGGAAGCACACTGGTCTTTGGTTAACTTGAGAACCAGATAGATTCTGAATTCAGTTGTAGCAACCTTAGGCAGCAGCATGGCCATTTTTGAGGCTGTACTCTATTTTCCTCGTTGGTTTCCTTTTGGTTCCAGGGAGACAAATGTGCCTACCGCCACTGCAAAGCTGCTCTGGGCAATGAGACGGTCTGCAAGCTGTGGCAGGAGGGTCGTTGTCTCAGGAACGTCTGCCGATTCAGACACATGGAAATTGACGTGAGTGCCTAACGATGTGTTCTCAAAATCAATCAACAAAAGCATTTTTCAGTGCTGTAGGTGTACTGATTGTGCTTTTGCAGGATAGATTCGTTTGCTTCAAAACCATACTGGTTTCTGTTACCAAGAGAGGGGGTGGGAGGAAGCAGAGGGAAATAAAATCCTTCAGATAACGCTGTTCTAGCTGCCTGGGGTAGGAAGTGGGGAAAGTTAAAGGTGCAGAAGAACTAAGTGTCCAAGAAGTAGTTCTAGACAGGGTTAACCTAGGCAATTTCAGATGTTCTTTTTCCCTCTGAATAATGCTAGTATAATCCTAGGTGTATTAGTTTAAGCCACCCTCAACTGGTGTCTGAGAGTGCCTGTCTTCTCAAACTGAATGATGACAAATCTAAATGTGCATAGTGGTTCCAGCTTATGCAAACTTTGTGAATATGCCCAGAAATACTCCACTGAACTGAGAAACTGACCTTTGGAATGATGTTTCAGCACTGGGTTGTGACAGCTGTCATGATCTGGAGCTGCGCATCTCTTTGCAAGCCTCAGGTGCATGTTATCACGAGCTTTTCTTTCTTTCTGTCTTCAGAAAAAGCGCAGTGAGATTCCTTGCTACTGGGAGAAGCAGCCGGGAGGCTGTCAGAAAGCCAACTGTGCTTTTCATCATGCAAAGGGACGTGACATCGATGGACAATTCTTCCCACCAAGCAAGAGTGAGTTTAGGTCCTTTTTCTTGAAGCGCTGAAGACTTAATTTGGAGTATTACTTAGTGGGTGCCAATCCTGTAGGGGCCATCAGGTAACTGTTCATTTGTGAGTGCAGGAAAAGGTCTGCAGTCATAGGTGTACTGCACTGAGTGTACTGCTGGTGTTTGTTTTCTGCTTTCGTGCTCAGCTTCTCTTGGCTTTGTGTGATGTTTGCCTTGCAGTTTGCTTCCTGTTGTTTCATCTTTTGCTGGGTGGCAGGGAGATGTGTTGTTGTTCGAAGGGAAGTCATTGTTGACGGTGTAAACAGTGATGGGATGGGCAAAAGGAGATGCTGAATTCGTTGTCTGTGCGGGTTATCTGCCTTTCCTACCATCTCTTTGCCAAATTGTGGTCAAAGTTTTAAACTGCCATATTACCGATGATCCTCCTCTTCCTCCAGCTACACTGCCAAGTCCGCCTGAGTCCGTGGACGATGGCTTTGAAAGTGGCTCAGATGTCACTGCAGCAAAACAAACTTTCTGTCCAGTCAAATCCCTCTCCACAGCTAAGGGGGTGATGAAAGTGGAAAACTCTGAAAATGTCCCAAGCCCTACACACCCTCCAGTTGTAATCAGTGCTGCAGATGATGATGAAGATGATGATGGTGAGCATGTTTTGGTTCTTGGAAGGAATTTGTGCTGTAAATGATTGTGTAAATCTTTGGTTCTTGAAGGAATTTGTGCTGTAAATGAATGTGTTAAATCTTTGGTTCTTGAAGGAATCTGTGCTGTAAATGAATGTATAAATCACAGATGACCTGAGGTCTGACTAGCGATAGGGCAGGCAGTGTGGCCAGGTCACTGGTGGCTTTGTCTGGCAGTCAGTGGACAGAACCTGAAACGTTGGAGGAAAGCTTAGAACCACTCCTGGCTTTAGCTGGTCTGTTGTGTAAAGTTCTATGTGAAACTAGGAAGGAAATTTCTTTTTTTCTGTCTGAAGAGCAATGTGTTGTGTAGTAGTTAAAGCTGCAGAGAGAATCTAGAGTCCTAGATGTTTTGTCCTAGTGTATTCTACTTAGGAGTTCATCAGGTCAGCGTAGCTGTTTAAAAAACAAAACAAAACAAAAGAGCAACAAAGTTTTTTATATGAAGCATGGGCTGAAGTGTCACTGCATGAGCTACGTAATCATGAACAATCTGGTCTATGCATAACTGAATAGATTTTTCCCCTTCAGACCAACTTTCTGAGGAAGGAGAAGAAACTAAAACTCCCGTCCAGCAACCAGCTGCGGAAGGCAAAAATGGATTACGGGTGATTTCCACTCGCAAAGGCAGTTCTCCTACTACTAAACAAGGTATTCCAGCACCTTAGTAGGATAAATCAGAAGAACTTGACAGTTAACTCAAAAGCAGTGTGGTGTAAAAACACAACAAAATGTAGGGGTGCTGAATGGACTCGGTTATTTCCATGATCTCATTTCTGCCATTCATACCATCATGTGCCCATTGGGTCAGAAAGGTGAACTCCTTTTCTTTACTTTTGGAGAACAAAACAGGGCCACAGCGTGGAGTTGAAATGGCTGCACGTGCAGCCTTGCAACCACTGTTGATAAGCCATATCTAACGATAGAGGGATCTAATATCATGTAAATGGATTAAAATTAAAACTACATTTTTAAGCCTGAAGGATGAAAGGAGGGGCAAAATGCCCTTGGTTCCCTGGCTCTTTCACTTGTGAGGAGTGTTGACAGGCTTTATTCTAAATACTTCAGAAAGTTGCTGAGCGCTAAGAAGCCTGAGGACCTGTGGTCCTCAGTGAGTGCCTCTAAGCCTGTCTCATGAACTGTTTCCTGTTTTCAGAGGGCAATCTGAATTTTGGAATAAAAACACTTGAGGAAATCAAATCACAGAAGATGAAGGAAAAAAATAAGAGACACGGTGGTGAGTTAATATTCCCTACTTTCGTATCCTGTTCACGGCAGGTGATGGTGCCTGGGAGCTGCTTGAGGGACAGACTTCCATTTTTAGCTGGGGGCATCAAGCAACCTGATTCTCAGCCAGCTGGTATTCTAAATGGGAGTTCAAAGGGCAACCAGAGGCAAATTGGTCACCTCTCTTATTTACATGCTCTACTTGCTGTATTTTGGACAGTAACAAATAATTTAAAGTTTTTTGTTCTTTGTGATAGTTTTTTATGTCGGGTAAACTTCCTTATGTTTGGTTGCTCTGAACAGAAGGTTCTTCAAGATCTTCTGTTCGTCCCATTGATTCTGTGATTTTTCCTGCTCCAGAAAAGGAAAATTTCCAGACAGTGGTGAGAACTGTGACACTGTCTTCCAAGAAAGGTAATAATGAATGCTTTTGTTTTGATTTCATTACTCCTAAACTGGAGGGTTAAACAATAATTAAAACAATTCACCCATGTTAGCCTTCTGGTGCTGCCTTCTGTTCAAAACGTGCTTTTATGCTTAAAGTCCCTGGTTGTACTGGCAAGATTTGGTGCTCAGGTTAAGTGCAGTGGCAGGAGAAAAGAAAAGTGTCAGTATGCAAATAGGGGGGTAACTGAAAAACAGAAGAGTAAGGAGAAGAAAGAGCTGTAGAAGACAGTGCTATATAAGAAGCAATTTCTGAAGCATTAAAGAGGCTGCCAGTGGCAGGTGTGGACACAGTATGACAGGAGTTTGTGTATAAATTGTTTAGAGCTGTGCAAATGCCTTTGAAAGGGAAAAAAGTGTGGAAGTACTTTTACTCGTAGACATTCACCTTCAAAAGGACTATTTGTCAGCATTTGTACCTAATAATATTCTGCTTGCTTATGCAGCTTTGTTCTGCACAAAGTATAGCTGTCAAGCAGACTCAGATTCACTCTCTACTATCTCAGCTGGAATTTGAAGCAAGCACTGAGACTATTAATATTTTTTTTCTATGTTAATTATAGTTAAAATATGAGTTTATGTGGTTTAGCTGTCAAAACAGTGTCTGACATGTTGGACATGGGCTAACAGGATAATATTTCTGTTGGCTACCGGTTTCTGTGAAACAGAAATGAAAATCCCTTTTGTTTTAGGGGAGGAACCTGTGGTTCGACTAGATCTTGCTGCTAGACAAGGAAAACGGAAAGCCTCCATGGGTAAGAACTTTTTATGAGCTGTTACGTAGGTGCTGCCTTCTATATATGACTGCATTAAAGAGTATTTTTGATGTATGAAAGGAAAATACGTTGCAGTGGAGATCTGTGTTGACTGCAGAAGTGGCCAAAAAAAAAAAAAAAATCATTTATCAGCTGAAAGGCAATTCTATGAAAATATGCTTGAAAAATAGAAGCTTATTGTTGACTGTTCTCAAAGCTTCCTGCAAAGAAAAGTTCTTACAAAATTCCTTGTTTTCTCTGAAGATGATGTAAGCACCCTTCCAGTGAAGCGCCGCCTTGCTGAAAGGCTGGGGAAGAAGGTAGAGGCTCCGGGAAATGCTGACAAAGCACCCAAGAGAGATCCAGGTACTAACCGGGCATCTGGATTGGATTCCTGGGTTTTGTATTTAGTCTTTCTGTTTGTCCTTTTCCAGTGATGTTTCTTCTTGCATGTTGGCTGAGGTGGTAATCACTGGGGTTCAAAGTTCCCTTTCCTGTCTTGTTTTGCAATGTGAACCTGAAGTTGACATTCTGCAGCCTCCCTAATTCGTTCTTTTTCTGTTTTGCAGTTCAAGTTGCCAAGTCTGTGAAGGACAGGCTGGGATTACCTCCTAAGCAGACCAGTACTGAGAGAGGTAACAGCTAGATATTAAATATGCTTTCTCCTCCTTCCTTTCCATGAACTTGGACTGCTTTCATCCATCCCTAAAAACTAATTGAAACGAAAACAAAGAACTGATGCCTCTTGCTTGAGTGCTGAAGCTCTTCTGACAGCCACTATCAGAAATCTGGCTCTAGGTGTGTGTTTCTTTTCTACTTGTGCCTTGTCAAGGTTTTTAGCTGCTTCTGTGAACCATTCCGTACGATTAGAACAGAACCACTGCCAGGAGCAGGAATTTGAAATGCAGTCTGAAAAAGTACTAAAGTAAAGCAGAATTTCTGTGTAGCAGTTCTCTCTGGATAGGGCTGGTCTTCAAAATACAAGTGGCTCAGCGGAGGAGGAGAATGTTGTTCTAAGGATATTGTTCTAAGATGCATTATTGGGAACACTCAAGATTAGTTTTCCTTAGTGCTCTGACAAATGTTGGAGACTGAAACTATTGCTGGACTCTCTTTAAATGTTGGTGCTTCTCCTCATTTCTTGATGATGACAGGGAAGGCTGCTAAGCCGATGGGAGAGATCCATGTGAAAACACTGGAGGAAATCCGTCGTGAGAAAGCTCTTCAGAGACGCGAAACTCAAGCCAAAGCCGAGGCTGAAGGGCATGGTAAAACTGAAGATTCCAGCGCAGGGGCAAGACCTGCTCGTGCAGCTCCCTCAGCACAACCCGGACCTGCCCCAGCAGAGCAGAAATCTTTATGGAGCACAAAACTAACAGGTGCTCCATAAACAGATGCTTTAATGCCTGCCCCAGTGAGGTGCTTCCCATCTTGAGCAAGTTCAGTTTGCTCAGGATCTGCTTCATGGATAATTGCTGAATGGATTGCACATTGTAGCCTGTCTCTCTCTCTCTCATGGGGCACAAGGAAATAAATGCACAAAGGAAACAAGTACCCAGCTTTCTTTATTTCTGCCGTTGACCAAACTTTTTTTTCTCTTCTTTTTCAGGTGCTTTAAAAAAAGAAAAGAAGGCAGTGGAATTGAACCGGCCTTTTCCTAAACTTTCCTCTGTACCTGATGTACAGGTGAGTCCTCTGTGAAGACACACATACATTCGTACAATTTCTGATCATTCTGACAAGTTTGGTTACTCACCGTGTGCCACCGTCTTGAGTGTGTTCTTACCCTTCAGCACCTGGTAGGAGCTGCAGTGCAGTCTAAAGCCTATCGCCAGCAGCATTTCCAGACAACTCTGTACTCCTCAAACTTGGAATCAGTCTGTTTATACCACAGCAACAAAGAAACCCTGTTAGCACCAGCTGAAATCTACACAGTTAACGTGGAGGGAATTCTTTTTGTTCTTACTGACTTGATCTGTCAGACATGAAGGATTTAATGCAGAAGGCCAGAGTTCTGTGTTCAAGGAAATCAATCTGTCAGTGGATACTGTCTAGGGGAACTTGTATGACTTTCTGCTGCTTAAAAAGAATGGGATAAATAGATGTACAGCAGAACACCCTAGCTGTTTAAAGAAGCTTGCCATAGTGGATATTGCAGATATGTGAGACTGTGTCCATAGTAAAGCATGGCTCTTGTTACAGGCAGAATTTTAGGGGAAAAAAAAAAAAAACACAACAGTAACCTGAACGATATTAATACGCTGTTCCACATCAAGACCATTTTGGAGGGATTGCTGATCAGATTTTCTTAACGAAATCTCCATGGATTTTTTTTTTTTTTTTTTTGTCCTATTCATGCACTACTTTTCTTTCCTTCTAGCCCACTCAGCAGAGTGGAAGTCGTAAATGTCCAGAGAAGAGCTTTGAAGAGAGACGGTGGGAGAAGTGGCAACAGAGAGAACAACAAGAGAAGCTTGGGAAGGAGGAAGCTGCTGTCAAATCTACTGCTGGCTTCTTTCATACCGAACCAGCAGGGAAAGTGGCAGCTCAATTTCAGGGCCAGGAAGCTAAAAGTAAGTGTTGAAGGTTAAGAGTTCCTTAGGTTGTCTTCTGAAATACAGACAGAAGATGACAATTCTCATGCTGTAACTCTGGCTGAGTACATTTTGCCACGCAATGCTACGAAGCGAAGTGTGGACTTTCTTTTTCTTAGTTTGTTTCTTTTCCTGCCAGCCAGATGTTAGGTAAGGAATGGGAGAGTAGAAAATGACACTACAAATTTGGACTTTGTAGAACAACTTAACTGTGGGACATTACTGCAAGGGTGAGGCAGCTGGTACAACAGTTGCATACACTCTTGTCCTACTCTAACTGCTGCTTTTTCTTTTCCTAGAGGGAGCAGGACTTGAAATATAAAAGCTGTCTATATTTGTGAACCTAGCTTGCACTTAGGATTGCTATGTGTCTGAGGTTTCCCTTGTCCTGGATTCTTATTTACTGTAGCTATTCGGTTTCTGTGTTCCTTTGTATGGATTGTTGGTAGACAGAGTTTACTATGTGGAAAACATTCCTGAGAATCCAGGCAATGGCGGTGCAATTCTGCTGGCCAAATGCATTTAACTGTGTAGAAGGACCGTGGAAATGATGAAGAGAACCTGGATTTTTCCTGAGGCAGAGCAAGACTGTATCAGTTCTCTCTTCCTTTTACTCTAGCCAACTTGATGACATCTGCGAAGCCTTCGGGTGGGAAAGTGACTTTCCCCAAGAAGAAGGCACTGAAACGTAAGGCACCTGGGAGTTATCCCTCTGCCATAGGAGCTGTGGAACTCCGGACTGCCTTGGATGCTGACATGATGGGACCTCCAGCCAAAAAAGCAGCCATGGTAAGGCCAGGGGCTAATGCAGAGATGGATCCCTTGTTAAATTTCTACCTTCCTCTAGGAGAAAAGGTGGAAAAGGCAAACGTTCTGCAGGCCTTCTGTTTCCTTTGAAATCCAGTAGCTGTCTACAGGATGCTTGTAGAACCCTTCTGTATTTATGAGCTGAATGGCACTCTTTAACCGGTACTCTGATGCTGTGATTTCTCTGGTGGGGGGGATTTTGTCCATGAATGCCATGTTCTTAAAAGACACAAGATCATGAGTAACCTCCAGGTGAATGTGAACTTTCTTCAGGAGCACCTTGGTTTTGTATTTTGGCCACGGCTCCGCAATGCCAGAGGAGAAGCAGTGTGGAGGAAAAAGCTATTAAGGAATCTTTTACCCATGTGTCATAAATACTGTTTTGCTGCTTTCTAGGGTGTTTCAGACGTGCCGGAGCACATCCCAACCATCAGACTTGAAGAAAATGCCCAAAACAGGTGACAACCCCAACTTGTTCTTTTTCTTAATCAGTGTATATCCCCAGGGAAACATAAATTCTGTCACATGTGGGAAAAAAGGAGGGTTCTGAGATCATTAAAGCCCAAATCCATCAAAGGAATAAGTCACCTGAAACCACTTTCTAGCAGCTAGCAGGATTGCTTAATTAGGCTTTCTTTAAATGCTGCAAGTCAGCACAGCTTTCCAGTGACTTCTTGGGTTGTCTGAATACCTGAACGAGAAGGAGGTGAAGTTCTACTTCCTCATGAGGTGATAGATGAGGAGTAGTGTCCTCTGCCTTTTGGTCCTCAAGAATGCCACCTCAACTCCAGGTGCCCTGGCTTCACAGATAAAGCCCCAGACTGAAAAATGTAGCTGGTAACGCATCGGGCTCTAAATGTAGCCCTGGGTTGATTGATAACAATCCCTGTATAAGATTGAAGCGTAGGAGGGCTTGCCTACAGTTTTAAGAGCCGGTTTGCAGAAAAGGGATTGCCCGTTAAGAAATGGCATATCCTGATTGTTCTTTCTTGCTCTCCCAAGACCTGAAGTGCGTCTTGGAAGCCCGGCAAGATTAGAGGAGCAGATGGAGACCTCGACCTCAGCTTCTTCCCAGCTAGAAGAGGCACGGACACGCCGGCTGAGTTCCACAGGGAACGCGCCCTTATCTGTGGATGACGATTTGGAGAAGCTACTTTGGGAAATCTCAGGAGGCAGACTGGAAGCCGAAATCGACTTAGACCTAGGGAAGGACGACGATGAGCTCCTCCTTGAACTCTCTGAGATGATTGACAGTTGAACTGCATAGTCCTATGGTATATTAAAAAAAAAAAAAACAAAAAAAAAACTGTTCTTCTTGTTGGATACCCCGAGGTGATCCTTTTTCTAACTGAGGCTTTGCAATGAGACTTAAAGCACAGTCTGAACTGGTAGAAATTGGCAGGATCTGCACTCAGTTGTCCTAAATTTTCCTGCTGCTCAGAGTTAAGGGCTTGTGCATCCGTTCTGTAACTATAGGTGGCTACCTTCGCTATTGAGAGGACAAAGCACTTCTTTTGGCACAGAAAGATCTCCATTGGCACGCCATGGTGGCTGCAAATCGATCTTCTGGTGGAGCGATGCTCTGAAGGCTTAAACATAAAGCTTCTTCCTTCCTCCCCCCTTGGCACAACTCGATGTTGGGCACATTGTGAAGCTTCGGTGTTCTGATTTCTCGGACAGTTGATAGCCAAATCCTGGAGTTACTATGTCAACTCTTGACTTTTACTCGTGTATGCCATTGTTTTGACTGTACCCGTGTCAGATGATGAAGCTGTAGGGGTGGGAGGGAGCAGAATCGTTATTCCAGTGTGTTGTGGACTGAGCTTGCTGCCAGGAGTGGGGGTGGGGGTCAGCCCACCCAGCCTTACTTTCAATTCTCAGGGATGATCAAATGGTGAAAAGCAGCAGCTCTGCCATGCGGCTCCGCTACCCCCACTCCCTTCTCTTGTGCTGTACCAAAGTTCCCCCAGGCTTTGGTTGGTGCTTTTTGCTGGTGTGAGGACTCCGGGGCGAGCAGTCGGGACTCTGCTGCAGTCATGGGGTCGATGAAGGGTTGTTTAAGTGCCTCTTGGTTTTCAAAATTGCTCCCCTGAGCTGCTGGCTCTGCTGCCTGCTACAGCAAATGTTCGGGTGCCATCAGCATCGCGCTTGGGCGTGGGCACTGACCCTGCGGAGGACAGAGCTGAGATTCGGGTGTATTGTGTACCCTGCCACCAGCCATCGTTTTTTTTCCCCTAGCAGATCAATTTTGAATTATTTTCCGACCTTTTCGCGGCACGGTAGGCTCTTCCCGCTATGATTTGTGAAGCTGTGGGGGCCCTCAGGCATTTGCTGCTGGCAGAGGAAAAGCGCTTGTCGAATGTGTTGTAAATACTTAATGTTTGGACAAAAACACGCTTCTGTGTGTGTGTGTGTGTGTGTGCTGTGACGCCCCGGCCCCACTAGGGAAAATCTCCGCCGACGAAACTGCTGCTGGAGCTCACGCAGGCCTTCATCGTGCCGAAGGACTTCACGGGGACTTCTGCCCTATTACCCCTTCACTTCAGGTCTAAGAGCATCTTTTGCGGATCCAAAGCCTTTTTCTCACCCTTTCTTTGCAGCTGAGAAGCATACAGGCATGGCACCAAGGCTCCTCTGTATAGACCACAGCCTTGTTCTTAAGCACCCAGCTTTCAGGACGTTTTCAGGACAAGAGAGCCTATAGTTGGGATCCAAAGCCGCCTTTATCACCTACACCCTCTGTTTTTGGACCCAGGCTCTCAGTTTTAGGGCCCAAAGCATTCTTTTTAGGCCCCAGAGTCACATATTAAGGCAGAAAGCCTCTTCCTTGGGCTCCAAAGCCTTGATTGAAAGGATAAACCCTCCTTTTGACAGGATTGTTCTTGCTTACACGTCAATCCTACAGAGCAGGCTGCCATTTCCAAGGGGCAATTCCCTATTTTTAGGGTCCACAATTTTATTATAAGATGCACCATGGCCTTCTTAGATGGCAAAGCCGTATGTGAGAGGAAGAGCCCTGCTTTCAAATCCCCAAATCCTCATGCTAGGAGCCGAGGCCTGAATTTTAGGGTCCAAACATCCATTTTGAGGAAGCAGAGAGTGGAGTGTGCACCATGCTGCCCTGACATTTTTTGGCCCCAGCATCACATATTAGGGCAGAAAGCCTCTTCTTGGGGCTCCAAAGCCTTGTTTGAAAGGATAATTCCTCCTTTTTAGTGGCTAACGATTTCTTGTATCCCCCTAACTCCCTCTCTCAGCCATCCAACCCGCAGGGCTCAGGACTTGTTGATGCTCTAAGGAAAAGCCTGAGGAGACAGAGAGCTGTGTGTCCAGCCCACAGGGCGCCGGACAACAGGCTGGCCAGGACAAGGAGACAAAGAACAGGCAGGCAAACAGCGTGAAAGAAGCAGGAAAGCTGGAGGAAGAGGTTCTGCCTCTGTTCTGCCGCTGGCTGGAAAGCGGATCTGAGAAGGGACAGCCTCGTTCGCAGCTGCTCGGAAGAGAGCCCCAGCTCGTGTCTGGAATGCTCTGGTGTCCCCAAGGCTGCCAGCACTGGGAACAGCCTGTTGATGGCGGTGCCTCCCCTTTCCTGGTGTCGCAGAGAAAGGGAAGCCCATGCAGGACCCCGTTGGGAAGGCCTGCAATGCCATGGGAGGGCCTGCGTGCTGGAGCAGGGCAAGAGAGCGGGGACAAGCGGCAGAAGAGGCTGGAGAGGGGGGAAAGGTGTCCGCAGGTTGCTTGTAGCTTCTCCCTCCCCTGGCCACTTAGCGCGAGGCGAAGCACAGCCTGGACACTGGCGATTCAGAGCAGTGCAGAGCTTTATTCGGACAAGCTGACAGACGGCTGCCAGTCCTCACCCCCCCGCTGCCCCGCACGCCAGGGGGGCCGCCCCCAGCCCTGGCAGGAGGGCCGCACCCTGCTGGCACAGGGGCTGCATGCATGGGGCTGGGGCTGTGTGGCATCAGCCACAGCCGCAGCTCCACTGGGCCACCCGCCCTCAGCGCGGAAAGTGGCCTCCTCCTCCTCGTTGCCATCAGAGCTGGCCAGCAGCATGCTCAGCATCCTAGAGGCCTTGGGTCTGAACAATTCAAAATAAATAAATCAATATATAAATAGAAAACAAATAAAAACAGAAAAGGAAAAAAGAAAGAGAAAAATGGTGTTGGATCCTAAAAGGCTTCTTTGGTCCCTCAAAGACTCTGGGCTGCATGGCCCAAAACCTGTTTTATAGTCCAAAGCCTCACTACTTTGAGGACCACCCCTTGGTTAGGATCCAAAGGATCTTCATTAGTAGGCACCCGTGTTTCCTTTTTCAGGGTCCAGCACCTCCACTTGGGATCCAAAGTCGTCATTTGATCTCCTAACCCCTCAGAATTGAGCCCCAGGCTCTACGTTCTAGCCTTGTTTGACAGGATAATTCCTCCTTTGTAGTGTCTTTGATGGCAATGAGGAGGAGGAGGAAGCCTGGGCTTGAAAACTGAGGAGGTAAGCCATAAAAAGTCCCCTTTGGATCAGCATGGAGTTGCAGGGCCCTGAAAAGCAAGATTTGTTCACTAAAACGTGGAGCCTGGGGCTCAATTCTGAGGGGTTAGGAGATCAAATGACGACTTTGGATCCCAAGTGGAGGTGCTGGACCCTGAAAAGAAGGCTGTGGCAGGCAAACAAGGAAACACGGGGGCCTACAGTGAAAAGGACGTGGGGCGCAGTGCCGGCTCAGCAGCAAGAATGCCAGGGCAGGAATGCCAGGGCACGGCCAAGCCTGGCCCCGAGGCAGCAGGGCTTGTGCAGAGCCCCACGTGGGCTCGCTGCTCCTGCTGCCCCTGCTCACCTTGCTGAGGATGACCATGGCCACCGTCTGCCAGGAGGAGGCCTCCGTGCGGAGCAGCTCAACCAGCTGGTGGATGATGGTGGCGCGCAGGCTCCTGGGCAACTCCTTCATTTCCCTGGCAGGGAGAACGGCAAGCAGGCGCCGTCAGCCCCGAGCCGGGCGGGCCCAGCTCTCCTGGCTTTGCAGCGCTCTCTTTTGCCACCAGCCCAGCGGCCACGGGCACCCATGCTGTGGCAGCACTTCCTCCGAGAAGCCCCTGTCACCTCCAGGGCTGGGATGGTGCCGACGAGGGGCTCTCACCTGGCCACCACCTGCACGCCCCAGAGGTGGCTCTCGGCGCTGAGAAGCGCGGCCCAGCCGCCCTGCGCCTCGATGGCCAGCACCTGGCTCCCCAGGCCCACGCTGCGGAGCAGCGCTTTCAGGGCCTGCACCGTGGACCTGCAGGCAGAGAAGGGCCCGGGTCACGCCGGGAGCCCCAGCCCTGGGCTCCTCTGAGCAGCAGGGGCCGGGGATGTGGCACCTGACGGGAGTGAGCAGGTCCTGCCGGTGCTTCTCCCAGAAGACCTGCACCTCCTGCAGCTTCAGCTCCGTGGTGAAGGACACTTGGAAGAGGAGGGCCAGGAAGAGCTGGGGGAAAATGGCCTTCGCCTCCCCCCGGCTGGTAGGCAGCAGGAGGATCTCGTGGAGGGGCCTTGCTGCCTGCAGGAAGCACCCGGAGGCGGAGGCGTGGGCAGGGAGGGACAGAGGAGGACGCAGCCCCCCAGGCTGGTGCCCCAGGGTGCGGAGAAGGCTGGCAGGGGCCAGGGGAGGGGAGCGGGGCCCCTGCCCCTGCCCCTGCCTCTGCCCCTGCCCCTGCCTCTGCCCCTGCCCCTGCCCCTGCCCCTGCCCCGGCCCCTGCCCCTGCTCCTGCCCGACGGAGACGCAGACGGGCAAGCGAGGAACTCACGGCCAGGGCCAGGATGCGCGGGTGGTCCTTGGTGGAGGTGGATGTCTTGCAGCCAGACTGGTTCATGAGGATGCGGAGCAGCTCGCGCAGCACCCTCTCTGTGGCTGGGGGCTCAGACACCATCGCCCTCCACATGGTGACGGCGACGCTGCGGGACCCCCGGGCTGTCAGCAGGGCCGCCCCCGGCCCAGCTGACGGCTTTGGGGGTGTGCGAGAGGAGCCCTGCTGGGCCCCGTACCTGGTGCAGGTCAGCGAGCACTGCAGCAGGCTGGTAACCGTCTCCCTGGGGCGCTTGCTGGCCAGCAGCAGCAGGGCCCTGTCCAGGCTCTGAAGGGCCAGCGCGGCTCTGACGGACGGCAGGCTTCTGTAGATGGCCCACACGATGTGGAGCACCTGCCGGTGGGACACGGCTGAGACTGGGCCGGCACCAGGGCAGGAACAGAGCCCCGAGGAGCTCTGGAGGCTGGAGCCGTGGCCGTGGCCGGGGGTGCTGGCGGGCACCCACCTGTCCCAAATCGAAGTCGGTCTCTGCCGCCAGCACGTCCACCATGTGGGCAGCCAGCTCGGTGCTGTGGGGACTCGGGGCTCTCATGCTCTGCACGGCGGCGAGGAAGACGCCCAGGCGTTCCGAGGGCTGCAGGTACTTCATGAAGATCTGTGGGAGGAAGGGCAGCACGTCAGCCACCGCGAGGGCTGCGACGGCCCCGCTCAGCCCTGCTGCTCCCAGCGCCCCAGGAGAGCTGGGAGCAGGGGCTGGGCGACGGCTGGGGTGCGGCCGCGTGCGGGCCCCGTGGGGACCGGGCTTTGTCGGGGACAGCGCCGGTCCTCTTGCTGCCGTCGCAGGGCCGGGCTCTCCTCCGGGGCTCAGGGCTCAGGGCTCAGGGCTCGGGGCTGGCGCTTCTCACCATGAACATCCTGTTGCTGTTGCTGTCTTCGGAGAGCCGCAAGGACAGGCGAGCTCGCCAGCTCTGCCAGCCCTGCGGCTGCTCGGCATCCTGGTCGCACAGCCTTGTGCCTGGAGAAAAGCGGACACAGTGTCTGTCGGTGGGGGGGCCTGGGGAGCTGGCAGTGGCAGCCGGGGGCTCGGGCACAAGCCTCCCTGGCAGGAAGGGGACATGCCAGAGCAGAGCCGGAGGCAGCGCGGCCAGGGAGGGCCCGGGCTCTCGCGCTCAGGGCAGGGGGAAGGGCTCGTCAGCCCGCGGCAAGGCAGCCGGGCTCGCTCGCTCGCTCGCTCGGGTCTCTCCTGCTGAGGAGAGGGGCCCAGGCGGCCTGGTGCTGGCCTGGCTGTGCCCGTGTCTGGAGGGACCCGGCCCGACGCGGCTCCGCTCACTTCTTTGCTGTGTGACGAAGAGGCAGAGGTGGCGCACAGCCTTGGCTGCCTCGTGGCTTTTTCCCTCGCTCTCGCAGGTGCAGCACAGGAGGAGGTACCCCACCAGCCTCCCCAGGAAGGGGAGGCCTTCCTCAACTTCCTCAACTATCTTCAACTGCAGAAAAAGTTGTGTACCTTGTGGTTTTTCATCTGTCATTTGTCATGTTTGTATGGTCGTATTGGAAGACAATTTTCACATCTCCTGCATCCCCTTCCAATGAGTTCTGCTTGTCAAAAGCTGATAAAGAACAATATGAAAAGGAAGAGAGACCAGAATTCCAGCAGGAGATTTTGAGAAGAGCTGCTAACGACTTGCCTATCTATACGACAACAGAATCAAGAGCCATCAGATACTGTGATCGATGCCAGCTAATCAAACCTGACCGCTGCCACCACTGTTCTGCGTGTGACATATGTGTACTAAAAATGGACCACCACTGTCTGTGGGTGAATAATTGTGTGGGGTTTTCTAACTACAAATTCTTCCTCCTGTTTTTAATGTATTCCGTACTGTCCTGTCTGTTTGTTGCTGCTACAGTCTTGCAGTACTTCATAAAGTGATGGACAAACGAATTGACAGATGCCTATGCAAAATACTGGGGCCTGGAGGCCGGGGAGGCCCCAGCCTCCTCCAGCCAGGCCGCTCGCGGGGAGCAGGGGGGTCTCCCTGACATCCTGCCGGGAGCGCTCAGGAGGGAATGTGGCTCCTGCTCCTGTGGCGGGGGAGGGATGCCACAAAGTGCCACCGCTGCCACCGGCCCCAGGCCCCCGCGGGTGGCCCCAGAGCCCCGCGGGGGTCCTGTCCCCAGGGGCCTGCAGACGCCAGCCCCTGTCCTGGAGGGAGGTCCCCCTGCCCGGGGCTGCCCCCAGCCCCACTGCCGAACCAGGCCCCTTGGGGCCGGCCCCGCTGCGCAGCCCTGGCAGCGCTGCCCCACCTGCTCCTCAGCCCTGGCTCCTGCGCTGGCTTTCTGGGGCAAGGTGCCCGCGCTTTGTGCCTTTGCTTCGCACCTGGAGCACCTGGGAGCACTCCAAGCCGTCGCTGCTGCACGGAACCAGGTCCGTTGTGGCTGTTGGGACGGGACCCGCCCCAGAGGCCCTGCTGCCGGTTCCGGAGACGCTGCCTGGGCCCTGCAGTGGGCAGACTAAATTAGAATAACATCGTGGACCCTAAACACGGGGAACTGTTCCTTGGAAGTGGCCGCCTGGTCCACGACATTGACGTGGAAGCAAGAAAAAGCCACTAAAAAGGAGGGGTTATCCTTGCAAACAAGGCTTTGGAGCCCCAGGAAGAGGCTTTCTGCCCTAATATGTGATGCTGAGGTCTGAAAAAAATGCCTGCATCCAAAAACGGAGGGTGTAGGTGATAAAAAGCCCGTTGCATCCCCACTGGCTGCACTGCACTGTGGAGGGCTCCTTCGCTCCTAGGATGAGGATTTGGGAATTTGAAAGCAGGGCTGTTCCTCTCAAATAAGGCCTTGCCATGTAAAAGGGCCACTTTGCACCTTCCAATGAAAGTGTGGGCCCTAATACAGGGCATTGTGCCCTAAAAATGGCTGTCTGGTCAGTAAGAGTGTGGCTTGAAGCAAGGAAAATCTAGCTTTGGATCCAGAAGCGGTTGTCAGGGGTCTGACCAAAAGCTCTTGGTCACTTAAATGGTGCCCCCGGTCCTGAAAATGGAGGGTTTAGGCAATCAGAAGATGACTTTGGATACCCTGTGGGGGTTCTTGACCCTGAAAATAGGGATTTGGAGCCTAAAAAGAACCCACAGTGGGTCCTAATAATGAGGCTTGGACTGGTGAAAGATCTTAGGGTGGTTGGGGGAAAAGGGTGAGGGCAGCAAAGGGGAACTTGTACCTCCAGGTCAGGCTTTGGAGCCGAAACCTGGGCCTTTGGACTCTGCAGCTCAGGGTCTGGATCCTAAAGTGATTCTTTGCTCCCTCCAGATACGTGCTTGGACCCGATAAGGAGGCTTTAGACCCTAAAATTCAGGACTCCTCAACAAGCGTGAGGATTTTGGAATGTGAAAGAAGGGGTGTTCCTCTCAAAAAATGTTTTGTCATTGAAAAAATCCGTGTTTCATCTTATAATAAAGTCGTGGACCCTAACAATAATTCATTAGGGCCTAAAAATGGCAGCGTGTTCCATAAGAGTGCAGGTGTAAGGAAGAAAAATTCATCTTTGGATCCAGGAGCGGGTGTCAGGGCCCTTTTAATTGACAAGTTAACCTATTCTGCTAAATCAATGCTTCTTCCGCCCTGTTGTGGGAGTCTTAATATGGGAGTCTCAGTAAAGAAGCTTTCCTCCGCTCCTCCCCCAATTAAACAAACAAAACAGAACAAAAAGACAACAAAGAAACAGCTTTAACTCATTTGACCCCTAAGCGAGCAAATGCTCTTTGTTTATGAGTGAAGCAGAAGCGAAGAAGCGGAGCAGGCACACTGTGAACACTGCTGGCCTGCACGGTCAGGAGGGAGGGCTGTCGCATTGGACAGCCTAAAAAATGAGTCTGTAAAACACTGAGAAGAGAATTATGTGCAGTTTTGCCTCTCCTGGCCTGCAGCACACCGTCCAGCAAACATTTGGTGGTGCCTTGCCAGAGGGGCACCTGGAGCCCGTGCGGGGCTCCCGTGGGCTGGGTGCTTGTGACTGGGTGACTGGGTGCTTGCTCGCCGCTGCTCCCGCTGGGGCTTCGGGGCTTTTTCTCCGGGCTTTTTCTCTTCAAGGGGAGAGCAGGCAGCACCTCAGGAACACGGAACCGGAGGAAAGGCCGAGGGACTCGCCGCCCTCCCGGCCGCCCGGTGGCGCCCGTCCTGGCGCCTTGCTGCCGGCGGCGCCGTTGCTACGGGGCGCGAACGGGCGGCATGGCGGCGGCCGGGCCGGTGAGGGGCCGGGACCGGGGCCGGGGGCTCGCTGCTGCTGATGCTGCTCGGGGGGTCGGGATCCGGCCGGAGGCATCGTGGTGGAGGGCGGGGAGAGTCCCTAGGGCCGCGCCGGGCTGGGGCTGGGTTCAGGGGGGGGAAATTCCTGGCCTTTGGGGGCGGGGGGTGCCGGGGGAGCACAACGTTTGTGTGTTTTGCGTTGCAAAATGTTCATACCTCTGGCAGGCTTTCATGGGGTGGATGTGGAGCTTGGTTAGCCTGTCACGGAAATAAAACGGTTTTGTTGTGTGATGATGGCTCATCTATCGTGTCTGAACGTTATTGTCTGCTAGGAGGATCCGTCCCTGGAGAGACACTTCAAAGGCCACAGAGATGCTGTCACCAGCGTGGACTTCAGCCTCAATAAGAAACAACTGGGTAAATTTGCTCTGTGTTCTGATGGCCCAGTAATGAGTTTCTCTCCTTCAGCTGTGTGAGGAGAACCTTGGAGGTCCTGAGCGTTAAAATAACTTAGTTTTGTGATGAAGAGGTTTGTGGGAGTTTTAGGATGAGTATTTACATGTGCCTTTGAAAATTCTGTAGTTGAACCATGGTGGTGACAAGTTGTGTGCATCCTACTAGAGCTTTAGGATCATCTGCTGTTGCCTACCATCGTGCAGGTGCTTTGTTTTACAATGCAGTGAACATAAAGTAAAACCTTCTTTCTTTTTTTTTTTTTTTTTCCCTGCACAAGTATCTTTCCTCCTCCATCTTTTATTTCTCCTATTTAGACACTTGCCTGTGTTTACGTCAAGACTTGTTTCCTACCTGCTATTCAGTAACTCACTGTGTATGCTTTCAGTAGGAACTGGTAGGGGTTTTGGCTCTTGATGAAGCTGTTGGTCCATCTGTGAGAACAGTGCTTTGACTCATGGAGAAGATATATCAGAAATGATTGTATCTGGTAGGCAGTGGGCACAGCAAACAGGAGTAAATAGAAATACAGCAATCTGTTAGGTAGCTGTGGGCTGCTTGTAATAAGTTCTGGACCTTGCAACCTGCAGAACACTTGGGAGGTTGTAAGAAAATGAAAATTACTCAAACCCTTCTTGGACCATCCTTCTGCTGTTCTCCTCTCCCCTCTCTGATTCTATTTGCATTTCCCTAAAACTTTATCTAGTCAGTGCAGATCTTTGTTTAGTAACGATGCTCTGAATGTAACTTAGTGTTGCTTTTCACCATCTTTCCAGAAGTAGTGCTTGAGCCTCTGCCTCATCCAACTGTGAGAGTTACTCTTGATATTTTTTAGTAAATGAGATCAGGTTAGAAAGGGAAGGAATTCTAAGGATTTTTCTTTTTTAGATACTGTTGGGTCAGTGGTGTACTTGACTATTGAGAGATTTTCCTCCCTCCCTCCCTTTGCTGCCCCAAATCAGCCTGCCAAACCTAAAGGACTCAGGTCTTTTTATTCCATTAGATTGTTTGCCCAGTCTGGTTAGGATAGTTATTGCTAACCAGTCCCAAGGAGTATCCGATTAAAATGTTTAATTGAGATGTCAGAGCATTATTTGCCGTATATTTTTTATATTAGTCCTGGAAAAGATGTGTTATTTCAACTTAATATTTTTGCCAGACGATGACTTAGTAAAACCATGATTAAAGTTTTAATCTTTTGATACTAGGCTGTATGCTCAATCTACTTTTACACAATTGTCCCCCCTTAAACCTTAGTATCCCTAAGAAAAGGTTTTGCCTGAATCTTTATGAGGTCAACTGTTGTTTTTGTAAGGTTTTTTGTTTCCCTTTAAGGGACATGATTCTGTATGAAAGAGGTATGTATTAATCCTGGATCAATTGCAGGTAAACGTTGTCTTTTTGTTGCAGTTGGAATGACTGTGAAGTGAAAGGACATTTCCAGCAAAAGCTATTTGTTATTTGCCTTAATGCTAATGACCTGGAATCTTCTTGTAATTATGTTACATCCATATCAGAACCTAGCATCAAATTGATATTTTTTTCTAGGAATATCCTGAGATCTCCCTGCAGGTATGTCCTGCTTGGGAAGAGATAGATGCAGCTTGGGTTTGTTGGCAGGCTAAGACATATACTCTGTCCTAGCCTGTGGAAAACTTACAAACTTTTTTATTATTTAGGCATTAAACTGTTTTGAAGGGCTATTTTTACTGTCGTGGTTTCTGAGACTTGCCATCTAGTATTTTTTCTCTTTGCTAAGGCAATGCTGGCATGTGTTTGCAAGCCAATGCATGACTTTGTATGAATTGCTAATGAAATACAGAGTATGTATCAGTGAAATTTAAAGGATGGTGTGCTTGAGACTGTTGGAAGCTGTGATGGTGAACTGTGTGTGAAAGGTGGTTTCATTGTAACTGGAGGAGAATTAATGCAAATTATTTTTCATTTTCTTTTCAATTCAGCAAGTGGCTCAATGGACTCGTGTCTGATGATCTGGAGTATGAGACCTCAGATGAGAGCCTATCGCTTCGTGGGCCACAAGGATGCGGTGATGTGTGTTCAGTTTTCCCCTTCTGGCCACCTAGTAGCTTCAGGATCCAGAGACAAAACAGTCCGTTTGTGGGTTCCCAGTGTGTAAGTATTTCTTACCACCATGTCTCTCTTTATGTTTAATTATGGCTTAGGGTTTTTCCCTGCTTCTTGAGTGCAATTTTTCAGCTCTAGGCCTGAAGAAAGAACCATTTTATGGAGCAGCATGGACAGAGGAGAGGTATTTTAGTCTTGAAATGGCATTGGAAATGAAACTGAAGTCCCTTACAAAGCTTAAAATCAGTATTATTTTCCTATGTTAATATAGCAAGTCATTAATGTTACCCATCGGTGGTGAGCTGTTAGATTTTTTTCCTTCCCCCCACCTGTCTGTCTCTTCTAGCAAATCGATCCTTTGCTTCTCTGCCAGTGTTAAGCAAGATGTTTAGACACAAGCTGTGGTCTGGTGATGGAGACACCTTTTCTGTGAGCAGGGTAAAGGTTACTAGCTTGCTAACTAGCTCCCCGAGTAGCTTCAAGTTTGTGGTCTTAAATGCAGGGCAGCAATTCTGCTGATCTCTTTTCCTAATTACACCAAAATTTTTAAATTCAAATATTTCATGATCACCGTGACCAAGACAGCTACCTACCATTTCATCTCTCACAAAGGCCTTCTCTGTTCTCAAACAACAGATCCATGAGGGCACCTTTCCCAGTTGGCTCAGTCAGGCCTTGGATGGGAAATTATCTCCAGCATGCTTTAGGAAATTTCCCAGACTCGCTTGTTGCAGCACTATGATAGTCCTACTTCATGTCTGGGAAGTTGACATCTCCCAGAAGGACAATTAGCGCAAACTTGTTAAATTTCTCAGAAACTAACATATAAATAGAAAGGACTGGGATGTAATGGGAGAAGTGAACTTCAGTGATGCTATCTCAGTTGTTTAGGGATGTGATCTCTGTGGTCTAAACTTCATCTGTGGTTGTCATGTCAGAAAAGGGACAGCATGGAAAGGAAACTATTGTTACACCAGTTGTGAAATACTTTGGTACATGGTAGATTTAATCTGTGCTTTCTTGGTGTTGTTTGTCAATTTACCTGCTTTAGACACAACTAAAGCAAGAGGCGTCCAGGTTGAGTCAGGTTTGTAACTGTAAGGGTAATTAAAGGGGAAGGAAAAGCTATAGCATCACCTATTTGTGGGTCAGGAGCTCGTTTCTAAAGAATTGGAAACCTTGTAGTCCCTTTCAAGGGTGATACATTATTGAGTTAATGCTACCCTGCTGTATTGGTTTGTTTGGGATTTTTTTTTTTTTTTATTTTTTTAAGTCATGTTGACAGAATTTTACAGTTTCATGTTTCTGCTATGAGATTTTATCAGATCTGGGGATGTTTTGTGGTTTTAAACAAAAAGAAAACTTCATTAAGAAATAACCATTGCTGTTCTTTGCCTCCTGGTGAATAAGGATCAAATAAAACTTGGGAGCTCTGACTTTTCTGAAAAGGGAGAGAATGTTTCTGGAAGGCATATAGGATTTTGACTTTCTACATTTTTGGCTTCAGTAGTGCTATGGAACTCAGCATATAGCAACAGAATGCAGTTTTCCTGAAGCCACAGTACAAAGCTAGGCTATTAGATACCAAAGGAAAAGAGAGTAAAATATGTCTCTCCATCCTCTTCTGTTTGTGAATATTGCACTCTTTGTAGCACAGTATATATTGTGCACACGTGGGACTCTTGGTCCAAAATATTCCTATTGGATCTTAAATATGTTGCACTCTGCCTCATGTTTATTTGCCAGAAAAATACCTCTTTCATTTATTTGGAAAGTCTGGAGGAATTAGTGATACCTTGTCTTTTGTCCAGCCTGACTGTGTTAATAGTAGCATTACTCAGTGTTGTCCAATGTCAGGCATTCTGCATTTACTCCTATTGTTTTTCCTGTGATGCTACGGCTGGAGCTGTCAGCTGGGGCAAGGGCCACTGCAGTAACAGATGTGAGGTGGTTGCTGCCTTCTTGGCACTGTCTACGTGAACTATGAAGGCACCTTTCTTCTCATCTGCATTGCAGTGAGGGAGTTAGTACAGAATCTCAGCCTCTTCTATAGTGATGTTTCTGTAAATGTTTTAAATAGTCGCACAAATTAACAGCATTCTTGCCCCTTTCTAGGCCCTATAAGTTGTTTCAAGTTGGATTGGGTTCCAGTATTGAGGTAGAAAACTGATTTTAGCTTTGTGTTCCATTCAGCTCATGAATTTGTCTGGGGTTGGTCAATGATCTCTCCCTAATGTCAGCATACACAGTTCCCATAGAAATCATAGAAAGGATACTGTGATCCTAATGGATTGGAAGGGACCTTAAAGACCATATAATTCCATCCCCCCCTGCCATGAGCAGGGACACCACCCACTAGATCAGGTTGCCCAGGCCTCTTCCAGCCTGGTCTTGAACACCTCCAGGGATGGGGCATCCACAGCTTCTCTGGGCAGCCTGTGCTGGTGCCTCACCACCCTCTGCCTGAAGAATTTCCTCCTGATGTTTAATCTAAATCTCCCCTCTTTTAGTTGAAAACCACTCCCCCTTGACCTGAAATAATGGTTAATAGCACTGCATAGCCGTACAGAAGCTTCATGTTCTCAGGTATGCAATGTCTTTGCTGTCATGTTGTGCAGTTCTAAAGTGTCCTTTCCTTCTGTGTAGCAAAGGCGAATCTACCGTGTTCAGGGCTCATACAGCAACTGTGAGAAGCGTTCATTTCTCCAGCGATGGCCAGTCCTTGGTTACAGCTTCTGATGACAAAACAGTCAAAGTGTGGACAGTTCACAGGCAGAAGTTTCTGTTCTCACTTAGTCAGCACATAAACTGGGTTCGCTGTGCCAGGTAAGTGACTTTCTGGCAAATAGTGATGGTAATTTATTCTTCAGGGTAGAGGTTGAGCATCGTGGTCTTGTGTAACTATTTAGGGTGATTCAAATGTGTCCAGTGACTGAAATAAATTGGTAGCGTGCAGAGAAAAATTGGTAACATGCAGCGAAATGCCTTAGATAGCAGTTGTGCACCCATTTTATATTTCTTTACCTTTGTCAAGCAGAGGCTTTATTGCTTAGTTCCATGTTTCACTTCTACCTGCCTTTTGCATCTTGAAGTTACTAAAGAAGGCAAAATGAGAGATTATAATTGTTACTGCAGCTTAGTTACTTAGAGGCTTGTCATGCCTCTATTCAAAAATGATCACGCGTGCTCCTTCCATCATTTGGTTAAGGAGAACATTCCAAGTACATAAAGATAATCATCTACAAGCATTTTAGTAAGTCAGGTTATTCACTGTAGACATTCGCGAGTATCAGCTAATGGTATCTTCATATTTCCTGTAAATAACAAGCAAGTACAGAAAACGCTGAAAGGGTTGCCATTATAAATACATTATTTCCTTATAACTGTCTCAAAAATTCAGTTTTCCACGATCCATCTCTGTTGTTCTGAAGAATTTTTATGGATATATTATTAAGGATAAAGCCAATGTCTCTAAAGGTGATTCTTGCATTAGAGTTCATGAAAGTGATAGTGACAGTGACTGACAGAATTACAGATGCCCACAGTACAATAGAAGGAATATTTTTCTGGTATACATGATGTTTTCCAGTTAGAAACTCAAGTTCTGATCCTGTAATATTTATGCCTCTGAAAGAGGTACATTGATCTTGGTTCTCTTGTAATGAAATTTTTAGCTGAATGATGTACATTCACCTGAGGCATTAGAATGATGAAGCTTCTCCTCCAAGAGCTGCTCCAATGGGAGTAATCACATTGCTGTTAATACTTGTGGCAAATGTAGGAGTTGTTTTGAATTGGGGTAAAGAAACAACTTGAGATACTCTTTAATTAAAACAGGTAGGACAGGAGATCTTAAGTCAGACTGGAGACTTTCCTTAGGATTATTTTACACACTTATGGAATTAGGGATGGTTTGTGGAATTATGGGTTGCCTTTTTCCTCAACCTGTCACAACTGTATTTTTAGTCTCATTGATGTCTGTGTGACTTCTTGGAGTCAGGTGTGTTTATGGATGTGCCCTGACAGCTGGCCAAATGCAGTTGACTGTGTGTACTTTTTGTGTGGGGACACTTCTTAATTGCTGTTACTCTTTTCCTAGATTCTCTCCAGATGGACGCTTGATTGTATCAGCCAGTGATGATAAGACTGTCAAACTGTGGGATAAAACCAGCAGAGAATGTATACATTCCTTCTGTGAGCATGGGGGGTAAGTAACTGCCAGGGCACAGGGACCAGCCCTGCAGTGATGGCTCAGTTGGGGTGTGTGGTGACTGTACACCTGTTTTTGTCACAGCAGTCAGAGATCCTTGTCCTGGCAATCATTTCTACCTCCTAAAAAATGATTAGCACCTATTTCAAAAGCAGCAAGCAGCAGATGAGGTGCAAAAAGCTTCCAGAATTGCTTTGATCTTGTTATACATTGTCCAGGTTGGAACATGAAGAGTTATGTTTCAATAACTGTCCAGTATGTCAGGCCTTAAATAATAAGAACAGAGAAACTTGTTTTTGAAGATCTTTAAATTATTGTTTTCTTCCAGACTTATCAAGTGTTCTGTTGTTTGTTTGTTTTTTTTTTTTAATTGTATTCTGAGTTGAAGAAGTAAATTAAAGTAAAAGTGTGCTGGCAAATTGGTACTTCTATGCTTTCTTTCATCCTCAGAATGCCAAAGAGTTGCTCAAAAAAATCCTGTTCTATTCAGTTGTGGAATCAGGGATTTTTTTTCATACAAAATGTTGAGCTGCAGCAAAAGTTAATTTGTCCAGAAATACAAAATGAGTCTTTAGAGTACTGAGGTGGGACTGTGCCTAGCTTCTTGCTGTATTGAAAATTCAAGTACAAAGTTATGTTCTTTCCAGGTAACAAACAATTATATTAAGACAAATTCAGGCAGCATTATTTTTTTCTAGTAAGTTCAATGAGCACAGTAGTAAATTCAGTAGGTTGTATCTCAAAATTAGTTAAGAATAATAAGGGGCAGGGGGGGAGGATCCATGCCAATCTAGAAATCCTGTTAATTTAGTAAAGGGCATGTGTTATGCAGACCTTTACACTTTAAAATATTCCACAACTGGATCCATCAAATTTCCAGAGGCTTGTAACTAGAGCTCCTACACACAGATGTTATGCAAAACTTTGAAGACAGGTATGCTTAGATATGGTCCTGCAGTCTGCTTGGGGTTATAAGTAAGGTCTTGAGAGAAGTTTGCCAGTATGAATTTTTACATTTTCTCCTTTCCTTAATGTTCAGTGCATCACGATATAGTTTCCCTTCTTGAAAATACCTTTCTGATCTTCAGCAAGAATTAAATATAAACAGTTGGATTTAACTGCAATTTACAGGTTTGTGAATCATGTGGATTTTCATCCCAGTGGTACATGCATTGCTGCAGCTGGTACAGATAACACAGTGAAGGTGTGGGATGTTAGGATGAATAGACTTCTTCAACATTATCAAGGCAAGTTAAGATCTTTGAAAAACCTGACCATTCCATGTTTTAATATGGATTGCTCTGAAGCCCCAGTTCTCTCTCTCCTCACCTGCTGTTTTTTCAGAAGGGCATTGGCTTAGCTGTACCCAGGGAAGCCTTTCTTCACCAAACCTCATGCTTTGCTTTGTATTAGCTCCAAGACTGATTCTTGCAGATTGATTAGAGACGCTCTGTTCTGATTTTTCCTTTTCTGCCCACCATAAAAAAAAAAGGCAAAAAAAAAACAGCACTGAAATTGTCTCATATTGTAGGTGTGCATAGGTGTTACTTGCAATTCCACTTGGCTTTTATTTACCGTTCTTGAGGAAATAAAGTGCAGTAGAAAGAGTGTGGCCTTTGCCATCAAGTAAGTCTGTGAGAGAAATCCAGTGCATTCCAGCAAAGCAAAAAGTTAAATTTTTCATGAGAAAATTATGGAAAGTTAACAAAGGAAGGAAAATGAAAATCAATACATTGCAGTTCTAGACCATGATACGTGTTTACAGTTCCTTCTCCGGTATCTCCTTTTGGTTTTCATCTTCCAGAGTTGTTTTTGACCTTGTTACACCTTTAACAGGCTAGTTTGTCCTTGGAGTAGCTTTATATTTAGGAGTCTAGTTTTTGTTGTTTTTTAATCCTTACTTTCAAAATGTAATCTCCTCCTATTGCCTGTTCTTGTCAAACTGATCAGTGTGGCCATTAGTAGGGAAAGTAGGTCCTTTATGATTCCTGCAAGCTCAGCAATCCATATGTTCTGAAGCACTGTCTTCAATACAAAGAGTGCATCGAACTTAATTTTGTTAGCTTTTGTGAGGACCACTTCTGGCATGCAATAGTCAAGCAGATCGAAAACGGGACTGGAGCTCAGTATTCTGTTCTTTCTGCAATCCACGCCAGATAGCGTCAGTTCCTGCTGCTACAGCCTCACTTGTGAATGCCAGGCAAAAAAAGGCAAAATAGTAAAATATTTTTGCGGTTGATTTCTGCTAACTTCACAATTAAAAGGCAAAACCTGAACTTTAAATTAAAACAGTTGGACCTCCTGACTTTATTTAACTGATTGTTTTTCAAAGTGCTTTTGTCTATGTATCCCTTTACTCACAGGTCAATGAAAGAATTTGCATAGTCTTTCAGTGAAGGTTCCTCAGTTTCCATTACAATAGAAAGGCAGAGAAAGTGTTATCGTGGCTTAAGGAGCAGGGTGCTCCTTCTTGTGTTCCTTCAGTGACCTGTGTAAGACAGATTCGTCTTGTACATAAGAGTAGTGGGAGTTACTCATCTCAGAGCAAACACAGATGATTTGCAGGGAAGTCACTAACATTGTGAAAGTCCTCTGGATTCTGTGAAAGAGTACCTAAAAGCTTTGCAAAAAGAAGTTGGTGAGGATTAGGAACAGTCTGCACGTTTTGGAATCCTTTAGTAATTTTGCCCTGTGTAGTGGGCTGTTCTTTGCACATAGATGGAAACGATTATGGTCATCTAATCGAACCTTTAAGCACTGATAGTGACACCACCATTATTGAAACAGTTCTCTTCTTGGGTTAAAAAAAATATGCAGGCACAGGAATAAGGAATATGATCGTATCCTGGCTTCTAAACTGAAGGTTGTCCTCTCAAGTGTATTGCCCCTGTGGAGTCAGGTCAAATGGGTGTTGAACTCTTTCAACTTTAAAGCTGTTTCAGTTTCTTGAACTCTCATGTAACATTATTTTTATTTTATTTATTCAGTTATTCTTACGGACAATCACTTCTGGTTCTGATAATTAACAAAGTGGAAAATAGTTTTAAAAATTAACAAAGTGGAAATTAACAAATGTAGAGGACATAAAGCCTTTTGAGGACTGTTGTTTCAAGTCATTGTAATTGTACCTTGTAGTGGCCACATACCAGCAATGAATCGGTGAGGTGGATTGATAATGGGCTGGATGGCAGAGCTCAGAGGGTTGTGCTCAGTGGCGCGGAGTCTAGTTGAAGGCCTGTAGTTAGCTGTGTCCCCCAGGGGTCAGTACTGGCTCCACTATTGTTCAACTTCTGCAGCAATGACCTGGACAGTGGATGGAGTGCACCCTCAGTAACGACACGAAGCTGGGAAGAGTGGCTGATACCGCAGAGAGCTGTGCTGCCATTCAGAGGGACCTCAACAGGCTGCAGGATCGGGCCAGGAGGAACCTCATCAAGTTCAATAAGGGCAAGTGCAGGGTCCTGCACCTGGGGAAGGAATAATCCCAAGCACCAGTACGGGCTGGGGGCTGCCCTGCTGGAGAGCAGCTCTGCAGGGAGGGACCTGGGAGTTCTGGTGGACAGCAGGCTGACCGTGAGCCAGCAACGTGCCCTTGTGGCCAAGAAGGCCACCAGTATTGCCACCAGTGTTGCCAGCAGGTCAAGAGGTAGTCTTCCTGCTCTGCTCAGCCCTAGTGAGGCCCCACCTGGAGCACTGTGTGCAGTTCTGGGCTCCCCAGGACAAGAGGGACACAGAACTACTGGAGTGAGCCCAGAGGAGGGCTACGAAGATGATGAGAGGACTGGAGCAGGTGTTGTACAAGGACAGGTGGAGAGAGCTGGGCCTGTTCAGCCTGGAAAAGAGGAGACTGAGGGGAGACCTCATCCGTGTGTATCAGTATCTGAGGGGAGGGTGTCAAGACGCTGGAGCCGGTCTCTTTTCAGTTGTGCCCAGCGACGGGAGAAGAGGTGACGGGCACAAATTGAAGCACAGGAGGTTCCAGCTGAATATGAGAGGGCAATTCTTTACTGGGAGGGTGACAGAGCACCAGGACAGGGTGCCCAGAGAGGCTGTAGAGTCTCCTTCTCTGGAGATCTTCAAAACCCACCTGGCTGCCATCCTGCGCAACATGCTCTGGGTGATCCTGCTCAGCAGGGGGTTGGACTAGATGATCTTTGGAGGTCCCTTCCAAACCTCGGCCATTCTGTGAATGCTAAAGTGTGATGCTTTGTGTAGTAACTATTGTTAACTTGTGACCTTTATCAATACTTGTAAGTGCTTTCTGAAGTCTTGCTGCTAAAATAGGTGCTGTGTTCAAACACCCAAATAGTGTCAGACTGCCCTTCAACCTAATTTATCAGCTTCTCAGCAGTGGCAAGATCTGCAGTGCGTGTTTCCGGCCACAGCATAGCTTGGCTCAATTGTGACCTCTTCTTGCTTTCCACTTACTGCTATTAAATTGTCCAAGTCTAATGCGGTTCAGGTTTGACTGCCAGGTTTATTTCTGTCTTGGAGTTGTATATTTCCCATATAACCCACCCTTTCTGTATTTTAGTCTGACACTCTTGCTATTGAAGCGATTTTTTCCTGTAGTGTTGTTTTTAACAGCTACAGTGTAAGTCCTAATCACGTACTAAATTTTGAGCTAGAAATAGCCATAAAAGCCAAAGAAATCTAAATCGGCAGTGGTAGTTGTATGCAGGCACTTCATGCACTTGCAACTTCAAGCTGGTGCATTTGTAACATGGAATGGAGATGTGTTTGCAGACTGCTCTGTAAGGGTTTATGCACATGCCTGCTGGCTGAATCTGATTTAGTTTTGTGGCTGTCCCACTAGAGGGCATCTCTTGCCTCTGTATGGGCTCACGCTGCCTGATTTCAAGGGAATCCATTTTAAAGATGAAATTGCTTTGAGGAGTTAGTAGATAAGTAGCCCTGCCACTGGCTCTTGCATGTTAAAGCTTGGTTGTTTTCTAAAACTGATGTCTTTTAGCTATGTTGCTCCTGTTAGCAGAGCTTGTTCCTACTGTAACATTTGTAAAGGGAAGTTGGAAGTAGAATGCAAACTGTAAAACTCCTTGTATGGAGTGTTTTTTTAGCAAAGTAAAGGATCTCTGGTCCCATTTACTGTATAGGAGAGTAGATGATGCTTTATTCGCTCCTCTAGTTGATGCTAACTATTTTTGTACAGCAAATAAACACCTAATTAAAATGGTCAGTATTTATTCCCTAAAGATTTTGCTTCCTATGCAAGTGGGATGCCCTGCACACAACTTCGCAGGGCTGTGAAAACAGCTTTAACCTGCTTTGTCATTGCTGTTTCAAAAGAGCAATTGACCTGTGTCTACACTTCAGACAGAGCTGGGCGATGGGCATCAGTCTCTGGGACCGTGGCTGTCTCAAGTACATGCCTTTTTTTCCTTTTTTTTCTGGTTACTGAGGTGTCACTACTGTACAGCCAGTGCCTGTATTGCAAGGCTCAAGACAGTTTTGTTCAGCCCCTCAGTAGGTTGGCATGACTCAATTTTCAGTAGCTGACCTGTGCAGGTAACTCCTGAGCCCAGGAGCAGTCCCTTACCTGGCCGTTATTTTTCTAGGGCTTGGCTGGTGGAAGGGCAGGCTTGTGGCAGTGGGAGACACTTCCTCGTGCTGCGCCTGGTCTATCGGTGAAATAAATGAAATTTTGAATTTTGAATAAATGAAATTTTGGTTTGGTGGAAGGAAGATGAAGTTTTCTCTGAGCTTGTGGCAGCCAAGAACTGCTTGGGCACAGAAGCTGCGACTGCTTACATGGCAACAACCTGTGTGAGTTCTTGACATTGTGAAAAGTTTTTTGGCAAAGCCAGAAAAACTTAATTCACTGTCTGGAGCTTAGAGGTTGTATCTTTATCTTAATCAGTTTCTGGTGTGATTCCTTTTAGGACTTGCTTTAGCTAACAAAATATGAACTTACCTGCATCTGAATATAGACAGTAAAGGGCTGAGCAATATTATAAATTGCTCAGAATAAAATTTTCAAAGGAGTGTATTTAAGAGCTCTTTAAGGATAAAAAGCTCAATATGTACTTTTTCTCCTATATAAGGGTGGGAGGGATACTGGGAGACCTACTGGGAGACCTTGTTTGATACAGGCAATATTCACCTACAGGAATAACTGATGAGAAGTTACATGTGTTGAGTTACGGTTTTTTGTTTGTTTCCTTTTTTTTTTTTTTTTTAAAAAAAAAAACTATCTGGGGGGATATTTCCTAAGAACTGAAGCTGAAGTATCTAGTGCTTGAGAGTTTGAAAAGTAGATATGTTCTATGCAGGGGAAGGGGGGAATAGGTGGTGCTAGTGTCTTTAAAATCGTATTTTGGGTGAGTATCTTTAGCAGGCAGTTTGGATATGAAAAGTAGACCTGACTTAAGAAAATATAAGTTTAGTGTGGGGCTTGTCAAGGGAGGCTGCGTTAGTAGTAGTAGATTCAAGATGGAACATTCGGAGGGCGTTCAGTATAATTAAGAACAAATGGATAGTTAAAATGCTCTTGAGGCACAGCTTTACTGTTCTATGTCACATCAGCTATGCGTATGTGAAGTACTGCATGTTCTTACAGATAAATAAGCACAATAGCTTATTTTGTGAAAGGTGTTTTTTTGGGGGGGAGTGGGGAAGTCCTACATTTGATAGATGTTTAATGTTCTATTGAATATAAAAGTGTAGTTTGACTGTCTTCCTAGAGCATTTTCTTTATCTCTGTCACAAAATCATATAGTTCACTTGTGCATGTAGTTACATTTTAGGGCTACACTTGAAGCTTTTATAGTCTTATATCTTTTAGAAGAATTGGAAAGCTTCCTTTCTCATTTCAGCAAAGTTACACCTATCTTTACAAGAATTTGAATACTGCCCTTGTTCTCCAATGCTTTGAAGACTTTTGTGGAATGTTTCCCCCCTGATAATTTTCCTGTTAAACTTTGTAACAGAAAATCGGAATGTGTTTGTACTTTATTTTATTCTTTTGCCTTGGGCTTATGTAAACTGGTCTGGGTGATTATTTGTGTACGTTTTTTCTATCCTTAGTGCACAGTGCTGTGGTAAACAGTCTTTCCTTTCACCCCTCTGGAAATTACCTGGTTACTGCTTCCAATGATTCAACTCTTAAAATTCTGGACTTGCTGGAAGGAAGACTTCTGTATACTCTTCATGGTCACCAGGTGAGGAAAAGCCTTTCATACAGTGACATACAAACCCACAATGTACTGAGCAAATCTGTGCTCGAGCCTTAGATTTCATCCTTCATATCCAAAAATCTTTTGAAAACTTCCTTGCTTATTAAAATAATAACAGTGATAATAATGAAAACCTTTGAGGTCAGTGTTTCGGAGGGAAGGCATATGGGGAGGTAAGGAGATAAGGCAGGAGTGGAGAGGATAAGGAAACGAGACAGACAGGGAGCTTCAGCACTGAGGATGCGAGCCTAAGACTGAAGGGACACATCAGTGCTGTGCTCCAGACTCTAACCCTGTCGTGTAGTCTGTACTGCAGCTCAGACTGTCTCCTTCTCTAAAGAGGTGCAAACAGCACTTGGCATTCTGACGTGTTGTGAACATAAATGCTGTTTGTCTGACAGGACACTTGCAAACAGTAGAGGTAACATGGAGGAGATGCATTTTGGGATGTTATTTGGGCACACGTTTCCATTTTGTTAGTTGACTGAATTAAATAATTGAAGGTGATAAATGCTGCTGGCTGGGTAAGTTTAACTGATTGGCCTATTAGCATTATGCTGCTGGATGTGTTGCTTGTTAGGTTTATTATATGAATGCTTGGAGCTCTCTTTTAAAATGGTAAATGGAAATAAATAACCTAATTTCATTGTCCATATTAAGTGGGGCTCAAAGTCATGAAAAAGCAAACCTGTTTTAAAGATTCCCTTTCTAAAGGGACAAAGAACAGACATTCCTAATCTACCTGTCCCTCTCGTGTTATTGAGGCTGTTTTGAGCCGTCAGTACTAGCTGGGGAAAATCACAGCCAGAAGCTGTTGGAGGCGTGGTTCTGATCATTAACGGCATCTGTGTAAGCTGCAAAATTGATAATTCTGGCTTCTTGTGGCTTCATGTTTAGTGATTGCATTGTCTGATACCTAAAAAAAAAAAGTTGAAGCTGTTCTGCAACTTCTCTCTTATAGTGTATTAGTAAACTTCTCTTCTTTTTCATGATCTTAATGAGTAAAAGTAACAGTCTCATACTTTAAAACTCTACTTCAAGACAAGATCTGATAAAACTGACCAAAGGGTTTAAATGCTCAAAAGAATGAGACAAAGATACAAAGAAGATAATAAATACTGAGTATCCCAACACATAAACCTCATCTGCATAAAACTTTCTTATTTTCAAAACTAGACTGTGTAGACAGGGCTGCAAGGCTTTTACCTGTTGTCTTAATCTCATTTTCATATTTGTCCCTTGCATTAGTTGGTTATGCAAGTGCTTAGGAGGTAGCTTTCTGGAAAAGGATAAGTCTGGAGGGACAGTGGATCTTGATACCTTTAATTCTTCTCTTAGAAGGTGATGTGGCTGGTTATTGTTTGGTTAGAGGCTGAACCTGCTTTCCATTCCTTCCTCCCTTCTAAACTTCTCACAGAGTGCAGTTGCACAAAAAATTGCTTTGAGAATCTGAAATCGATTTTGGTGATGAAAGTGTTCAGAATTAGGCAGTAGGAAATCCCTTTAGACTGATGCTCTACTGAACTCAGAACTTCTGCAAAATAACAGTTTATTGAGTTGTCTGTTCAGATGTAGGGTTAAAGCTCCTTCATTCTTGTTCCCCATAGTTTGCTATCAGTGAGGTAACCAGGAGAGAGTGCCAGATGTTACCAAGCTGGCACTGGAAGCACTGTGACAGCAGCCCAGCTGAGGGGTTGTTGCCATTTTAGGATTATATCTCTGTTAGTCTGGAAACAAGTAGAATTATAAAAGTGGCTGGCAGTGCTTTCTGGTCTTCTTTCAGGGTATTACATTAAGGTGAGGTGGGTATAGAACCAGTCCTGGCATTGCCCTGTGGGCTGGCATTCACTCTGCTGATACGTCCTGTATTGCTGTGGGAGTTTTAATGCCTGATTTTACAGATACATCTTTTACACTTAAAGCTTGTGGAAAACTTTGCTTTGTTCACAGTAACCAACCCGCGGGGACAACATGCAGTGCTTTCATCAGAAGATACTGGGGTAGATTCCTCTGCTGGCTGCTTCTCTAGCCTGCTCCTCTGGCATATAACTGGGGGCTATGTGATACTCAGGGCTTTTTCCTCCAGGCTCACCGTGATTTCTGCCAGTATCTGAAAGTGGCTAAAAATGAAGTGGGGGTGGATTTTTCTGGTCATTAAGTAGATTTGCCTTTTTAAGCGAGGGTTGTGGGTTAGTCACCAAATGAACAGCCTGTTCTGAAGACATTCTTGAGTTGTGACTTTGTGTGGGTGACTGTGTTGGTCCTTAGTTCTTATCCTGACAGCTGACTGCTGTTATGTTGTTCTGGGAAGGCTGCATGCAAGCGGACACTTGAAGGAAAAAGTCTTAAGGTTCTTTAGACATACTCTGACGCAACTGCTGGAGCGCCAGGATTTTGTTACCAGCTGATTAGCTGTAGTTTACACAGGGAGGATTGCCAAGTTTACATTGCTGTCTTTTAAAATTGTAATGGAGCTGGCCGCGGTGTAGCAGAAGGATCATTAGAGATGGGAGCTTGCAGCTTGGAGCTGACATCTTGCAGCTGTGGAATATCATTCTGAACCGTGCTGCATATTTTAGTTCTGGAGTGCTTGGGGCTGTGAAGTACTATTGCCTAAGCCCATACAGATGAGGCACGGGGTTGGTATGTAAGTCCACCTCTGGTACTGAATCATCGTGGAGGAACAGAGTGTTTGGGGGGTGTAAGTCACCTCTGGATAGTTGCTGGAAAAGAGCAAGTATGTACACGGTGCTGTCTGCCTTTTGGGATGGTTTGATTGGAGCTTTTCCAGACGACTTCTGTAGTGGAATGGATGGAAGTTCTTGGTAAATATTTAGAAAACATCTGCATGGTTGTATTTATAAATAGGAAGCCAGAAAATGCAAAGTTACAGTTCTCCGAGCAGCCTTAACTTGGACCATGGAGTAGCTGCATTCTACCTACCTGGGTGGCATAAGTGCTCTCTGCTTTGCTGGTTAACTTAAGGGCAAGATCTGAGCAGGTGTTTTTGTTTTGTTTTGTTTCTTAACTGAAGCTTTCAGGAATTGAAAAGCTGCTGGAGATGCAATTCCAAGGTGCCAGTATGTTGGGGAAGCAGGACTGTTTTTCCCCGTGCTGAGCTGTAGCACACCTAACTTGTGGTGGAGGAAGGCTCTTATTGCCATTACCACCTCCATCCTTTGTCCTTTTCTCCTTAATTCTCTTTCCCTCTCCCTTTCTCTCCTTTGTGCTGTCACCATCCTTGTGCAGTTTCCAGGAATCCACCTTTCTGTAGCTAAACTTTTTTTTTTCCCCTCTTGTTCTTAGCGTGTGGAATGCAGATTCTTTCCATGCCCCCTATCTTTTGCCACCCTGTACCCACTTGGGGACAATACTCTGCTCTGCACCTCCTGATTTGCCAGTATATATTACCATCTCCTCTCTCCATGTTGTCTTTGGGATATCCATGCTGTTTGTAAAAGACAACAAGCATCCCTGTCTTTTATAACTTTTTTCTCCATTTTTTTCCCTAGCTCATCTCTTTAAGATTTGGATTTTCCTGTCTGATGCTTCTTCTGCAGGATATGTATTGCATCCTGTACCAGGCTGTGAAATACCTGTGTTAGGTGTCACGTTTTATTACCTTTACTGCCCCTTCTGCTTCTTCCTGGCTCTGCCTTCCTACCTGAATTCAGCTTTCTTCTCCAGACCCATCTTTCACCTTTTCCGTGGGTCTTCATAGCTGGGTGTTCCTTGCTGCAAGCAAGTCTATCATTAAACATGAGGTTTTTGCTCAGTGCTCTCTCCTTACTAGAAGGCCTGTTAATTTGAATCAGCCTTCAATGAACTCTCTTCTTTGATCTCCGCTGATGACACCAATAAGATGGTCAACATGTCATCTCGGACCGTCTATGCTGTTTGATGCTCAAATGCATTTATCTGTGTTCTCACCCACTCTTGGTGTTTTCCTAGTTGTCCTGATCACTTTTTCCATCTCCTGCTCCTCTACCCATTGTCCTTTGCAGGTCCATCTGTTTGCCATCTTCCTCCCGTGCTGTGGAGCTGTTGAAAGCAATGTGAGCAGTGGCAATGACCGCCCTGTTTATTTTTCATTCCTTGAACTGATTATCTCATGCCTGGGATTCCAGCATGCATTTAGCTGCCTCTGATCTGTTCCTCAGACCTCATCACCATTCACATCTCCTTTTTCCTCATTGCATTAGTTCATTTGTTCCAAGAGAGTTTGAATGAATGTACTGGATAGTACATTCCCTCTTTTCCCTGTGGCAGCTGGAGAAGCAGCTCTCCTTGAATTAAGTTACTCACTTCCCCCAGTTATGCCTTGTACCCACTCTTGGCATCTCCCTTAATCTATCTGGCTCTTGTCTGGTATGCATTATTTTCTCCCAGATTAAAAAACTAATAACAAGATTAAATAATTCTGCCAGCATTGTTGACCCCACTTGTCTCTCCAACCACCTCTCTGCTATTCCTTTCATCTTGAAGAACACGCATCATTACATGTCTTTCCTCTGGTTTAATCCTGGACCCGTTCCAGCCTGGCTCTTTTTTTCCTTTTGTTACTCTCAAGCCAAAATCTTAGCTCTGCTCATAGCTGAAGCTGAGAAGTCTGTCCTCTCTTGACTTAAATTGATAGTGTTGGCCCTGCTGTTGTTGAAGTCATGTGTCCCCTTTCCTTTACTGGTTCTACTGGGGAGGAAAAGCTTTCAAGAGGGCTTTTTCTGTGATTGTGTGCTAGGTTTGGGTAGATGGTACCCATTTACCTGTGTTCTGCATGTAGGTGTGACCCTCTGCTTCACACTTATTTCCATTTCTCCAAACTAAACTCCTGGCCTCTTTCTTCAGTATTTCTTTAGTGATCTGTTACTTAGCTTCACTTTTTGAAAGCTTATTGTTTCAGGGATGCTCGTCCTGGTGTGTCTTGTTATGCTTTTGTCAATTGTTACAGATGCTACCATCATCCTGCCAGTCATTCAGAGCTGTTCTTCTGTGTCCTGCCTTCAGATACCATCCCTTTAGACAATGCAGGCAGACTACATTAAAGGCATTCAGAATAATTCAGAGTATCTTTTCTTAAAGCTGCACTTTGTTTTGCATAAGCTGGTCAAGATGGATTGCTGGAGCAATAAATGACATGTGATCATTAGCCCTGATCTGTAGGAAATGGGAGAACACAAAGATGGGAAAAGAAAAAGTAGTTGCTGTCTCTTGGGGGTGGTCTGCACATAAATTAGATTGTGTAAGATGCTGTGCCTGCCCTTTCATACCGATGGAGGCAGCTGAAAGCAGGATGGCACCTGGAGTTTCAGCTACCATGCTATGGCTGTCTCATCTTGCCCAAATCTTGTTCATTGGGATCTTGTCTGCAAAGGACTAGGTTTGATCCCGTTATCATTCCTTTTGTATGGCTTTCTCTTTTTTTTTTTCTTTTTTTTTTTCCATGTAAGTATGTGTGTTTCCCGGTTTCTCTGCTGCATCCATTGTGTGAGATGTTTGTTCCTTTCAAGGCTCCCTGGGGTTTGTCTCTACCCTTCCTGGTGCTGCTCCCTTAGCGGAGGAGATGAGTTGAATATTGATTGGTGGTGATGTTCTTCCCACTCAACAATTCCAGTGAATGACTTTTTTCTCTTTGTACTTTTCCTCAGGCTTCCTTCAGTTCTCTCCCAGTATCACCAAAATCTATTAGTTCAAACTCTGAGGTGCACAAAAACCTGACAGTTTTCATGTTGGTGGTGTCCTGAGGACTAAATAAAAATGTTTTCTACTGCTACCTTGGTGTCTTGGTATCAGCAACGGGAGCTCCTGAACCTTAAGGGCATTACGAGAAGGTTGCACCCCACATCTTCTAGCTGCATGGGAAATAAGCCTAAAATTCTTCCTACAGCTTGGCTAGAGGAATATGCAACTGCTGCTTTTTGCCATTTTTAATGCAGACAGTAAGTTTAAAGGAAAAAAAAATCTGAAGGAGGCTTGAAGGAGACTTTAAATTCTTCAGTCTCCAGCCACGTACCTGTTGTCCAGGACTGCATCACAAATATATTGTATCTCCACCATGCTTACCTGGAATGAATGCAAGCTGGGCTATGCATAATCGCTGGCTTTTTTACTATGCGTGACTTTTTCATGTTTGTTTAAAAAGTTGATTTAAAAGAGTATTTAACAGTTTAAATATTTGGCAAATTATTATTTGTATGTTGCTATAGCAAACCTGTTACATCTGGGGGGATTGCTGCAAGTACATGTATCAAAAAGACTTTTCACGTAATTTATGTCAGCAAATCTGGAGAGGGTGTTGTGTCTATCGACTTGTTTGTTCCTCTTCTTTCAACTTAGAAAGGCACATTCAGCCTTTGATATCAGTTTCTATTTCGGGAGGAATGTGTTCTGCTCTACTTCCTTTTTTTCTTTTTTTTTTTTACCCCCCCCTTCAGAATGGCATGACTTTGGAGTCAGTTCAGTGCCTGTTTTGATGTGATTTTTATTGTGCAAAATTTTGACTAAATGCACTGAAATAGGTAGACTGATTAAAAAACAATTCACAAATATACACCTTTTTTCCAGTGTTCTACACTTTGTCCTGTTCCTGAACATTTTGTCTTAGGCAAGGTCTTGAATGGTTTCTTTCCCTCCTGATCCTTTCTGGTTTATTAGTTAGAGCTCAACTTCTTTATTTCCAGGGGCCAATTCTTTAAAACACAGCATCTGATACCCTGACAGTGCACCAACAGCATAAATTGTTCCCTTCTGCTACATTTCCCACTTCATTCAAAAAACTTTATCTTTGAGCAGTTTTGACCCCTGTGCAGTTCTCTGGCTATGCACTTGTTCTGCTTCCTCGTCTCTTGTTTTTCCACTTACTTTAGAGAATCTGCATTCCTGGTGTGGTCAGAGAGCTGAATGGTTGGAGGAAGTGGGTGGGAGAAGGCATCAGAAGCAAGTTTTGTCTTGGCTGAGTGGTGGCAGTCTCTTGCTGGAAATACCTGCGGTATTTAAGCTTGATCATCCAAGACAGCATTAGTTACACTAATGATTGTGCGTGCACTTTGAAATTGCTGCTACAAAATCAATTCTGGCAAGATGTCTCCAGAACGAGATCTTCCTAATGGAAGGCTTCAGGAACCTTTTGAAATTACTTGAGGTGAAATGACAATATAGAATTACCTTAGTGGCTTTTTAAGGAGGCTAAAACTCTTCACACCAGGCACGAACACATTGAGACACAGGATTACTGGCATTATCTTGTGCCAGCACATTTGAAAGCACGGTGGACTGTAGGACAAACGTTGCAATGACAGTTGGGCATTTGTCCTGAATGTAATCATTACGTATTTGTCAAGCTTCAGGATTTATAGTGATGCATTTGTTCTTCTTAGTATTTTTTTTTTTTAAAGTAAAGAATAAAGGGAAACCAGAAATAAGCTGGATCTGGGATTCCTGTGCAGTGCCTTTTGGGAAGACGTGAACTCTTATTAGAACAGTTCATCCTTGTAACTTGATGTAGAGTGAGGAGAAGCTTAGAACAGTCTGCAAGACAATGGGTTTAGCAGTTGACATAAAACCTCCTGTCTGGATCCTTGCCAGTTTATTCTAACCAGAATAGTTTGTGGTGCCTGTGCTCAAACAAACTTATCGATTTCCCAGCTCTGTTTAGCTGCATGTCAGAAGATGCCTGCCTCATCCTTCCTGTGTGCTTCCTCCTTCATTTCATGCTTGCTTAAAGGTCGAAAATGCATTAAAATAAATGCATGGTGTGAGATGCATGCTTTTGCTCAAGTAGTGCTTTAGCAGTCAGTACTATTTAAAGTCTATCAGAAATGACTTTATTTTTATTTTTTTTTTTTTTTAAGTGCAAGGCTTCTTCAAAATGCCAGAGCCTGTGCTGTATGACAGTGATCCTGGATGCATTCATTCTTGCATCTGTTCTCTAAAACTATTAGGAGAAAAGCTGTTTTAAGCCAGCCTTCTATATTTCACTTAGCAGCATGACAACTATCATAAGCCTGCACAGATTGTAGCTTGTAGCTTAAAAATGCAAACAACTGTGTGTAAGGAGTGCCCGCCTGCTTCTTGCATTCTCCAGTGGTGCTGCAGGTACCTGTTCGTGCTGCTCTGCTGCTGTCTGCCACTCTTCTGCCCCCTATTCTTCTTTGCAGTGCTCCTCAGAAAACTGTGCCTTTTTTTTCCTCCTGTGCTGAGAACCATGATCTTGTACTTCGTGGATTTTTGACAACCAAGTCTCCAAGATGAATTGGATTCTGCTGTGAGTCTTGTGCATTCGGTTATTCTGCTTGTACAGATTCCTTGATTTGAAATGCCTCTAACCTTGGCCAAATTAATTGATGCAAAGTGATTGGTTTGGCTGATAGCATGTCAGGCATGTTGTGAAGTTACATCGTAGTGGAATGACAAGAGCTTTAAGTCTTGGGTCTTCTGTAGGGAGTAGCTTACATGGAATATCCTATAAATACATAGGAGACCAGGTGATGACTAAAAACAAAAAACTAACAAAGAGAAGGAAAACATCCCTTTCCTTCATGATAGAGCTGATTGTCTTTCATCTCTTGCATCTCATCCCACCTATTGATCAGTCATGTGTTATGCTGTCCCTTAGTGGCAGCTGCTTATTTTTCAAAGACAGGCTGTTGGGGAAGTGTGCAGAGAAAAGATGTGATTTTTCCAAGGCAATTTTATTTCACACAGTGGTCTGTGAAATATGTTGTCTTGTGCTGTCAGGGTCTTGAAGATTTTTGGTAGTTCTTGACGTTCTAGTCCCTGGAGCTATATGGTTATGGGGAAATCTTGGTTTAGTGGGTTTTTCATTCATGTTTCTAATAATCATGGTGTGAAGAGGAGCTTGGAAAACAAACTCTGAAGGCTTGGCAGTTTGGGGAGTGGTAACTCCATCTTTCAGGTTCCAATTTCTAAAAAAAACTTGTGTTTTTATGAGGAATGGCTTATGTTTTGTGAATGCTCAGAACTGTCAGTAGCTGGAGTATTTTTCTTCTCATAGTCTATCAGTGCACCATTTGATGCAGAGCTGGGTGTGTCTGTGTTTGTAAACCTCCTTTTCTACTTCGAACCTTTCCTTTGGGTGTCTGTGCTTAACAAAACTCAGTTTCACCAATTCTTAAAAGATTTGAGCATTAGGAAATGCTAATTCTAAAGGGAAGAGGATGACTGAGGGGAACACGGGAAAGGCTGAAGCTGTAAAACTTGGCTTGTTCCTCGCTCTGTCTCAGTGCTATGGGTATTGAAGAGTGAGTATCTTAAACTGCAGGCAAAAATACGGGGAACAATAAGTGCCAGCAAGCTTAGCACATTAATTGTGGGCTGTTTACCTGACAGAGAAGAGCAGTTGAAACTTGGTCTTTAGCCTGCTGATATTAAAAGAGAAATACTTTGTAAAGGTATAGTAAATAGAGCTTGTAACACTTTGTTGTTTTTCTTTTTTCCCCACTTTTTTTTAAACGCTTCTTTTAAACTTATTCACAGGGTCCAGCCACCTGTGTAGCGTTTTCAAGAGCGGGAGACTTCTTTGCCTCTGGAGGTTCTGACGAACAGGTATGTCACTGTTTTCATGTGATAGTTATGTGCCCTGTTACTGTGTTTTAGGCATCTTACTGCTTTCAAAGAGAGGAAAAATGGTATTTAGAAGAGAAAAAGAAAGTGAAAAATATTAAGCATAGAGTTTTCTATCTGAGGAAATGAGGTGATGATTCCCTGAATGCTCTCCCAGAGCCCATTGATCTAAAGGGCAAGGTTGTATTTCATGTTCCTCAGGGTTCTCCTCCCTTAAATCTGTCCTTTCAGTTTTATTTCAGAGGCTGTGGCTAAGCCATCTCCCCAGATGGCTTTGAGTCTGATCGGACATGAACGTAGGCTGCAAGTCTTTCTGGTGGTGGGAGGAGCTGGTGCAAAGCTGTGCTGATGCTGCAGTTACATGGCTTTCTGAGTCAGAGCTGGACTTTTCTCTGAGCTTCATTTGTGCTCTGGGATTGTCTAGGTGTGTCGTGCTGCTGTAAAGTGCTTTTGTGGACATAGCAGTTGTCTCTTCCTTTTGCTTTTGCTTTTGGATTATAATCCTGATTCACATTTGTTTAAAAGCTCCAGGGTTTTCTTTTCTGTTCCCTGGGAGAAAGCAAAAACATATCCAATACATCCAGACCATGCTGAAATGAGTTGCATTTTTTTTAACGTATATTTTCAGCATACTATCCAGGAAGAAACGAAACCAGTCCTAGGCCTGTAGTTCATGACAGTTACATGATCTACTGCATTTTAACTCCATTTTATGCTAAGATAGGTGGCATAGCTTACCATCCTGTCTCTTTAATAACACCTTTCTTTTTCTTAAAAAGATTTTAAACAGGCTATCTCAAGAGAGACATTTCTAGTGTTGTTTTTTTTTTTTCCCTATAAAATTACACAGCGTTTACTCTATTAAGGTTTGCTCTTGAAGTGCTTATCTAACACAAGGAATAAGTATGCATTTTCTGCTCTTGTTTCTTTCTCCTGAAAGAGCCCTAGTGTGATGTTGGAAGCTGCAGTTACACTGTAATTCATTGTTATTTATTTTCTATAGAAAACTTCTTAGAAATTCTATTTTTGTTGTTGATTTCTAGTCATAGCCAAGAATGTTTTGTTTGTTTTTATCTTGAGAGGATGTGTTAGCCTATACTTTTCTACTGTGTAAATTTCTTTAGACTTTTTTTCTTTTTTAATTGGGTCCTGTTTATCTTTCATTCGGTTGGGATTTTGTTACAGAGTAATGGCCATTGCAAATGAGGTTCATTCTTTCTCCTCAAAGCATCTCCTTGCATTGTTAATTAAGAGACTAAATAGCAATGCTTCCCTAGAAGCTGTTTTGTAAAGGTATATTTATCGTGTGTGTTCATGTTACTGACATTTTTGGCCATCAGTACCATCACAGCTCAAGGTTGCGTGTATTGCTGAGTGCATGTATTGGGAATGTTGGCTTTCCTGGACCTAGCTTTTGTGAAGGAATTGCCTCTTTCCTCTTGGGTTGATATGTGAAAATGTAGGCAATGCTTCCTTTTGTGCATGGAGAAAGAACTTTCACATACATGTATGTATTAAAAACAGCATTACTCTTTGTGTATAAGATTTTTCTCTGGAATAGATCTCATCAAACACTAGCTTTCTGGATCCAGGAGAAATATGAGAACTAATGACAATAATCAAGAACATCTCTAGAGGTCAGAGAGAAAATGTCTAAATCCCTTCATAAACAACATGTAGCCCGTCTGAAAAGGCATGTTTACTGAATAGAGTAGAATAGTTCAGTTGGAAGGGACCTTCAAAGTTCATCCGGTCCAACTAGCTGACCACTTCAGTTCACTGACCTGTAAAGCTGTCAAGAGATGGTTTGTCCCATAACAGCATCATGTTTTCCTTTTACGCAGCTGAATGGCCTTACTGGTTCACTGTGCAAGTACAAAAAAGTCTTTTTACACTTCACAGAAGGCGGGAATGAAACCCTGCAAGTGAAGCATAAACACATATGTTTCTGTTAACCAAAATGAACTGATCAGATTCATAGATGTCTTTCAGACTTCTGAAATAGTTGATTGATGCTCTTAAACTTTTTTGACTTACAGAGTGTCATTGGTAAGGATTTTACTCCATAGATTTGCTCTTGATATGTTGAAGTGTTTTTTTTTTTTTTTTTGTATTAAAAGCCCAGTTGTAACTCCTCATCTCTTCTGAAATAAATACTGCGTTATGAAGAAAAGATGCCTTTAAGTCAGATTTAATTTTGGTATTTAGCTGACAAACCAGCTCAAGATCTCTAGCGTTAATCTCAAAGTACTAATCTTTCCTTTTCATCAAGATGTTGCTTTGAAGTTATCTAGGTAGCTCTGTTTTCATGATGTTCCTGGCTCTTGGAATGTTGGAAGAGATCACTTTCCCACTGAGAATTAAGCTCTATTCAGTAGCATGTTTACAAATAGCAGCTCTTTAACTTGATTGATGGCAAAGCTTTCTTAGGTAAGCCTTGTGTGTAGCTGCCTTTTCTTCTCTGATGAGTTGACAAAATTGACCTGTAAGCTAATGTGGGTGAAAAGTTTTAATAGACACAACTTAGCCACTTGCCTTTCTTCTGCAGGTGATGGTATGGAAGACTAATTTTGATGCAGCAGACTATGGTGAAGTGCTGAAAACACAGAAGTCTGGCTCTAGTGTGGATGGGACCTATCACAGTCTGGTAGGTCAGCATGCAGAAATTCCGTAAGGTTCCTTTCTGGAACATTTCCTACAACTTGAAAACCATGTGACTTGATTTCAGGTGTTTGAGCTACAGAGCTGTCTTTTTCCTTGGTATTAATTTGAGTTGTAAGATGTCTGTTATTTCCCAGTTTGGTGTTGTTTCTGGTTTACGTAGCTATACTTACCTCATAGGAATATTACATATAGAGAGAAATAAATTTAGTGCATACATATGCATTTTTATTAGCAGACTGCATTTAGGAATGTGTGGTAGGCTTGGACAACGTTATACACCTCCATCTCTCCTTGCCCACCCACCCCCCAAAAATAAAAAAAAAAAAAAGCATGGGTGTAACAGGTAAAAGCAGAAAGCAAGCAAGCAAGCTGAAAATAGATGTTCAGAATATCTTTTCATTGAGAGCTAACAAAGACTAAAGAAACCTCTGCGGAGAGACGTAATGCACAGGAGAAATAGGTGACACGTTGTATTAGAGCTTTGTTCCTGCCTATTTGGAGACATCAGTTCACATCCGTTCCCTGAACCACATGTGAAGAGACATTTGAGTTCTGACTGTACCTAATGGATGAATTCATCAGCTGAATAATTCAGAATGATGCGCTGATCTAAGTGAAGCATTGATGTTACACACCTTGTTAGATATCCATTACAAGATTAACCCTTTGAAGTTGCTGCCATCCCAAGTTCTGATTTTTGCACATTGTGAAATGCATTCAAAACACACTTGAGTTTTTGTATTGTCTTAAAAATCTTTGGATATTTTTGGTATGTTCAAGTATTACTGCAGGATTCTGAAATATGTTATTACTGTGACAATTTTAGTACGTCTGGTTCAACATGGGTTGGAAGCTTAAAAGTGGGTTGTGAATCAGTAGGTTTATGCTTATGTGGTATGCCTTAATTGAAAGCTGAGCTTCTAACAGTCATCTCTTGCTCCGTGGCAGTATCTGAAATTTTATCAATTTAGATACCCTTTCCTGGGCTACTAAAATATGTTCTCTCTTAAATATAATAGTGTTTTTACTTGATAGAACCTCAGTCTGTTGCTGGAGGTGTTGGAATAGCCATGGTATTTTGACAAACAAGGTTTGTGTGTAACTTGCTGTATAGCTCCAAACCCGATGCCTTATGATGTGCTTTGTCAAGAGAAGCAATAAAAATTGGAGGATACTGGTGCTAGGTGGGAAGGACAGAAAGGTCAGGATCAGTCGTGGAAGGAGACGGAAAGTCCACAATAATCCTGTCTAGCTTTGGATAAGACTGATATCTTTCTCTTTGTCTTCTCCAGTGTCCTAACTTTTAAGTTATGCAGGCTATGAAACTAACAGTCCAATGACCTCTTTGTTTATTAGCTCATTGAACTGGACTAACTTTGAACTCTGTCAGTTTTAATTTAAGATACTTGGCGTAATATAATTCTGTGTTAAAGCGTAGAAGAGAGAGCCTTTATGGAAGAAGTGCTTTTTCAGTTCATGATATTAAAAGGAGTGACATAAACAGTGCAGACGAGGTGTCCTCTAACATGAGGTGATGGTAACTTTACCCCCATTTGTACTGCTGTTATTACCAGTGCATATTATCCAGTAGTAATTTAACGCAGGGGGATAGGAAATGCCTGATCTCTTCTAAAGCTTAGTCATTGGTATAGAACCTCTCAGCAGATGATGTGATATGTATTGAAAGTAGCTGTTGAACTAAACCACTGAGCAGTGACTCACCCCCTTGAATGTTGGTCCCTCTGACAAAACTGTTTCCCTGTGAGAGGAGGGTTTACCTGCCAAAACCTCTGATGGATGCTGATGGGACCCCTTGTGTGCTACCGACAGGTGAGTTCGTGCCACGTGGTGGTAGCTGGCCAGGGTTTTCTCCACTTGCACTCTGTGCCCATGGGAAGCAGGACACCACAAAATCTTTGAAGGTTTGTGCCAGGTGCTGTGTTTTTACAGAGGGCAAAGTGAATCCATGCTGAATCACATGGAAGAGATGTGCTTTGATCTGGGGACCTGAATTACTTCAGAGGAGTGAGCCACCCAAATGAGCCCTTTGGCTTGGGCATGCAGTGTGGGAGCAGCTGTTCCCAGTGGCAGTACTGGAATATAAAAGATGTGGGAAAGTTACCGTGTTATGGCAACTTCTCTAAGTTCAAACTGAGAGTGGTAGTCAGTGGGATTCTTCCCTCCTATTTACTCCTTGGCCAAATGTGGTGTTACCTTTCAGTCTGAACAACATAAACGAGGCTCCCAGTAGACCTGCTGGGTTAGCTGTGAGCATCTATAGGGGCTTTTAAATTAAACCTTTGACAGACTCTCATGAAATGGTTGGGAGCGTTGCTCTGCTTTGAAAGTGTGGTGCTGCTTTGAGCTGCTCTAAAGGAGTGAAGTTCCTGTGCTTGTCTCATGTTGCACTGTGGTCTGTGATGCCAAAGTAGTGAAACTTTTGGTTCTGTTGGCTGTATTGTTTCCAGAGCAATCGCAACATGCAGAAGCAGAGCCTGCATCTGGTCTCTGTTAATGAATGGCTCACTGTGCTCGATGAGAATGGAAATGTAAAGTATGACTCGTGCTCAGTGCTCTTGAATTTTTGGTTCTTAAGAATGCAGTGCTTGAATATTAACACAGTTATTGCTAAAAGTTAGAGGAAGGGTAAACAATGTAGTCTGCCAGCTTGTTTTGAATATCCTAAGTTTAAATTTCAGATTGATACAAAATGTTCTTAGCTATTAAAAAAGAAGCTAATCTCTCCAAAAATAGCTTGGCTTATTATTCTGAGGAATGTAAATGTAACCTGAACATGGAAATTTTGACTCTGTAAGAAATTGTCCACTCATGGCAGCCTAATTCTTTTCTTCCAAGTGAAGGTCTTCGATTTTTTTCTTTTAGAAATGTGTTATGCCGGGCTGTTTTTGAAGAGTACCGCTACAGCTTAGTGCAAGACTTGTATTTCACTATATATTCAGCTTTAAAAGTGCTTCCTTTCTATTTTGAGCCAAATGCTGCCTTTTTAAGTTATGAAGTAATTATTTTGATGCATTTTGTGTAGCTGAGGTCAGTATTATTTCTCCCGGCTCTCTCCCATCAAAAAGACTTAAAACAGCAACCTGTAGTTTTTAATTTCATACTGAGGTCATCCTTTCCTTCGATGGAAAGGGAAACTGCTTTATTCTTCTCTACTGCTGTGTTAGTGTACCGAGATCCTGCTTCTGGAATAAGCCTGAGATTTTGCAGATGTTCTTTTAAATGTAGTTACGTGCCAAAAGCATGTAGGTTGTTATTCATTTTCTGTACCCCTAAAATATATGAACATTGTTTTTGACACATCTGAGTCTGTTTTCACCTTTTCCTTAAGGCAAGGATGATAGTTCTCAAAAAAAAGAGCTTATGCTTTCTTGTATGGTGTAACTTTATTTTTTTCCTGAAGTATTGTGAAAGCATGGATACTAACCAAAGCTGCAGCTATATAAAAACATTGTTTTGTATTCATTTTCTTGTAGGGAGAGTCAGACTTGCATGCAAGCACTAAGAACGAAGAACTGAATGCAGATACAGAAACTAGTCATTGAGATGGATAGGGAGAAAAGAAGAATCCTAAACAACCTGTGGGATAAAAGAGGCATGAAAAATCCTGTCAGGGTTGGTGAGCTTGAAAACAAACTTGCTCTGAAACACTCTTCATTTCAATATGCAGGTGGAGACTGAAGCCTTTAGAAGATGCTGGTTTCTCAGGCAGTTGGTTAAAGTTCATTATGAATCAGGGTATTGGGCTTGTTTGCAGCAATAGGTGTGAACTTCAAAGTTGCTCTGCCCACCTGCTTGTGTTTTCTGTAAATACATGAGGCTTGGAAGATGCAGCTTGCTTTGAAAGTAAAAATACTCTGTGCACGGGCTATTGCAAATGAAAGAAGGCCATGATGGGCAGGAATTATAGTTATGGCTGTGGTGTAAAACAATAAACACTAAAATGTGATATAAAGAACACTAAAGCTGTCGGAGGTAAATAGTAAATAGGTAAATAGTAAATATATGTTAGTACAGATGTGAGAGATTCTATATGTTAGATCAGAGTTATGATATCCCTGGAATGCTTGCTGACAAGATATAAACTAGTAATTGCTGCTACAAAGTGTTGCCTAACTGCCTTGAAAACCTAAGTTAAGGGTGAGCACTCCTGATGAGCTCTGCATGAAGCTCATGGGAGGAAACCAAGTCTTATAGTCCCGTGTCTTGATTTATGTGTTTGCTTTGAGCTGGAATCTAAGTACAAATAAATTTATGTTTTAATCCAAAGTATTGAGCAGTGAGGACCTAAAGGAAATGCAGAATAAGAGGCATAGATTTTCTCCTGTAGTTTCATATGTGTGGGCTCTTACGATTGTCCTGGGGTCACAAACTCTGAGCATAAGGGTCTGTCTGTATGAAGAATTGTGCAGGATCAGATCAAAGGACTCTAAAATCTGGTACGTTATGGAAATATTTACTTAATCCTACTATTTGCTCTTTTTGGAGAGGGTGGATAAATGTTTTATTTTGGGTTTTTGGTGGTGCTGTTTTTTTCCCCTCAGATACAAGGGAAGCTTCATACAAAGCTTTGCACGTGCAGTTACAGCCAACACGAGTATACATTAACATTTGTTTCATTATGTGACAGATTTGCTGCTATTGTTTGACTAATTCCAAGAAGACTATGTATGGTAAAGTGTTACGATCAAATGCTGAACAGTTGATGTCACATGGGCACTTAGAAAGTGCTTGGGTATTTATCTAAATTTGTACACTCACTGAAATTGATGGATAAAAAAAAATATGCATGAGCTAAGTTGGTAAACGTTGTTTTTAACATGATGTTGTGGAAAATAGGAAATAGTAATTGATGGAGAGATTCTTTTTTTGATCTTAAATATAAATACAAATGTGCCTTCTATGATTCTATGTTGTAAGTCCTTGTGCCAGGTACTACAAGGCAAAGAGGGACTGCTGAGGAGACTTTCCACCTCAGCCTCTGACCCTTTTGCCATTGCATCAAACTTTTCGAAGAAAAATACTCCAAGAGTTGTTCAGGTTGTAGAACCTCAGAGGCAAAGCAGTCTTTAATGGGGGAAGGAGGACTTCGGATGTCCAAAAGGCAGTCTGCGAGTGCTGTGTGTGGCTGGTGAGAGGTAACCAGCACGGCAGAACATATAGGTGGTGATGGGAGGTGTTTCTCTTGCCACCTTGGTTGTGCGTTCTGCAGCCATAAAACCCAAAGATACACTGTACGTGGATGCAGTGTTAGTTTTAATGAGAAAAGTTGTAAATGCGAAAGCGTTTTGGTTTGGAGGTAAGCTGTAGGATAAGGTCAAATGACAAAGCCAGCAAGTGTCAGAGCTACCCTTGCTCAGAAAACACAGCTTAGTTCTCAGCTCCCAGCATGATGCTGAGAACTGCCCACGGGAGTAGTCCTTTTCTCGGACAGTTTGGGAGACCAAAGTCATGTGGGCGGAGAGGCAAAATCGTCCTCTGTCACTCCTCTGCCAGGAAATCTTTGTGTTTTTTAAAAGGTCACGTGCACAAATGTTCTAAATATACTTAGCTCCTTAGAAGATAGATGGTGCCCTATTGCAGAGTTACCAAAATCAAAGGCTAATGACATAGCAGACTTAGTGAAGATTGGGAAGAGCAGTGCTTCAGCGGAAAGGACTTCTAAACAAACGATAAGTAGCCCATGGCTCTTCATGCCTTTTGGCTAAGATGATAGACATTTAGCCCCTTTTCTACGCTTCTTTTTTTCCATGAGGCATTGGATTATGCTTAGTTCCTCAATGTATATTTTTCCAAAACAGACGGGAGACAAATGCCTTGTTGTAGTGCGGGAGACTTTGTACAGAGACTGTCAGTTCAGTGTGCCTCTCCTGCATTTTGACTGGAAAGTCTTTCCTGAACAAACTAGAGCCTGAATAATTATCAACTACAATTAACTTCAGCCTGAAGAAAGAGGAGATGTGCCCTTATTTTGCTAACTACACAGACTTTGATGCATCTTCAATATTGTTTATGCTCTCTGGGAGGTAATTTTTTGTTTGACAAGAAATTGCTACAAAAACCTGAGATCTGACAGTGGTGGTAAGTCATAAATTTTCTTAAAGAAAAATGTGTGAAAACAATGATCTGATCATTGATCATCAGTCAGCTCTCTGGGGCCTATAGCTGAACTTCCTAACCCGTCTCCACCTCTCATTTGCTTGTTCCCTTCTGCATTTGGTGACCTTGGGTGCCTTTGGTGCTCAGCCCATGGTCTCCACGCTGCCTGCAGCAGTTCGGTCTGTCACACAGTCATTCATTGTGTAAATAAATTCCTCCTGAATTACTCAGGGGACAGATGTGGTTTTTCTTCTTTTGACCTTTTGGCTTCCAAATCAGTAACTATCTCTAATTTTGACATCCTTTAATACTTACAAATACTTCTGTACATTTATTTATTTATTTGCTGTGAAATTCCCTCCTGGGAAGGCACGGCTGGAGCTCTGTGCAATTGCATGTGAATGTGTTTCTGTTTGCATCTCCTCCACCTCTTCCTATTTATATCCTTATTCTTATGATTTGTAAGAGAGGAATCCTATCTTCAACAGCAGGGGATCATCCTTCAGATTAAATGTGGCCTGTAAATTGATTTTTTTTTTAATTATTTTATTTTTTCTGATCTTCTTGTCACTTTGTTTGTCCCTGGATGTTTTTCTACTCCAGGAAGCTTTAGCCTGCTATGTTGTTGTCTTCCTCTTGGAATATGGAGATAGATTATTTACTTAAAAGAACGACAGTGATGACTTCTCAAGATAAGTTTCTACTGCTTTCTACACTGCTCTGCTGTCCAAGCAGAAGCTTGATAGGGAAGGGCAGGAGTCTTACTACAACTAATCCCAGGATATTAAGGAGCTCTTCCCTGCATCCTTCACAAGTGGTGCAGTTGCAGGTGATTGCTCATAGCTGACGAATTTTCACTCTTCCTTCACTTTTTGTTGAAGGGAGCCTGCTCATGGAAGCCTATTGCAATCTGAGACCCCACGTTTTTGCAAGTAGACATAGGCTCAATAGGAACAGAGCCCTCTCATACTCTGTTTCGGTTTGTTGCTGCTGTGTGAAACTGTTTCTTCTCAAGCTGGAGGGTTTTGCCTTTATGTTGCTCTTTTCCCCTGGAAACACTTGTGTTTTGCTTTTCCCTTCATCTGGTCAATGTAAACAGGGAATGGCGTGCAGGAAAACAAATCAAAGCTCGCGTTCTTCTCCATTTTTGTGTTTTAACATTTTTTATACGTTACTTCAGGCTGTTCATCAGAGTTCTTTCATCTTGTCTTGAGGAAGGTCTTGGTTAAGAAGAAAAAACAAGATATCAGCGCCCTCAGCTTGGTTTTCCAACAGGATCTGAATGATGGCAACAACCTGCAACAGCTCTGCCCAGTAGTGGATGTGAGCAGCCATGCTGCCACAGCTGTTACCCTTAGTGTTCTGGTTTAACGAGACTTTTCACAGAAATGAGATCAAATTATACTTTTTGTTGTCTTGCAGTGAATAGATTTGTTCTTTAAAACTCTGAACAATAAGGCACGTCCTGACATGTCATTATTGGTCAGAATAAAAATTGCCTTTTTAGTTCAGCACCATCTCAGGTTAATTAATGTAAATTCACCCACTTAGGCTGCTGCTGTATGTGGCTTATTTTAATGTTTGAGTCATAATTCAAAGCAAAGAGACAGAGGCAAGATTTATGTATTTTTCCAAGCTGCTGTTCTGTGTCGCCTTAGAGAGATGGATGAAGATGGCTCGAACTTTAAACGTTTATAAGACCTCAGACTTCTCTGCTAAACTCCAAACTTCAAGCAACCGAAGTTCCAAATGGGCATGTTGGTTTTATATGTGTACATATATGTGTGTGTATATAAATATATATATATAAATGTATAGGGGGGAGGTACGTTTCTGTATGTGTACACATAAATATATATATACACGTAACAGGCAAATTCATACATAGGTAACACAGGCACAGTAATACATTGTGCAACGTACCCATACATACCTCGTTAGAAAGGAGAAACTACTGCAGAGAGCTACTGCTTCATGAGAACACCGTGTGTGTTCTGTGTTTGGCCTTGGAGCCTGTTGCCTTTGATGTAAAAATACCTGTAGCCAGATAACCTACGGCAGAGGATAAACACTTTGCTTCAGTGTTTAGCAGTGTTTTTTTGGGGGAGCTTTTCCCAATGCAACCTTAAAAAGAGCCAGAGAACAATCACCCAAAATTGAGTTAAAGTTCTTCCCAATGTTTCCCCTGTTTATATTTGGGTCCCATCATTTCTTGAATGACATGAAGAATGCGTAGCTCCGAAAACATGAGCCTGCTCTCAGATGGCACGTGGAGCAGCGGTGCTCAGCACAGACCTCCTGCAGTGCATGGACAGCACATAGCTTCGATGCTTTTGGCAAATTGGCGGGGATGCTTGTTACTGGAAGTCACCTCAAAGGACGTGTAACCCATGTTCTTTTTCCTTCTTGGCACCATAGTTAGTGGAGCTGGATGGGAAGAAGCTGCTTCATTTAAAATACACAAACCTTACACCATCTGTCTGTCTCTGCAAGAGGTCTGATTAGGCAGATGAGTACAAGAGTGCCTTGGGATCTAAAGAGGTAAAGATGTTTCTTGGGGTTTATCACAGGTATAATATTTATTGGCCTGTGAAAAAACATGGTCATTACGGTAGGTGTGCCAAGCTTTAATGTTTTCACTTGGTATTTTTACAAACACCAGTGGGGAGAAGGGTCCTACATCATTTTTGGCCTTAAAAATGCACAAAAAAATGAAAGGGAAGTAATATATTTTTCACCTCCCTTCTCTTTATTCCCTCCCTCTCTCCTTTGTCCTCTTCTGCTCTCAAAACTGAGTGTTGAGACAAGAGGTGAGCAAGAATGACCTGTGATCCTATGAGTTGTTTGACAAAACTGATTTAATTTGTCTCCTAGCTGTTACTCTATCCTGGTCTGGAGCATTGAGGTAGAGTAGTGCTAGTATCAAAGAATGCGATTGCACCAGAAATTTCAGTGCTGTGTTGAAAAGGGGATGCTTTCCCAGTCTAGAAAATGCCTGTGCTCAGAGAACTGTTTTCAATCAGTGGTATTTTATACCTAGCAGAGAGAAATGAGGTTGCCTCTCAGTTTTTAATGAGTTCTCTAATCCAGGGTAGTGTACTCCGTCTGACCTCCCTGGAAACTTGAAACTAATGTTTCCACTGGATGTCACTGTTGCTCTGTGGGAATACATTTAAAATATCATTCACCTGTGGGTGAAAATGAGTCCTTAAAATAGAAGACTTTAATGGTACTTCTTTCTCATTTGGATTAGCAGAATTGGAGTCCAAATAAACAGTATGCACCACCTTTCCCCCCCCCCCCCCCCAATTCTCTGCTGCTTCTTGGGGATTTTTTTTTTTCAGCTAAAATGTAAGAATTTAATTGCACATAGTGAATAACAGATTCAATGGATGTCTTACTTAAAGGCAATGCCATCTTCCAAGATATTTAAAAATTAATTCTGTCACATCATACTCTGTTTAAAAACAAAACAGTAGATGCACTGTAGAAGTTGATTTAAAGGACTAGAGGTGAAGCTGAACCCATTCCTTCCCTCCACTCAGTTATTCCCTTCCAGTGGAGAGAAGAGGGGTCATTTTCTAAATATCACCATTTAGAAAGCAAAGTGGCATTTTAAAATTTGTCTACAGCAGTTTTACTACTGATGCACACATATTCTATAGTTAACACGTCCCCTACACCCCAACCAGCATTACAATAACTGGCTGCAGTGCTGTTTAGCCAGAGCAGTTTTCATGAAAGGTTCAGCAAGAGATGTCTGGAATGAAGGCTGATTAATTTTCCCTTTCCCCCAAGTAGTTGCACTGCGCTGTCTTTAAGTGGTTGCTATAAATAAATCACTTCTGTTTTCCCTTTGTCACTGAGAGCTGTATTGTATTCTGAAACTGCTTATCCATTCTTCCTCTAATGTTCAGCTGCTTCTTGCTATGCCCCCAGTGCTTAATAAGCAGATGTTGTAATAAGATATTTAATGGCAAATACATTTATTCGGTTGCACTGAATAAAATGCGCACTTGACCTCGGACCAAAATAGATAAAACCTCTGTGGCAGTGTCACTGTTTCTGGGGCCTGTCTGCAGCACTCAGGTGGCACTTCACCTCGCGTGTGGGGCGGAGGGGAGCACAAGCATCCGTGCACTGCTGTGATGCTTGTCAGCACTGAGGCTGTTGGGAAGGCAGTGCGTATTGCAGGGCTCTTTCTGTATTTTTTGCAACTCTTTTTCACAGAATGGTTAAGGTTGGAATGGACCTAGGAGGTCCATGGAGGCTAGGATCCCACTGGCCAGTGCTGAGCCCTGGGAGACACTACTAGCTACAGGCCTCCAAAACTAGACTCAGCACTGTTGAGCACAACCCTCTGAGCTCTGCCATCAAGACAGTTCTGGATCCAGCCCATGTCCACTCATGGATCCCAAGCTTCCAGAGCTTGCCCAGGAGGATGTTATGGGAGACAGCCTTGAAAGCCTTGCTGAAGTCAAGGTAGACAACATCTACTGCTCTCCCCTCATCCTTTACAGCCAGTCATCTCGTCATAGAAAGCTATCAGGTTGGTTAAACACGACTTCCCCTTGATGAATCCATGTTGACTGCTCCTGATCACCTTCTTTTCTTCCACGTGCTTAGAGATGGCCTCAAGGATGAGCTGTGCCTTCAAATTTCTAGGAATAGAGGTGAGGCTGACTGGCCTGTAGTTCTCTGGTTCTTCGTTGTTGCCTTTCTTGAAGACAGTGGCATGACATTGGCTTTCTTCCAGTCCTCAGGCACCTCTCCTGTTCTCCGAGACCTTTTGGAGATGATAGAAAGTAGCTTAGCAATAACACAGGCCAGCTCCCTCAGCACCCTTAGGTACATCCCATTGGGGCCCATAGATCTCTGGGTGTCTGGCTTGCCTAAATAACCTCTAACCCAATCCTCTTCAACCAGGGGAGAGTCCTCCTCTCTCCAGGCTTTCTCTCTTGTTTCCAGGTTTGGTAGTGCGTGGGGGCTGGCCTTAGCAGTGAAGACTGAGCCAAAGAAGGCATTCAGTGACTGCGCTGTCTCTGTCTCTGCCGTCACCAAGGCACCCACCTCATTTAGCAGCGCACCCACATTTTCCTCAGTCTTCCTTTTGCTGCTGATGTATTTGAAGAAGCCCTTCGTGTTGTCCTTGATGTCTCTTGCTAAATTTAATTTTAACCAGGCCTTGGCCTTCCTCATTACATCCCTGCATTCTCTGACAGTGTTCCTATATTCCACCTAAGTGGTTTGTCCCTTCTTCCACATCATTTTTAAAGCTGGTTTGAATTTAAATCAGTAGTGGCTGGCTCGCCGCAGGGTTTAGATCCCTATTAAGTTTAGGGGAGCTGTACCTTGGCATGCGAAGGGTTCTTTGTCCGTTTTTTGTGGTCAGTAATAGGGTTGATTTAATCCTTTTTTATCAAATTGAAAGTAGTTTTAGCCTGGAGGCGCTTAAGTTTTTCCTCACCTGGGTATAAAATTCCCTTTGAATATATGTATTCCCTTCAAATTATATGTATTACTTACACATCTATAGATGTTGTTATTATATATAATCCATATATGCTGTTACTTGTATTTGTGGTTGTTATTAAAACGTGAGGGCAGGGTTTTGAAAGACCACACAACGATGCTCACCACTGTCATATTTGGAGGCTATATGTTCAGTTCTACAGAGGCAGCATCATTGCTTTACTGCAGCTCCAAGCAGTGCCACTGCTGTATTTGACCTACCACAGAAGTGAAGGTAGGTGTTTGTGGGAGATAACATGTTGCTCTGACCATTGAACAGTCTCTTTCTTTTTTTTTTTAATGAAGAAGAATTTGTTTTAGTTCTTATAAATGTTTGGCAACTTTCTGAAATTAATATCAAACTTAATTCTGGAGTTCTGCTTGGTCTTAGGATACGTAAACACCTCAGCATCTGCTCTGTGAAGTCCCGGTTGTGCTGCTTATGCAGGAAAAGCTTTTATTCACTTAAAGGAAAGGGTAATTTGGCATGGAAATTTGGAAGGGATTAAAAACCAGCCTTTCTTCTCAAAGTCATGGTAGGAAGGCTGCACAATATCTCTGCTCCCCCTGGTTCACAAGGCTTCTGTTACGCTTTGGGTAGTGTTCCTACAAGTACATATTTGTGTTTAGGCTCTTAAAAAGGTGAGTTGAAATTAGTCCAGTGACTTGTATGGAGCCTGATCCAGATGGATGCAAATGCTCTGGCTTCACCCATGAAAGGGAAAGTGCAGTGCCTTTGAGAGGAGGCAGTGCGTGCTGCATCCACCTTGGCCTTGCTGGCCGTCAGCCCATCCTGTGCTGTTGTCCTGCTGCAGCTCCGTGTGTTGTGGGCTGCATTTAAGGCTTGTGGTGTTTTCATATGTGGCCAGCTGAGGGTTTGCAGGCATTTGTAACGAGATCACCTTGTGCTGGATGTGCCCGCGGTGGGCAGATTCTTCACCTTTGTTGAGTAGTGTCTACAGGACCCTTCTGTGAGAGGCCTGCTTGGCCGGATTCCAGATTTGGGTTGCAGCTTCATGCCATCCAGGCGGGTGGGATGAGTAAGAGGCTGGAGCAAGCTGCTTTCGGTTTCTGCCTGACTCCTTGTGGGCAGCGATTCAAAGTGGTGTCTGTAGGTGTGGATGTTGGATACTCGGTTCTTGCACCTGCTGTGGCAGGGTAGGATGTTAGAACTGAGTATGCAAAGACCTTCGTCAGTTGAAAGCCTCCTTTTTGGGAGTCACTCTCTATGACCCATTGACGTAGCTTTTTTTTTTTTGTTGTTGTTGGCTGAATGCATCCCTGCTTTAGGGGCATGCACGGGCTCGGAACTTCACGGCTGAAGATGCTACCTACAAGTTATCTTCTTGATCACAAAGGTCTGTAAGCTCTCAAGCAGCTGTTGTGTTTGAAATGGGGCAGTACACCATCCTGTCACACATTTTACGTGTAGATTCTGTTCTGGAGGAGTGTGGCCACCATTGAGTGCCTCCAGGAACCCATGCAAGCTTCATGGAGGTGGCTTGCTGGGCTTTTCCCAGTGGTGGTGCATAGCCTGTGAGTGGATCTATGCAATGCTGCCCTTGCAAATATGCCATGCTCTTAAAGTCTGTACTGCGTACTGTAGCAAAGAGAATATCAGCTGAGTTCAACCCAGCAGCTTTTTACGAAAAGCTGTCTGACATATGCTTTAAAGCTAGAGCAGAAAATATGTTGTTACAGTCCTTTTTCTGCTTCTGTGAGTCAGCTTGTTCTAATGGGTTTTGAAGTGGATGGCTCATCATCATTTGGGCTTTTTAAGTGCAGGTTGCATGTGGTGTTAGCTTGCTGAAATTTCTGCTGTGCCATGATTGGCTGGCCTAAAGTTATACCATCAAAACATAATGGCCAGTCTTAGCATAACAAGAAAACACGCTATTCAGTGCTAATTCGCTGTTGATCAACTGCATTTTCTTGTTTTGCTCTTAAATGTACACAGCAAATTGCAGCCTTGTGAAGCTGGCTTTATCTCGTATGTGCAAAAGCGTGTTTTAATCGATCAAATTAGTTCTTTGGTGACCAGCACGTGGCTCTGGGGCAACCTGCAGCACACAAGTAGTTCGAGTGTGGCTCCTGTGCCAGGCCTGCACAGTGTGACCTGTGTTGGCCAAGGGCTGTGGCAAATACGAATTGCTGCAAGCAATGTGTGTGTCCTGTTGCACAGGGAGCATGTTCTGCCTGAACTTCCCTTCCCAACCAGTCTTAAGGGAAAAGACAGTGAGCTTCCTGCTTTTTCATGGAGAACCGTGATCCTGTAGACCCTCCATATATTTTTATCTAAGGATACTCCTACTGCATTAAACAGTCTGGGTTTAAAGTAATGTGAAATGGTCTAAGGTCTTGTTGCATCAAATGTAGAGATAAATAGTTAAATACAGTGCTAATCAGAAATGCCCTCATAGCAGAGAAGAGATGAAGCTACTCCTAGAGCCCATTTTCAGTCTGCCAGAACTCCTTGCTTTTTGTTGATCTGCAAGCTCCAGACATTTACGTGAGCAGTAAGTTGGTAAGTTCCGCCCATGGGATGGAAAGGCACCAGGCACTGGGCCATGGTGAGCTACGTTCTGAGTGCTGCAATCTTGGCTTTAGATTCAAGTCATGTCTGTTAGTGTAAATTAGGAAATATAAGTCTGCAGTTGCTTAATCAGTTGGCTAACTTGTTTAGATAAACTCAGCTTCTACTGGTGATAATGAAGTAAGTAATGCAAATAGTGTTTGTTCATTTGGAAAGGAAAGAAGAATAAATTCTCTAGCAATTTATGTGTTTTAAAATGTTATTTGGAATGAAATATTCAGGCTTGCATAACTAAAACAGTTGAAATTGAAACTTCAAAGTAACCTTGTTCTTAACCTCATTAAGGAGGGAGAACCAGTTCAAGATGTAAATAAAATTATAAGCATTAAATCAAAACTGTGTGTTGCAATGCATATTGGATCATTTTGGTGAACTTAACTGCACTATTGCATCCTTGCCTTCCTGCAGCTAACAAAGATGGAGAGAGCCTTTAGTGTGGTACACTGAGCCTTTTTCTCCTCACGCTGTTGGGGTGAAATAACTTTGACTCCTGTCAGGGTAGCTTGCTTCATTCTGTAATTTGGAGGTAGTGCTTCACATGGCTCCTGTAAGTCTCCATTTACCTGTACGGTCTGTGTGTGTGGAGCACATGAACGTGACAAAGCTCTTTGCACACACAAATCTCAAACCTAGCAGGATTGTTCCAAGATTGTTGTGTAAGCTTTGCCTTTCCTGATGAAGGCTTTAAAAAAATAACAACAACACACACACACCCCTCCAGACTGCGGAGAGAGATGATTCCACGGCAGCTTTTCCTTGTTTAACTGAGTCTGTGCTGTTAAAAGGGCAAGAGAGAAATGCAACTGTTTGTTCTTGACAGTCTACCAACATAAATTGTTCTTTACCATTCATAAAACAGAAACCCTTTTCCAGCTGTTTGCGTTGCAATAGCAGATTGTCTGTTTATTTTTCTAGCTATCAGAAATGGATTGCGGTGTTCACCTTAAGAAAACTAAAACTCAGGATTCTGGTAGGAACCACGAGCAGCAACAGGACAGCAGTCTTGCAACTACCTTGGAGCATATCATGGGACAGCTGGATGTTCTGACTCAGGTATGGTTTGCTGTTTGGTTTGTAATGAAAATGGGAATATTTTGCAACAGCTTCATAGAGATTTTGGACTAGCCATACTTATCCTGCTTTTTAGCAGTTTTACGATAAATCTCTTTTCATCTGCTTATCAGTATGACACTATCCGTTCCCTCCCATCAGCTTCCAACTCAGGCCCTGCTCTTCCCCTCATTCCTTTGCACTGCAGTGTAGCAGAGAGCTAACTGAGCTGGCTCTAGTACCTTATCCTAAGCCAAGGTTTATCCAAGGTAACGCCTGAAGGTGTGGCTAAAATAGCAGGCAGTAGGACTCTGTCTTGGTGAGTAATTAGCCTCTTGTCCTCCTGTTACATTGCAGTCTATAGGCAAACTGTTCAGATCCTTCTCCTTTCCCTCACCCAACATTCACCTACAGAGTCCAATTTCTGCAGTATTCTCCTCCCATCTATACATTTGGGCCCTTCTGTGCCCTTCTCACAAACATGCTTCTCACCCACAAGTAATGAACAACTAATCCCTTGCAGAAGCATTACCATATACTTCTACAGAGACCCCAAGTAATGCTTGAACAACACCAACTGGTAGTGGTGATCCATCACAGCATATGTTTGTTTAATAAGAATTTGAGGACAGAGCTGTATTTTTGGTTGTGTTTGTTTGTTTGTTTAACCAAATTGTTCTTCATTGCTTGCGTTAGGAAATATTTATTTCTGAGCTAGGATTGAATTTCATTGTGTATTTTTGAGGAATGTGAGAAGCAGGGAGAAGGTAAGGGATAGTAAACACCAGCGATATGTAGATGACACCATGGTGGTTATCAGGAAAAAATCTGTGTGGGAGGGCTTTTCTGTGAGTTTGAGTGTTGTTTCTAGGGAAGAACAAGCAGATCTTGAACACTGTGTATTGAACACACTGATTACTGGTTTGAGTGAGCTTTCTTCTCTTGAGAGAAGTACATGTTATCAAAAAAAAAAAAAAAAGTGTAAGATGACGGACTGGAGAGCTCAACAGGGGTTTGAAGTAGGGTTGAGTTAGGGATATAAAGCATTCCAGGACTACAGACAGTCTAAAATAGTATAGAGTGAAAACCACAAGATATTTAAAATTCATTTGGCAGAAATGCAAGAAAGCACTTCTCTGTAGTCTTTAGAACTTCAGAATCCTCAGAACACTAGAGGGGGAAAAAAATCTTCTATGGCATTAGACCCGCATGTTTGTTATTAAAACACAACCAAGTGTATACACAAAATATTTTGTTTTTGTTTTTGTCTCCTTAGTAAGTTTGGAATGTGATCTTTATCTTTCATTACATAAATCAGATTCACAGTTCTGATGATGGATGTGTATTGGCTCCTTTTCAACTTCATAGGTGTTTAGAGGAGGCAAATATTGCAGTAAACAGTGTATGTGGGATTTAAACTAGATACAAGCAATGCAAACATCTCTAGAAGGTATTGTGTAACCGTTTAAAAAAAAAATCCAAACATTGTTTTAAACCTAGCAAAAAGAGAGAAACTGAGATCACTGGGGGAGGAATAAATTAGTAGGTTTTAGAATAAAATTGGAAATAGGCCTGAAAATATAGTTTAAAAAAAAACACCCTGCCTTGAGTAACTGCTTTCAGCGACCTTTTACCTGTAGCTTTTTGCCATTGTACATTACTTAATTTCCCATTGGTTCTAGTTTTTGTATGTTGTAGGTTATATTAATACCATGCATGTGTACAAGTAGATGTACCTGATGTGTTGTTTAAATGGTTTTGCACTGCTTCATTTTCATTTTAGTATTTAGAAGTGAAACAAGTTAACACAAAACTGTCAAGCTTGTGCAAATGAACATGGAAGAATTCCTTATCCCTGTACTAGGAGATGAGATTCATGAGAGGGGGATGCAGGCAGTTAGCAGGGCAAAGAAATGAAGGTAACTGGAGGGCGCCTGCTGGTGTAGCTGAACTTTTTTGTAGCTGTAGCTGTGTTTTTTTCCCTTGTGGGCACACCGTGCTGATGGGTTATAACACAGAAGGGAGCACAGGTCCAGCAGAGCACCATTACTACCTCTTCCATGCCATTAGATGTTGACCAGGTGGACTAACAGCAATCTGCTAGCTAGCTCTGGTCTGAGTGAGATGGAAACAGAAGCTGGTGATACCTGTTTGGTTATCTTTCCTAGCCATTTCTGCCGAAGCATAACTGGGTGCTGCTTCCTGCAGATTCAAATTAATGCTGGGTGTTTTTTAAACGAGAACTTTGGAGTTGCAGACATCTTTCAATGAAAGAAGGACACCACTACTTCTTTAAAAAAAAAAAAAAAAAAAAAAAAAGCTTTCATAAATACATGACTAAAAGCTTTCATGAATAAATAACATAATACAGGCATCAGCATTTTTCCCTTCTTCCAGAAAGGCTGAGACTGTATCAGAAGTCTCCTGGTGCTCTGTTAAAAATCATTGTTATGTAATTCCTGTGTATTGCTTCCTTAAAGACAACTCTAATGGCATAAGCAGGACCAAATTGTTTATGTTGTTTTCTTAGCTATAGAGAAGAAGGGACGGACACACCATTTCCAGAAGCTGTCTACAGGTTTTCCCGGAATTTCTAATTTGTTAGCTCCGTGGGAGCTTGGGTGTATTTCTAATGTACCACCTCTGTGCTCATCGTAGTTTCCAACACTGCGTTAACATAATGTGGAGACATACCGTGGAGGAAACTTAAAGTTCTGATAAGCTACTCAGGGAAATAATGTAAATATAAAATTAATCTATCATTTTTCTAACACTTCCTTAGCTCTCATGTCAAGGTTTGCTGTGCTAACCTGGCTATAATGTAAAAAGTGGGAAGGAGAAAAAATGCTGTGTGTTTTTTTTTTTTTAAATTTTCTGCTGAAAGAGGTGATAGTAAGAAATCAGCTGGACACTGTCATCGCTACCCAGTGCACAGCTTTGTACTGAGCTGCGCGCTTGACGCTGCTTTGTCCGCTGCTCACCAATTACCAACACCTTCCCTCTGCTGACAATAGGTTTCTAGATGAAGTGGAGTGTCACGTACTTGGATACAGCAGGATCGTTTTTATTCTATTAAGAGGTCTCTTCCTGCCAGACACCAATTGAAGGTAGAAATGCTGAGGCTGTAGAGGCATTACGTCCTGTGCAGCGGGATGCACTTGAGCTGACTTGCTCCTTCAGCTGGCACTTCTGATACAACTTCCTCTAGTAAGGACTAAAGAAACTAGTGGCTGTTGCATACCACATCTAGCAGTAAATGGTATAGCTAATAGATATGTCCCCCTTGGATTTATGAAGCTTTCTTTTTACGTTATGAACTTCATGCTGTGATTTTACTCATGAGGGCTTTGACAGCCTTCTTTAAACAGGTCTTTGATGCGATGAAGCTTTCCTTTTCTCACTGCAACTCTGTCGAGCCTTTTTGTGGTTTAAGTAAGAAAGTGGTCTAATGTAACCTGACAGCGTCTTCGTACTTTTTTCTAAACATGGTTTGTAGCCATATTTCATGTGTAAATAAAGCAATCTTTGCCTTTTTCAGGGGAGTAGCACATGATCAATAATTTTGCTGGATTAAGGATAATTTATCCTTAATGTTCTGGAGTAGAAAAGTGATTTTTGGCTGAAACTAAAATGGAGTGGGTATTATGAGCAGGTATTATTTGATGTGCTATCTAAAATGTATTTCCTGCATTTGCAGCTGAACTGCTGTGATGACAGATGATCATCTGTGAGTTAAGCATCTTAGCTGCAGTGGAAGATTTGTTTTCCCAGTGGTTATCATAAAGAGTTTGTATAGTCTTGCCCTCACTCCAGACACCTGCGGTTGCTCCATTCACTCTGATAAGCCCTAGCACAGGTGTGCAGTGAGCACTGAGGAAAAAGCCACTGTTCTTAGCGTGGGAAGAAGGAAGGTGTCTGTTCCACATGAAGCATTCCGAGCTCTCCATCTGAGAGAGTTGTGGACATTGTGTTTGGGACATGGTGTACTGGTGGACTTGGTAGTGTTAGGTTGATGGCTGGACTTGGTGATCTTAAGGGCCTTTTCCAACCTAAATGATTCTATGTACGAGTTTGCCATAAAAGTTCATGAGTAGCTGTGGTAATCCACCCACAGGAAACAGTTTCAAATCCATCCTCAAGCTAATCTGGTATTGAAGCTGGGAGAAAACAACACAGTGAAATGTGAAGAGTTACTAAATCTGAAAGGTAATCCAAGCCAGAACTGAAGGACAGTTTAGCTTTAGTGAGATTAAAGGATTATCTCACTTCTTCCAGAAGAGATTGCAGAGATGGGGAGAAAAATATTTTGTTAAAAAGATATTTAGTACAAAAAATAAATAAATAAAAGGACTTGGAGGAGAAATGGGATGCTTTTTAAATAAAACTAAAAATGTGTGTGCCGTGTTTGTAATGCAAATGAGTAAAATCAAGTTTACATCTTATATTTGGGGATATGGTCATCAAAACGTGTTGGTAAGGAACAAATTGCCCCTATCTTCTGTGGGATGTTGAATGCAGATGTCCTGGTTTTGGTTAGGATAGAGTTAATTTTCCTCCTAGTTGCTGGTAGGGTGCTGTGTTTGGGATTTGGGATGAGAATAATGTTGATATCACACTGATGTGTTAATTGTTGCAGAGCAGTGCTTGCAACAAGACAAGGACTCTGCAGCTCCTTGCTCTGTCCTGCCAGCGGGCAGGCTGGGGGTGCAGTGGGAGCTGGCAGGGGACAAAAAAAGCTGACCCAAACTGGCCAAAGGGGTATTCCATAACATCTGATGTCATGCTGAACAATATAGGGGTGGCTGACCAGGGTGGGGGGACTGGCTCGGGAATAGGCTGGGCATCGGTCAGCAGGTGGTAAGCAATTGCATCGTGCATCACTTGTTTTGTACACATTAGGAGTAGTGGTATTATATTTTCTTTTCTGTCCTAATAAACTGTCTTTATCTCAACCCACAGGCTTTCATTTCTTTCTGATTCTCTGCCCTATCCCAGAGAGGGAGGGGGGAGGGTGAGCAAACGGCTGTGTGGTGCTTAGCTGCCGGCCGGGTTAAACCACAATAGTAGATTAAACAATGGGTTTAATAAAATAAATCCTTACATGACTTCAAGCAGTTATAAGTAAATTAATCTTTTTTAAAAAATTAATTTATTTGTGGATCACAAGGGCTGCTACCTGTGCCTTGCACAAATGTCGTGGTTCGTTAGTTACTTTCACTGCCTGAATACCCACTGGCTATGAGAAGTCCCAACAAATAGGAGCTAACAATCAGTTTTTATTACAAAAGAAATTGTGTGAAATCCAAGTGATCTTTAAAAATGAAAAGCAAGCATTCCAATCTGAATGATCTGTGAAATGCCAGATGAGCTTGTTTTTTAAATCTTAATTTAAGGGGCATAGGGATTATTTCCAATGATGCAGAACCATCTTTTGGAGACGCAGTAGCTTTGATGATTTCTTACTCAAAATAAATGAGGTACCCTGTTTCTTGCCAGTCCTTATATAGTATCATCCAAGTTCTGAAATTCACTTCCAAAATATGCTTGTTACAGAAATCTCTAAGGATTTTTCTGCTTTCTAAGACTGCCTAGATTAAATACACTCCCAGTGATACTGCTGTATTAGCCCAGAGGCCAGGTTCTCAAAAATGCTGATTGCCTCCCTGGAGGTCCAGCAGACTTTCACCTTCTCTAAGCCTTCAACAGGCAGGAACACTCAACATCTCCCACGATCTGCGTTTTTCACAAGCAGACCTTGAAGAAGTATCCTTTGATACGCTTAATATAAGTTGTTGGTTATCTGCTGGGTACCAGCAGTTGGGTTAATTCAGCTGAGTGATTTGCATCCTTTCAGAGTTAAATTGGGTGGCAGGGAAAGTATATAGGATGTCTTTGAAGCACACCCTCATCCTTGTGGCTGGGGAGACCTCTAAGCCTTTTGGAGTTGCTAAACACGATACAATCACTTTTGTAGTACCTACTCGGATATTTCATCAAAGCTCATCTTAACTTGTTGTATTTTTGTACTGTAGGGTGAAACATGAAGTCTCCTGACTCCTTTGGCTGGTTGGCTCCCCAAGGTTCAGGAGCTGTGCACCAGGCAGGCCACCCATACCTGAGCAAGCAGTGCAGCCCTTCCCTCCCCAAAACGTGCAGCATCCAATGCAAGTGCCATCAGTTCAGCTTTGGCTGATCAGCCATCGAGCCTGAAGCAACAGTGCTGAGACATCTTAGTAAAAGGGCTGCAAGTTGAAAGGCCCAGCTGCAGCTGACACACATGCCTTGAGTCCCTGCATTGCACAGAGAATGTTGGCAGAGCTTGGGACTCCTCATCTTGGTGTCTAGGCTTGATTTAATACAAAGGATATCCATTTTTCTGTATTCCGGGGGCCAATTTGATCACTGTGATATTTCGGTAGTGATATCGTGTCTACTTTGCTGCTTGGTCTGACCAAGTGGATGAGACTAGAATTTTTAGGTACTGTGTATGTTTTTTTTTCTGAGAGAAAAGTTTGAATGAGCACTGGAAGTGACGACACTGGTGATGCTATACTGGGTCTGTTGCATGGCCATCAAAGCCGCTTCTGTAATCTAGTTAAAGGAGTGTACTAGTTAAATGGAGTGTACTGGGAGGTGAAAGGAGCACAGGTTTAGAAAACCCCATCCCATTTGCTTCTGGGACTTCATAACCCATGGTTGTACAGCAGCAACTCTAACCAATATAGCCCTGGCTAGCCATGCTGGGGCAAAATGTTTTGTGGTACCAGATAGAAAAGTTTGCAGAATTGAAGCATGTTACAAAGTAAGTGTGAAAATTTAGGAAGATGCACTAAGGAAATATTGATGGGGGAAGACTAAATGACTGAATGAAATTGCTTCATTCCAAAATAATGTGCTATCCTTAAATCATGCTGCTGTGAAATACTTCATGCAAACAGACTTTGTGAGAATTTACTTTAAAGCTTGCATTCAAAACAAGAAAGGAGGTAAGAAGCTACAGAACTTACTTAAAACGTCTTTGGGGTAGGAGATTTTGTTTTAGTTTGAATGGAAAAAGTTCTTTCTTATACCTTCAGATATGAGATTTTCTCCCTTGGTTAGTTGAAACCACCACTTTTTGATGAAAATGATTCAGAGGTACTGGGTGTTCTGATCCCATCTCAAAGCTGTGTTAAGCTATAATTTGTGCGTGAAGAGTGCTGCTTGCTAATAGCAGGGGTCTCCTTTGAGGTTTCCCTAGGTGCAGCTGCTGAGGTGGAAGGGAGACTGACAGCAAGTCCTGGCAAAGCTTGGGCTGGCAGGAGGAAAGGGCACTGCCTGCTGGACGGGTCTGCACTTGGACCTTGGTGTGACTCCTGAGCACGTTCTCCCATGAGCTTCAATTTTTACAGTTAGTCTGGTATTTTAAGCTATTGTTTGTGGGAGGAGGTTTTTTGTTTGTTTGTTTTATCTTATTTTCTGTGGCTGCCTGGGTAGAAAGCGTTCACCTGGTAGTTTATTTGCTCATTGGATTAGTTTAGAGGAAGTATAGATGGGTACCTCTGAACCCACTCATCGGCACTTACCAAGGAGGGACTTTGTTGGCCCCTTGGATGCCCAAGCAGCTTTTTTGTGATGGAATTTACTTGCTGTGCTTCTGCTCCAGTTTGGGACTGAGCATAGCACTGACATGACCTTTTTTATGAAAAGCAAGCCTTCCATCTCTGCTTGTCCCCCTGTGGGGAGGGGAAGGAGAGGCTGTTGCAGGGAAACTATAAAGATATTGCAAGATATCTTTTTGTTCTTTTCGTCCCTATTAACTGGATAGTGGCTTAGGACTGTAATGAACTTCTGAGCTTCAGCAGTGGAGATGGTCTGTGAGAAGGAACTGAAACACGACTGTGCCACTGTGAGCAAGGAGAAACTGAGCAGACGCTGCTCTGAACGTCCTAGCGTTGGCTGCCAACGGGGTGAATAAATGCAGCTCCTTACAGCATCCTGACGGGAGTGCTGGTATGGATAAGCAGCACAAAGCCTCTTCCACTTTGACTGATGCTTGCCATACACGTAGAAGTTCAGGGCACTGTGTTATCCCGCTAACATCATTATAAGATGGTACAAAGAGAATTAAATAATGATGTAATCCTAATACAGAGATGTGGGCACTCCAGTGTCTTTGTGCTTTGTGGATAGAAATCCCTGCATTTACATTTGTTGTTAGATTGATGGATTTTTTCCATTGTAACATTTCTGCATTTACTGACTGTTCTTTTGCAGGAAGGTGTTTTTTTTTTTTGATAAACTGCAAAGAAAATTCTGTCTTTGTAGATTAACATGTCATGTGGGAAGAAAAATCTGAAGAGGCAGAGCTAACGCTCTTTCTCGAGCTATTTGATACATTACACGTTAGTGCCCTGCAGAACAGTTTTTAGCACGTGCTTTAGTGAAACCTTTAACATTAGGGATGGAGCAAATTTTAGCAATCTTTTTATTGAAGTAAGGCTAGGTACCTACCTCTCGGAGAAGGCAGATCAGCAGAGAAAGGGGTTTTATGTTAAGAAATGGTTAATGATGACAGGACCAGGAGAAACTCAGCTGTAAGATTTAGCCTGCACATGGGCAAGGCACACCTGCTTTGCAGTCCTTGTGTGTGCCCGTGTTCCTTGTGTTGTTACCTATCTGAGTAACACTGTGCAAATCAATGTTTTTTGGGGCCGTGTTGTGTCCATTCTGCTGTTATTTGGTCAAGGCTGGTGAGAATCTGGCATACTCGAAATTCGTACGTGCTGCTTGTGGACATCCCTTGGCTGGCTGGGCGTGGGATTATCCAGTTGTTGAGCTGGTGTCTGTTGGGATTCAATTAGCACCAGGCTCTGCTTATCAACCAGAGTCCTCAAAAGACACTGGATGGATTACCCCAGGGCTCTGCAGAAACCTCCACTTTAGGGCTAACAGTGGTTAAACTGTCCCTGCTGCGTGGTCAGGCAAGGAAATGTTTAACAAGACTTAAAGGAAAGATGCTGATGAAAACTGAAAGTGTGTGTAGGTCTGGCATTTGGGTTGGCATCACGGATCTCTGGTATTACTGGGTTGAGGGAGTAAAAATAACCTTGAGGGAATGGCGTGGGGAGTTTGTCATGATGTAAGCAAATGTGACTGCTGGATCCCTCAGATGAGGGAGGATGGAGCTGAATATTCACCAGAACTTAAAGTAAGTAGAATGCATTTTTTTTTTTTACATGGTTTCTCATGAACATTTCCTGGTGTGCAGCGAAGAAAAGTAATGGGCTTCTGACACTGTGGGAAGCCAGGATCCCACCATAGGGAAACAGAATGAGCACAAACCTGCATCAGGTGAACCCTCACCGTGTCTGGCTGGTGGCATGTGCCTCATTGGGGTCGTTGTTGGTTCGTTACCTTCTTGAAAAGTAATAGGAAAATCACGCAGCAGTTTGATTCGTGTACCAACAAGGATTTGCCCTATGAATGGCACCATGGAAGCTTTGTAAAACTCTGTCAGTGGGGAATAAAGTAGCTTTTTGTATGTGTGTAAACTACAATATAATAGTAATAGCTTCTTTGCACTTTCCCTTACCTTACTAGGACATCAGGTGCCCCGTGTATTTTGGGCATCGTGTATTTCAAACCCGAACGGACTGTGCTCTGAAGTTCTTTGGACTTACTGGATTTCCCTTCTGACTTCTCCTTTTCCTCTTGTTTCCAAAAAATGCTCACTGCAAATTTATTGAAATGGAAATTGCATACGAGTATAAGCAGAAAGCAAATTTCTTGCAGCTTTTTCTCAAATTCAACATTTTCTGAAATCCGCTTTATCTGTGCTTTGTTTCCCCGTGCTGCGTGTAGCAGTAGCTGCGAGTAACCTGGGCCTTTGCTTCTTGCAGGGTTGTGTGAGCAGGATGTGATTCACCTGATTACATCTTTTTCTTAAAGGAAATTGAACGCAACACTACCCCCCACATTTTGAATGATCACCGAGTCTTGAGTCACTTGTTCTCCTTTTCTAAATGGAAAAGCCAGGATCCCTGCTGCTTTCCATTCGCTGCCTGGTTGTTTGCAGGCTGAGATCTTTGCTGTAAACCCCTGTAGACAATCAGCCTGCTGTGCTCTTCCCTGAGCCGCTGTGCTCCTGACATCTGTAAGACAGCCCCTAGGTAATAGCCATGGCTAGGTTCAAATCAGATAAAATCCTCTCTCCTTTGAACAGACAGGAGGGCTCCTGCTGGCTGTGGGATGGTACCTGGTGCCTCCCCAAGTTCTCTTCGGGCTCTCTGTGTACAGCAGCTCTTGCACCTCAAAGGGGTAGAAATAGAGGAGGATAAAACTAAATGATGCTAGGGGAATATCTAAGCAATGCAGGGTTTGTTCCTTTGGGCAGAGCTTGTGGTTGTAGCAAGGCTGTGTTACACGGCAGGAGTTGACTCTTCCTCTTCTTGGGGCACACCTGTGGGGTGGCGGTGGTGGGAGGTGACTGGGGACATAGCACTGGGGACACGGGACACAGGGAGAGGGCTGCAGGCTCGTCAGAAGGGGTAGACAGGAAAGGAAGGGAGGGGATGGTGCCCTCTGCATTAGGGAAGGAATTGATTTTGAAGAGTTGCCTTTGAGAAACAGCCATGTAAAGGTTGAGAGCTGGTGGGTGAGAGTTAATAAAGGACAGCTTGTCCTTTACTGGGGGGTCTGCTACAGGCCACCGGGTCAAGGGGATGGAGAAGAACTCTTGTGTAGATGATGATAGGACAAAGGGGAATGGTTTTAAACTAAAAGAGGGGAGATTTAGATTACAGGTTAGGAGGAAATCTTTCATGTGGAGGATGGTGAGGCACTGGAACAGGTTGCCCAGAGAGGTTGTGGATGCCCCATCCCTGGAGGTGTTTAAGACCAGGTTAGGTGAGGCCCTGGGCAACCTGATCTAGTGTGTGGCATCCCTGCCTATGGCAGTGGGGTTGGAACTGGGTGATTTTTGAGGTCCCTTCCAACACAGGCCTTTCTATGATGTTATGATTCTGCCTCTTTATGGGTCAGTGGTGTGTGAGTAGGAGAAAGAAGCTTTGAGCTGTGTTTGGGGGTGAAAAAAAATGCGTTGGGGCAAATCCTATGATGCAGAACCCTTCCTGACTTTGTTAACATGTGGTGTTGTGATGTGTCTGAGGGAAACAGTTTTGCAGTAGTGCTTGATGTTGTGTTTTCACCATGGCTGTGTTTTCTCCTTACTCTCCGCACCATTCTTCTCATTCCCCAAATCATTTTGCAGGAGATTTTTCCTGGTCACTCAAGTGACCTTAGCCAAGCTGCTTCCTTTCTTTGTGCTTTAGTTTCCCCAGCTGTAAAATGAGGATAAAGAGACCTGCTTTCCTTTGTCAAGCACTTAGTGATGTGTTTATGAAACGTGCTATTAAAAGGCTTTCTATGTATAACTTCTATACAAATAGCAGTTGTCCAAGTTTATTTGAATTACTATATTAGAGTCTGAGGTTCTGGACATCCTTTTGTTTTTGAAAGAGGATGTTATTTATGCAGTAAAAATGCTCAGAATATGAATCTATTGATTGTTGCTGATAAGTTTATGGGTATTAAAGCATTAAATATAATCACTGCCTGTTATCAGCCGTTCTGGTGCCTTTGGAAGCTGCAAGTGGTTTGCATAGGTAGGTCCCCTGATTACCTCGGAGCGATCAATAAAAGGTTTTCAGCAGAGGCTTTTATTGCCACGTGGTTAAAATGTTCTTCCAGTGTATCCTGTCCATGATGACTTCAGCTCTAGGAGAAAGCTCTAACAATCCCTTTGTGAGGTAACTGGATTACACAAATACTCGGGCATTATATTGAGGTAGATGCTGCCACTTTGGTTTTTAACTCCCTTCTGTCACCCGACTGTGCTGCCTTGCACTGGGAGGGTTTTCTTGCTTGATCCTTGAGTTACAGTCATGAAATATCTCCAAATACTCCCATTTGAATTTAGGATTTCATTACCCACCGACAGTACAGTGGCATACATAGCTTGTCTTTGTGAGTGGCTGAGCAGCAGCTTGCCTTTTGTTTTGCAGACAGTTTCCATCCTGGAGCAGAGACTGACGCTTACAGAGGACAAGCTGAAGGAGTGCCTGGAGAACCAGCAGAAAATCATTCAGAACAAAGTGAACTGATTTTGTGAGAAAGGAGCAGAGATGGAGGCTCTTGGAGGTTTGCAGTGGTTTGTGTTCTTAACAGACTGTGTGTGACTTTAAAGATTTTGAACTCAGTCAATTTTTAATTGATATGTACAGTTATTGTATCTGTAAATACAAAACTTTGTTACTTTGCTAGAATAAAAGGAAGATTTTATTTGTAAGAGTGGACGATGATTGTGATTTCTTGTGTTTTTCAGATTCTGTAACAATCAGCTAGAAAGGCTGCGTCTGTTCTGCCTTAGCTGCTGCTGAGTTAACCTTAAAATGTTTAAGCATCCTAGAGCTGTCAAATGTCTGGCCTGGGCCATTAGGCTTGTTGCTGGCTGTCTGTTGCAAGAGCTCCCAGGATATCCTGGCCAGTGGGAGTTCACCTCTGTTCTCAAGTCAGAGCAAGCATGTGATATCCTAGTGCAACTCGCACCTGCCCAAGGATCTGTCCCACCAAGTCCCAAATGGAGCCTGGCAAATCTGACAAAGTGGATCAGATCCTGGATTTGTGCAGAGGCTTTTCCAGTGGAAGGATTTAACCTGCTCCCTCATGCAGCGCGTGAAAAATGGTTTGCTGAGCTGAGGCTGGAGGAAAGGTCCTAGCTCTACTAGATCAGATTGCAGAGTGGATTGCCAAGCAGCTTTTGCTTTGTATTTGTCCACTTCTTAAATTCAAGGCAGGGAGAGAAAAAGCAACCAAATAGCAGCATGCTTGCTGCAGTCATAAACCTGCCCTCTTCTCACACTGGACTGCCTTTAATTTTCAATCATTTTGCAGATGTTTTTGCAGTCGAATAGCTCATCACTCACACCTACGTTGTCACCCTGCTCCTCGCATCACACCTCCAAGACTTCAAGGCTTTAGCAGGTGTTCAATATGTAGCTGCACAAGAATTTGGACTTCTGGGAGATCCTGTTCTCCAACACCTCTTCTGCTAACATGCACTGGAGATCTCCTTTCTCGTAATAAACTACTACGTACATTCCTGAAGAAATGAGCTGTGGGAACATGAGCATTTCAGGGTTAACGAAGCCCTCCTCCTTTACGGTCTTTCTGACCTCTTAAAAGAGGGAATTTTCCTCAATCCCTGCCCTTGGCTGTCCCACCTGCACAGCATTCTCCAGTGCTTCCAAAGCCCCCATCTCCAGATGTGCCATGGGCATTTCAGATGCTTGCTGGAGACCTGGCTGGCATTCTTATTTCACACAGGGCTTAGCAGGTCTTAAGGCCAAACCCGATTTTTTTTTTTTTTGCACCTGTTCCTGTTGGAGGCTGTGTCCGCCTGTAATGCATCCGGACAGTGTTAATCTTCTTGTCCCATCTGGATGAAGCTGTTTGCATTCCCTTGTCATCACTGGGAAGCTTCTGGTCTCCTTCCATTCTGGTACTTTCCACCTCTCTAAGAACCCCTCATTGGCATCCTCACAATATTTCACTCTTTTTCATCTGCAGGAAGATGAGGGCTTTCTCATTTCCATGCTTATTGGGTGGATTATAGAGCTGAGTTTCTCTCTGCTCCACCACAGACTGTTTGTTTTCTGTCTCTAAGCTCCCCCTCTGATAAATTATTATTTTCTCTTAGATTACGCTAATGGAATCAATTCAGTGAAATTCTTCCATGCTCTTGCTATAAGCTTTCAGAGGCTTTCTGTTGAGAGACTGACGACATTTCCATTGAAATGAACTGATGTTGTGACAGGACGGGTGGGAAGGAGGGGATTCAGAGGTGCACATGGCCGGCTTTCTGCTAGAAGGAGGCCGTTCTGCCACTGAAGCAGTGACAAAAATGAGTTGTCAGAGTCTACTTTATCAGCCTGATCCCCAGAGTTGTGGGCTGACTTTTTGGGGTGGGGGTGGGGAGGGGAGAAGAGAACTTAAGCTGTTCCAAGTCATCAGTTTTCAAATTTCACTTCTTTTCCTTTTAATTTGTAGTCTCTAATGTCTCAGAGACCACAGAAGCAATTTGCCATTCTCCCTAAAATACTATATGCAATACAAATGACTTGGGCACATTTGATAAAGATGCTTTTTCCTTTCAGATGTTCTGAGTGAATCCATTTGAAAGATAATTGTGCTTGTAATATAGAAGATGCTCAGGTGCTGAAGGGCAAGCTAATGAGATGCAGTGAGGGTTGCTTTTCTGTACTCAGCTTCATAAAAGCACTCATTTGATCAATGCAATCTATTCCTGTGAAAGTAACCCACAGTGGGTGGGCATGGGGAGCTGGAAGAGGGAATCTAACAAACTTAATGTGATTTAGGTAGCAAGAGGGGTAATACGGAGGGAATTTCTTCTGACAGTTCTCTCCATCTCAATCATTTTGTTTTCCCACATCTCAGCAATGTGCTCTCTTTCCCCTCATTACAGCCTCTTACCTTGAGTGGGATTTCAGGACTTAAAATGCACCAGCACTTTTAAAGAGAAGGTACTGCTTAAGAAGCAAGCAAGGTGCAGAAAGCACGACACTTTAAATTATAATTCTCACCCTTTAACATTGAGCAACAACCTCAAAAATGTCTGAGGAGCCATCATGTCCTTATGTTCCACGCTCACCTCCATCCATGAAGGACCGTGTTTCTCATGCAGCGAGGACAGGACAGCATCCATACCGGAGGTTTGAATCTACCTTTGGTTTTACACTCATGATTTTTGACTTGGAAACATCTACAGCAGTTGATTTGGGAAGCGGATCACTCAGGGAGCAGTGGATCAGCTGAGCAAGGAGGAGCACGTACGTATCTGGTCCAACATCACTCCCACACAGTGCAGGGATATAACTTACCTTGAAAACTTGTGGTGAGCTCTGCATGAGGAGGCTATAAAGAGTTAAAGATTTTGTTTTGGATCTCCAAGGCACACTGGAAGCCAAGTTCTTAAAAAAGTAGTTTAATTTGTTGCCATTATATTTGCCAGATGTATGACCTCACTCAACTTTTAGCAACGGTTCTTTGTGCCCAGAATGGCCCCCTGGGGAAGCAGGCTGTGCCTGAAGGCTGCTGCAAATGGCTTTTTGGCTGCTACGAGCATGGAGCATGTTAAACATAAGCGTGATATGCGAAAAAGTAAGAATCCTCAAGCACTGCCCACTTTCCTTCCTGTCTGGGAGCTGGAATTGGACAGATACTGCAGTTTAGTTCATAACTGAATAAGCAAAAGCAGCAGAACACTGTGGTATTGGCTCTTCTGGCTGGGAAATGAGATGGCCAGGAGAATCCTCTGCCTGCATAGCAGTACACGTGTCTGCCAGCTAACTAGAAAATAAAATCCATCTATGATCAAAGTAGCCAGGCTTAAACCAGCCAGCCTCTTGGTATGGATCACTTATTATCTAATGGCTTTGAAGATCTACTCTTGAGCAAAATGTTTCCTGAAACACAAGTGACTAGGAGGGGAGGAAAACAAATCATTTGCAGAGGTCTGTTGCTTGTGATGTGGAAGTGGAGCTACATTTCTTTCCTTGCTTTTAGAAATGGTTCATCTCCCAGTACAGTGCAAGTTCTCAAATTGTGCAACCTGATCAGCGGTAGCTTCGAGAAGGAAATGTGATGGGAAGAATGTCCACCTATTGATGCTCATCTGTGTACTTAGCCTGGGTTTAGCCTGCTTTTGGAAGTTTTACATGTGTCTCTGGGATCTTTGTCCAGCTCTGTGAGAGAACCACCATCGGAGACAAACACCATTCTTCAATCCAAGAACAACTGGGGATGTTCTGGCAGAGGGTATTTCATCGCCTGTTTAGCAGCAACTGAGACAGACTGGGTGACCACTCTTTGAGACCATTAATTTGCCATCTCTGAAGAAGTCTTTTCCCACTGACCACCTTTAGGTTTTTATCCTCACTCCAGCCTTTCCCCCTCAATACCCCAATACAGCTGGAACCCCACCAAATGTTGTCACCAAACAGGCTAAATGGGCACCGTGACCCCGTGCCAAAAACCTGCCATGTCTATTTTTCACCATTTCTGCTCCCTGTGGGCATCATCTACACAGCCAGTAACTTGCTGCTGTCCTCTGGACCCCTGTCAAGTCGAGGTCATGTTCTGCGTGCTGTGAGGCTTTCAGACAGCCATTGGGATGGTTTTGCAGCAGATGCCCAACATGTAGTAGCACAAAAGCCGATCTCACTGACTCTGAGAGCTTGCTGTGTGCAGTGTGTGTGGTTGGTGGCAGCTGCTCTTTCAGCTGATGACTGCAAGGGTTAAGCTGAGCAGTTGCCTGGATGGAGCTCTTGAATTGCTTCACTTCCCTTTATCCACTCCCTCTATGAGTATTTATGTAGCAGCTGTCTGGGAGCTGTTCCACCCAGACTTCCCCTCGTGTGGGCCTACAAAAACACACAGTTTTGGGCAAAGTTTCCATTGTCACCTTTACACGGGCCAGCTGAAAGTCAGAGCCAGCCTTTGGTGCTTGAAACACGCAAATCATCTGAATGGGGGAGAAACTTCCCTGCTCAGCTGAAACAGGCAGATTTTGCGGGCCCTCTCAGCTTCTGAGGGTGCTGAGCTCCATCAGGTCCTGCAAGGAGGAGAAACTCCTTGTAACGTGATAAGGGCCGGGGGGTGGTGGTTGCTTCTCCCCTTCTGTGAATCCACTCTGCCACGTGTAGCTGCTTGGTCCGTGCAGTCAGGAAGGCTGCCTCCGGGGTTAGCAGCCAGATGGTTTTCATCCCATGAAAGCCTAGAAATATCCTTTTTCCTTCCATCTCCTCTGAAAGACTGTTGCTTTCGTCCTGTGGCATTAGACATGTCTTTGTGTTTCGGTGTCCTCTGATGCAGGCGTGTGGCTGGGGAAGGCTCTTGCTGCACGTTGGGCTCACCAGGTAAGAGCTTTCTCCAGGAGTCAGGGACTAACACTGCCCTGGTTTCTTGCGAGCAGGCAGTGCAGCCAAAATAGGGGTGCCGGTGCCGTTGTGCAAGCTCTGAATGCTGTTCCCATGCACTAATTGTGGCTGAGGCGGACGCGTGTGACAGCTCACCCACCACCTACGAATCGGTGGCCCAGGAGCAGAGGAAACTCAGCAGAGCCCGCGGGTCCGAAAAGTTTCATCTGGCTTAATCACAGATCCTTGGATAGATGTGGGGAAAGAGAGGGCAGGCTTTGGTTTTGCAGCTGTGCATCAGTTTCACTTCTGTGGCGTTTCGTCCGTCTTGCATCTGCCGGTGGTGGTGGTGACAGAGTTTAAGAAACCAAACCCCGAGGCAGCTTCAAATTCAGCTAATGCAGTCAGGTCAAGAGGGCGATTGGATTTGGATTCTGCTTTTGAGGTCTTAGGGAAAGGCTGCATTTAACTTGGAGAAGCTTTGCAAAGCTCCTCTTCTGTTCATTGTCTGTTTCTGTGGCTTTTCACACTGTCAGTGCAGTCCCTGGTAGGGTGATGTTTTTATAATGCAGAGATGGAGCAAGGCACGGGGCTGGGGTGGAGATGGCAGCATCGTGCTCAGACTTCTCCCCAGGTATCTCCCTGGTTGTGGTCCCCAGCAGCGCTGGCACAGCTGGAGAGCAGCTGGCTAAAATAAACCCATAGGGAGCAGGGGATGTACGGGAACAAAAGCACTTGAAATGAGCCCAGTGGCAGACTAAGATCTCGTGTGCGTGGCGGAGAGGCAGGGTTTGGGAGAGCTCCAGCTGCACTTGTCATGGAGCCGATCTCTTCAGTCCCAAGCCCAGGGAGAGCAGCACAGCAGTGACAAAATGCTGCGGGTGCTTCCACAGCTGGCTGTGCCTCCCCCTAGCAGAAACCCCACAGGGGAGCTCTCAGCTCCGTATTAAGCCTCGTTGTCCACACACACGGCCCCCTCCCCACCCCGCTGACTTTCTGTGTTAAGACACAAACATGCTCAGGGTGTTTGAGCATCTCACTCCGGTTCCTGGGAAGCGTTTTCTTGTGAGAAATGAGGGCTACAAACCTGCAGGCCTGGAGACCAAGACCCCTCAAGGTGACCTGCTGGAATACGGCTGCACCTGCGTGCTGCTAAGTTGATTAAGAAATATCTTTAATGCTACTTCATCTTCTGCTTAAAGATCAATGCCTGCCTGCTGGCTTAATTTTTTTGTAGATCCTGTTGGTTTCCTCAGGGAGAGGTTATTGGGCTTGTGTCTTTACGTGATGTATTTCTTTCCTTTGCTCTATTATTTATGAAATCAATAGGCCTTAAAAAGGAACATTTGCTGCAAAGTGTCTGGAGCAAGGTGTGCTTAATGAGAATATGAAAACATGCCTGCTGGCACGGCCTTCCCCATCAGCCAAGCATCTGTGCCAGAGGGGAGCTCACCTGAGCACAAAGGAGTGGTTTGTCCATGAGCTCGGTGCCTGGACAGCGACCCAGGGGATGGGGGCAGAAGCAGAAATTGTGGCCTGAGTGCCTGTGGGGCATGCAGGGAAGCAGCAGGAATAGGATGGGAATAGGATTGGTCTTCTGAATTTGGCAGCCCCGGTGGGAGAGGGGAGGCATGATCCAGACCCGGTGCTCCTGAGGATGCTGGAGATTCTTGAGCTGCCTTTCTCCAGTGCTGTGCTGGCGGCATTGAACTCGCAGTGGTCCGTAGGGCTGCGTAATCTGATTTTTGGAGGGCCAACCCTGTACAGCACCCTGCACAAGATGGAACAAAGCTCATCTAAGCCGTGACTGTCCAGGCTGTAATTTCCTAATGCACCTGCAACAGCCCATGTGTTTGCCGGGTGGGATGCCACAGGTCCCTTTAACTTTAGTGTCCCGAGCCCCAAACTGACCGTCAGCTTTCCCAGCCGTGGCTTTCCCTCAGCTGTTGCAGCTGCACTGCTGTGAGAGAAGGGGTCTGAAACTTCAGCTTGGCTTGGGCACGGTCACGAGCTGGTGTTGGCAAGAGCCAGCTGTTAACCATGCTCTGTTTTTTTTTAAAGGAACTAAAACCACCAGAAGAAACAGCTTCTGAGCCAGCCAGTGTATAGAGTGCGTTTAATACCTGCTCAGGATGCAGATAGAGGCATCTCCTGCAGGACCAGGAGGAGCTTGGGGATGAACTTGCCCCGTATTTCTACCAGGTAGTAAATTGAGGAATCTGGGCACCGGGTAATAAACCACTCCAACTTGAAATGTTGAAGAGAAGTAATGAGGGTGGAGTGGGGAGCAGCACCTGGGGGAAACCCCAGCTCAGTGCTGCTCCCCGCTGCGGGATTTCTCCCTGATTGCATCTCCAGACAGAGCTGCAGAGCTCTGTGCCAACAACCCCTCCGGCGCCCACGTCCCCAGGAACGATTGCCTGGTTGCAGATACCTCCATCACCTCCCCAGCGCGGCAAAAGGCAGCGGAGGTCGATGCTGGCTAATTCAGAGATGACTTGATGTTCCCATGCTGCGAGTGAGGATTCGGCCACAGCAACCAGCTCTGCAGGGCTCTGGTGCGTGGCCAGCTCTTTTGCCACCTCTGAAAATTTGTTGCCTCAATTAACTGCCTGCTTTGCCTACGCTACTGCTAACCTTGCTGCCCGCTTGTTAACAAATGCAGCAACGTTTAAGGTAGTGAAATGCTTGATGGAAGGCTTGAGGTTGGTGCTGAATCAATCCCTGTGCTGGGAATGGATCCACTTGCTTTATTTCAAGAAACGAAGTGAGCAGGTCTCTGGCTCTGCTCCCTTTTTCTCACCCGTCAGGTGGCGACGCTTCATTTCCCTGCGGCTGGTGGGTTTCCCTGTGCTCCCTGCCCTTTGCTCTGAGCAAACTTGTCTCAGAGGTTACATTCTTCACTCCAATTACCCCGCCTCATTACCAGGCTTCCTTTGTTGCCAGGTCTCAGAGGAGAAGCGAAGATTAAAGCGAGCAGAGGTGATTATATTTAATAGCGATGAAAATTGGCGTGGTGGTTGGGGGCTGTTTCCCTTCCCTCGCTTCCACCTCTTGACGTTTGGAGGCAGCTTGAAATCGCATGCGACCATCTCACCCAGCTCCACCGCTGGGAGGAGAGAGCCAGTGGCGAGTTTTCCCAGTGTTTGTGTTATCTGGACTTTCCATCCTGGCCCCAGTGCTCAGGAGAGTAGCTTCCCCCCCTTCTCTTTTTAAATAAAAAGGGTGTCTGTATATCTAACAGCCTCCCTCTTTTTTTCCCCTCTCAACCTGTCTTGGGTTTAATAGGAGGTGTCACCTTAGGTCTTTAGACCATGCCAGCTGTGACAGCACCGTACCTTTGACTACTTGTTTGTCAAAGTAAATGTAAGCACATGCTGTGGCCGTGTCAGACACCTCTTTAAAAGTGTTAAGCATGATCCTTATCCCAGTGTTTAATGCCCCATCCCATCCTCAAGCTAAGCCGTGATTTGCCCATGGGGACAAATGCCAGGACTCAGTCCTCTCCTTTTCCTTCCAGCAAGGCTCCACCAAAAGGCATCGCTGACCCTCACCGTCTGTCGCACCAGCGAGGAGAGGATGGAGCTGAAGGATCCCTGAACAGGCAGGTCAGAGTGAGACAGCCCTTGACTGAGGGGGCTTGTTGGCCATCAGACTTCCATCACCAGACTGCAAAGGCTGCCTGCCCCGAGCGTGTTCATCTCCTAACACAGAAAAAAAAATAAATCAGTGGGGTGGGGAAATGCAGACGGGTGCAGAGAGCAAGACTTATTATGGAGCTAATAACCCCCAGGGGAGTTCTGCAAGGGAGAGGCACAAACAGCAAGTGCTGTGTGTCCCCAGAGCTGATTATTGAGCAAAACATAAAAAGGGCAAACGGCTTTCCCCCCTGGGAAAGCATCCCATGGCAGCTGAAAGCTATCCTGGCTTTCCACAAGCCATGGAGTGCCATGGGGTTTTGGTGAGCTGTAGTTTTAGCTGGTGAAGAGTTGTAGCCTGCACAGCTCCAGGCTCCTCTGCTCAGCTGTGGCTCTTGGGACCGCGCAGGACGTGTACGGGATTCCAGACCCACCAGACTGCAGCGCTGGCCAAAGGTGATGGAGAAACGGTGCTCCTGGTCCTTCCAGCTCCTGTCCGCTGCAGGATGGAGTCAGAGAGTGGTGTACCCAAGAGAAAGGATCTTGTTGGTCTGAGTTTATATACAGCCTAGAGCAGGAGAGTTTCTGGTTTGAAGATGTGAGCTGGGGCTGTGACGTGCTGTAGGAGCATGGCACAGCTGGCTCTAGGAGTTGTCTGAGCCAGCCTGCAGAGAAGCTTTTGGAGGCTTTGCAGGCTTTTTCATGACTCCCTGCACACGTGTTGAGGATGAGCAGCAAGGACGGGCACTCAGGATGACTGGTCTGGTCTTTAGTATTTACAAAATGAAATCATCTTCCTCTCTCTTTCGCTCCTTTTTCAGGCACTACATTAATATGTGCCCTGCATAGGCCACACCTTTTCCTAAGATCTCTTTCCCACCAACACTCCTTGTTTCATCCAGTGAGAAACTGTATGTGGTTTAACTATTTAACAAAGGTTACTCTTTATTTTATTTCTTGCTCTTGCTCATTTTCAGGCTGTATGGAAATTGGTCTTAAAAATGTTTACATCGATTCTTCTGAAGTCGATTCCTTGGCACTCTGACCATGACTGCTATAATCCGTCTGTGTCTATCTGCATTGGTTTAGCTAATAAATCAGCTGAAATCCCTGAGGTTCATTGAAACTAGCCCCCGTATCCAAATGATTTTTTTTTTTGCAAGGGACTTAACCCATCCCCATTGCACAGAGCCTGCAGTGAAGTTCTGGCTAGGGACTTTCTAGCTGTTGAGCTAGAGGACTTCAATGCCTTTTTCCCTCTGAGCCTTTTCTTTCCTTGAATTTGCATCTTGGCTGGACACAAAGCTGCTTCGTGTCCCTGCAGGACAAATTGCACGTTGTCCCTGCAGCTGATAGCGTTCAGATGGGTCCTGGCACATTTTAAGCAACATGTGGTGGTGCTGAGCAAAGTGGGAGAGAAGCGTGCTGTTCCCAGGAGGTTCTGTGTTTAATTTTGTGGTCTTTGTTCCTATCCTGAGCAGGGACGAATTCAATCAGCCAGCATAGCCCATCGATGAGCTACCATGTCACAGAGTGATGATGTGCTCAAAAGCTCACCACCCTCTGGTGCGACAACCAGGTTAAGTCAGGAAAAACAGTTCTGGGAAACAGTAGGGCTTGTCCATGGGGCTTGGTTTTGGTTTGCCTCTATGTACTGGGCTGTGGCCTCTGCTGAGAAGCAAGCCTGGCTAAATCATATTTCTCAGCATACCCTTTTGTGTGCATTTGTGGACTTGCAGGTTCTGCAGCTGGACCTGACAAAGCAGGGCTGGAGGGAAGACCACGTACTGCCTTTTTGTGCTGATACGTGGGTCTCACCAGTGAGCCAGCCTACCCCAAAAAGTCTGCGATGGTGCTGAAACCAGTCTTCCAGCTGGGGATCCTTCACAGAGCTCCCCACGACCCTGCTGGTAGGTGTCTCAGCATCACATAGCACCACACAGGGGGTGTCTCATGTAATCATGGCGTTGTGCTAACGTCTCGGAGGTCTTAGCTGGGGCTCCGTGAGGTGGGAGTGGTAATACCCAAACCACTCCCCATGGACAGGGATCCTGACTTTCTGGAAGGTACGGTGACTTGCTTAAGACCATGTAACCCAGCTCTGGCTACATGCAGTCACACTACAGCCTCCAGCTTGGATGCACAGACCCACAGTTTCTTTAAGCTGGGTGGCATGGGTGCTGCTGGCACTGGAAGTGCAGCATGACCAGACCATCTGGCTGTTCTGCCACAGTCTCAGCTGACTTTTGCAGCTCTGCTACAACATATGAACTGGTGAAAGGCTGAGCCAAGATCGGCATCTGTGTTCTTACTCCATTTGGCCACGCCATCCCGTACTATCCTTATTGTAATTGCCTTCTGGAAGACACCATGGTGTTTGGGCAATGGATGGAGACGTGGTGCTTCAGGGAGAGTTTGGTTTGGGTCTGGACTCCCTGTCTTGAGCTGGAGCTGGTGAGCTGAGCCCTGAAGATCCAGGTCATTTCCTCCTATAGGTTAGGATAATATTTCTATCAATGTGTGGATGTAAAAGTCAAAACCGAGTGAGCAGGACCTGCTGAGCAGAGGAAATTCTGAAAGACCTGCAAATGTCTGAAAGCTACGAAGCAGTCCATGCTGTGGATGTGGGTGATGTTCTCCTCTCTTCTGTCCAAGAGGCGGAAATGATGGTCAAGATTGGGGTTGCAGAGAGTGAGCTGTTCTCGGAGGCTGCAGAACAACATCCTGTGTGATCACAAAATTGCTCAAGTTTTGGTACGGGTTGCTTGAGTGCAGGCAAGCTCAGGTCCCAGCACTGAGGAGGTACCAGTGAGCAGGAACAGGGCACTGTGTGAAGGCTGCTGGACACAGCCAAAGGCATTTATGCCTTCCTCTACCCTTCCTTCCTTCAAAAAGGGAAAGTAGACGGGCTTTTGCTACATCAGGCCAAAAAGGAACAAAGCCTTGTGGAAATGGTCCCGATCCTGATCTATTATAAACCCCGATGGAGTTGTGTCTGCCTTTATATTCTGCATCAGCAGTGGCGGAAGGAGAAGAGCCAAATGAGAAGCTGGTGTTTGGTAAACAGCTGGTGTGTGGTTTCCCCTCGTGCTGCGCAGTGTTTTAAAGGAGAACCATTTGCTGTTGCTAAACAGGGCGCAAACATGCATTGCTTTAAATCTGCTGGTGCCTGGAGCTCTGCTGTGTAGTGAGTTGCCTAATGCACAGTGGGGAAATCACCTTTCAAACCCAACGCAGACAGCATACGCTGATGGGATAGCCACGTGCTGGTGACGGGATCGGTGCTGGTTAGTTGTGTTACGCCTCCAGCCCTGAGTTGCACAAAGGGGATTGCTCAGGCAGTTTTATTTCCTCCTCTAAGACGCTTGGGGTGACACCCTCTCTTTCACCATGTCTTGGGGTGTCATGCCCTCTCCCCAGGGCATGAGGAGAGTCCCATGCAATAGGTGGGAGAAGGACCAAGAGGTCTGGCTGGCCACTGGGGAGCAGGAGGATTTAGGAGGTGCATGGAATGGAGTCTACAAAAATTGTTTGTGCTCAACACTTTCCATGATTTTGACTTGCTCATGGGTAAGTGTTTGCTCATCCACCATAGGGAAGAAATAGTTTGCTAAAGCAGCCCCAGGACTATGAACTCCATCCAAATCAAAGGCAGATGATGTTGGTCAAGCATTGTGCATATGTATCTGCCCTTCGTTGTGCCCCACAGCTGTGGTTCCTGTCTTGAGTGCAGTGCCCGGGGGTCGGTGGGGCTCTGCAAACACTGACTGCGTGGAGGGATGGGTCTTCATGTGATGTGGCTGGAGCACCCAGGGCTGAGCAGGGACAGGGCTTTGGTAGCTTCAGATCAGGTCCCTGTGCTGATTGTGGAGGCAGATAGAGCTGCATGGCAGGCATCAGCAGGAGGTGGTTATAGCTTCCCTTATCTACATGCTCTCTCTTATCTAAATGTCCTCAATTGGGTCTGCTGCAAACAAAGCTTCAGGGGTTGAGTAGAAATAAATTTACTGCTGGGGTGTGAATGGGTTAGCAGCAGATGTCTGGCTGTGAAGAAGAGCTTGCAATGGCTGGTCTGTGGTGCATGATGTTTGTGGAAAGCCTCGGCCTGACAATTTCAACGATTCACTTCACCGAGCAGAACGTGGCAGGAAGAATGTGGTGAACAACGGGACAGGAGTGTGGTCCTTCGGCTTTGCCCTGGTTTTCTGGAAGTGATCTGCAGTGTTAGGAGACACTCAACTGGCCTGAGCTCTCAGGGACAGGAGCCTGGTTTTGCTGCAACGAGCCTGTCCTCTCCAGCCGGCTTGGTCCAGGACAGATGTCTGGTTTGCTGAAAGCCCACATAATACTTCTGTATAAACTCATTTTGAGTGGCGTGTTTCAGAGCCCTCAAGGTTTCTGTCATTGAATATTATGACACAGCTGGATAAAATCTTCTCTCAGCTCCCTGGGTGCAGAAGCGCTGGGCACATCATGGTCATGCAAGCTCCATCAGGAACCGAGGTGGTCAGAAAGAAATATTGCCTGGTAGGTGCTTGAGGAACTTGGTTAAAGACAATGATATCCTGAAAGACCAGGTTCAAACTGCTGCTTTCATGCTGAGCACGTGAGACGAGAGCAGTGGACAACAGGAGTTTCTCCTGACCACCTCAGCTGGGTCCTTGAGGTTCAATCTTTCCGTGCCCTGGCAGTAAGATCCTCACACTTCGCTGTTATTGATCGTCTGGTCGTGCCCAGGAGCACTGTTGGATCAATGAAAAAAATGACAGCTCTCAGAAATGTGTCATACCCGCTGCAGGTGTTAAATGAAATACCCCTCCATCAGGAAGGCGCCTGAGGAAGTGTTAAAAGTTCGGGTTATACACAAAAATTTCCCTCTTCCTGGACCCAGATGGGTTGTGGGCAGTGCCAGGACACGTAGCCCACTGGGCAAAGGAGAGCTAGTAATGTGGTGGAAAGAGTTACACTATTGCTTGCCCTGATTAGTTTTCTTTCCTAATTTCCCCCAGATTTTGACATGTGTGGACAGAAGAGCACTGTGAAACTTTGCTGTACAAAGTGCCTTCAGATTCCAGCTGACTCTCGATCTGATTGAAATGCTTTGGGGCAGGGGGAGTAATCAGTCACTGTTAGTCTGAAATAATTTTGAACTGTAAGTGAGGTGTAATATGCACAATCAGAAGTCAGAAAATTGACATTTGGGAAAAAAAAAATCAAAGGATATTTTTAATGACAGAGAGAAAATGATTTGTCTTTTTTTGAATACATCTTCCTTACATCTTTCTTTTTTCTTTTTTGGAATACGTTTTTCTTATCGGTTGTTCTTAGCCTTCCAAAAATTGCAAATGCTTTTGTAGTTGTTGAAGCCTAACAGAAGGCTTCCCATCGGAAAGCACTGGGGAAAATTTTTATTTCCAAAGGTGGAAATTGAGGATGCGTTTTTTCAGTGGGAAGCATATTTTGTTGAAACCCATGAAGGTAAGGGACAATAAATACTGAATGATCAAGCCACTGGATATCAGAACTCACTTCTAAATTGTCAGGAAGGAGAAGGATCTTTTAAACCACGCACCCTGGCTTGGCGAAACCCTTGCTGTGACGTTACCTGCTTCGGCAACGCCATCTGCACGCTTCTGCTCCAGCCTCGGGTGACAAAAGGACACGTTGCTTCAGGGGCCTTCCCTTCCAAGGGATGTGGCCCTACACCATGAGCACTGCGGGCTGCTGTGACCCTGGGGCTGGCAAGGGAGCTGAAGAAGATTCAGCCAGGGGCTCTCTGCTAGCACACCAGTAGGCTGTGAGGACAGCCAAATGCGCTTGCTGCAGAGCAGCATTTTGGGTGCTGGGGCTTGTCTTCTCCCATGGGCCCCTCTGACACGTTCCCTTGTGTAGGAGATGATCTTTGTTAGCTGTGGGCCTGGTACAACGGCTGCTGGGAGGAGGGAGGAGTTCTGAGGTCCTGTGGGACCCTGGCTTTAGCAGTCCATCACCAGCTCCTTCCCGTCAAAGGCATCGTGTGGATTTCTGGGAAGGATGCAGGAAGAACTTGATGCCACTCACAAGTCTGTGGCATCACGCCCAGCATCAGCAAGATAAAAACAAGGCACGGACCCCAGCGATTCCAGCCTGCCCGCCAGGATTTCCTTCTGCCCTGATACGAACTGATGGAGCTGATAACCAGGGAGCGAGTTTCAGGTAGCCGAGCAAACAGTTGCCTTCCTGTCACACACACAGGCTGTTTGTTCAGACTGTACAGGGAACTGCAGAAATCATCACTGGAATTTTTCTACATCAGTTTTGGTTTGTCTGAAGTCTGGGGCCTCAGCTCCTTCAGGTGACTAGCAGATCACTAAAGGCTGCACAGCGCTGTTAAGATTAATACTTGCTGAGAGCTTCAGTAGACCCTGCAAGGGAAGGTCCCTTTTGAAGGACAGTGTGTGGCTGGGCCTCCTGCTGGGGGCATCTCCAGGAACAGGGAAGGGGCCCTGGCCTGGAGTCAGAGCTCTGGCGCTGGGGACAAGCGCAGTGAAGAGGTTGTGTCCCCTGCTGGGGTTTGAGATGTGACCGTGCACCCCTGCACAGCTCTGAAATGTCAGCGGTGAACAATTTACCAGCTGTGTTGGACGTGATGTCCCCACTTATCACTTGGTCCCCTCTGTTTCCACTGCTTGTCCCTTACCTTTCTCTCAGCCTGATTCTTCTCTTTCCCCACATGTTCCCCTCTGCGGTTGCTGCTCTCTCCCCCTCCCCAGTTTTCCACACCTGCTCTGTAGCCTTTTTCTTAGTTTTGGGTTTGTTTTTTCCCCTGTGGAATTGATCCCTGAAGCAGTGCTCTTCTCTTGTATTTACCTATCCTCATTCAAGTGGTCCTTTCATCCTCATTGCTTTCTTCCCTTCCCTCTATGGGAAAGACAGACGCTCAGGTTTTGCTTTATCACTTGCTTAAGACAAGAGCGGAGAGCTTGTCCTGGTGTGATCCTGTGACACATGGAACGTGCACAAACGGAGCAACCAAAGTATTCATTGCCAAAGTAACCAGGGAAATGGAGAACGCCTGCATGACTCAAGCCCTTTTGGTGGCGGTCCCAAAGGACTCCATACAGGAAAAAAATAATCTCTGGTTTAGCAGGGACTTTTCCTCCCTGTTTGAGGCTGGGCAGTGCTGTAGGAGCGTGCCCTCGTGTGCTAGCGGGGAATTCTTGCCCCAGGGCATTGGGTCCCCAGCGCAGGGAGAAGAAACCTTGTGCCCATCACAGCCACAAAGAGAGGGCCAAAGCAGCTTGGCACATGGTGTAGGGGAGATAACAGGCAGGATGTAATCATGGTTGCTTTTCATGTTGGAAAGGAGGGTGATCCATCGCTGTCTGACTTTTCAAGGACAGATATTTTCTGCTTTGGGGCCTTGGAGGAAGAGGGTGAAGACCCAGGAGGAGCTCTGCCAGCGAGAGCTGGTCCCCTGGCTCTGCCAGCAGCCCCCACCGGGGTCGGGCACTGTCCATCCCCGCAGGGATGGCCCCAGCTCTCTGCTCAGCCCCAGCCACTGCTGCAGGGTTTGGGTGTCCTGGGGCATCCCACACCTCAGCACCCCTCTGCTGGCCGCAGCTGGTCCTTTACTTTGTGTCTTCTTCTCTCTAGGTGTGTGATTAGTGAATGAGATCGTTTCCCAGGAAATCTCTTCTGGGTAAGCCAGCCCTCTGCAGCGCAGTCTGTATTTTGTAGGATTGATGCATCGTGCGCTTTTCTCTCTTGCTAATTCAAGCCAGCACATACAAATAACGCTGCTTCTATATGCCCAGGTCCTGGCCACGCTCAAAGCCTCTTCTCGCTGTGACTCACTCATGGGCAAACCCTGGAGAAAGTCTATGTGGTAATTCAGTTGCAGGTCCCATCTTTTTCTCACAGCCCTGTGGTCAACAGGCTTTGTCAGATGGGCTCTGGCAAGGAGCAAGTTCCTCTGGGCAGGAGGCTTGCATCAGCCCAGTGCCTGCTGCTGCCCCTCCTGCCCTGCCCTGCCCTGCCCGAGGGGTGCTGCCCTCCTGGGGAGGAGAGGAGGGGATTTGTTCCCCCTGCTGGGTCTCTGTGGAGGAGCCTGTTAAAAGGAAGTTTGTGCATCATAGCTTTTTTTCTTTTATTTATTTTTTTCTTTTGTCTTTATGTCTTGAAGCTTGGTACAGCTTTTTGTGGGGGTAAATTTTGTTGGCTGAATTTTTTTGTAGCTTAAAAAATGTTCATTTTTCTGTTATCCTCTTTCCTCCCGTCTTTCCTTTCTGTATCCTCCTTTTTATACTTAAAACCTCAAAATAAAGAAAAATATGTATTTTAGGAAAAAAATACAGAAGACTGAAGAGTGGAATCTGATTTGCTGAATAAATAGTCCCAGGCTCAGAAAGGCCTCAGTTATTTTATTTTTTCAAAGCAGCTGGTGGACTACTAGCTTGGTTTGCTGCTATAAATACTGGTCAGGTTCTTTCAACTCTTCTGAAGGCAAATGAGAAGCAGTTGCCAGGTTTGCTTGGTATTGCATGTCTTGGATGATGAAAGGGCCAAAGCAAGTGGAAGATCTGTAATTGCGAGCGGGGTGCTCAGCCGTGTGGTCTGGGAGCCCGAGCTGCTGGGTGCAGCAGCGAGGAGGCACGCGCTTGATGTGGGATCTACCTTCACCACGCTTTCTACCTGCCAAACCCCAGCCTGGGAGATAAATAACTCTGGCTGGCTCCAGCACGGGCTGTTAAAAGCGCTCCTGCCCAGACAGAGAAATCGACCTCGGTGAGGTGGCGCCGGGCGCACCTCCAGGCCAGCTCCTGCCAGGGCTGAGGGGCCTGGAGCCCCGGCGTGGTGCTGCCGTGCCTTCCTGTGCTTCCAGGGGCAGGCTGTGGGACCGGGCCTGCTGCCTCTGGGGAAAAAAAACCTCCCTTTTGGGCTTCTCTCCAGCCCTGCCCAGCACGGGGCTTGAGCACAGGCCAGAGGAGATAAGCTCGGCCTTCATGGGTCCGACCGGAAGCATCTCGGCACATCGTCCTGCTGCCAACAGACACTCTGAGGGATGCTGTGGGGTTAAGAGAAGAACCCAGGCATGCGTAGACCTGTCCTTCCCCTGCACGCAGCCCTTAGCAAGCCGTGAGTTAAGCTGCACTTCTCAAGCTGGATGGTTCCTGATCCTTCACTGGCCAAAGCCTTGAAGGAACCAAGTGCTTGAGAATAGTTTTGTGAACAAGAAACAGCCAAGAACATAACATCACTTAACTTACCCTTACACTAATGACTTTCTGGCGGAGCCAATTAAGCAGGTGCATTGATAATGACACGGTTAGAGCTGCATTGCTACCGAGAGAAACATCAGGTGGCCACTGAACCTCCTGGGGTACGCGCCATTGGTGCTGTGCCAGGGCTCAGACAGCTGTGAAATCTTCTCATCCCCCACCTGAGAGGGTTTTTCTGCTGATTATTTGTCTGTTTAATTTCTATTTTAGTGACTTGACCAAGGGGGTCCTCCTGCAGCACTGCCTCCCGTGTGTGTCCAGCCGTGCCACAGCGCAACCCCGGAGCACCACAGCTCTCATGGCAACAGCAGCGTGCAGCTGCTTCCCTGTGTGTGCAGGCAGGAGAGGAGTTTTCTGAGGTAAGAGCGCAAACAACTGGCAGAGCAGCCAGTTTTGGCTCGGGAAAAGCAGGTTTTCCAGTGGCTAGGGATGCGTTTTGTGCCATGCTAGAAGTGCTAATGATGATGGTTCGAGTAAGATTGGATCTTGGGATCTTGTTTTGCTCTGGCAAGATGTCTTACAAACTTGTCTTAGGAGCTAAATTTAAAGGGTGATTGTCCAGAAAGGGCTACAGAGCAGGTCTCTGAAGTCTCTGCCTGTCCTATGGGCATTAACATCGTTTGTGTGTTTTCTTAGAAGTGGTTTTAAGGGTTACTGTGGGATCCAGTCTCAGCCTGGAGTCTGCTCCTGGGACAGCTGCTTTTCAAGGGCAGAACGCGAGCAGCCAGGCTGTAGGCAGAGCTCATGCACAGCCCTTGAACTTGAGCTCCTGAGAGCAAGAGCTGGGCAGGACTATGCTTTGCCTGGGCCAGTGATGAAGATGAAGCCATGCTCCTTCATTTGCCGTGGTCAGACCAGAGCTGATCTGCTAGCTCTCAGCAGGGTCATTAGCATCCTTCAAGCTGACTTTGAGGAAAAATGAAAGTTTTATTTGCTCTGCAAATCCCAGTCTGTGCAGCTCTCCCTCCATCGCTCTTTCACCATGTCTTTGCTTGGGCAAGCAGGGTGCCACCTTCTTTTGTGGTAGACCTAAGGATCCTTGGAGCAAAGGACCCTGTGCCCTCCGTGCACATACCAGGGGCTACATGGCTTGGCAAATGATGCCCTTGCAGCATCCTGATGTCTCCTTCTCTGGAGCATGTGTTGCAGTCCAAAGGTGTCCATTTGGTATCTCTGGAAGCCTCTTCTAAGCAAGGCTATGATGGGACTGCTGCTTGTAGTTGTATTTGATGGCAGGTCCAACTTGACTCTCCCTGGATAATTCAGTAGGGGATTTGGAAGTATGCTTTCTACTTAATACCTAAATCATACAGAAGACTGGTGGGATTTAGGTGCTGTGTGACTTTTGGAGGACTGAGCATCTGAGCTGTCCTGAAGTGGGAGTGGGGACAGCAACGGGAAATTGCTGCTTTCTGAGGGCACCAAATGCATCTCAGCGAGGTTTCTTTGGTCTTTCCCCACTCTAACATCAAAGGAGGCTGCTGGTGGAAATAAATGAAGACCTCATCGTGGGAGAGTGGCAGAAGCCCTGGCCAAGGGAAACTTGCCTGCTTGGCTCCTATCGGGCTGGCAGAGCTGGCTCATCCCAGCGCGAAGCATGCAGCTGCGTTAACCTGTCCCTGGGCAGCATAATTACAGGAGGAGGATGGGACTGATGGCTTACAGAGAGAGCTGGAAACTGGGGCATGCAGTGGTGGGGTATCACTGCTCAAGGGAGGTCTCAGGGAAGGATTCATGAGTAGGGAAAAAAAAAAGTCAAGGGTACTGGCAAATGCCACAGCGGTTTGTAGCCTGCATGTGCATTTTTGGGTAGTGCACCAACTTGCCCAGCCTGTGAAACGCTGGGGGCAGCTGCAGCATCTCCCTTGCAGCAGGTTCAGAGCATCCTCTTGGCTCAGCAGAGCCTGGCTGGCTCTCAGCAGTCTGTCACCCAAGCATGAAATTCCTTCTCTGGAAGTGTAGTATTCATGCAGGAGACACATTTATTAGGAGGCCGTCTGCTCCCTGCTTTGGCATGAGAGTTGGTGCTGTTACCTCTGGAATTTGGTTGAAAATCATTTGGTGTTTAGGTGTGTTTGGTTTGCAGGAGCTTGGAGGCTCCTTAAAGGACATCTCTAAAGCATGTTTTACTACACACAACCTTCATGGTACATGTGTTCTCTCTGTAGGTCCAGGGCATGTGAGGAGACCTTCTTCCAAAACTTCCTTGGCCAGCCAAATAAATAGAGCCAGCCAGCCACAAATGGCCATGCTCACAAACATCTCCTCCCTTGTTGGCAGAGCATCTGCAAACAGATCTGCAATTGTCTTGGATTTGGTCACGATGGAAAGTTGCTAAGCGAAAGTTTATTCACAAGTTGCACTTTCTCCTGGGTTTGGAAGTCAAATGACCAACTTGCAGCTTTGCTGCGGTCGGTGACGCGGCCTTGGTCCCCAGCCTGAAGGAATGCCACTTGTCTCCTAGCTGGAGATGGGGAGGAGAGAAGCTAAATCTGACACTGGAGAGTCATAAACCCACGTGATGAGTTTCAGCTGCTACTGAAACTTGGTGGCATGAATGTGAACGCAAAGAGGTACACTACTTATTTTTAAATCGCTTCTTGAATATTTCCACCACCAATATGGTTCCAGTGCTAATACGCAGTCTTCAGGTATCAATAAGTTTTGGCAACTTTTCTAGAGCATGAGGAGCCAGAGTCTCTGCAATCCAGCTTTTTTTTTTTTTTTTTTTTTTTTCCAATAAGTTTCCCCCTTCTGCTGTGGAAATAAGAAAGTAGAGCATGAAGATGCTAAAAAGACTAAAATGTCTTGCTCATTCTGTCGTTCAGAAATGAAACACTTAGTTTCTTCCTTTTTCGTAAATGTTTTCCAATGATTTCAACTTTTTTTTTTTTTTAATTTGTCACTGAAATAAAGAAAAGGAAAAAAGGCGGAGAAGTGATGAAAAGGCCAAATGTTTCATTTTCCAGCTAAATTCTTAAGAGGTTTGTAAAGAATGAAGTGCCTCGTGCTGACTTCTGGAATAAGGAAGAGAAATTCCACTTTTTTGTGTGTGTTCCATTGCCACTTTTGAAATAATTCATCCCACCTCAATTAAAACATTAAACCTGGAAACTATGGAGGATGGTGAGTGCAGATGGGCACTTTTGCAGGAGGGATACTGGATGGATAAAACATTTTTGAAGGGCCCCGTGCAGATGTAGGGCTGTAAGGTCTTTCTTTGGGGGCAAAGAACTGCTTCTGCTCAGCAGCCAGTAAAACCACAGCAGGAGCTGCTGGGGTGGACGAGGAGGTCTGCAGCATCCCCTGTTCCCAGGGCTCACACCCTGGGTCCCACCATTCCCCAGGAGAGGCCTTCCCCTCTGCCTGGGTGTTTTGCTGGGTGCCAAAGGGACTGGAGAACCCCTCTGGAAGATGTTCATCACTGATGCCACCTCTCTCTCGTTTAAAGGAAGGCTTCTGCATCCACATGTGGGTCTCCGGGCTGTGCAAGTCTCCAGTGTGGGACCTTGACCCTGGATGGCAGCTTTGCTGAGCCCACAAACTCCTGGGTGTCTGTGGTACAGGCATGAGGAAGTCAAGCTCAACGAGAGCGCCTGCAGAACAGCAGCGGGGCTGAGCCAGGTGAGTCCCTCCTGCCTTTCCCAGGCGTTGTCCCACCAGTGTCACCCAGCTCTGTGTTGCGTTACTGGGAGCAAAGGATGCTCAGGCATCCCTACGGAAACACCACTGTCCTTTGGGCTGCAGATATTCAGCCCCTTTTGGCTTCCAGCAGAGAACAAACTCTGCTCAGCTGCCCGTCAGTGCTCAGCCTTGCTGGTCCTTGCATCCCGCTGCATGCCCCAGTGTCAGGTGCTCCCCAGGAGGCCAGCTGAGCAGAGGCAGCGTTTGCTGGTACCTTCCGAAGCCAGTTTTGTAGCAGAGGACCACTATTGTGTCTGCCTTCCTCAGCTGATGTCAGGGAGGAGGCACGTCGGGAGGGGATGACTTCACAGAGCTGTGCTGGGAATCGGCCACCCCCTCCCTGCAGCGAGGGCTGCTGGAAGGGAGCCCAGGCCAAGCGCTGCCAATTGTGTCTTCATCTTCGTACCCCGTTACAGGCAGTGTTTGCAAACACTGAGGCAATGCTGTTCAGGCAGGAGCCAGCCAGCTCTGTTGTTCACACAGCTTTCGGTCGCTGCTGAAGACCCAGGAGCCTCAAGGTGCTGTTCAGATGGAGGGCTGCAGCGGTGGCTTGGGTGGTCCCATAGGAGGGGAAGAGGTGTCTGCTGGAACACCAAAAATGCTTTAAAATGTTCTGTTCGCACTGGGAAGGAGGAGAAATGCAAAACAGATGGTTCTTATAAGCTGTCTGGTGTACACCAAAGGATGAAGGCAATTAATTAATTAATTTTACTAGCCCCATCAGATCAGTGTGGCTGATGGGGCTGCAGAGGGCAGCTGCCTCCCTTGCTTTGGTCCTCACTGTCCTGATCATCATGCCAGCCATCTGGAAACCCAGGGTCACGCTGGCATCCTGCAGTGCCTGGGATGAGAGATGGCTCCTCCTTGAAGTCAGGGTCAATAATCTGTGAAAATAATAATCATAGACTCACAGAATCATTAAGGCTGGGAAAGACCTCCAGGATCGTCTGGTCCAGCCATCACCCTACTACTACTGTCACTACTGTCTACTACTACTGTTGTTTTAATGCCAGTAATTACTGCATGCTTTCCTCTGCCCTGGTGACCACAGGATGTGAAGGACAGGACTAAGCAATTAGGAGAGGTGTCGGCTCCACTGCTTCTGCCCTGCCGAGGGACATGTCCCTGAGCTGCTTCTCCACCCAATGACGAGTGTTGGCAAATGCTCACCGGGTGTTGAGGCAGGAGACAGTGCAGTGGTAGCATCTGGGGGCCCCGGGATGCTCCTGGGACCTGTTGCTTCTTGCTGCGTAATGCATCATTGACATACTTGTGTGCAAATTTCCCTGTAGCCTGGGACTTGGATGGAAATGCATTGGATCATTACATCACGCTGCTGAGGAGTTATTCAAAGAAGGGAGATGGAAAATAATCAGGTGGGTGAAATGAAGTCTGGGCTATGCCCAGAGTGTCTGCCTGCCTTGAAACAATGCTGCAGTTTGCTGAGACTCTTGGACTTTGGAAAGGCCTGGAAAAGAGGAAGTTCTGCTCAAACCCTCTGGACTCGTACTTTCTCCTGGGCACCCTGGACTGAGATCTCAAGGAATCAGGAAGGAAGCTGTGCAGGAGAAAATCCCTTTTAGTCCAAAAGGAGGCACAGGGTGAGGCTGCATTGCAGGCAGCTGAGGGGGCTGCCCACAGCTGAGTTTCTGTCTTGCCTTCCGAGGACACGGGATAACTCCTGAGAGCTGGAACTGGTAATGTAGGAGCATCTCTTCTGGTGGTCAGGACTGCAGAGCAGCAGGCTAGTTGGTTGCAGGGGGGATTTCACACCAGAGCTTTATCCCACAGTTCCTCAAGAGCACAAATCCTGCAGTGGCATGAGGGGAGGGATAAGATACAGGTCTCCACAGTTTCCCTTTGAAGATGTTTGCAGACCTGGAGCAACTCCAAGGCTTCGGTCCACAGTGTCAGCCCCACACCATGCTGCACTGGTGTAGGGGATGCTGGGGCACCCACGTTTTGGCTGATGCTGTGAAGTTTCGGGAGTGATTTAGACCAGCACAGGCTTTGGGGTAGCTGTGGGGGGACAAGCTGTGGTACCTCGATGGGTGGAGTACCCCCAGCTCATGAGCACATTTCCTTCAGTGCTGCCTGCTCGTTCTGTGCACCTTGTTGCTAATGAGTCTCAGCATCCTACCTAGGGGATGGACAGACAGACAAACTCGATGCTGGCACGGCGCTAGCCAGGCTTCAGCCTGATGCAGTTATGCTCATCCACGAGAAGCTCACCAGGGCCAGGAGACTGAGAGACCGTCTCCCACAAAAGACACCGACAACAGCCAGTGTCTGGTTGCTTGGTGTTGCTGAAGTATCATTGATTTTTACCTTCTCCTCTCCGTAACCATGACACCGACACAGCAGCATGTCTGTGCTGGGGCAGAGGGAAGCGGAGCTGGCAGGGTGAGGCTGGATGGAGCAGCAGCAGCTTTTGGTGCAATGAAATGGTGTAAGAACTTGTTTTCCTCCTGTTTCACTACAGATTGCCTTCCACGTCTGCGTAATGAGATGTCAGAACAGGGGTTCCCCTTGTCTCTGTGCTCCTGTTTGGACCAGGCTGGGCTACAAATCCCCATCCCCTGTGTTCGGTTTGGTGACCCTGTCCCTCTGTGTGAGAGCAGGCATTTGGAGGAGCAAATCCTTGCCCAAAGGCTTTGTTACCTCCAAACCTCTCCAGGTGACATTTGGCAAGCCTGGTAGCACCTCCTCAGGCCACAACATCCTCTGTCTTCAGCTTGTCAGCTCCAAAATGTGTGTTGGCTTCACCACACGCTTAGCACCACTGACTGGTGTGTGCCCAAATATTAAGTAACTCACTGAGCTGGGGCCTAGCTCAGGCTGATGGGATTAGGACCATTTCTTTCCGCGTGGGTCACTGAGCGTGTTGGGAGGGATAATTTTATGAGATTCTGCTTTCTGTGACTCGAGGGAGGCGGAGCTGATAACCAAGAGAGGATTTGTTTGAAGTAAGGCAAAATACAAGTCTACAGCGATGTCTCGCTGGACCTGAAGACATCTTAAGTATTTTGGAGAGGACCAAAACTGACGCCAGGTGCTTGCCTATCACTGTCGGAAACAGAGGGAATATCTGGGAGTTGGAAGCCCGACTCCAGAGCTAGACCTCAGGTGCCTCCCTCTCAAGCACTGGGGAAGGAGCTGGGCAGCCCTGTGGGTGAGCAGCACGCTGGGTTTGGCAGCTCCCAGCAGATCACTTTAAATCCTGCCCCGCTTGCCCTTCGTGTCTGATTTTAACAGCATGACCGAATCCCTGCCAGCAGGGAAGCTGTGTTTGACTGGGGAGGTAGTAAGATGATTCGAACACAAGAGCTGATAGTTTCAAGTAACTAAAACTTAACCTCAGCACATAAAGCGTTATTGTCCTGCCACAGCAGTCCTCTGTCCGGGAGAGCACAGCTGCAGGGGAAATAAATGCTCCTCTTCTTTTTCTTTACCCTTTCTTTCTCTCTCTTTTTTTTTTTTTTTTTTCTTTCTCTTTCATTCTCTCTCTCTCTTGTCTGTTTAAAAATGGGGACCTCATATAGGTTTGCTGGCGTTAGCCAGCAGTGGGGCGTGGGTGCTGAGCTCTGAGGGAGCCGTGGTGCGGGGCACTGCAGGGCAAAGTCCCTTTAATCCTGGGAATTACATCCCAAGCAAATCCATTGATGGGTGTGGATTTAGTTGAGATCCAGGTCAAATCCTGGCCCCATTGAAGTTAAATGGGAGCTTTAGCCGCCGGTTGCAGAGGGATCAGGGCTGGGAGTGGAGCACATCTGCTCTGCCAGCCTCTGCATGCCCTTCCCCATGGGGTGATTGTGCAGCAGTTAGGATGTCTGCAGGCACCCCAGCTGAGCTTTCCCTCTCTGTCTCAGGATCAGCCACAGCTTTGCTCCTTTTCAAACCCCCATGAAACCTCACCGAGCAGCAACCACTGCTGATCCTTCAGCTCCTTCTCGAGACCATCTCCTGACACAGAAATGGCTTGTAGCCACGTGCAGGCAGCGTGAATGCCAGCTTCCACCAGCAGCTGTTTTGAACATCAAAGCATCTGAGGACACCTTTGCATCTTGGAAAAGTACTGCCATCACCGGCATTGCAGCAGGGCTGCCACGGAGCTGGGAAAAGCGCTTCCACGCAGGTTGTCCTTCCTCAATGTGTTATCAATGGGGTATGGGTGTGTGCGTATACATATGTATATACATATATATATATAAATAAAAATCTAAAAGGAAAAACCCAAAGCCCAAGCTGGTGTCACTAGGAGCAGACTCCACGCTTTCCACAGTGATGCAATGAAATGATATAAAAAAGTAAGTGTTTGAAATCTTGTTTTAGAAGCTCTTGTTCCTGGCCAAAGCTGATGAAGAAGCACTACTGGCAGCGTTATGGTGAGGAACACATGAAGATGCTCCAGCCCTGCAGGTTCTGCTGGTCCCCAGGTGCTGGGAGCTGCAGGCTCCTTCCCAGGCACTTCCAATGCACCCCGCAGGCCGCATTGCTCGACTCATGCAGCCGTGTCACTTTTCAGGCGGTTTAGACAGTGTTTATGAAGGTAAGAAGACTTTTCTTTTGTTTTTTTTTTTAAGGAACTCGCTATTTTCTTGAATTCCTCACCCATGCACGTCAGTGGGTCTCAGACCAGCTGGTTTTGGACGCACTCGGAAATCCCCGCAGGGACTGTTTTCTGGCAGGGCTGGGATGCGCTTCCTGCTGGTAGCTAGCCTACCGCAAAAACGTTTCTTTTTATTTAGTCGCATTTATTTATTTGTCCAAACACACAGCAGCCCAAGTGTGTATTTGTGTATGTGTGCTCAAATGTCTTCCAGAAGCCACTCCTACCACCCCTGCAAAATAGTTTGAGGATGATACAAGAACGATAAATATCTGGCCAAGGGGAATGTTTTGGAGTGAATGAACGGGAGTTGTGAATGGAGATGGCTGTGGCAGCACAGCACCGTGGTGGCAATGATTTCACCCAGCGTGGGACCGGGAGAGCAGAGGCAATGCCCCTGCATCCCCAGGGAGAGGCAAAGTCCAGGAGTGCTCAGTGAGGAAAGTCCCTCGCTCAAGCAAGACACTTCATGCCCCATTTTGTGCTGGCCTGGATTGAGGTCTGGGTTTGTGCTTAATTCTTCATCCTGAAATCCACGCTTAACTCAACGTGGGCTTGGAAAGGGGAAGCAGAGATTTGTAATCCATGGCAGGAATTAGCTGTGCTATTCATAAAGGCTTTCAGCTTAATCATGGAATATTTTTTTCTGATTCATAAGAAATTCTAGTACATGGGACTGAAATAACGTCACTTTATCATTAATACCCAGGGAAAGCCTCAGGGACTGTGTCCCTGTTAAAAGATGGTTTACATTTTAGTAAAATACTGACTGTATAGGTATGTTTCTAGACATGTTTCTTTTTCTTTTTTTCTTTTTTCTTTTTTTCTTTTTCTTTTTCTTTTTCTTTTTCTTTTTCTTTTTCTTTTTCTTTTTCTTTTTCTTTTTCTTTTTCTTTTTCTTTTTCTTTTTCTTTCTTTCTTTTTTTTCTTCCCCTTTGGTCTTGGGAGCTAGTAAAGGGTTTTTATTTATTTATTTATTTATTTATTTATTTTCAAGTGTCTTCGCTGCAAGCTATTCGAACTTCTCTGAGGGAATGTTTTTGCCATTACTACCGAGTTGGTGCTTTTTACAAGGATTAGAAAAAATGAAAGTTGAAATTAAATCCAGGAATAATCAAATCCAGTTTTGAAATCAATTCAAAACCCACACTTTTTTTGACAAAATGTCTCTTTGAAACCTCATGATGAACGGTCATCAACTCTTCAGATTCCCAGCCCAGCTCCAAATTATTTGCTCTCTGGGCAAGAAAATGCATGCAGCTGACCTGGGTGCTGAGCTCCCCTCAGCTGAGGTGTCCTGGCAGTGGAAGGGTTGCTTTTCAGACCAGTATTGGGTTCTCAGACAGAGGTATTGCATAGTGGGATAACGTCCTGGGGGCATCAGTACTTCCCCTGGTGCTTCGCTGTTGCTGTTAGCACACCCGTCTCACCCGTGCTACAGGAGGGGAGGCCGGACTCCGAGTCCAGGGATTTCTCCTCCTCACACTCCTCTCACAGGCACAGGGCACCCAGAGCCACAAACTGCTCTGCATCCCCCGAGTCATTTTCTCTGCTTTATGGGCCACCTCCTCCTTGGTCTTTTTTGGAATGTTTTGCTCAAAAATATTGCAGTGATGGGAAATGTTTTTGACAGACAGGAGATCCAGCCTTTTTTCATCGCATGCCCTCAGCACTAAGGCAGCTAGGGTTAGAAGACCCAAATATTTTCCAGATGATGCGCTCCTCATCTGCTGCTGCCGTGGGTGCTGGAGAGATGCAGGAGGACTTGCCTAGCAGCTGGTGGCAAACTGTTCTGCAGGCAGAGCCGTGAACCTGCCGCTTGTTCTTCTTGCCCAGGGCAGTGGAACAGTCTCCAGGCTTGGCAGAGGTTTGGGTTTTGGATTCTCAGGCCCGTGCATGACCCGCACGGCAAACCACCCAGCTTGATGGCTGAGCACGGGGCTCCACGGACCACTCCATGGACTCTTCCCTGGCCCCCATCTCTTCTTTATCACATTCACATCTCCTCTCAGGATGTCCCAGGACCCCACCACTCTTTGACTCGAATCTCCAGCTCTCCTGGGCTCCTTTCTTCTCTCTGCTGCCCATAATTAGGGAAATCTCAGACAATGGACCCATGTAGGAGTGGGAATGGTAGTTGATGTGGCTCAGGCTGGCTGGTAAAGGCTGCCACAAAGGACTCCACAAGGGCAAGGAATCTCTCTACGTGCACCTTGATCCCAGGGTGGAGTTTTTCCCACGTTGGATGGAAATAGCCTGATGTGGGAACGTGCTCGTTGCACTGAAGGGGTTAAAAGCCTGCTCCCTCCTCCTAGGCTGACCCTGGAAAATACCTCTCAGCCAGGGACTAAACGCAGGACAGAAACTAAGGCTCCTAGGATACCAGGATACAAATAACACAACTTGTTCCACAGGCAGTGGAAACCAGCAAAGCCGGGTTTCCTATGGTTGGTGTCATGGGGCAGAGTTTCGGGGAGGGCTTTCTCTGGCTGATAAAAGCCAAACATCGCGGGGCAGCAGTGGGATTCCTTCCTTCTTGCCAGCCACCAAACTTCACAAAATCTAAGTTCCTGTAATAACTGGGAGCCCCTGCTCAGCGTGGGGACAAGGTGGGGTTCCAAATTAAGCCCAGCAAGGACGTGCTTGTTGATTTGTTCCTCTTCAGGATCTGGTGGAGGCTCCTTTGCAACGCACTGGTGAGGAGGAGGATGACGAGGAGGAGGAGGGAGCTGCTGTGTCATCTCCCCGAGGGTGGCAGTGGGGCCACCAGTGTCCCCTTGCTCCCAGCACCCAGCGATGGGAGCAGCTCAGCCTGAATTCAGTCTGCTGTGAGCGATGGGGGGCCCATTCCTGTCCCCCCTGCCTGGGAAGGACTCGGCATGGATTGGACCCTCCCTGCTCTCCTGAGCCAAGACAGCTGAGATGCTTACGGCTCTGGTGTTCTCAACAACTTGCCCTGTGTTTTGGGGGGTGAGAAGAGTCATGGTGGCTAGGGGGCTGTTTTGTGAGCCGGGCACTTTACAGGAGGATGTCACAGGCTGAGGTGACCGCTTGCTGCGAATGCAACCAGATGTTACTGATGTGCTTTGCGAGACTAATGGGAAGGGAGGAGAGGGTCTTGATGTAAAGGGAACGAAGCTGGCAGATGACTGCGCCATCTATGCTCAGCCTTGTCTCAGCCTATTTATATAAATCATGTGAAACTCAAATTAGAATTTTATCCATCTGCTCTGCTGCAAGTTGCTCTTCCACTGGTAAAGCAAGCCAAGAAAACGTTCTTAACTCTGTAAGATCTGCCTCTAGCGTGAGAAAGGTTCATATCCATGTCCTGGAGCCAGTGGTGAGGCTGCACATTGCCGTGGGCTCCGGGACATGAACAGAGGAGCTCCAGGGAGAAGCAGGGGCTGCCCTCAAGGGTGCAGCATTTCTTGGCCTCCAAGGCTCCCCACCACATGCAAGAGGACATGGGTCACTCACCTGTCTCATGTCTGACATAACCATGGGTGAAAGCGTCGGGCAAATCCCTCATTGCCTGGCTGCCGGTCTCAAAGGCAGTGCCCAAACACCGGGGTGTTCACAACACAGGTAGGGAAGTGCCCCCTGTTGTCTCTTTGCATCTTCCCGTGTTTCCTGCTTGTAGCATCTGCCTCTTGCAGTATTGTTCAGCCTTTCCTTCTCAGGGAGGCTCTTACACAGTCATTTGCTTTAGAGGTGGCCTGTGCTGTGCTCGGGGTGACCTTGGGCCCTGGGGACGTGGCACCTTGGGCAGCCGTGGCTGCAGCTCTGCCTCACGCAGGGCCGCGATCCGTGCCAGCAGGGTACACGCTGCTTGTGCAAGGGTCCTGTTGGATCCTGGCCGCGAGTCAAAGCTCTTACGAAACTTCAGCGGCTCATGGCCTAAAACCCAGCTGCGGGCACGGGGAGTGGCGAGGGGAGGACACTGGGATGGAGGCCGTGCAAGAGCGATGCCGGAGCGGGGAGGAAGCCAAGTGAGTCAGCGAGACAGGCGCCGGGCCTGCTCCTCAGCCTGGTGATTTCTAGGAAGAGCATCTGCCCGCACACACGGGTGGTCGCTGAGGAAAATGGTGACTCACCGAGCGATCTTCTGACCCCTCTGCCTGGCTTTCTTGACACGTGCTGCTTTTCCCATCATTGAAAACAAAAAAACATCTCCTCCACCCCAAACTGAGGATTTCAGCAAACAGTTCAGGGGTAAACTGGTGAAGATGGCGTGGCAGGGGGACAGTTGGTCAAGTCTGTGAGAGATGGAGCCAGATCTAAACAAGGCACAGCCTCACTGGTACAGAGCAGAAGGAAGGCAGCACATGTGTCTGAGCAGCTGGATTTCTGCATGCTCTGATAGATTTCCTTAACATGAAGTGTGTCTCTTCCTTTTTTTTTTTTTTTTTTTTTTTTTTCCTTTTTAGCAAAACAGGAGTAGAAGATCACCAAAAGTGTCTTCAGGCAGAAGTGGGGAAGGGCCACGAGGTGATGAACCCCTTGGCCTTGGCTGGCAGGTGGAGGCAGACACGTCTGGACGAGATGCTCGGTTTGCAACCAAGAGGCAGTGGCCACCTCCAGCAGATCTCCCTGTTGCTGAACGTGGTGTCCACATCAAAATTCATCTCAGTGAAAGGCCTTTTCCCAGGAGTCCTCCATGCTGTGTACGGGTGTTTGGTACCCACGGAAGGTCCAAGACCACAAAGCCCAAGACCTGCAAGAGGGAGGATGCTGCTGGTATATGTCAGGAGATGCTGCAAGCCTTCCAGACGGGCCTCTGTGTGCTATGAGCAGGATGCCTGAGTGCCTCCTCTGAAGGCCCAGACCACCTCGTTTGCACAGAAAAGCCACTTGCTTCTAGCGGTTCCTCCTGGCCGCTTGCTGCAAGCACCAAGGGGCTTTGCAACCACCTTTTTGCTGGTTGTCTTCACATCTTAATGAAAAGGTAAACAGGGCCGGGAAAGGCTGGGGAAGGATGCGATGCTTCCCTGTGCTTGCAAAAATCCCGTGTGTACAGCAGCAAAAGTGATTCTGCAGCACTGCGGCCATCAGTGCTCCCGGCAGGGCCACCCTCCGGCGCTGCCACCCGCATGCCTGCTAACGTAACTCCCAGCACCTCTCCTCGCTCAGCCCTGAGACTGCAGGCAAGGTCTGTTCTGGACCATTCTGCAGCTGCTTCAGCTTCAGTTGGGCCTGGGACCTGCTCAGGAGCTGAGGAGGTCTCCCTGGCCTGCTGCAGGCATCGAAGCCCCCTTGCTGCTCTCCCAGAGCAGCCGCTGTGATGGACGTGTGGCTGGATCAGCACTTTATGCTGGATGTGGCCCCCACTACAAGTCAGCATTTGCCAGCAAATGACATATGTTTTTTTCTTTCGGTTTTATTGCATCAGAGTCACTCTGCATTTTAGATCAGAGGCTCCAGAATCTTTAGCACAGGGGCAAGAACTACAGACAGTAAAAATAAATAAATAAATAAATAATAATAATAATAATAATAATAATAATAATAATAATAATAATGGGGGAAAATGGTCCTGGAGATGCAATTTTGTCATCCTGCATGTTACAGTGTTGCTGGCTGCCTTGGGCTAGCACCACAGCTTGTTTTCAGCTGCAGCATCTGCCCTGTGAAGGCTGGAGTGGAAGTTAAGGAGAAATAAAGTGGCCAGGCTGTGCTGGGACAGCAGCAGCTGTTGGTGGAGCCACCAGGGGAATGGCTCCGGCATGGAGAGGCTGAGGACTGTGCCTGAGCTTCTGTGTCTGCATTCTTGAAAAACAGGTAAGAAATGCTCCTGGCTTGGTTGCCTACTTCCAAGCCCATTCTCAAAGCCAAGAATGTGAGTAAAAAAAGGATTAAACTGTTTTTAAGAGCTTTAATCACATAAAATGGAGATGGTCAAAGTGTTTGTGTGAGGAGATGCCTCGCACCAGTATGTGTTTCTCTCCAAAAGGGCTGAGATTAATTTTATTTAGAGGGGCAGAAACAGAGGATTATAAAACTGGAATGTTCTGTGATGCAAGACTGCTGCTAGATTCATTTTTTAAAATTCATTTTTTATAAACAGGCTTTTAATTCAAGTTGTCTCAGTCTTGTTTCTCCCCCAGCCTCTCCTGTGCAATGCTGGCCTGTTTGTGTCTGGGCTACTGGCAGCGTGTGTTTCAAGTTCTAGCCAAGTATGTATTAAAATAAAGCTGCAATCTGCCGAAAAACAGGTTTTAAGATGGAAACAAATAATTAGAAACACGCAAATTAGTGTATGTCTGACAATAGGTTGAGCTCTGTACAAATTTAAACAAAGCTGGAAATCACAGGATGCAAGTGATTAAACCAGAGGCAGTGGCTAAATGTCGGCTTTAGCAGGTCAGGTGAAAAAGGTGTTGGGAAGGAGCAAACCTGGGCGGGTTTTTCAAGGGCTGTGCACCCAGAATTGAGAAAAAACAGTAGCATTTTTGGGCTTTTATGTAAGACAACACATTTAAAGAACGGGTGCAGCAGAGGTGCTTGCTCAAGGTGCCCATTTGAACACTTGGAGTGCTGGGACATCCACAACTTCTCTGGGCCGTGGTGGAGCACCACGAAGCTACGCCGGTGGGGACGATGTGGAAGTGCTCTTTGTGGTTTCTTTCCTTTGGCACCAGCTGCTTTTACACCTCCAGCCTCAGGTGGTGTGGGCACCCCAGCCCCGCCAGCAACCCCTGGCTTGGTAGCGGCCGATGGGTCCCCTGGGTGGCTTTCCAGCAGTGACTGGGAGCAAACTGGTTAAAAATTCGTTGATCGCTGAAATTACAGCGTGCCTGTTGCTCTTTGTGCGCGTGTGTGTAAGCAAGCAAGGCACAATAACAGCATAGATTGTTCTTCTGCACCCATTGTTATGGAAATTGCCTTAGAGACAGTTGCTCTGCCGTACATTTTTAGAAGCACCAGCAGGAAAAGCACTCGGAGGAGAGGAAGAGCACCCAAGGCAGTGCCAGCACTGCCCCTTCCTCAGATGCTTGTTGGGGATTTGAGCTATGAGTCTTTTTTTTGCCCATTCAGGCAGAAGGAAGGAGCCTCTGAAGGAAAATCCCCATCTGTGTCAGCCTCCAGAGGAGCCTTTTGGGCTGCGTGTCTCAGCCTCCGCTGCTCATCCGCAGTTTGGGCAAGGGATCGTGTGTCCCATCCTCATGCCTGAAGTTTTCAGGAGTCCTTCCTTCTGCCAGCAGTGCCGTACTACTACAAATGGCCCCATTTTATTCAAAATTAGGTTTTTTCCTACTGCTAGATGCCACTTTATCTCAAAAAAAATTTTTTTTTCAAGAAAAATACCCCATTGGCTTGGCGTGCTGAAGTGGTGTCCGCCTGTGAGCTGGAGGGGAGCGAGCCCTGTCTCTGATCCGATGCACCTCTTGCACCACCATGCCTGAAACAAGGTTTCTGATGCTCACACACCTCCCAGTTTCCAAAATACCACAGGTGCTGGTGAAGGTGCTTTGGAAGCAGTATGTGTCCATGAAATCTTTGTCCTTCCCTCACACTGGTGTTTTGGAAAAAGCAGAAAATGATGGTGCCCTGGAGCCCCCGAGTCAGCTGTGACCACTGAGCACCAGAATGCTGTAGGGGCCTGCAGGGCTTGCAGGCACCCTCTCCTTCTTCCCAGACAGATCCAGTTTCCTGCTCTGAAATAAATGGTCCTTTGGGTTCTTCTGCCGCACCAGCTTGTCCCTGCTTTGAGAAAGAGCTTTCATCTGAAAGGATGGTGGTTGGGCCAGCGAGGGGTGTTGCATGCTGAGGGTTAGGGCTGTTCACCCCCTATTTGCATTAAAATGCCCAGGCCCACTCAGTTTTGACCCCAGAAATCATCTTTTGTCTCAGTTTCAACGTTTTTTCTCTTTCAGGAGAAGAAAAGAGGCAGGAGGTCTGGGCAGGGGAGAGTGGTTCTGGAGAGGGGCTCAGCTGTGTCCCCTCCCAACACCCCCAGCCTTGTGGCTATTCCTCCTGCTGCATCCCAGAGCGCTCAAGAGCTGGTGGTGACGGTGAGGTGGTGGCAGAGGCTCAAGGGGACCTTGTCATAAGAACGTGGACACTGGGAGTCACGAGCTGGTGGCAGGATGCCACTGAGCAGCCTGGTTCACGTTGGCTCCATGGGTCCCTAGCTGCTCCTCTGCAGCCCCCAGGCACTGTCTGGGGCTGTGCATGCCCACGGTGGGGTCAGGAGGACCTCTCCATCCTCCTTTGTAGCCACTACAGCTGAAAAGATTCTTTGTGAACCTGGGAAGCTCTTTATCCAAAGGGTCCCTCATGTTGCTACCCCCAAAGGCTCCACTCAGCAGTGAGAAGCACAAGATTAACACAACCCTCCAACAGTTTCTTCTGAAAATGAAAATATTGGAGGGGTGGGGAAGGGTAACTTTGTATTTTAGACTCTGATCCATTTAAGTTTCTTTTACTGTCTTTATCTGCTTCTATCTCAATGATGGGAAGCCCTGTGGTGGTATTTTATTTTATTTTATTTTATTTTATTTTTATTTTATTTTATTTTATTTTATTTTATTTTATTTTATTTTTATTTTATTTTATTTTATTTTATTTTATTTTATTTTATTTTATTTTATTTTATTTTATTTTATTTTATTTTATTTTATTTTATTGTTTTTGGTTGGGTTTAATGTGAAAGCAGAGATTTTGGGGGCAGGTAGCTGAAGCTTGGCCACGGGGACTGACAGCCCTGGGCCATGCCTGTCTGCAGATGTCGGATGCCTTGTTTGGATGCCTGGCTGCTTTACAGCAGAGAAGGACACTTTAATCTTTATCCTGAGCTTAAAAATAAATAAATTAAAAAAAAAAAAAAGGAGAATGGAGAAAAATATACAAAGTAGGCCATGACAACAGAGTTTGTGATCATCTGAGATCTGCTCCTAATTAACAGCAGTTCCCGTCCCAGAAATCATACCATTCAGCAAAAGTTAATCATCTTTGCTCATACATACAATGCGCTTCAAGAGGGAATGAGTCACCCTCATTGAAATGTCTAATGTTATGAAATCCAGTGTGACTGATGTAATAGACCCAGCTTAGCTCTCCAGATTGGCTGGGAGCACCAGCAGCAGCACTCAACCCCTGAGTTGACTTCATTGAGTTTTGCTTGTTTGTACCCAGGCTGGCTTTAGCCTTTAGATCCTAAAATAAACTCTCAGAGAATGGCCCAAGAAGAAGCTGGGTGGACTCGTGCCTGGCAAAGGGGTGGCAGAGGGAAGGCAGGGTGGCAGCACCAAGCCTGGTGGTCCTTGCCCCCTGGCATGGTGCTGCTCAGTGCCACCTCTGGGAACAGAAGCACTCAAATCCCATCGCTCTACATGTCCAAGCATTCACAGGCCCAGGGATTTATTCTCCAATTCTTGGTTCAAAGAGGAATGTACGTTGAATTCAGAGCTAAGATCCTGCCTTGATATCAGCTGTTCCTCCTTAAATTAAGTATTATTACCTGCGAACATTTCCTTTAAGCACTGGGAGCTGTTTGCTTGGTGTACTTGGTGTTTAAATGTCACCATATGAATTACTGAAAGTAATTTAAATATTTAAAGTCATATACTGCAAGTCTAATTTTATTCTGAAATAGTGAGCCAGACTTGCAGCTGATGCAGCCGATAACAGCTCAGTCTGGCACCCTTGCTTCCTGTCCCAGTTCTTTAAATTAACAATTTGCATTTCCAACACCTTTCACCCAACAAGTCTGGGCTCTCAGATTTTTTTTCTGTTTCAGTGCGATGTCACTTTACCAATAGCTTTTACTTGACATGAATGCCCGTGGTTTCCAGTGAAATAATGTTTCCCCTGAGAAGTGCCACCACCCAGGCCAAAGCTTTCCCAAGCTTTCCCAAGAAAGGTTCTGGCCACTTGGAAGCTCCAGCTCCTGGCAGCAGCCCACCTGGAGGAGCTGTGCTCCCACCAGGGCTCATTTCCACATCCTTGTGCCCACCCAACCTTCTAGTTGTGCTGCAGGCACCTCCTCAGAGCATTTGTCTTGCCTGGTGGCCTCCCTGCCCCTCACTGTCCAGAGATGTCTTGCTTCCACTATAAAGCTCATTCCCCAGGATGTATTTGCTTAAAGGTTGCCTGGTCACCTCTTTCTCTGCCCGCTGTTGCCTCACTGTTCAAATCAGGAGTGAGGAAATAGCGACACGCAGGCACAACACGCCTGTGTGTCCCCAGGCCGTGTCCCTCCTCCCTGGTCAGCGTGGTGCATGGGCAGGGTGGGGGAGACCTTGCATCTCCTCCAGAAGGAGGGCTCGCTGTGCTGTCACGTCTGGTCACCTGCTCTGCGGGGCAAGGTGTGCCCCCTTTCAAAACTGGGTTGTGTCTCGGTGCACACTTCATTTTACATTCATATCACGGGCTGTAAAAGCAAGTCAAGGGGAAGCTGGAAGTCCACTGTGTAATTCTCAGATGGGAGCGTGTGTCTTAAAGCCCATCTTTTCCTCCCGGGTCCATCCCTTGGTCTAATAAGTGATGTGAGCTCTCCCTGCCCCCAGGCTCAGTGCGTGTCCCTGGGATGTCCCAGCTCTAGCAGCTGCATGTGACAACAGGGCCACAGGGGGACATTTCCCCCAAATCCCCATTTGGCCACCAAAGCCGGCACCTCCAAGCTGTGCCAGAGCAAGGCCCAGGCCCTCAATAACCCTCCAGAGATGCTGTTAGCAGGCTCAATAATGCACACGGTGTCTTGGGCAAGATGCAATAAGTGCCTTCAACAATGACTGCTTATGCATTGTTTCCTCCTGCCAACACCACCGAGTGCCTTGTCTGCTTTGCTTGCTGGAGGAATAATCTGGGCTGATGCTCCAGCAAAGCTTCCAGGCTGTCATGAAACAGATCAATCTCTCAATGCTGCAACAAGGGGCCTGGAGAAAATATGGGGAAATGGTGGACCCTTCCTTTGCAGCAAGTGGGTGATGAGGCCATGGGTGATAGGACAAGGGTAATGGCTTTAAACTAAAAGAGAAGAGGTTCAAATTAGATATTACAAATAAATTATTTACTCTGAGGGCCGTGAGGAGTTAGATGGACTATAAGGTCCCTCCCGACCCAAACCACTCCATGATGCTATGAGCAGGGGTCGGGGAGCCAAGCCGGGGAAGCGGAGCTGGGAGCACGAGCTCATTTTAAGAAGTGCCCAGTGGGTGGTGGAGCTGCTTTCGCAATGGGTTCTGGTAAAAAGCCTGCACCAGGAAGCTCACACTTAGCCTCCTTGAAACAGAAACACTTCTCTGCAGGAAATCGCTTCTTGCAACCAGCCTGGCTGACTGGGAGAAACAGCCAGGGAACTGACGTGTGTGGAGGGTGGGCCGAGGATGCTGAGCCCGTGGAGCTGGGAGGCTCTGGGTGTGCAAACGGGTGAGAGAAGAGGCATGTGGAGAACGAACACCAAGGGGCCCTGCTGTCACTGCCCTGCTTGCTCTTCTCTGCCTTCCTGTTCTCTACGGACGATTTTATTTTGGCATATAAGTGAGAAATGTTTAGAAATGGGGCATGTAGGTATATAGGTATATATAGGGATATGTAGCTATAGGTACATATCCTCCACAAGGGAGGATGTAATAAAGGTGGTGGCATGTGGCTTTCACACCTGTTCATTTAAAGCCTGCTGCTAAAAAGGGTAGAGAATCTGAAATGTTCTCCAGTTTTCTCTCTGCAAGGAGCCTGGGAAGCAGAGGGAGGGGAGCAGGGAAGCCGTTGTTGCTGTTATCCCCGTTTGGTTGGATCAGAGGTCGCCCTGACAGCTGGCAGAGCCTGTGGGGACTCATCTGCTGTTTGTCCCTCTCTCTCCTGGATTTTACAGAAAGTGTGGGGACCTCCCAAGCTGTCATTGAAGCAGCTCTCCCAGCCAAAGCAGTGTGAGAAGTACTGGGCTGATATTTCCGGATAAATTAGGTGTTGGCTCTGCAGATTGGATTTTTTTTTTTTTTCACCCAGGTGGAAGAAAACCCTTTGCTGTAAAAATGCAGATGATTCCTCAAACTCTGAAGATGGAGCCAGGCTATTCTTGGGTGCCCAGTGGAAAGATGGGAGGCAATGGGAACAAACTGGAGCATGGCATGTAATGGTTAAACATAAGGAAATGCTTTTTCACTGTGAGGGTGGACAAACACTGCATCAGGTTGCCCAGAGAGGGTGTGGAGTCTCCATTCTTGGAGATATTGGGAACCAGCTGGGATGGGGTCCTGCTCCAGCAGACCTCACTGTGATGCTCTCCAGAGGGACCTCCAGCCTTAGCCCTTTTGGATGCAACCACTGGGAGCTGATCACAGAAAACAGAGAGAGTTCTTGGAGCTTTGATTTTTGCTGCAAAGAGAAGATAATGTCCACCACAGCCTGCAACACTCTGCATACAGCTTTGCTCCTCCGTGGCTGCCACAGAGCTTCTGGATCTACCTGGAGACATCTGCATGGTGGAGAGGTGGGAGCCAGCCTCAGGGGAAGCCTCCTACCCTGAGCCTCCTTCAGAAGGCCGGAATCTGGATGTGGATGTTCACTGCAGCTCTTGAGGGGTTTTCTCAACCTTGACGGTGCTTTCCACATCTGACAAGAGGCAAAGTTGATGTCAGAAGAGCCAGGTGGGAGGTAGGAGCACAGGTCCATGGAGATTGAGGCTAATCTGGAAGAAGGAGGAACACAAGTGGAGGCCGGGCTCTGCGAAGGCTCTGTGAGGCTACACATGCCTCCTTTTACATTTGGCCATGTGGATTCTCCTGCAGGAACATGCCAGAGAACAATTGTGCAGTCTTCAGCCCAGAATCCACAGACACCACGACATGAAAATCTCCAGCTCTAGCACAAAAGTGCCTCCCAGAGAGGGACAAGCGATGCTGTCCCATCTTGTAGAGGAAAAATGGCAGCACCCAGCAACTCGTCAGCCTGAGCTCCCTGCATCCCGGCTCAGCATCTCCACTGGTGACAACACATGAGCAACACGACCCTGGCCCTGCTGGACACGAGGCAGCTTCAAGCCAGCAGAATGAACTTGCCAGGGCTCAGCATCCCCGCAGGATGGAGCCCAGCAGAGCAGCAGGGCTGTGCGAGGAAGGGGAAATCTGCTCCCACCCCCAGGAGCTTGCCCGCAGGCTCACAGGGAGGGCTCGCTGCAGAAAGCGTCGCAGCGCGTAGATCCTCCCACTGATCGCTTGTGGGTGCAGCGCTTCACCAGGCCAAAGTCATCTGACATTTTTCTTGCGGGCGGCTGAAGCTAATGAATCCAGATTAGGCAGTGCGGAGGCTGGGGAGCTAGATTTCTGCTGAATATATATGAAGACAAATGTAAATTCTAAACTTTCTAGGGAGTATTTTTACCCTGGCTCAGCGTTAGTGTTGATAAAAATAGTCACAAATTAGTGCAGGAGTAGAGAGCGAATTTGGGCTTTTTTATTTTATTTATTTATTTGTTTAATTCGACTGTTAAAGCCATGCATCTATTTCTCTACCAGGAGTTAACCTCTTACATGCAATAATGAAACATTGTGTAAACCACCACCAACTGCCCTTCCCTGACAGATTTACTCCTACGTCAATTAAGTGATTAGTGAAGAGAACCAAAGTCAAGTTAAATATATATATATATTATTTTTTTAAAGTGATTCAATCCAAGAAATTCAGCACTGCAAGGAGGATGCTAAGGATGGTGGCATCAACCCAGCCCTCCTGCCTGTTTCCTTAGCAGCTAAATATGCTCGCAGAGGTGACAGGGAGGGAGGCACTATCTCTGCTCTACAGGTGGGAAAACCTACTGACTGTGCTGTTACCTCTTGTCCTGCCATGACTCTTGGTCCTTGTTTCTAGAACAGAAGACAAAGACCCAGGTGGAAAATAGACACCAAAACACAGCCCTGGGTGAAAAAAAAAGACATCAAAACCCAGTCCCCGGGCTCAGGAGGTGAGGGAGTGAGGAACCTGAGGTGGTGGCTGCCTCAGCATCGCAGGGGAGCAGAGAATGGATGAGGACAAAAGCACCCTGAACCCAAGACGTGTTACTGCACAGCGTTGTCCTCGTCCCCAAGCACTTGGGACCTTCAGGGCTGAGCCAAAAGCTGCTCATTTCTGGGCAGACGCTGACCTTTGCTGGCACCAAAGCCACATGCACGGCAAGACCAAACGTCACCAAAAGCTCCATCCTGGCCCCCTCTGCGTGCGTCCTCTCTGCCTCATCTGGTCTCTGCAGGAAACCAGATGTGGGCACAGAGCTCTCTGCCCTCCTCTGCAGGGCAGATGCCCCGGGAGGAGGTGGGGGACGGGACGCAGGGACCCGTCGCCAGAGCCCCATGACTCAGTTTCGTCTCGCTTTTGGCTTCGCTGCATTTTGGAGCAGCTGACTGAAGAGGGCAGCAAGCCGACAGGCTGGCACAGCCTCCAGCTGCCAGCCCTGCCCGCCCCTGACCCTGTCCCCCCACGGGGCTGTGTTCACCATAACCCCACCGTAACCCGTGCTCCTGCCACGGAAGGTGGGAGAAGCGGGGGGGCAGGCTCTATCGCCCTCCTCCCGATGTCCCCTAGCTCCTGGCTGGGCAGGCAGGGATGCCACGATGCTGCTGGGTGATTTCTCTGGCCTTCACTGGCCAGAAATCTGGTCTTGCCTCTGCAGGTGATGTGCCTGGAACCTGTCCTGCTCAGAGGTTTATGTGTTCACTAACATGACCGCAGGACAGAGGTGAAGCGCATCCCTGCTGGTTTCACAACTGTTGCTGCTGCCTCCCAAAAAGGAGCCCAGGAGCCCCCCTAAAATTCATGGCACTGAGCATACCCCCAGTAGGCTGAGCAAGGGCTTTAGCCCCAGATGTGCCTTCTTTGCACAGCCCACTGCTGTTCCACTTAGGAATTGAAGGTACTTTGAGAAATGTTCTGAAAGGTCAGCTATTTTCACTGTGGCTTGCATAAGAACCTCAACATCCTTTGCTGCAAGAGTGGCGTTAGTAACTTCCTACTGCAACACTGAATCACAATAGCTTCCCACAGCAACCAGCAGTAAAAATAAACTGGGCAAGGGGAAGTGGACAGCTTCAGCTGTTCCGCTTTCTCAGGCACACACTTGAGTCACAGAGAAGCAATGTAGAAGCAGACGTTGATTTTGCTGATAGCGATGAAATCCACGAACGGCCCTGAGCACGGTCCTGCTGAAAGCAGAGTTTTGTAACGGGATGCTCGACGTGCTCGAAGTTCAGCACGTTCCCAAGCGCGGCGTTGGTTCTGCAATCCCATTAGGGTCCCTGCTTAACAACCGGGCTAAAAGGAGACAGGCTGTGGCTGCGTGCTTTACCCAACCCAGCACCTATTTTTTTGCCTAGGCACACAGCCTCGTTCCAACAGCACCTTAAAGCCTGTTACAACTCGGGCTGTGTATGCGTGTTTGTGTGCACGTGTGCAGGGAAGAAGGGTGTTACAGGACGACATCTTTCCCGTTACACAAGGCACATCCTGGGCCTTGACTTTCACCCAGCCGGGTCCCTGAGCCTGGCGCTGGGGCAGACCCAGAACCCTTCCCTCTGCGGTAGGATTTTCTGGGAAGGCTTAGAGCGAGGGGCTGGAGCGAGGAGGAGCTGCTGCCATGAAGGAAAGACTCATTTATTTATCTGTCTGTCTGTCTGTCTGTCTGTCCATCGGGGGCTGGGAGCGGCTGATGCCCGCGGAGATTTGGGGTGCGCAGCCCCAGAGGCTGCCCCCAGGGCATCGCACGGACACCACCGAAACCCGCGGGACCCCGCGCCCCTTCCCGCGCTTTGCAGCCCCGCCCCTGCCCATATATGGCCGCCCGCCTCCCTCCCTCCGCGCTCTCATTGGCTCCTGCGGGCTTTGGGGGCGTGGCTATAGCGAAGGGGGCGTGTCCCTCGCGGCGCGCCATGGCGGGGCGTGGCGCGCCGCGCTGTGCCGGGCCGGCCCCCGCCCCGCCCCTCGGGCCGCCCCCGCCGCACGACCCGGCGGGCCCGGCGGAGAGCCCCGCTTTAAGGGAGGCCGCCGGGATGGGGCGCGCCGCCTAGGGCAGAGCGGGGCCGCCGTGCTCCGGGCCGCAGGCAGCGCGCAGCTACACGGCCGGGCCGAGCACAGCACAGCCCAGCCCAGCACAACCCAGGGAGCCGCGGCGGGGGTGGCCGCTGGGGGCCGGGCCCTCGCTCGCTCGCTGGCCGCCCGCCCGCCGCCGAGCCCCATGAAAACGCAGGTCTGGGGGAGCTCCCCGCGGGCGCCCATGGCTGCGGCGATGCCGTGCAAGAGCGCCGAGTGGCTGCAGGAGGAGCTGGAGTCGGGAGGCGGCCGGTCCCTGCTGCTGCTCGACTGCCGCCCCCACGAGCTGTTCGAGAGCTCGCACATCGAGACCGCCATCAACCTGGCCATCCCCGGGCTGATGCTGCGGCGCCTGAAGAAGGGCAACCTGCCCATCCGCTCCATCATCCCCAACCACGAGGACAAGGAGCGCTTCGTCAAGCGCTGCAAGGCCGACACCGTGCTGCTCTACGACGAGGCCACCGCCGACTGGCAGGACGGCGGCGCCGCCACCTCCGTGCTGGGGCTGCTGCTCCAGAAGCTGCGCGACGACGGCTGCAAAGCCTATTACCTGAAAGGTGAGCTGCGACCCCCCCACACCCCCCCTTCCTCGCCCCGCAGCCCCCTCGCCCCATCCGACCCTGCTCCCGCATCCCCCCCCGCACCGCCGGGTGCAGCGATCCCCCCCCCGTTTTTCCCCTCGTTTTAATCCCCGGAACAAAATGGTGGGAGGCTGCCAGCGCCCCGCTGCCTTCTCGCCCCCCCCCCCCGGTGGAGGGCAGCCCCCTGCCTTCCCCGCAGCCTCCCCTGCCCAGAGCCCAGCAGCCCCCGGCTGTGTCGCTGCAGCCCCCGCGGCTCCCCACGCCTCTCCCCTTCCAAAAGGGCCTCCATCCCTCAGATTCCCTCTCCTCCCCCCCAAAAAAAGCCGCCCGCACCCCCCATTCACTTTCATTGGAAACAGCAGCCTGTCTGGGGGGGGGGGGGCTGCCCTCCTTCCCCCCTCCATAGGGGGAAGCAGGAGCTGGAGGGGGGGGAACACCCTGCGTACCCTCCTCCTCCCCCCGAACATGCCCCTTTCCTGCGGTTTTGGGGTATTTTTGGGACCGTTTTAGGAACATCCCGGTGGGGCTGAGCGGAGCCCGCAGCCGGGCTGCCGGGGCGGTCGCTGGGTGGCGGCGTTGGGGCAGGAATAGCAGCGGAGGCGAGGCGGCTGTGCGGGGGAAGGGTGCGAAAGCTGCCACTTGCAGCCCTTTAAAAAACGCTGCTGCTGCCGAACAGCCCCTCTGATGGGAGCCGGGGGAGCCTCTGGTGCGGGTTTTTGGGGGGGGCAGGGAGATAGGCAGGGATTTGGGGACGAGCCCCCGCTGCACATCGCCTGCACCAGGCTCCTCGGAAAGTGATGTGGAGGGGGGGACCCAGGCACCAAGCATAGGGACTGGTCCCCTTCCCCGTGTCCCCTTTCCGTCTGCCTGTGCTGGGGGGGGAAGCCCCCTGCCCATCCTGGCTTCGAGCTTCCCAACGAGCCCGGCAGCTCCTCCACCTTCACCTCTTGTTTCTCTCCCCTTCATCCTCCTGGAGAGAAAGGAGCAGCTTTGAAGTTGCTCTGAGCTGTCCCTAACAGGCGGGGGGGGTTGGGGGCGAGCCCCTTCCTCTGCCTTTTTCCGGGAGCCTCGGTGGGAAATGTTTCCAATTAAAATTCCAAAATGGCTCCTCGGCGCTGTCTGGCTGCGCGGGAGGGAGGAGGAGGAGGAGGAGAAGCCTTTTTTTCATGAATGGATGTGGCAGGAGCTATCTGTCCTGCTCGGTGACCCCGCCACAACCACCGAACCCACTAACAAAGTTTCCAGGAGGCCTTTCTAATTAAACCATTTGTCAGTGTCAGATACTGGTGGCTGGGTGCTGGCTTCATGTTGCCTGGAAGGAGGCAGATTGGTGAGGTTTTTGCTGTTCTCCCTGCCTTCATTCCCGAGATGTTGAGCTGAGGAGCTGGAGGGAAGTACTTGAGAGGTCCCATCCTTCCCCAGTCCTGCTTTGGGTTGGGTGAAGAACGAACCTGTGGAGCTGCCCTGTCACAAAGCACGTTTGCAGTGATAAATTAAGTGTGAGAATGGCTCTTTGGCAAAACTTACGGCCTTTTTCCCTTCCAGAAGGTGAATTATTTTATGGGGTTTTAGTGCCTGAGCTGGGCATTTGCTTGTTGTTCTTGCTTTATCTCTTCAGACATGGATACTTTTGTGCTTTTCTGCCTAGGTGGCATAATAGCTCTTGCCTAAATTGCCCTGGCCCCGTATCTCAAGAAGCTAAATGAGGAGAGATCATCCCTTGCCACTTATTTTATTTTTGGATGTTTGTTTCTTTTGATGCAGTTGAGATTTGGCCTGTATTTGTTAAACTTAGTAAGGAACTTTCTTTGCTTGGGACCCGTTTGCCCAGTAACAGGCTGCTGGGGAAGGCAAAGGAGCAGGGAGATGCCTTTCTCGGGCTGCTTTTTGGGTAGGTGGAGGCATAGCAGCCAATTGCTGGCAGAGACTTAGTAAATAATGTGTGTGTGTGTGTTTGGATAGATGGATGTCCCATGTTGAAGGCTAAAACATCTTTCTCTCTCTCTCTGCCCCTCTCCTTCCCTTTCTCCATTCCCCCTTCCCAGGTGGCTTTAACAAGTTTCAGACTGAGTATTCGGAGCACTGTGAGACGAACCTTGACAGCTCCTCACCCAACAACTCCCCCCCAGCGTCTGTCCTTGGCCTGGGAGGGCTGCGGATAAGCTCTGACTGCTCAGATGGTGAATCCGACAGAGAACCCAGCAGTGCCACGGAGTCGGACGGGAGTCCCATCCCCAACAATCAGCCTGCCTTTCCAGTCCAGATCCTACCCTACCTGTACCTGGGCTGCGCCAAAGATTCCACCAACTTGGATGTCCTAGGCAAATACGGCATTAAATACATCCTGAATGTGACTCCCAACCTGCCAAACATGTTTGAGCACGACGGAGAGTTCAAGTACAAGCAGATCCCCATCTCAGATCACTGGAGCCAGAACCTCTCGCAGTTCTTTCCCGAGGCCATTGCTTTTATTGGTAGGTAGCTGGCAGAATTATTATTTTTTTTGTAGTCACTGTTCGGGAATGTGGCAAACAGCTTCCCAGGGCTGTCGCTGGTCTCTGGCCTCACCTCTCCGGGCTGTGGCATCGGTGTTAGCTGAGCAGCCAGGCAGCACGCTGCAGAGGCTGCGTTTGGGGAGTCCTCCCCTTCTGAAACTGGGCCCTCACTCAGCATCTCAGCCAAGTTACCTGCAAGTGGTGACTGAAACACCGGCCCTGCTGTCTCTCCCCCTTGTGTGGGGATTTGCAGGGGTGTGAGATGGCTGAGCCAAGGTGGTGGGGAGCTCTGGGTGCCTGCTCTGATGCTGGGCACCAGTAGGGGCCAATGTTAACGTGACTGGTGCCAGCAATTCCTTAGCCCCGAGTGTGGTTAAAGCTGGGGGGTAAGCTAAGGTAAGCGTCAACACAACGAGTTAGTGATTATAGTTACACTGCAGAGCTCAGCTGGAAAAACTGCTGTGCAGGCAGCCCCTGAGACAGCTTGGGCTGGTCATGGAGAGGGGCACAGGGGCAGATGCCCTCTCTGAGGCTAGCGTTAGCTTGGAAAATTGCTTCATTTTCTGGTGGAAGCATCTGTCAGGCTGAATAGAGATGTACGCTTCCCCATGAGCTGCATTGTGTCTTGGTGACAGTCACTAGCCTGATCCATTCTGATCTGGGGGAAGTGAATGGCACAGGTAGTTGTTAGTACTGTAATTATTAAAAGCTCCATGGCTTTGTATGTGGTTGAAGGTGCATTGATGTTGGCAAGGGTGAAGGGGACCTTTGCCTTCAGACTGAAAGCTCTGCTGGCAATTTTGATGTTGCTTTGATGTCCCCAGTGTCATATCCCTCTGCATGCGCTTGCTGGCCGTGCTGTAAGGGCTGAAGTGGGGCAGAGCAGTGCTAGGTCCTTCTGTCCCCTGATAACCTGATTCTGGTCAGGAGCTGCTGCTGTGGTGTGGCAGCAGGGACCTGTCTGCACCTCCTGCACAGGGCATGCTGCTGAACCTCATGAGTGAGATGGGAGGGGGGTCCCTGCTGGGGCCTGTCTGCTCTGGTCAGGAGGTGTCCCTGTGAATGCTGTACTTGTGCTTCCCGTTTAATGGCAGGAAATGGAGGATTACCTCACTCCAGAACCAAACACCAAGAAAAACGCAGTCAGATGAAAGGCAGAAATGCGAGGGGGAATGTTGAATGGGGAGAGACCGGGGGGAGGGCTGGGTGATTGCCCATTGCACTGGAAGCTCTTGCCTGGTTTTGGAGGCTGGGACAGAAAATCTGTTGTGGCTCTGGTCTGGATTTTGCTTTGCCTGCACCTTCTTTGCCCATTGCCACGTTGGTGGTGCCGGTGTGTGTCTCACCAGTGTGGCTTTGCCCAAGGACCCTCTCTCTCCCTCCCCACCAAGCTCTCAGCCAAACGCTGGCCCGCAAGTAGGGCTGCCCAGAAGTAAGCAGAGCCGTGTACTTGTGTGCGTTCAGCACGCTCAGAGCGTGTCCCTCTGTCAGCACCAAGATGTCAATTCATAAAGGGTTCACGCTGTTCTGGCTGTGCGAGAGACGATGAGTGTGTGTGTGTGTGTGTGTGTGTGCTTTGCAATCAGTGGCCAGGGAGGGGGAATTTCATTGCTGTTCTCTCGCCATTTCTTGGTGCAGCCTGCATTCCTGCTACCATTCATTCTGAGAGCCTCCTCCAACACAAGCGTTTGTTTGTAGTAAAGTGCACTTCTTTCCATCCTAAAGAACAATTTCACAATAAGGGAAGTTCCTGCACTTCAGACGCTGCTTAAATTGGCTTTGACTGTATTCAGATGACTTTCTAGTGGAAGGATTAGAACAGCAAAGGAGAATTGCTTGCGTGGTGTCAGGCTGTACCCTTGTGTGCCGGGCAGCCTGGTTCTAGCTGGTGTGGAGGTGGCTGTGCTGTGCCCAGCATCTCGCTGGAGCTGTTTGCAGCCTGGCCTGCCTTCGGAGGATACTGAAGGTCCCTGGGGAAGGGATGTGCTGCCTGCTGCCAGGATTGATTTGTGCTTCTCAAGCATCTGAGATGCATGGCCTTGCCCAGCTGAATGGGGCTGCGCAGCATTGCTGCGTGGTGGGAATCCCTTGGGAGGGCTGTGGTGTCAGAGGGATGTGAGCTGGTGTCACTGGGAGCAGGGGATCCAGGTCTGGCAGTCGTCCTGGTCCTGTGAGCCTGCAGCTGCCACCTGGCCCTGCTCCAAAGCCGTGTGTTTTTGGTGCGGAATAATAGACCCCCCCCCCCCTCCCCTTCCCCTTGTCTTGTTTCAGATGAGGCCCGTTCCAAGAAGTGTGGGATCCTTGTTCACTGCCTCGCTGGCATCAGCCGGTCCGTAACGGTCACGGTCGCCTACTTGATGCAAAAACTCAACTTGTCCCTGAACGATGCCTATGACTTTGTGAAAAGGAAAAAATCCAACATCTCCCCAAACTTTAACTTCATGGGCCAGCTCCTGGACTTTGAGAGGACTCTGGGACTCAACAGCCCGTGCGACAACCGCTCGCCCAGCGAACAGCTCTACTTCACCACCCCCACCAACCACAACCTGTTCCAGCTCAACACCCTGGAGTCCACATGAAGGGGACGCCGCCTGGTTGGGAACTCAAGCATCGAATCGCTTCTCTTGAGCATTTCAACTCTCACAAAAAGTATCCGTCTTGCCAGGCAGCTCTGAAAGGACTAGCTTCTCTGGGCAGAGGTGCCCGATTGCTGCTTTAAGAAGGCTAATGCCGTTCAGTAGTATCCTGATCAAAGTGGTTTGAAGAGGTAGCCTTTTTACAGGGGGTTATTTAATACGGGCGATGTTACAGTGTTTTGAACGCAGCTGTTACCGGCAATAACCGCTTTCCTGGGTGCATTGGGACTGTCAGAGCATGCACACGTGCGAAGAGCTACCGGGGTTAGCTTGCTGTGGAAAGTGAGGAGATTATGCACTTGGAAACCTTGAACAAAAGGTGTTGGGCCAAGACTGTTTTAAAACCCAAGTTTACTTTTTTTTGATTTTAAAAAAAAAGGAAAGGTAGATCTTACTCGAGCTTTGGGTTCAAACTCTTTTTAAATGTGTAAGTTCCTGACTGTTTGTACAGACAAGGTTGCAAAACCAGTATTTTATTCTGTTTCTTGTTTGATCATTTATTATTTTTTTAATCAAATGTTTATATTGACCAAATGCATTTTGCACACTATGTGAAGCCTTGGTATGTCCTGGCATATTACTGGGTACTCCAGAGAGAGATACATGCTGCTGCTGTTGTTGTTAGCATCTGGTAGGAAGCTTTGTTATGTGTGAAGGCCAGTTGGGCTTAAACGCAACCCCTTCACCACTCCTGCACTCACAATCACAAACTCTGCACTGATTCAGCCAAGGTGACTAAGCCGCAAGCTTTTTTTTTTTTTTTAATGCCACCCCTGCCAAAAACAGTTTGCTGTTGCCAGTGGTAAAACTCTTGTAGCCTCTATAGAGTTGGTAGAAGCATGTCTGAGCCCAGCTTCATTCTCTGCTGCCTGTTGACTGACTTAATGTCATCCAGCTGGCCTGAAATCATTCCAGCTTCCCAAGTAAAGAAAGGAGTCGTGATGTTGGCATTCCTCGTGCACACTCGAGTCTTTCCCACATGTGCGTGTGCGGGGTGGGGGAACGTGGCAAGAGCCTGGAGCGGAGTGAGGGTTGCATGGCAGGGTGGGACTGAATCATCACGTGTGGAGCGTGCAAGGGAGTGGAGAGATGTGGAAATGATGACAAGAGTGTTGTAACAGAGAATTTATATATATATATATATATATATTAACTGGCAAATTCTGAGATGATTGGAGCTTTCAACAGAGGTTCTGATTTTTTTTTTCTTCCTCTTTCGAATAACTTTATACCGTGCCTTCTATTCTGAGAAGACTTGTTTATATTTCTGGCTAGTGTTTGGCAAACACCTTATACTGAGCCGGGAGGGGGAGGAAGTGGTAATTTCTGGGAGGAGGGCAGAACGGATTTGGATTTTTTTTATTGGCTGCAATGTAGTCCCTCCTTTCTCCCCCCTCCCTGGCCACTTTAACTCATGTAACTGAAAAAAGCCACGGATTTTTCTAAATATCCAGTTTTTGTACTTTTTTCAAGAAAAAGAAAAAAATAAAAAAAAAAGTCTCCATCTGGAGGAATGTTTGACGCTGTCACATCCTGAAACTGTTCTTTTTGTTAAAAGATGTTACCAGAATGTTGGAATGAGCTTCTTTTCTTGTTTTCTGGATGTTTTTTGTTTGTCTGATGGGTTTTGTTTGCAACAATGTTGGGATCATGGGTCATTGGAAGGGAGAATGGGTGTAAGTACGGTTGTGAGTGAGCAAATTGAGAATATCCTAATTGCATCTTACCTCATGGAGGAATTTACTTTTTCAGGGATTTTTTGACAGTGCATCTGTATTGCATTACAGCTAAACTGGTTTGTAAAGGCTTCCTGTGCTGTTAGCAGTCTTTCTTCTTTAAAGGAAAAAAAGAGATGCATCTTCTGATTAGTACAAATGAGAGCTTGTTAGTGAGGAATGGTTCTGCTTTCTGAGTTATGAAGGAAACCTAGTGACCCTATATATACTGATCCAATATTGGGACTTTGTTTATATTGCAAATAAATATTATTTTTTCTTTAAAAACGATGTTTGTGTCAGATGCTTGTCTAGCCTCTGCCCATATAAGGGCATGCTGTTCTCTTATCCATTTTTTTATGGTCGATTAGTATTCTTCTGTGACCACGAGGAGCATTTGCTGGGCAGTGTTCAAGTGTGGTGTTTGGTTTCGTGCGCAATTTAATTTTTAAGACCTGTGGTAAAATGGAGAGGGGGAAGTAGGAGGGCAAGGAGAGGGATGGGGTATTGGATAAACCAGAGAACAAAGAACAGCTTGAGAAAGGGACCAGCTTTGACCCCAGCCATTCCTCTGTGCCAAAAATAAATAGATAAACTAAAGACACTTTTGTTTGCTGTTTAAGTGTGGCCTGTAAAGGCACAGCAAAGCCTTGCCCACAACTGGTGTGATAGCAGATTTTCTTTTGGTAGGAAAGCAAGAAGTTGTAGCCTTGTGGGCAGCTGCCTGGTGATTTCTGGGTCTCACAGCTTTGTTGGCAGCAGGGCAGGACTGAGCAGGCCCTGCCAGTGATCAGGGCACTTGGTTTTTCCTTGGTGCTGGTGCAACTGCATTGTTAAGGACAGCTAGGAAAGGTTATCAGCACCTTGAAACTCATCTGGAAACGGGCAGGCAAGCTGTGCTCTGGCTGGTGCTGGATGTGAAGCTGGATGGTGTCCCCTCTCCCACCTGGGGGTGGGGTGGGGGGACAACCATCTTTTTTTTTTTTTCCCCTCCAGCATTCTTATCTAAGTGGCAAATTAAATTACTATCTATTCAACACCTCACGTTTGCATCTTGCATCTTTTTGTTCTCCTAACCCTAGGGCCTGAGCCCCAAACATTGCACAAGGAGCTCAGGCTGGCAGGTGCAGGGGGGTCCATTGCAGAGCAGGGCAGATGGTCAAAGGCTGAAGCAGGAGCCAAAGGTGTGTGTGGGTGAGTGAAAGTTTGGTTGTTTACTCCTCTGCTGCATGATGAGAATCTATATATTGATTTTAGAGGCCTGTTTGTGGCTCAACAAATGAAAAATCGCTGTGCTATGTGGGGAAAAGAAGACCTTTAGGTTTTCTTCTGTAATTACATGGTAGAGTAGCTTTTGAGGAGGGTATGAAGGAACACTGGAAGCTGGTTGTGCACTGAAGAGGTGTGGAACAGCTTGTTGGGTATATGGCTATATTTGCTTCCCTCTTAATTTCCTTTTACAATTTTCTGCTAAGGTGTGGAATAGGGTATTAGCAGCTAGCACTAGCTCTGTGAGCATGTTTGAGCAGTAGCTGAGCTGTGGCTGGCTGGAACTGCACAGCTACTATTTGCAATGGCCTTGGTAGAAGAGCTGGTGTGCAGGCAGCTCTTGCATAGCACCTCATCCTGGGAGGTGCAAGTCTGTTGTATCCCACCACTGCTCCACTTAAAAGCCTTGTTGCCAAAGGAAGGAGAAGGCTTGTCTGAAAAGCATTTGCCATCTGCAAGTTCTCTTTCCTACAGGGCCCAAAAGAGCATTTTCCAAGCCTTCCGGCCTCAACAGCAGGGAGCAGCCAGCCTGGCTGGTCCTCAGCCATTATTGTTTTACAAATGTCTTTTCACTGAGCTTCTTCACTTTTTTTTTTTTTCTTTTGGCGGGGGGGGGGGGGGGGGGGGGGGGTCCTTAGGATCTTTAGAGAACCAAGTCCTGTACTGTCAGAATAATTCAGTGAGGAGACAACTGACATCAGGAAAGGGTCAATGCTGGAGAAATCTTTACAGGAGAAAAGAGTGTGGGGTCTGTCTACACTCCCTTGCAGAGGCGGGCACGAGCGTTAGCTGAGCGTAGGAGCACAGGCTGAGTGAGAAAGCTGGTTATGTTCAGATTGGTGGAATTTGGCAAGGAGTTAAAGCTTCCCACACACAGCAGGGAGAAGCTCCTTGGTTAACCCATTGATTCAGACAAGCTGATTTTGAGATGCTTTCTGGTACTCTGCTCTACAAAACCAGATAATCTCCTTCTCTGGTTGCTAGATCTGCTACCTCTGGGTTGTCATGTGTGATGGCATGAGCCATTAGGAAATGTGAGTTGTTTTTTTTTCCCCTCATGCATCACTTTGTCTTAACTTCTTTCTCTTGAACAGCTACAGGGACCACAGGTTGATGCTTACAAAATTTCTCCCTCCGCTTCAAGTCAGGGAAGAAGCCCAAAGCTCTGAACTTCTGTAGTTACCTAAAGGTTGTGCATCATATTCTAGCCTGTCTCCTTCAGTGCTGCTTGGCAGATGCTGGCTGCTCACCCCAGCCAGAGAGAGAAGGGCAAGGAAAGCAGGTACATCCTGAGTGCAAGGGTATCTGTTTGGCATCTTCTGAAACGGGAAAGGATTCTTTTTTTATTTTTTTATATGTGTATTTTTTAAAAGGCAGGTTCCCCAAGCAGTGTAGTGAGGATTATCTATGGTCGTAGACACTGACAGAGCATAGGCAGGGGAAGATGTGCCCCCAAACAACCACAGAAGGGCTGGTGACAGCACCAGGAGCTCAGCAAGCAGGACATGAGCTTGGAGAAAGGGGATTTGGGGTTAACTGTAGTTTTCTTCCTTTTGTGTCTACTCTTACCCCTCTCTTAGGCAGTTCTTTCTTGGTGTGGCATCAAACGCACTTAGGGCATGATGCAAGTCTAACTCCACATTTCTGAACTTGCCTCCTGTTATGTCACCCGGAGATCCACGTGGGAAAGCAGACTCTTCCTGCCATCATCTGAATGTGGGTGCTCATATTTTCAAGGTAGCCTGGTTACTTGTGGCTTTTTTTTTTTTTTTTTTAAACCTTAGTATGATCAAATCAGGCTATTTGCAGTGTTGCAAGAGCATGTAAATAGTTCAGCTAATCACCACATCCCTGTATTTACCCTGCCAGCTGACTGGCACAGGCTGTGATGGTCATGGTCTGGGCTGCTCAGAAAGTGTGTGAAAGTTTTTTTTTTTTTGTTTGTTTGTTTTTTTTCTTTCCCCTGATTTCAAGCCATTTGCTCCTGCGCTTCCTCAGATCTTTCTTTTCATCATGCTTGAAGTCTGAGTGCTGGGTTGATTAAATATAATTTGGGATAAGAGGGCCAATAGTGAAATGTCCAGAAGTAGGGAAGAGCTGGATCTGCCCTCCATGCCTGTTTGTCCTTCCCTTGAGTTCCTCTGTTCAAGCTGCAAAATTCCTCTCTTGTTGCCTGTCATTTGACTTTCTCGGTGTGTGAGGATCTTCTTGCCCCTTTGGTCCATCTGTTGCTGATGGCTTTCCCTCCCCAGCCTGCAGGAGCCATCCTGTTCTGGTGGTTCCTGCCTGCTCCTCCATGCTGTTTCTGGTGGGTTGACCCTCGTGGAGAGGACACGGCTTGCCTGAAGCAAACTTGGCTGGCTGTGGGCAGTCTGAGGGTGGAAACAGCTGGAGATAGTTTGCAGCACCAATGGTTGTGGGGGGATGCTGCCCAGAAGATTCCTCAGCAAAGATGAGGTCTCCTGTTGAGGACTTTAACGGAGGCTATGACCATTGCAGGGCAGGAAGGGAGGTTGTGGATCAGAAGGTGGGACTTTGCTCAGAAAAGATGTTGAAGCTGATGGTCTTCTACTGGCAGCTGCTGGAAAAGCAGCACTTGTGAGAGACATTCATACTGTGTGCTGGTGGTTGGGTTGCACCCAGGAGGCTCAGGCAAGCAGGAGCTGCTGGGGGCCGCCCTGCCGGGGTGGGCCAAGCACATACAGCTTGGCCAGCACTGTGACCAAGCAGCAAATATGCCTGAGGCTGTGTTTCCTGGCCTTAAGCCCCCACTGCACCATGGCAGGGTGTGCAATGCAGGCTTGGACCCTGTGGTGGTGCTCCCTTGACTCGGGAAGGGGCTTTTTTTTCTTTTTTTTCTTGCTTTTGTTGCTTCCCCTTCACAGCCCACCCCTCCTGTCATGGCTGCCAGCTGCTGCAGCCCCGGGATGGTGGGACAAAGGCCTCTTCCTGGACTGGGAGGGCTTGGAGCATAGGGGAATTGCCTCGGTAGCCACCTCCTCCTTTTAATAATCTGGTTTTGGCTCTGCTTTCACCCCTTCCCTCTCCAAAACACCTCAGGAGCTGCACTGATACCCTTGGTGGTTTCAGTGCCTCAGGTAGCACGTAGGGGAACCCGGGCTGGCTGGTGGCCTGGGAAGGCCTGGCAGGCTTGCTGGTGGCCACTGTGGCGGCTACAAAAACGCAGCTGCATCTTGTGAAGGAGGTGTGGGAGAAACGTGTCCATCCAGAAATCATTTCTCAGGGGCTGGTGGCTGCAGAGTGCCTCTGCCTGTGGGGTTGGCGGCAGCCCTTGGCGCAGCCGTAATCAGCCCACGATGGCGCTGGCACGAGCGGTCGGAGACGAGGAGCTGCTTCCCATGGATCTGGGTGAGTTTGTGGCACCTGTGGGTGCATTCCTGCCACCTCCATGCTCCCCCGGTTGGCTGTGTCCCAGCAGTAGTGCTGGGCTGGGAGCCGGGTCAGGACGGAAGCTGTGGTTGGGCTTTGATGGCGCAGTCAAGGGTTGGGGATTAATTATGGGTTGGGAATTAATCATGTGGCAGGTGCAGACAGTCAGGCTGGCTGCACAGCCCCAGACTGCTGATGCTGCTGGGCTGTGTGGGCTCCCCCAGACCCGTGTGGTGTAGCCCCCTTTCTGCACATGGTGCAAGGCGAGATCACCAATGCTCCCTGCCCTTTCTTTCTGTTCTGCTCTGGTTGTTGGTGCTCGTAGCTGAAACTGCACTCGTTTTGCATCATCCTCATTTGCTTCCCTGGCTTCTCCGCTGCTTTTTATTGCTTCAAACAGCTGGGACTTGAGGTATTCTCACCTGGAAGCTGCTCCTGTGAAGCTGGGGTCCTCCAGCAGGAGGCTGGAGTCCCGGCTTTCTCTTAAACATTGGGGCCTGCTGGAAATGGAGACCAAATGCGCTACAGAGATCAGCAGAGATGGTCAGTGCTGCTCCGTGGCACAAGGAATCCGATAGCCTGTAAGGGAACCAAGTGTGAGTGGAAGAAGGGGAATCCAGACAGATTTATTTATTTTCCTACTTTCTTTCCCTGGAGAAATATCTGTCTTATGTAAAGTCATTTGCTGGGTTTCTCACTGCCTTTTGGTAGCAATGAAAATCTCTGCATTCAGGCACTCTGCTCTTCTCATATTCTATCATTGCCTCAAGGGTAGATTCTTTGTAATTCAGAATTTTGCTTGTATTATTTTTTTTCTTCCTAGTCCCTTCCTTGTCCCTTCCTCTGCAGCTCGAGTTTGGCTGGTGGTTTTCCCATGTGTTTTTTCTTTTTTTTTTTTTTTTTCCTGAGAGGTGAGTTGTGATAAACCCTGCACAAAGTGTGAGGGACCAGACGGGTGTGTTGGTGAGACACTGGTCACTGATACGGCATTAGTGAAAGCCCTGTGCTAGCAAGGAGCTGAGCTCTGAGGTTTGGTTGTGGATGCGACATCCTAGCAACACAGCTTTTTTTTTTTTTTTGTATGGGAGATTTTGAATTGAAATGTGTGTCTGGCGGGGGTGTGTGACTGTGGGTCTGGGGTAAGAACCCTCCCTCCACCCACCCCCTTTCCTTCCCCAAATGTAGTTCTAAATTGCACCCATCATTTTATTTCCCTGTTCCAGTGATGCAGTTTGGTTCTTGCTCTAAAATGGCCGGGAGGATTGACTCCAGACTGTTTGGAGCAGGCATCAGTCTGTGCAGGGTTGGACCCCCTGAGAGACCAGGCAGGATCCTCCTGCAGGTGTTCAAAGCAGGATACTGGATGTGAGTTTGAAGGGTTTCTGGGTGCTGAGTCCAAAGAAAGCTGCCCTCTCCTCCCACAGAGCAAGGATCAGCTCTGTCTGTATCCTCTCCGCCATTCATCACCTTCCTTCTGCCCCCATCCAGGCTGTTGTCTTCAAGTGATCCTGTGCTAGAGGTTCACGCAGGCTCCTGCATGTCTTGGCCCTGCATCCATTTGGCAGAAAGCTGAGAGATGTTTGGGAAAGGTTTTTTTTTGTTGTTTGTTTGTGTGTGTGTGTTTTTTTTTTTTTTTTCAAAGCTTCAACAAGAAGCTTCACTATTCATTCATTCCCCAAATAGCTTTCCCTCTCATTGGACTTCTTCCTGCTAGGACAGTCCAAGCCTGTTCTGACAGGCAGCTTATCTGCCTCGCAGCTCTGACTACTGCCTCTGTCTCTCCTTTGTGTGGGAGGTGTTTTGTCTTTCCAAACTTCTGCTGACTTCAGTGGTCGCTAGCTTGTGCCCAAACATGCACTGATAGCGCAGTTCAGTGCTGAAATTTGCCACTGGCTTTTATTTATGTCCCTGCAGCATGTTTTCCTTCGCAAAGGGAAGGACTTAAGTGTTTTGGGGAGGGGCCAGAGTGTTGTTATTGAAAGTTAGCAAAGCAGCAGTTCTCCACTGACCCTGTCTGCCTCTGACTACTGAGTCCTGCAGCACAACATGGTGTTGAGGGATGCCGGGCTAATGAGGGTCCAAGTAAGGGGCTGAACTGCACAAAAACTGCCTGAAAAAGCAGAAAGCAATCGGTTAGTTCCTTTCCTGTGTTGCCAGCTGCTGAGGCTGGTCCAGAGAAATTCCCAGTCTAGTTTTAAATCCCGTAGAAGTGGAGAGAAGTGCATGTGTGCCCATGTAGATTTACAAATCTCTTTTTTTTTTTTATATATAAAACAAATCTGGTCCTGTTTGAAGCTGCTCTCTGCCAGTGTGCACTGCCTGATACAGAATCAGTGCTGCAGTTCTCAGGCAATACGATGGGAAGCAACAGCAGCCAGGAAAGCCCCATCTATTTGCCCCTGCATGCTTCTCCTAGAGCAGCAGTTTCAGTCCAGTACCTGCAGCCTCATCCCCTAGACCAGACTCGCTGGGCCCGTCTCAGACGAAGGGAGAGGACGGACTCTCTCAGCAGAGACGTGTCTGTCTCGTGGAGAGCTCTCCGTGATCGTACATGGCGCGTGAGGAAAGCTTTTGGTGCTGCTGCCAGCCTTCGGTTAACCAGGTCAGTCACCACCCTGAGCCTGATTAAAAGTCTCAGTGATTTAAACTGGGAATGCTGAGGCCTGGTGATGGGCTGGGGTGTGGCTGCCTTACCTCAAAAATGGTGGTGGGCCACCAAGAGACGAAGGTGCACACAGGAGTGTTCTCCATGCCTCTGTGTCAAAAATCAAGCTCTGAACTCTGGCAGTCTGGAATAATTCCCAGATGTTGCTCTCCTGAAATATGGACAAAGCTAGATGATGGTTAGTTGTCTTGAACAACCAAAGCTTCTTTGAGCCCGTTCCTTTGTGGAGGTGCCTTTGGTTTTGCTTTGGGAGGTCTTCACTTTTCTTCCTGAAAGCTGAGATGCTTTCTGTTGGCCGTGCAATGCCATTAAATGTCCAATGCAACTGCATGTGCAGCAGAGGCATGGAGATATTTGTAGGTCAGGGATGACAGATACTTGCAGGACTCATAGGTGCTATTAATTAATTGCATTCCAACAGCAGCGAAAGCAGTAGCAAGAGTAATAAACAAATTATAATCTACATTATGAAGCTGACAAATACCACCCACTCATTACTTGTCTTTAACCACTCTCATTACTACCCAGTCTTTGTGGGAACTGATCTTGCTTCTCAGTGTCCCACTTGTTCACTTTAATATCATTATCTGAAGCAATCGGCCGCTCCTTGTGAAAGAAGAGGAAGGTACTTTTCCTGGGGCTTGTTCTCTGGGTGCTGAAATCTGGGTAGCTCTGGGGTGGAGGAGTGTGAAGGACGCTTCACAAAAGTGTGATGAGACTGGGAAGTGGAGGCTGAACTCCACAGGGACGACGGAGGGGGGTTGTGGGTGGCAGGATGGCAAATTGTCTGGGGAAAAAGGCTGTGCTCTGCTCACCTTTGTTGTATTGAGGACTAGAGTCTTCAGTCTTGGTGGTGCCTGGCTGCTGCCTTCATGTTGTATCAGGCTGTACTTAAATGCTATGACGACGCTGTGCCTGGGGTGCAGCTCTGCTTCCCTCTGTGGCAAGGTGCCCATGGCTGGGACCCTTCTTGGGGGATGTTGTTGAGGCCAGCGAGCTGAGGAGTTGAGTGGGAGAGCAGGTAGGAAAATTCTCCATGGGTGGCAGGACCCTGGGGAGCTGGAGGTCCTGTTGTGCTCTGGGGGTTTTGAGATATCTCATGGCGGTCTCTAATGGGTAAATAATAAGCTGAAAGATGGGAAATGAAGATCGAAAGGTGAAGGGCCAGCTTTCCCGATAGGGAATTGACATTAGTCAACTGTGACAAGGGGCTGTCAAAGGTCGGAGCTGCTGAATGGGTCTGTTAATGATAAATAGGAGTAAATGGCAGATGAAGTCTGCTGCTCGCTATTCAGAGCAGCAAAAAACAAAAGCTATGGTGAATAGCTGTAGAAAGTCCTTGTAATTGAGAGTAGCGGGGTTGTGCAATAAGATGCTGAGAAAAGCAAAGCAATCCAGGAGGGAGAGGGAGCCATTGTAATCAGTAATTCATCGTAATTCAGTGCAGGGGGCTCAAAACAGGACGGTGTCACGTGGGTGACAGATCGCAGAAGTTCAATGAACTGGGCTAGAGGAACAAGGCTTGGTGCTGAGTAGTGTTTGTGTTTTTGTTTAAAAAACAAAACAACTAAAAATCAGCTCCCAGGAAAAAAAAAAAAAGATCACAAACAGTTCAAATGCACTGAGTAGATCTGTGGTGGACAAAGTTTATGCAGGTTTGGGGGAAACTGGAGCAACTAATGCAAGAAAAATCCATTGAGGGCTGTTAAATGCCACTACACAGTCTCTGGTTGAGAAGGTCCTGGAGCTGCAAATAGCTGGATCCTGGGAAAGCATTTGTAATGGAACATGGCTATGCTCTCACCCTGTTCTTACATCCTTCCTTAGATGCTGCTGTTGGAGATGAGGCACGATATAGCTCGATCCAGCTAGGCTTAGTGGCTCTGGTTCCTCTGCTCTTCCATGAAGATACTGCCCTGTAATAACCTACACCTAGCCCACTGTGACTCTGTGTGTGAGGAGGTTTTATGGAGGCTGGCAATGCTGTTCCTCCTCTTCTTCTGTCTCTTCTGTTCGGAGAAGAAAGATGAAGTGCATGGCTGGAGGAGAAAAACTGCTGAGGATATTGTACATCTGTTCTCAAAGGGGTACTGCAGTGGGTGGGCAATGTCCTGTAGCATACCCAAAGCAGGGAGAGGGGCTTTCCTTCAGCAGGCACACTGAGCATCTTGTTCTTTATCAGCGTCAGCTGCTGAAATGAACAGTTTAGGTGATGGAAAGCCATCACTCTCGTCACTAAACCTGCCTCTCGTCTCCTCTGAGTAATGCTGGGGCAAGGCACCGGTTCCCAGAGCACTTGATTTGTTTGATCTGCCCTCTCCCGTCACGTAAGTACCATGTTTCTGGCTGAGAGCTGGGTGCTGGGGAAGGAGCTGGGAGGGTCGGGGCAGCTCATCGTGCCCTCGCAGCCCCCGTGTGCTGCTTTAAGCCAGGCCACAGTGGGGCGAGACGCTGTGTGGGAGCTCAGGGGCGAGACAGGTCCCTGATGTTCCTGTTGCTCAAGTGGGGTTCCTGATCCGTGGAGATGTCGTAACGAGGATTAGGAGAGAGCCCTCGTTGTAATCCTCTGTTGGTGCTTCCTGCCTACATACACTAGATGTTTCCTATCATCAGGGAGTAACCTCTGTGGAAGATAGGATCAAATTCCCAGGAACCAGGCTGCAGTAAGAGTGAAGGAAGAATGAGGAAACTGTCCTAATTTGAGGCTAATCTCATAAATACAGGGCTGGATACAGACAATAGGAAGAGAAATGCCAGGAGAGCTTTAGCATTTGGCGAGGGAATCATCTTTTGCCAGGAGTAGCCTTAATTGTAACTTGTGATGTGGTAAAGCTGCCGTTTGATCTCGGCTTCTGCAGAGGGGATGAGACAGATTCTGCTTTGTGTCTCCAGAGGAGGAGTAGCCTGAGAAAGGACGGGGAAATGTGGCTTCAAAAGCCATGTTTCGTGCACTCATGGACTGATTGAAGCAGCAGCGCAGGGATGGAGCACTTTATTTCTCAGTCTGGATTTTGATAAAACACGACAGGAGGAGGAGCAAAGGGCTGTTGTGACTTTTCCTGAAGCACACATGCCAACGTACCCACCGGCTATTTAATGTTGCAAAGACAATGCTGAAAACACAGAAGACCACAAGTCTTTTAGTGGGGACAAGAACATTGGTGGTGTTTCTTTCTCCTACACAAACCCAGAGCTGGAGCCTGTAGCAGTCAGATTCTTGGCCTGTCCCTCCCTCTCACCTTTCATGTGGGCTGGGTGGAGTGTGCTGAAGCTGTCTGTGGCGGGGAATTCTCCCCAGAGAGTTGCTTTTCGAACCCTTTTCAGACAGCTTGTTAAAATGAAGAGGTGCCTTCTGTCTTGTCCAAATCGTGGTGCCCTGCACAGAGCCTACAGTGTGAGTGACTGCAGTGCAACAAGGCATGGACACGGGTTGCTCATCCCCACCCTGAAGGCGGTGTTGCAAGATGCTGGAAAATGCCGTCATCTCCTTGTGGGTTTGGACTCATTTGGCTTTTTACTACCTATCCTGCTCACAGGTGCTTGGTTGTGGTGCTGTTTTATGTGTTGCCCAGCTCTGGGCTGATCACTTTGTCTTCCTTCAGAAGCTTTACAGGCTTTGTCTTAGGCCAAGGTTGGGAAGTGAAGGTGATGCACGAACCCCCTGCTGCTGCTTAGGTTTCTGTCCCTTCTAGATGGTCCAATGTGGGCAGGAGATCTCACCAGCCCTGTCCCAAGAAGAACGATACAGCAGTTCCCCATTCTAGGCATGTATTAGGATGAAACCTTTCAGCCCATCCATGTTTTAGTTTCCCACTTCTGTTTCTGGCCCTCCCAAGATGGTTGATTTTTTGCTGAAGGTCAGCAGAGGAGTCATGCCATGAGGACTTCCACTGCTTACCTAAATGGTTTTCTTCACTGTCTTCTTGACACTTTAGCAGGTTATCTCTACTTTATGATAAACAATACACCTATGTTATAAACACTGTACAGTTTGGCTCTAGCTACTTTCTTTTTTTTTCTTTTTCTCTTTTTTTTCCTCTTTTCAATGGCTGTGTTTAAGATGAACTCTGGCAGCAAGCAAGGCTGTCTCAAAGGACGTGTGCCATGGTGTGGATGCATCAGATCCTCCTTTGTGCTAAGCGCACATTGATAAAGGCTCGCTGAGTAGCGCCTACGGGTGGTTGATGCAGCTGGATGGTGCACAGAGTGCTTGTAATTGCTTCTGCTGTCTTCTGGGATGTGCTTCCAGCAAGTCAGGACACCTGGTAACGTGCTCGTAACATCTATTAGCCTTGTAATTTTGTAAGTGGAGCTTTAATCCTGCCTGGTTGCCAGTCAGGTCTGGAAACACTGACACTGGTGCTCCAGGGTCTCTGCTGAAATGCTCTGCCTGCTCTCCGGGCTTGCTGGGTTTTGCTGCTCTTTGTTGTTTCCTCCTCCTTGGCAGATGTTCCGCTCCCTCACTCAGGTCAAATCTTGCCCTTGTCTGTTAGACTTCTCCCTGAGTCCTGCTGTAACGTGGATGTTTGAATGTTGATCCTTTGCTAGCCAGGTCCCAACGTGTGCTGTTTCTGTGCTGTTTCCCCCTTTACAGGCAGCAGACACCCTGCAGTTGAGGAGCTGTCAGTCTGAAGGGGACAGCACTCTTGTAAAGCCCTGGTGGCACTGGGCTTTGTGCCACTGGAGCAAGAACTGGGCTTCCTGCAGAGAGAAGATGGCTTGGAGGACACCTGCTTTGTGTGAGCTGCTGAGAGCTGGTCCCCTGAAGGATGAGGAGTCCCTGTGCTGCCAGCTGGCTGTGTGAAGCCCGGAGCCCAGCCAGGCAGGAGAGGGAGGGAAGGGGCCATCCTTTGTGGGCTGTGAGCAGCCCTGGGCTGAGCCACCACCAGGAAGCTGGAGAAGAACCAAACAGAGCTTCGAACCAGCCAGCTCTCCCCAGAACCTGGTAGGCCCAGCTGCCTTCTCCAAGCTGCTGGAGTCCTGGTCTGCAGCCATCCATCCCCACCTGGGAAGGTGTCCCCTGGAGGAGTGCTGGCGTCCTGCTCTGTGGGAAGACCTGAAGAAAGAAGCTGCTGGCAGTCATCCCGGAGGGGATGCAGAGCACGCAGGAGGATCTCAGGGTGGAGTTCCAGGACACAGGACAGCCCAACTCCCAGCTCCAGCTCTGGTGAGGGTTCTTGGCAGCACTGGGAGGGACTGGTGTGCTGTGCATCCTCCCCAGCCTCCTCACCGCACCAAACTCCCGCTTGTCTCTGTTCTTCTTAGGGTGTTCTTTGTTCATTAAACTTGTTACCGGGGCAGCTTTGGGGAAGTAACCAGTTTCCTGAAAGCAGAAGCCTTCCCTGATCGAGTGCCCAGTGCTGGGCTTTGGGTGAACTCCTGTGTTGGGCAGAGCAGGGTGGGGAAGGCAGGGATTCTTCTCGTGTGCTTGGTTACCACTGCCCGTGGACAGCAATCCAAAACACCAACCAAAACCAAAGAGGTGGTTTCAAACACCTGCAGTCAGATGCTCCTGGGGAGCAGAGCAAAGCTTTAAATGGAGAACACAGCCTACTCCTGGTTTACATGTCTTTGTCTTGCCTGGCTTTAAATGGGTTTCATGTGTGTCGCTCCAAAATAAAAAGCAAGAACCAATTTAGGGTGAGTGCAATCGTTCTCCTTCCCCAGTCTTCACTGCCACGGTTAGCAGGGACATGATTGCAGCCAGCGCCCTTGTGGCAGGGCTGTCGTGAAATAACAAGCTGGCAAGTCCAGTATCCTTATTTATATTTTGTTTAAAAAAATATCAAAATTATCACGTTTCCTGCAGACGTGGACTGAGAGGAATGGGTGGTTCTGCTTCTGGCAGGTCTTTCTGATAAAGGCCTGCTGCTTTTACCAAGCGTCGTGGCACTCGAGCCACTGCTGGGTCTCAGTGTCTCCTCTTCTGCTGCACCTATGAGGAGACAGGTGTCTTCTGTGCAAGGGATTTTAAGGAGTCACTTAAATCTGAAAAGGAAACAGGCTATAACCCATGTGCAATTATGTTCTTCCTCTGCCCCTGTAGGGAATATGTACAGGAATCTGTATTTCATTAATTGAAACTGTTTCTTGCTTTGCAAGCAAAAAAAAAAAGTCAAATAATGACTGCAAAAAATGGAAGTGTGAACAAGAAAACACAAAAAATGCTTCATTTTGGAGGCATTGTTCCTTAAGAACAGGAAGCCCTCTAGGCCTGGAGGATCTGTGAATCAAGTATCGATTGGTGTGGTGTACTAGAACAGGAAGTGTTTAACTTTTGGGTGTCTGTCCAGTGAAGCTCAATGAACCCTTGGGAGGGGAAGAGGGTTGAAAAGGTTTCAAAGGGACACAGCACACAGAGCTGCTGGCTGTGCGTCCAGGACTTCTCAGGAGTTCCATGGGAACGTCGGTAGTTTATTCTCAGCAGTGTTTGTGGAATGTGAGTCTGTAATTTGGAAACTCTTTGCATGACTTTACTTTCAGATTTAAAATTAAAGAGAAATGAGGCCTAGATCTTAAGTGACTGAGGAAGTTCTCCTCCCCCAACAAATACTGAGATATCCCATAAGCAGTGCCTAGAAAACCAATTCCCGTAAGGATGTCTCCACTTGGAATACAAATTCAGCAGGCAATTTAGGTGACCTTGGACTTGGAAGTCACCGTGTGATTTGGTGACAAGAAGGAATCACTTGGGAATTATTTATCAGCTTAAATACGTACTGCACAACTGAGAATGAGTACAGTCACCACAGATGGAGACTGCTCACGGCTAATATGTGAATGGAGAAAGGAGCTAAATCCCTTCAGCACTTGGTCCAACTTCTACTAGGTCTACTGTCCAGTTGTAAACGAGCAAAATGTTTAGTTAATGTCAGTATTGATGGCTTAGGAAGATCATATCTGTGTTTATTATTACTGCTTTATTTGGAAAAGACTTTGGAAGCTGTTGGAATGCCTTTTTTCTTTGTCTTACCTGCTTCTGTAGGGATGCCAGCAGGTCAGAGCCAGGCAGTTATCCCCTCAGGTAAGACAGTTTGCAGGTGAGTTGGTTGGGCAGAGATTTCAGGAGGGTCCTTGTCTTCTGTGCTGGGATGCAGAGGGGCCCTGGCCTGGTAAGACAGCACTTCTTGCCTCTGCAGCTTGGATTAGGGGAAGGGAAGAACAAGATGTCACCGTGAGCTGTTCTGGCCAACTCTCTTCTGTCAACTGCTGACCATGATTTTATGTTTAATTATTTACATTAGATCATTAGCCCTCTGCTAGTTGCTGTAGGAAGCTAATGATGTAAAACCCGTGCTAGGTTTGGACACCGTGCATGCTCCCCTGACATCTCTGGAATGAAAGAATGATGGGACTCGCTTCAGGACATCACCTAAACTGTCTTGGTGTGTTGGCTGTGAGAGGAGTGGCTGGCCTTGTTTTCCCAGCTCACCATCTCAGGAAAGCCCACAAGATTGGGAAAATGAACCCAAGTTCTGGCTGGACTGAATCCCTTCCCTGTAGGACATGTGTACTCAAGGAGGGGGAGCTGGCAAAATCTCCCCTATCCTCTCCACTTGGATCAGTAAGGTATTGAACACTTTCACCTGTATGTTAAAACCAAGTGTGTGTTTTCAGAATTGTGTTCCTGCACTGGTCTGGATCTCCCTTCTGTCTTCTCTGCAGTGCGTTTGAATAGGGTTTCTGAGGAAGACCCTGCTGGAGGTCCACCACACGCTTTCCACAGGACCAAGCTTGGGCAAGGTGGTACAGGGAGCAGCAGATCAGCTATTTGGAGACCCTGGGCAAAACAAAATGCATCACCCTCTGCTCTCCTGAGAGCGAAAACTCCAGATATTTTTTCTGAAGGTGCCTGGGAATTACCAGCAGATCTCCCTTCCAGTGCCAGCGGTGATGGCTGGCTGCTTGTTACTGCCCTGATGTTATTTCTGTGTCCCCACAGCCTGGGTGGGTGTGTGTATTTCTAGTTGTTCTTTTCTTGTGTTCTCCTTTCTGAACTTCCCTTTAGACTGTTGACAAAATGTCTTGGTTAATGTTGGTCACCTGGTGGCAGTGAGATCAGGGACTGGAGGTGCTGAGCTCTGTTCCCAGGGCTGGACAAGCTCTGGGAGTTTGGGGTCGGTGGTGTTCCCCTGCTCCATTAGCAGACGTTGCCCTTTTGCTGCCTGCAGCCGCCTTCCTGAGGGGAAACGTGGGCTCTGCCTTGCTGAGGTGCTGCAGGGCGGCCAAACATCCTCAGCAGATAGAGATCATGTAGTTCAGGTGGACCACTAACCTTTTAGGCAGCAATTAGGACTTAGGCAGTAACTCTGAGTCAACTAATAAATACATCTGGGTGGTGCCTGGCTGTACTTTCCGATGGCAGATCCTTCCTATGTAGGCCTGATGTTTCTGCCTTCTCTGCTGGCCTCCCAAATGCTCTGCTTGGAAACCTGATCAAAAGCCTGTGGTGATGGTAAAGGGAGATGCCCCGCTGAATTCCACGGGTTTTCTTTGCTCCTCTAAGCTTGTAGACAATCCCAGGTGGTTTCTTTGATGCCCTTCTTCCCAAGTGGATGAAGTAATTATGACTCCTGTGCAGCAGGCTAATAGTTCTTAAGACTTTAGTCAGGCTGATTAACAACTGTGCTTTAATAAAAAAAAATGTTCTGGTAAATCCGTCTGAATTGCAGCCCTAATTACTCTACAGCCTGATGTGAAGCAATTGCGAAGCTAATAGGATCACCTGAATCCAGTTAATGAATCCTCTGCGATGGCTTGCCGTGACTCACACTGTGTGTAGTGTCTCCTAGTCTCCCCTGCCCTGCTCCATTCCCTAGTGAATATTTATGATGTGCCTTGCCAAAGGTAAGGGGGTGCGCACCTCAACTTTGAATAAATTGCCTTAGATGTACGTGCATCCTTCCTCTTATTATTTTGGGAGATTGCAAGGATCAAGAGCCAGGGCTTTTTGCTTTGGTCTCAAGGCGAGTTCATTCAAGAAGTTGCTGGTTGCTGTTACTGCCCTTCCAGGGCTTTTCAGCTATTGCTGCTCTTTTCAGGCTGCCAGGCTTTGCGAGAGCCTTTACAACCCCACTCCCTGCTTCCCCAGAAGTGCTTAGCAGCTGTGAGAGAACAGAGTTAGGAGAAACAGCTCCTTGCTAGCACTTTAAGATTGTTTGTCCTGTATCAGGACAGGAAAAAGCATTAATCTGGAAGTCATTTGTTTTTCTTGGAAGGCTTTTTCTTTCAGTTTCAACCTTTTGTGTATAAACTTGCTTGTGGTGCCTGCTGCTTCCGCCCCTCACCACCCAGTGCTTTCAAAAGGAGAAGGACACACTGACCCCAAAACCACGTTCTTCCATCTTTGACAAGGCTGTAAGCTGCTGATCGGGGTTAGGGAGGCTCAGGGCTGCTCAGAAGAGTGTGACTCTGTGTGAGCAGCAGAAATCTGATGATGCTTTTGGTTTTAAGGTACTTTTTCCTCTGACAGGTGGAGGATCTAGGCGAGGTCTGGGGCTTGAGGCCGACTGCTGTGTTAGGGGCTTGACTTCAGTCAGGAATAATCAAAAGGTTGTTATGAAAGTGGCTGTTCAGAACTTCCCTCCTTGTTGACTTCTGCTCCTAAATGTTCTGTGTTTCTTTACGAGTGTTAACCTATATAGGCTGGAGATACACAGAGGCTTATAAGATTAGCTGCCTGTTTAGGCACACTGTAAAACACATCCCTAACCATGTACCTTATGACTACCATAATGGCAAGGAAGCCTGGCTGACAAATTCAGTGGCAGGAAGCAAAGTAAACATCCGAGGGATGTAATAAAGAGGTTCAGGAAGGCAGGACTTAGCCACGTACCAGAGGCGAGACTCGACACCAGTTACATTTCTGGTCCTGTAGCCCCAGCACAGCCGGTCACTAAACATCATCCAACAAAACATTTACCTCAACTGCTCCGGAGCCGGGGTCTGTGTGAAAAAGCAGGGCTGGGACCTGGCAGTCCCCGAACTGAGGGGGTAATTCAGCAGAGGGGAGGATGTATGCAGCAAAGCTTTCTCTCTCTCACGCTGCTTGCACTACTGCTGATTGCAGATACGGGTCAGGCTGCAGCTCCCTGTGAGGGTGTTCGTAGGGGATATTGGACTGGGGATTTCCAGAGGCTTAATTAAATCTCTGTCCAGGAACTCAAAGGCCTTGGTTAAGAGGAGAAAAATGCCAAATGATGCAAGTATTAGAGCAGAGAAAGATGAATTAATGTTGCTAGAAAGGAACTGTAAAAATATATATTTTTTGTATGCTGGCAACAGATTTCAGGCCAGTCCATTACAGGTGGTGAGAGAGAGTTTTGTTTTGCTTTTTAAGCAGAGGTTAAAAAAAAATAAGAGGCTCAGTGGCATTTGGAAAAGAGGAAGAAAACCAAGCTCAGCAAGCGTGCTTGGAAATGATAAGACACGGGGGAGAGCAGCAGAGATGGAGCTGGAGGGTTTGTGTTACAAGTGCAGCAGCATCTCCGTAGCTGCTCCAGCCCAGCTGGGGCCTGAACAAGCCTCTGGTGAGCCATAGGCTGACTGTGGGAGGAAAGGAGTGCTGTTTCTCTTGGGTTTTTAAATATTGCAGTGTTGGGCTTCTGCGCCTCTGGCTTTCCCCTGAAAGCTCGGGGCCTGCTCTTTGGAGGCTCCTGTCGGGAGCTAACAGCCCGCCTGCACTGGGCTTGGCTGCACACAGCGGTGAGGAATGTAGGACCCGTGGCATGGATAGATGCTGAGTTTGATTGCTTGGGCTGGTTTATTTTTTAATTTTCCTTATGGAAGAAATGGGTAATATGTTCTGGGGCTGGGATGCTGGGTGCCTTTGCGGTGACACGGGGAGAAGGGGGGTGTGTGTGTTGTTGGGAGGCAACTGGGGGCTTTCCTGCCACTTCTCACCCTTTGCTCACACAGAGCAGAGGTCAGCTGTCTTGCTGATAAATATTTGTAGTTTTGATGTTTTGGAAGCCAAGTGCAGGGAGATCAAAACTCGACCTTGTCAGCTTTTTGGGACAGTGGGGACTGGCCACTTCCCACAAATTGCTGTGGGGTTGCTTCATATGGCCGCTCTTCTCTTGGAGATGCTGCAGGTCCTCGGGGGCTCTCCTGCAGGATCTGGACACGAAGAAGCACAGCAGGGCTGTCTTCTGGGCAGAAGTGGGCCCTTGGGCCAGGAGGAAGGAGTTTTTTCCTGGCTCCACCACAGATTTACTCCCTGAAACTTCAGCCACTTGGCATCGATGCCTTTGTGGGACAAGGAGCGGGTGCTGGCAGAGTGGCTGTGTGCCGCTGCTCCTGTGTGTCCCTGCTGCACGGGGCCCTAGTCCTGGGAGTTCCTAGCGTGCCCCAGAGTGGGGCAAAGATTTTAAACCTTCACCCTCAGCCATGGGGCAAGTATTCAGGAGGCTTTCATCTTTGGAAAATGCTCTGGGTGCTCTGGATGAAAGAGCTATTATTTACCTATCAACAACATAATCCCCCTCCCTCCTCCAGATTGTGGGCAAGCTCCTGGGGCAAACGGCACTGTAATTAAGAACAAATATTTACTATGAAGGACTAGCTGAGGCCTGGCTGGGCAAGCAGCCACGAGCCTTGTCTGAACTTGCCTTCTGTTTGTTCCCCTTTGAAAGCAAGGAGTCAAAGTCTTTTGTCAGAGGAGTGTTTGTGAGGCACAAGATGGTGGGTTGGGCCTCTGAAGCAGCCAGGAACCATCAGGCCGTTTGTTCCAAGCCTAGGAAATCCCCCACAAGCAGCAGTTACTTGCTCTAGAGGCACTTGGCTTCTCTTGTTAGGGATTGCTGTTCATCAGATCTGCAAGTGAGGGTGGGTGCAGAGGGACGCCCGCGTGCAGGAACTGCAGCTGGCATCACGCTGCAAGCAAGCCTTGGGAAATGTTTGTTTGTGTGCTTTAAAATCACAGATTAATTTAGGCTTCATTTGCATCTACTTTCCCTTTTGATTTTTCTTGCAATTCAGGAGTTTACTTCCCGGGGCTCAAGTCCTGGTGTTTTGATGCAAGGAGCTCGGCTGCCGGAGAAAGCAAGCGCTTGCAAAACTGTTTCACAGCTCAACCTCGCAGCCTACTCACCTGCCCTCGGCCACGCTGATCAACAGCAAGGAGGGGTGACGGGGATCTTGCTCATCTTCTGGCAAAGCCCAGCAAGCTGAAATTTAATAAATAAGTCAATTGTGAGTAATAGAAGTAATTGCAAGGATGTGGTGTGTGGTTCAACCAGCTATCACTGGTGTGGTAATGCAACAAGGCATGTGATTAGACTGGGAAATTGCTGTAGCATACCAAGATAGACAGCATGAACAAGTAAACGTGGGAGACATGTACGCAGACATGCAGAGCTCACAAAAGGACCGAGCAAAGTGTCCAAGCAGCCGCAGCCCCAGCTCCCAGGGTGCTGAAAAAGCCCTGGAAGTAACCAGAGAGCTGCCCCGCAGCGTGCTGATGTGCATGCCACAATGCTCAAGATTACAACTTGTCCAAGTCTTTTAGGAATATGTGACCAACTGGTCTGATTTAAGAGACTTTTCTTTTTTTTTTTTGGTTTGTTCCTCCTTGAGGTAGGGGTGGTTATGTAGTCTCTGCGGTGCGGTAACTAAAAACGGAGCTTGTGGCTTCCTGCGCTCGTGGGCTGAGCCTACCTGCCTGGAGCTTGTGTATTTGATGGCCACTTCAGTTTTTTAAAATAACCTCCTTTGCTACCAGAGAGCAGCCGTCCTCTGGGGCTGTAGTCTGACCGAGGTGTTGGCTCTGGTTTGGGAACTTGGCTGCAGCACCAGAGTGAAGGCAGGGGAAGCCTGGGGGGGCTGAGTAGGGGAAGGCCACGCAGCAGTGGGGCAGGGAGTCACAGAGGAGGAAATGTGAGATAGAGAGGCCCTGGCAGACTTGAGGTTAGTGCCTTACAAAGGCAGGAACAGGCTCAGCAGGCACTTTCTGGGGCTTTATCAGCACCAACCTCCTGGTTTGGCCCAGTAGATGCACGCGAGGAGGAAGTGGCAGTGCAGGCGCTCCAGCTTGTGCCAGGACCGGGATGTTAGCGCTGGCAACCCCCCGCTAAAGACACTGCTCGAGTGGAATAAAAAGTGCTCACTGGTTTTTGGGTTAAACCCACACCATCCCGTTTCGTGGAAATATTCATTTTTGGCTTTTGTGGCCAAAAGAAGTGCCAGAAAAGGGTTTGGGTCTCTGGTTTGGTTTGAACCAAAGTCATCCACTGTGGTGTGTCCCGTGCAGGTGGGCTGTAGGAGGGGAGCCTGGGTTTCAGCTCCTGATCTTTGCCAGGGAAACAGACATCTACACTCCCTTTGCTGAACCTGCAAGGCTTTTGATGGATTTTGAAGGGAAGGGTGTGAGTAAAACTGCCTGGAAGATAGGCCATGCTTTCTGTAAGCACTGAAGTTCTGCTCAGAGAAAGCATAGCTTGTTTTTTTGGGGGGAAAATGATTCCCACTCTTTTTGTTGATTTCCCCTTCTGCTGCTGTTTCCTTGTCACATTTACCCTGTGGTAGGTTAAGGGCCTCCCTCATATATTTGGGTGCTGTACCCTGAAAAAGTCAGTTTGGCTAAAGTGCAAGCCCGCGAGAAATGTTCAGAGCTCTTGTTTGTCTCGGCCAGTGTAAGGTCCTGAAGCCTACGAGACAGAGGCTGTGCACCTGAGCCTCGTGTTTGACAGTGGGGACATGAGTGAAGATCCAGGCAGTGGAAGAGGGGAGCAAAGTGATATAGAGAGAAGTGACTTCCAGGGAGCCCAAGGGCACTTGAGGCAGAGCCAAGGCCACCTAGCTCAGACCTCTGAGCCTGGTCATCCCTCTGTGCTCCGCAGAGGGAGCTGGGCTGCAGAGACAGGAATTGTCTCTTGTTGTCAAAATGTCACTGAGGAGAAACAAATCTTTGCCATCCCTGCCTGTTATCACTGTTTCCTGGAGTCCTTTCCTTGTGTTTCTGCTAGTTCTCTCACTAAAAATGTGCATCCTGGGATGTGAGAGCTTCCCTGGAGCCTGTGGTGCTGGGCCGGAGGTGGTGCAGGACCCCTGGCTAGGGCTGTGCAGACACAACAGCCCCCGTGTTTCAGCCACTCAGTGTCTTTGGGCTGTTTGGGACCCTGCGTGGGATGGGGCAGAGGTGTCCCTGTCCGGGGTGGAAGGGGTGGGCTTTGGGGTCCCTGCCAACACAAACCATTCTGTGATCTGCATCTCCTGCTGGCATCAGCCGAACTCCTCACAGCTCGTGTGACTGCTGAGCCTCCTGTTCTGCTGTACTAGAGGACTTGGAAGGTGGAGCTGTGCTCTCCAGGGGTGGTTTGTCAGGTGTGCTCTGTTATTCAGCGCGGTTTGGTCCCGGAGACATCCTAGTGAGCTCCATCCTGTGCAGCAAGCAGTTGCCAGCACTGGGGAGACCACCTTTTAAAAGCGTTTGGATTTTTGTGCCAAGGATAGGTCTGTCCTTGGAACGATACGTACGCGAGGAAGAGTGAACTGTTCCTGCCTGTGCAGAGCCTGGAAGCAGAGGCTGGATGGCTGCACGTTGGAAATCCTGTCCTCGTGCCAGGTGTTACCAGGATCATCTGGTCCAAATGTGTCTGCCTGAGACACGGCTCTGTTTTGGACATGCTCTGAGCACAAATGGAGTTTGCTGTCTGCTGGAGGAGCCAGGTCCCCAGTTGAGCAGAGCCTAACGGAAATTGGATCAGCTCCAAAATGTCTGGATGGCATATGATATTTACTGAAATATGGCACTGCTTGTGTAAGCAACACACCCTTCTCCCTCACTCTGAAAACCATCTGGGCTTCATGTGCAAGCAGTTAAAAACCAAGAGCAAGAGAGCATCTGATGCTGTACGGCTCCTGTGATGAGAGTCCCTGCTCTGGTCCCCGCCGTGGGTGTCCCTGCTTTTGGAGGCCTGGAAGCCTCAGCCATGCCCTGACATCCTCCTAGCGACTGGAGGAGGGTTTCTTCCTTCTTCCAGCGGTGGCTGTAAACAGAGTTTGTGTAGGGTTTTACTGCCAGGGTAAGAGATGAGCTCTCTTGCCTGAGCCAGGGTAAAACCATCACGCTGGCCAGGCCTTCCTCTGTTTCTAGCTGGATCCGTAGCTGATGGCTGCCTTGTTGGCTCTGCCAAGTTTTGTACTGCCTGAAGTCAAAGCTCCTAGGAGTGTGGAAGGGGTATTTGGCAAGTCTGGGCACTTGCACGAGGAGGTATTTTACCCAAAGGGAGCTGAGCATCCTTGGGAGAGGATTGGGACCGGGCAGGGCTCCCTGGCTCTTCACATAGCCAGGCTGAGAAAGAATTTGTTCAGTTCCACTGCTGGAGGGGCAGAGGGCCAGGGGAGTGCAGAGAGTTGCCCCCAGGGTTGGGCTTAGCTAAAGGTAGCACCTCTGGGGTGGGGTTAGGATGTCCTCTGCTGTTTTTGAGGCTTTCTTTGTATCTTCCTCTCTTATCTGTGTGTACGCTCTGTGGGTTTTGTTTCTTACAGGGAGCATCATATGACAGCCCCAGCATCTGTGATCTCTCTGGCAGACCGATCCCTCTTCCTTCCTGAACCTGATAAACAGTCCAAGAAACTGCGTGTGTGCGTAGACACCTCTGAGACCCACAGCTCGCTTCTCCAGTTCTTGGTGTGGTTTCTCTATCCTTCCGGCACAGTTTCTGGTGCCACTCTGCTTCGCCTCCCCATCTCCCCTCCTGCTGCGGGTTACCTGCTGCCACGTGCTGAGAAGCTGCAGCTGGTGCCAAGCAAGTTCTGAGGTGGTTTGGGTTTCAGGCATGCCAAAAAAAGGCCCTGCAGTGCTTTCTGAAGTCAGCCAGCCCTCTGAGTGTTGGCAGTCCCTTGCCAGAGCATGGATGCTGTATCTCGTGGGTCACACGAGTGCCTGGTGCAGGCAGCTGCTGTTGGGAGAGCGAGGCCTGCTCGGTGCCTGAGCAGGGCACTGGGGCACAGCGGAGCTCTGTCTGAAGCTGGGCTCTGACGGCACTAAAACGGCCTCTCGTGCTTCCAACCTCAACAGCGGATGGTTTTGTGGCCAAGCGATCTGGCTCCGGCTGTGTTCCTGCTGTTTCAAAGTGGAAACGTGTGGTGTGCAGGCACCCATCGAGGCCCAGGGGCTGGAGGCCTGATCCTTGCACCTCTGCTCTGGGAGAGAAATCCAGTGTCATGGGCTGGGATTTCCTAAAGTCCTTTTTGGGCTGAGAGGGGTGCGTTTTCCTCAGTTCCTGAGATAGCACACCTGCTTGGGCCTCATTCTCCTCTCCAGATCATTGCCAGGCCCAGTTCTCAGATCCAGGCTGGACTATAGCCTTGCGCAGTCCTCAGCTCTTCCAGCTGACTGCCCCTGTCTGAGAGCACAGCTGGTGCTTGAGAAGTGATGTGTGTTTGTCCCCATCTTCCAAGGTTGGAAGAAGCTTCCCATTTCTATATTCCCTTCCTCCATCCCTCAGAGCCTGGGAGAGAGCCAGCAGCTCAGCATCTATCGGCAGCATTTAAACAGGTCACTCCAGTACCCAGGTACCCTTCTCATCTCTCCACGTCTCCTTTTTGCTGCTTTGGCAGATTGCCTCGCCTGATAGACTGCATTTTGATTCATCTCTGATATTTAATCTCATCCCTGGAGAAGGATGGGCTGGAATGATGCTGTGCTGCCCTGAGGTAGGAATCAAGAGCTTTAGAGTGTTATTTCATTCAGCCCCAAAAAGTCCTCTAATAACACAGAGGACGTTTTGTGCTGTAGTGAAAGGCAGCTTTGAGAGATCACGTAATCTGCCTTTGCCTGGCCTTGTGCTGTCTCGTAGGACTGGGATCAAAATACCATCTCGGATGCTGCAGCACAATTGATTGGAGCCACTTCAACCAATTCCATCTTTGTGTTCTGGAGGAAAGCATTTCTCTCTCCTTCCCTGTCACGGTCAGATGACATCCAGGGCACTTGGTGACAAAACTGGCTGCTCTTTTTTCCCAGCTACAGAGCCTGGAATAAGAGCAGGGCACCGTGATCTTTTTTTGCTCAAAGTGCTCGCTCCCTTTTGCTGGGAGCTTCGGTCTCCTGGGGCATGGTGGAAGGAGGCAGTGCCTTCACCTTGGCCATGCCCGTGCTCCCTCCTGAAACTGAACACAGTCTTCACAGGCCTGGTGCTTTGAAGGAAGCTGCCTGCAGCTTTATTTACATGACATGGGTGGAGATAGAATAAAAGGAAATGAAGAAGCCCATGCTAACAGCGATGCCTTTTGTTTGTAACCAACAAAAAACAAAGTCTGGCTTCTCTAAAAAGCAAAGGCTGCCCGGCCAGCTGCTGCCCATGGGCTCTGGCCGATGCCCCCGCCTGGGCTGCAGCGCTGGCTCCTGGCACACCGAGCTGCGCGGGGCAGTGCGAGCCGTGGTAGGTCGGGCTCTCCAGGCGTTCTTGGAGCAAGACCCCCTCCTCTCTCCAGATGCTGAACTGTCTCTGAAGAGCTCTCGCTCTGGATAGATGTTTTTTTGTTTAGCTGCTTGGCCCCTGCCCAACAGAGCCTGTGTGGCTTTATGGGAAACGGTTTTGAGTTGTGCAGGAATGGTGCTGCGCGCATCTGAACGCATGCACCCGGCGGATCGTTCAGCTGGGGATGAAATTGCACTGCTGACCGCAAATGTTTGTGCATACGCATTGATTGCACTTATCTGCAAAGTTATAATCCTTACTCAGCCGAAGGTTCTGGTGTTAGAAGTCTGCTTGTTATTCCATGTCTGTGTTCTGCAGGGCTCTGTTAAGCCCCTTTCTGCCTCCTTCCTCCTGGCGTGCTGCCCTTTATCATCCTGTGCCTTGCACCCCGTTGGAAGGAGGGAGGTGATTTCCTCGGGGCTGGTGCCTGGGGCGAGGAGGGCACAGACCCTGCCCGTGGGGGTACAAAACAGGTCATGGCTTTAGTATCTCTCCCTGAAAAGGCATCTCTGTAGGTATACTGAGGTATGTGACTTCCAGGAGAGCACATTTTTTTAAATCCCTTTTCTTCTGAATGGCTAGGAGAGAGGAAGAGCTGTGAAAAATAAAAGGTGGAGGTGGCATAAGACCAGTGAGGATCGAGGTTTGAAATCAGGCGTTTCCCATTTACTGTGGTGCTAGGACATGGAACAGCCTTCAGTATAGGAGAAGAATGAGAGATTTGAGAAGCTGAGCGACTTGGCATTGAGAGTTTTATCGTTTATGATGAGGATTAGTTATGAAATGGTGCTGTCGGCGCTTTGACCTGATGTCCTGGGAAGTCCTTCAGTGGTGTGTGGCCCTGCCTGTATGGACACCAGGGCAGCATCCTTCACTGCTCCATGTTGTTGCTGTGGCCCTGAGCCTGAAGACTGCCATTTTTGAGGTGATTGCAGCTCAAACACAGTGGAAGACAAGGCTTCCAAACAGTCTGAGCTTGATCCTGTTTCTCCTGGGAGGCACATCTGGGAGGTAAGGGGAAAATGTGAGGGATGGGTTTGGCTGCAAGGTAGAGCAGCATGTTTATTTTATTCAGAGCTTTGCTGGCCAAGTAAGGCCCTGAGTGCTGCTGTTGCTTCTCCGTCAGCTTCTACCACTGGAAACTCCAGCCCACTTCTCTCCTCTGCCTTCGGTAAGTAGCTGCTGCCTCAAGGCCTTTCTTTTTCCCTTCTTTGCAGACTCCCTACCTCGGAGCAGGACCTCTGTGAGGAGAAGTTAACCCAGCTGGAGGTCACAGAGCAAATCAGTGATGTGGTTTGTGGTACCATTGGAAGGTGTCATTTCTCCATCTGTGCCTGGGCATTGCTAGGTCCTGCTGACTTACAGGGGGAAGACACATTCCAGCAGCCTTTGGCAGAACTGATATTTAAGAAATGCTTTGGAGGAGGATTGACTCTTCCTTCCTTGGTGGAAGTTGGCAGCTTCTGGCCATCGCAGGCTGCTGCCTGTAAGGTGCTGCTGCCTGTAAGGTTTTGCCAAGGCTGATCTGTCCCAGGGTGGGCACAAAGGGTAAAATCAGTGAAGATTTGGGACTCCTCAGTATTTAACTCATATTGCAGATGGTCATGCCCAGCTTTGCAGGTGTTATGGGCTAGCTTCTGAGGTGCTAAAATTCCTGTTTTCCCTAGAAACACACAATTCAGCTCTTTGTTTATGCCAATTCTGGCTAAAATACAAACTGAAGAGAAGGGACTGGAATAGGCATGGGCTGCCCACAGAGGATATGGAGTCTCCCTCCTTGGAGCTCTTCAGAATCTGCTGCGAGCAAGGGGCTCTGAGTGAGAACAGAGAAGTTGTCCCAGGTGTAGGCACTGAAACCCAGGGTGTCCTCTTGTTCCTTACTCTAAATCTGAGTTTCGGATACTTTCTTCTCTACTGAAGGAAGAGATGGTCTAAAAGGAAGGTCGGGTGACTGTGTAAAGCCTGTGGACCAGCCAGAGGTCCTGTGTGTGCACACCAGTGTTCTGTCTTCTTGCAGGCAGTGGGAAGGGAAAGCTTCCCCTCTGTGGCTGTTGTGCCAAGAAGCATCGTGTTCTCCCCACCAGCCATGCTCTGAAAGGGGACTCCCTTCAGAAGAGGACTTAATGCAGGGCAGTCCTAATCCACAAACCTTGTGGAAGGAGCAGAATGAGGTCTTGTTATGTTTTTTGAATCCTTTTCAGGGGGGCAAAACTTCTAGGCAAATGTTTCTGGAAAAATGATGTGGTTTTATTCTTGCTGTGCAGGATCCCCTTGCTTTGATAGAAATGAGTGAAGTGTGATGTGCCACTGCGGTGAAAGCAGTCCAGGTGGGTGCTCAGACCCGGTTCTCCTTCGCCTTCCCTGCCCTCAGGCATTGTGGTGTGGGCTTGGGGAGCATCTCTGTGGGTCAGGGTGTTTAGCTCAGGTTCAGATACGTTGGCTGCACCATTTCCACCTCTTTGCAGAGCCTTGCTCCTGCTGGTGGTGCTACGCTGTCCAAGCTCTTCAGTTCTGGTGCTGCTCCAAGGCCTCAGCCTTGAGGAGAGGATGGTTTTGTTTAGTTTGCTTATATACAGAAAAAAAAAAGTCTGTCAAAATAGGGATTTGGAAAGGAGGGGGGAGCAGGAAGTCTTCCTGTTGGCATTATTAGAAGGGAAATGAATGTTTTATGTTCAGGGGCCCTGCTGGATGCACGGCGCTCGGGGACAGTGGTGTGGTGAAAGCCTCCTGACTTCCCGAGTGTAGGGTGCGAATGTGATCTGGAATAAGCAAGAAAGTGCTAAATATAGAAGCCGCTGGCTCCCGTCCTGCAGTGGTGGCTCTGCCCTCACTGCAGTCCTGGAGGCAGCAAGTTCTGCCTATTGTTCCGGTCACATTCTTGTGTCCCACAATGGGGCCTCCGTGATGGAATAAAATGAAGAGAAACAGATGGGAAAACAATAACCCAAGGAATAGGCCCTGAGCTTCGCTGGCAGCTTCCAAAAAACCCATAAATCCCCAAATGCATTTGTGCTGGATTAGGGAACTGGAGCAAAGCAAGGGCCAAGTACTTGCTTTACTGTCCTGCCTGTGCTCTTGTTGTGCAGGGAAAGCTTTCTTTGGGGGCTCTAACTTGCAACAAATCATTGCAATGGCAGTGGGAGCGCACAGCACGCCCGCCTGCTCTTCATCCTTCTTGGGTACGAGGGAGCTGGCTGCCAGCAAAACCTTGGGAGACCCTCACAACGTGCTGCTGCAGCCTTTCTGAGTTGCTGGTATATGCTCTGTAGAAAGGAATAACCACTGGTAACTGTGAGCCTGGGAGGAGAGGCTGCCTGGAGCACTGAGCAGGGAATATGATGTGCTGGAAATGTCACGTTTGGTGAACATGAAGGCACCAAAGTAGTAAGAAATCCTGATCCAGTCAAAATTTGGTTTTTGTTCATGTTTGAAGCCCGTATGTATGCTTTCCTCAGCAGACTGTCATTATCTTTTGTGTCCCTTCCTCAAGTGTGTGTGCACTAAACCCTCTGAGCAGCACAGAGATAGGTGACTCTGGAGGTGAGTGAGAGAAGTTTGGTCCTTTCTGCAAGAACTTGCCTTTAACTTGCAAAAAGCCAGGTGCTTGGGTACTCACCTACCTGGCTGTGAATTGGCTTTGCCAGAAACTGCAGCTATTTCTTTCCATAGTGGGTTATTTATTGCTGTCTTTTTTAGATGAATCAGTTCCTCAGGGTAGCGGGACAGCATTGCAGCCAGCCCAAGGGAGGAGTGAGGCGATGCTGCAGGGAGGTGAAACGAAACGAGTTCTTTCTTTGAATCAATCGTCTGGTGAAACCTCATCCTTAGGATGTAGGGCAGGAAGAACTGTACGCGCTGAAGCCGTGGTGCTGCAGCTGTGTTGTTACAGCACTGGGGCTAAGACGCTTAGAGCCAGATAGGGATCTGTATACCAGCATTCCTCACCCTCGTTAAAATTCCACTTTTCCTCCCGTTCCGTTCCCCGAGCATATATTCTTTCAGTCACGATCTTCCTCGATGTGTTTGCTCTTTCCAGCCCCTGTTCCATGTGAAACAGCTGTTACTGCTCTGAATGGACAGATATATCCCTGTGCAAGCAAAGAAATGGTGAAACAATTTGCGTGCTGCTGTGGCACGGCCCAAAGCAGCCCAAGAGCCGGGCTCCTGTTTTGTTTAGTGGGCTTTGATCAGGCTTGATGTCACTTAGGTGAAGTGGCAGTTGCAGGATACGGATTTTCCCTGTGGCTGGTCACAGTACTAGGGGATACGGTGTGCAGACAGATGGGTGCTTTGGGACTGTAACTGTGCAGCTTATTAACTTTATTGTTCCATGCACAGCTCTGAGCAGGAGATTGTTTTCATCGAAATGAGAGTGCTTATGCCCTTGTGTACTTTGTGTACATGAAACCACATAGGAACCACAGAGTTACTGGTAAAAAGTGAACTTAAAATCAACACAGAACACGGCGTTGTGCACAGGAAAGTGCATTGCTTCCTTTGGCCAAGTGTTATGCTGCCAAACTAGTTTCATATCCTGCATCCTCTGCTGTGCTACAGAGCTGTGATGCAGCTGATGTCCTCTTGTGTCACCACCGCTTCAGCTGCGTACAAGCACACCTAACAAAGGGTATTTCAAAGGCGAGGTCTGGAAAGTGCAACTGACCCCTGCTCCAGCTCATGTGCTTGCGTTGTGCCACCTTGGCTGTCCTAGGAAAAGATGGGGAACTGCTCCTGCCAGCCCTGTGATGCTACAGGATATGAATCTTCCTGTTTTGTTCTTCAGTTCTGTTTAGGGCGAGCCCTGCTTCCTGCTGAGAGCCAAACAAGGCACCAACAGAGGTAGACTCTGTGAGGGAGGTGAAATACGGCCTTCTTTCTTTGAGCTCGGAGCCACTCAACCCTTTCATGCTGTCTGAATGGGATGTGGGAGGAAGCAGGGGAGGACGAAAGACTCCAGACTGATTTTCTCTTCTAGGATCTGACTCTCATTTCTGTTGTCTTGGAGGAAGAGTGGTTTACACCACCTGTCAACGACCTTTTCTCAAATGCAAAGTAAATATTTCCTCAGCAGCCCTAACCACTGTGAAAGAAACAGCGGAAGGCGGACAGATGGCAGGTACATTGATGTCGTAGGTCCAGTACCACAGAGCCAGGGTGAGTAACAGCAGTGAAACCAGGAGGATCAGGCCTCCGGCTCTTAGAGAGGCACACACACAAAGTTGTTTTCCAGGCCTGTAGAGTGGCTGGGACATTGGACATGAATCCAGGCCACTCTTCAGCAGGAGTGAGCTAATCTGGCTCGGAGGTGAGGGAAGGAGACAGTCCTTCTTTTTGCCTTGTTTCTCTTCTGAGCTGCCAGCTAAAGTCTTTTATGTGTGTAGGTGAATCACTTCGGTCAAATGCAATTACTGTTAAGGGGGGGGGAGGAAAAAAAACAACCCCAAACCAAGCACATAGTAAGGCATAAACAGTTGAATCCTCAGTTAATCAGCTGAATACATTGAAGAAAAATGTTTGGGCTTGAATGAAGCACTGAATTCCATTTGGGTGGGATGGCGTTCAGTAATGACACACTGCATTATTTTGTTTTGGAAACAAACCGAGGTGGTTTACTCCTTTCTTAACATCGAAGCTGATCTGTAATTCGCAATTTGAAAGTGCAGCTTGGGGGAACTGATTGCATTTCCCAGTGCCTGTTCCTCGTGCTACACGCAAGCCTGTTCAGGCTTTTTGTGTTTGTAGTGGAAGGGTTGGTGGGGAGGGCTGCCTTTTGGAGACAAGTGAGCTGACTGATTTCACCAAGCTGAATGTGAGCAGAGGCACCTCGATCAGTGCCCTCGGCGCCGAGGGATGAAGCAGATGAAGGGAGCTGTTGGGTGCCACCTCTGTTACAGATGTGGGCTCAGGGCTAAGAGACGCTGGGAGCCATGGTGTGAAAGCAGGAACTCACTGAAACAGTGATGCTTGCCTTGTGCTGTATGGTTGGTCTGACGTACAGAAAGAAGTAAAATCTCTTTTTGTGATCTTTAGATAGCATTAAAACTTTATGTAGCTCAGCCCCACAATGCTCACCCTGTTTCGGAGATCACCGTGATATCAAGTTCTCTTTCATGCAGTTTTGAAGTAGATTCTCCAGGGATGCTTTTGCTCTTGGTTGTAGATTCGTCTGTATTATAGCTCTGCACCATCTCAAAACCAGTTTATCCTGAAGCAGGTATTTTTTTGATGCAGCCCCTTATGTTCTCATCACGCTTGTCCCTGTACAATCACGGTGCTGATCTGGAGGCCGTCGCTTTTTGGGCAGCGTAGCGGAAGCAGAGACTTTCCAGGGACACAGAGGTGCGTGGAGGTGGGTGAGAGCTGACCCAGCTCTGCTGTGGCTGGATCTAGAGGCTCAGCCAGCAACCAGCACCCTCCCTGCTTCCTCGCAGAGCCCAGCACTTGCGGCCGTGATGCTGCCGTAGTTTCTGCTTACAGCACGGGAACAGCCAAGCAGGTTGTTCCTTCAACAGTCTCCTAGTTTCTGAAATGGAGGACAGCTAAAAACATGCCGGGGCTTGACTCGGTCTGTTTCTAATTCACAGTATCTAAAGTGCAGCTGGCTGTAATGCCACAGCAGGTACACCATCAATTCAGCCTTGGGAGGCAGGAACGCCACCTTCCTATTACCAAATCATACTGTGCATCAGCGTAGGACTGCTGGCAGATTCTCTGCTGGAGAATCCTTTTTTTTCCTTTTTTTCTTTTGGCAACTGGGTGACAATGTTACCTTCAATAACATATTTATGCATGTGTCATTTTAAAAAGAAAAAAAATAGTGGCTAATGGCCAGTCCATTCTGTCCCCTTCCATGCAGCAAACTCATCTTTTGTATGTGTGGCCAGAAAAGCAGCTGTGAACGACTTCACCAGATACTGAGCAATGGCAAATCCAGCTCATGATGTATGTTAGCAATATGAATTGCTTACTCCTCTCTCCTGGGCTGTGTTTCCCTGACAAGAGAAAAGTGAACAGAATTATTTAAGATATAATAGATAGTTAAAGAAATATTTCTTCCTGTAAAGTGTACGCATGGTTATCGACATCCCAAGGAAGAGAATTTTGTCTTCAGTTCCTCAATGATGGAAACTCATAAAGCAGTAAGTTAAACCAATGTAAAAGTTAATGTATTTGTATGTAGCACGGATGTTTTGCTGTTGCTGTCACTATCGAAAGTGACATCCATCACAACGACATGTACCCAAGAGGTGTGTGTGGAGGAGCCTGGGGTAGTTGTTCAATAACCTCAACTACAGAGCTCTTCTAATGCCTTTTTACAACAGTTTTGCAGTTCTGTATTATCTCTTCTTCATGTAATTTCTCTCCTATCTGTACACTTCTCAGGATTGCCTCTTCCCTTCCACTTTCCATAATCAGCATTTATTATCCACACACGTCCCATAAAACAAGGCTACAGGTGACACAGACACTGACTCTGACCCAGATCCAGGCTCACCCCCAGCTTTTGTCTTTTCTTTCCTCACCTTAAGCAATAATGTGCTCGTTAGAGTGTTGAGGAGGCTTTGTTGAAAGGTTCAGCTTCTCCTACTGCTTGGTGCTAAAAATAAAGTCTCATTAGCTGGAACTTTGCTTGATCAGCAACAGAGCTCTTGGGGGAGAGGTACTGGGATGAGCTCAAGTTGTAAATAAATTAGAGAAAACTCCATCCTACTTCCCTGTCAGCTCCAGGTCTACCCAGAACCTGCAAGCCAACGCACCAGCCATGCTTTGTCTGTGGCTTTCTGCAAAGGCACCTTCTCCACCCTTGAAGGCGATGGCAACCATGCACCCGGTGATGGTTCTGCTCTTGTAGTTTGGGGGGTTAAGTTGAACGTTCTCGCATTGAGAAGGGGAAACCACTTGCTTTCTCAGGAGTCAACTGATTTTGTGTTCTGTTCTCTCACTGCTGCAAAAGTTTGGCTTTTTTGGCTGGTGCTGGGAAGGGGGCAGTTGGTTCCTGCAGAGCATGCCTCTCCTCTGCCAGGAGGCTCTTCTGCATAGCAAAGGATATCTCATTATCTCCTGTCCAAAAGGGAAATGCAGCTCATAGAATAATTACCTCTGCCAATCTGCCCATATTTCTTAAACTTAACACACTCATAATAAACCACAAAACCTTTTTTTTTCCTTCATCCCCATGGTTCTCGCAGTTGTACTGCGCTGAGCAACCCAGGCACGCTTGAAATGAAGCTCTGCCTGTTCCTGTCCACCTTGAACTGAGTTTCACAAGGGCAAGGTCTGGCTCCCCCAAGCAGGGGAAGGCCTGGGAGGGAGCTGGGGGCAGGCTCTGTGCCTCTCTCTGCTCGTCCTCAGGGCTGGGGGAGCCCTTGGCGAGCTGCTGGCGTGATGCTGCCCTGAGTCACAGCGCTGCTTATCCCACGGGACTTCTGGACAGCACCATTTGTGGTTCCTTCAGGGAACTTTCTTCATTTACATGTGTTGGGTCTCCTCACTGTCTTTTTAGGTAGCTGGGATGTTCTTCATTTACCGAGGATGTTGAATGCCGTGTTACTGATGGACTGATGGTGTGATTGTCTCAGTACTGCCCTGAAATGTAATGTATAGCACCGATATGAAAAGCTGATGTGTGGCTATATCCAACAGCATAAAGGTTGCCAAGGCATTTCTGAAGGCCTCTTGGTGGCTGTGGGTTTTGACATCCTCCAGAGGTTGTTGCTGAGCAAACTGAGCTAGGGCTTTCTGAGGAAATAAGTCTGGTTGTGGGGCTGCAGCTTGTCTTGGTATCACTGCATGTCTGGCTGTGCTGGGCAGAGCCAAGGGCTCGTGACGGCCATCCCAGGCCATGCTTGCTCATGTAATGTCAGTAATTTCCCCCTCATCTTTCCTTGCCTCAGATATTTTTCTGAGTACAGCAAGCCAATATATGCATCTAGGCTGAAACTGATGAGCCCTCGCTTCCTCCCAGGCATGCCACATGGCTATTAAATGCAGATGGTATGAGTGTTTGGGGGAGCAAAGGGGTGATATGCTGTTCTGTAAGGTCCAGAAGGCAGCAGAGTGCCCAGCTTTGCCCTGAGGGTTCCCCGAGGGACTGAGGTCAGACATCTCATGCTCCTGTCACCTTGCAAACTCAGTGCTGCTTTTTCAGAAGGGAAAGGAACTGAAGTGACCTAACCCAGCTGCAGTACTGACTCACTCAAAATCCGTATACATTGGCTTTGCTGATGGCTGTGGGGAATTCGCGTTTTTAGACCTAGAAAGGACCCAGGCAATGTCAGATAAATCAGACAGATTTTTGCTATCCCCTCTCCAGGATCTGCCGTGTGGGCTTCTGAGTCCAAGCAGGAAGAGTAGTTACCGTGCAGCCAGATGGTTTCGTTTTCTCAGGAAGATTAATTACCTAGCATCAATCGGCCTGGCCCTGGCATCTGAGAAACAAGTACTTATGGAAACAGATGAGCTATCAGTTGTCCCCTCCTGAGCCTGCTGAAGGAATTTGATGGTCTTTTCCTCAGGCCTTTGTGCCTAGATTTGACGTGCTGGCATGTGTTAACTGTCTTAGTTCTTGAGCTGTCAGCTGAAGCTTGTATAACAGGCGTGTAGGTGGATGAGGGGCAGATTGACCAAAGTTTGAATCTATTTGCAGGATCCCCATCTTCAGTAAGGAACAGCTTTGCTGACGACTTCAAGATGCCCCTCTTCCTGCCGTTGAGGAAAGACATCTGAGAAATGGCATCTGGGAGGGCAGTAAACTTGGCTGTACTGAACTGATGGCACTTAAGATGACGAATGGATTTGAAGACCATTCTTTCAAGCCACAGCTTGATTTGAAGTTGTCATCATAAATTAGGTGCTCCTGCAAAACTAGAGATTTGATGGGAATTGCTGTATTGGGAAGAAAGACTAAATAATGCTCCTAAAGCTTCAGAAGCAAAGGATTGAGTGATGCCACAGCTTCCCATGTGCTTGTTCTGAAATCTGTGCCCAGTGCTGGAGCGCATGGACCTGTCTGTTCAGTTCCTCACTCATGGGCAGAGGGTTTAGCTCCTTCCCTTTGTGCAAGTCTTCTCTTGTTTCCTGTACCCATTTGTGACCTTCTTGGGAGGGTTGGAAGCCCCGGGGTTTTCCCTTGAGGGACAATTGCTCATCCTTGAATAAGATGTTTACTCTTGCCTGTAATTGCACAGGGCTTGAGCAGTGCCAAACCCTAACTGTGCTTCCTTCCCATCTCATTGCTTTCATGTAGAGACATGGGTGTGTGAATTGCTCGGGGAGGTTCAAGTTGTGGCATGATAAGCCTCATCTCTGGGCACTTTCCCAATCTGTGTTGTCAGGAGCAGGTTCTGCTCCTTGTTGTCCGTTTATTGCAATCCCCAGAGGACGTTGGGGTCTCCTGGCTTTTTCTCACTGCACTCTCCAGCCCTGGGTCACCATATTTTGAGGAGCCATAAGCTGGTTTTAAAACTGGAGGACAGGCATTCTTTATTCCACTTTGAAAAACTGGGGGTTTAGAGCAATGGAAGGGAAAGGACTGTGGGTCTGTTCCAGTATTTATTTTGCTTATTGGAAAACAAAAATATTTACCAGGCTGGTTTCAGAAACCAGCAATCTGTAAGCTTGGTTTTCATTAAAACAGCATTCATTGTTTTTCCCCTGAGGATGGAGTGACATTTTTCAAAATTTTCTATGTACAATAATTGCATTTTTTATCAAATTTAGTTCTGACTTTGTGACCACAATAAAGTTTAGGAAACCATTATTTATTATGGGTTAAAAAATATTCTGTGATTCTGGCTGCTTGGCCTGATTACTGGACTGTACTGTGATTTTTCTCCCAGTTGCAAAGCAATGTTGTAAATGCTGCTTTCATACTCTGTGGGCTTTTCCCAAAATGCCTGGAAGAGCTACTGTCGCTAGCATCCACTGTTCAGCTCTTCTGCTAGGATTCTGCCAGTGAAACCTAAGGACAGATGCCATGGGGGGAGAGAGGAGGTGATATTGGAACCCCCTTCTCCTTCAGGGACTGTTGCTTGTCTCTGTCTTCCCCAGGATCCAGAAAGGGATGTGTGTGTTTGTGGTGCTTTAATTGTACCTTGGCCAGAGCTTGGTGTTGGTCAGGAGTTAGGGAGTAAGCTGTCCTACAACCCTTCCTTTTTTTGTGATCTCTCCTCTTGTGGCATTTCAGAACCAAAAGATCAGGTGTCTTGGTGAGGATGTTAAAAAGTCCTCCTGCAAAGCAAGCCGTCGCACATCCCTGCTAGCAAGTTCCAAAGGCTCTTCAGCATTATTTCAAGAACAGGGGGAGAAAAGAGGATTTCCTCTTGAAAAAATGATTCTTGGAAAATCTGTACCATATTTGGAGACAGGGAGGTGACCTTTGGAGGCACCAGAGAAGATCTGGTATTTGCTGTGGCTGGTCTCCAGCTCCCTAAAGGCATGTGAACAGAGGGTCAAGGAAGTAGTCTTTTGGGTAGACCTGTGTGGTGTCAAGAGTTGGACTTGATGATCCTTAAGGGTCCCTTCCAACTCAGCATATTCTATGATTCTAAGTACCTAGAGGACAGGCATCCGAAGGGTTGTGCCCTGAGCACAGGCCCATCGAAGCCACGCATGGTATTACACCAAGATAGATGTATGTGCATGTTGAGAGGAATTACCTCTCCCGTGGAGGGGGCTGCTTGGCTTTTAGGCACAGCTTGGTGCTGACACGGGGAAGGTATGGCTGTCCTCTGGGAGCTGAACCGTGGCTGTCAGGTCCCTGGTCAGCCTTCGTTCAGGTAATGCTGATGCTCGGCCACTATTTACCTGCACTAAATCAAAGCTGTGGATGGTGAGTACACAGTTCCTACCTTGTTACTGGTCAGCTGAGCCCTGCAATATGGCCTTGTCTTTTGCCAGAGAAGCCCTCAGGTTTACCCTAAGACTAGAGAGGTTAGGTTAGGTTAACAAAATAACCCCTGTGTGGTTTTCTTTTCTTCATCCTTTCCCAGAGGGCTGTTGCCTTTCCATTCTCCTGGTACACATGTTGGCATTTCATTCCTCTACAGAGGTCAACTGATTGCAGCCCTGCCTTCCTTAGCAGAGAGCATGGATGCATCGCTTCTTTACAGTGAGGCTAGAGGGGTTTTGAAGATCGTCCCATAATTCAGCCACAGTTGTAGATTACAAGACAGAAATGATCAAGTGAAATCTATGATGTGTCAGACACAAGGGAACTGTGAGCTGCTCTTAATCCTAGCAGAGGTGCAAATGACCGTGTGGGATGAAAGAACGTAGAGGAAAGAGCCTAAGTTTATTTATCTGTTTCCCATTTGTCTCTGTAAAGAATGTTTTAAGGCATGGAATGACTTTTTTTTTTTTTTAAATCCAGCTTCCTTTTCAGTTTATGGCCTGAACTTTCGTAACTAAATATGTAAATGTGTAAAACTAAATGTGTAAATAATGCATGCAGCTGGTATAATTGCTTGCAAATACTGTGTGCAACAACAAGGGAAAAGTTGGGTTTGCTCTGTATTTATTACATTTCACTAAGCTTAGCAACTGGAAGCAGCTTGAGTCAGCTTTGCTTCATCTCTCACACCCTTAACCAAAAGCTGCATTGTTTAGGTTCCTAGTGGAACTGGTTGGGAATCTTTTGATGAGATGATTATTTGTTAGTAAATGCTGTGTTACGTAGCTGATGACTTTCAAGGGAGAAATGTAAGTTTTAGTGAAAATTTTTGTGGCCAACACAGATTTCTAGTGCTACCTTGTGTCCAGGGACACCTGCCTGGGATTGGGCACTCGAGCTAAGATATGAAAGCTCCTTGCTTTGGATCCAGCCCCACAGGTCTTCAAACCTTTTTCTTTCTGAGCATTGGACTGTTGGCTCTTCTTCAATAGACATCTGGGGCTGGGTATACTCTTGAGTCGTGGGAGTCCTTATCTTTTTTCCTTCGTTTTTTAAAAGGCTTTGAGTTTATGCTACATCAAACAGTTAAACAATCAGTCCTGGAAATATATTGCAAAAGGGCAAATATTTTTCTCTGGATGACTTTCAATTCACAACCCAGAAAGAGGGAATCCTTCCAAGAGGTTAAGCAGGAAAAATGGCATCTGCCCTAGGATTGTGAAAGTGTTTGCCTTGGAGGGGCTCTTGGAGGCTCCTCTCAAGACCTGCCCACTGTTCCTACTTGGAGCGAGCCAAAATGCTTCTTGCCATCATTGTTGGTGCCCCAAATCCCAGCACGGTTTGAAACACCAAAGAAAACCGGGTTTGGGACAGGTAGGGCATGGTTCTGCTGGGAAGTTTGCTAACCTGTGCACAACCAGAAGCAGTAGGTTGCCTCAGCTTCTATATCTACATTTGGTCAAGGCTTTTGCTTGACAGGAGTGAGCCTGGCTGATCTCAACAGGGGAATTGTCTGTTATATTTGTGGGAGGTAAGAGCTGTACCATTTTATTTATTTATTTATTTATTTTTGTTGAGAAATATAGTCTTTCACCTCCAAAACAGACAAGATTTTTTTTTTCTTCTGTTCTTATATTAACATCCACAAACCAGAAAGGCCGAGTCTCCTGCTTTTCCTGTCCCCAGTGCAATTTGTAGGGGCCAACTTTGCTTGCCCGTGTCTCCAGCTTCACTTAGAGCTGTATTCACCTAGGGCTGTGTTTGCAGAGCTCTGACTAGCAGAGCTCTGCAATTTCAATTTATGTGCAGATAGGTTGAAGTTCAAGCATAAAACCTAGGAGGGTTGATTTTGTTTTGGTTTTCCCTCTTAAGGGACACTAGGACTCCAGGCTGCCAGAACTGATGGGACTGGCTTGTATATCTTTTCTCCTGAAGCTGGCTGACAGTTTTAAACCATCTTTAAATCAAACCTTTGTGGCTAAGATTTACTGAGAGCTTTTTACAAATTAAATGCAAAAATCTCATCCTCTCTGTGTGGAAGGCAAACTCTTGAATCTGGCTGCCTGTGCATTGACAGAAATGCGGGGCTTTCAGGTGTATATTTACAGACACATGCTGCTGAGCCCTGCAGTGGTGATAGACACTTCCAAATGGCCCTGCTCAGGAAGGAGAGGTATATCTTAGTGCTGGAAGACTGATCCCGTGAGCCTCATAGATTTATGAGAGTGAGGGACCTGAAGTGGGTAAACGGGACAGGTGCCTATAAATATAATGAGCTAGTCTTGCGCACAGAACAGCTACAATCTAGCTTTATAAATAACAGCAGCCCTTTAGGTTTCCTAGGAGGTCTGGCACTCTTACAAATGAATGTGCTGCTAGTTGTCTGAGACCAGACATCGGAAAGCTGTCCATGAGTGCTGTTGGCCCACTGTCTTTTTTCCCTGCCCCCATTCCCTTTCTCTCTCTCTCTCTTTTTTTTTTTTTTTCCTTTGCTGCCTTTTTGTTACTGAAACACAAACCCTCTGCGGCCTGCAATCTCTCTGTTGCTTGCTGAAGATGAGTGATTCATCGGGTCCAACCTGATAAAATTGTGCAAGCCAGGCACCAAAGTTAATCAGACCAAAAGGAAAGAGTAGAGGGAAGGGAAAAACAAAAACAAAGAGCCCCAGAGCTAGTTCTAATTTTTGAGCCTCCCCTGGGAATTTAAAAATGCATGTATAATGTTCTCAGCCTGGCTTCTCTGTCCTCCCTCCCGCCTGCGTTGGGAAATCTGAGAGCAACCCAGGCGATGGGTTTTCAAGTGCAACTTCCGATGTTGCAACGCCGAGGAGCATGATTCAACAGGCCTCCGACTGCCCTGCCACGGCTCATTCATGGCGCCTTCTTTGTTAATAGCACTGGGGAGCAGGCGGCTGCGGTTGCAACCTGCTAATCACTTCCACTCGGATTTGTTGTGTCACACCAGCGAGGATGGAGGTGAGGGGGCCGGGGAGCTGCTGACATGAATCATGCGCTGCTCTGCTGTGTAATTAGGAGGGAGCTCTGCGGTTCTCGCTGCACTGGTGAGATTTCTCAGGCCTGAAACATTAATAAAGGCTTCCACCCACTTGAACAGAGAATTAGCATCATCCTTGCTGATCCTGAAGGAGGCTGAGCGCTTGCTGGAGGCCTGGCTGTCTGCGATCAGGAAGGGCCGGGGCACGGCCCGACCAGGCGAGGCTGGTGGCCAAGTGGCTGCCGTAGCCAGGAGGACAGATCCTGCAGGAGGGAGAGTGGTGAAAGGGAGCAGAGAGCCTGGGGCTGCTCTTGTGAAGGCCGTTGCGCCCTGCTGCGTGCAAGCTTGCGATAGCCCTGCTTGCGTCCACCCTGTGACTAAACGGAGATGGAGTTGCACAAGCCCTTGTAATGGGGTGTGCCTCTGCCCTGCCGGCATGCTGCGATGCGCCGCAGCTTCCCAGGGTGCCTTCTGCTTCCACGTCTGCCACTGCAGAATATCTCTTTGTCTCAGCTGGTTGCAGAGGGGAGCTGTGCAGGGCCTGCTGGCTTCAAGCCTGGCATGGCCACAGGCCCGTCGGGCCACGCGTGCTGTTGGGGACGAGCGAGGGGTGAGCACGGTCACCTTGCACACCGGTTCATTCATCCTCAGTGCTTCGGCTCCAGGAATTACACTGAGCTCCTAGTGAGCATGAGGAAATGTGTTAAACCCTGAAACCTTCACACCACCGATGGCCTTGTTCCAGAATGAAGAGACTAATTAGTGAGTGAGAATGCTTCAAGGGATTTCCTCAAATTATCTTGTGGTTCTTTCTAGCCTCCGAGTCCCCATTACAATGGAAAGGCATTTCCTTTACGCTCTCTCATTTTAGATTAATTTTAGTTTAGTTCAGTTTTCTTGTATTTGGTATTTAACAATATTATATAAAAACAACATCTCCACATGATTTTAATTTAGAATTAAATTACTATGATACCGTCAGGAGAAAACCACATACCAGACCCTCAGCTGCTGTGAATCAGCACCAATCTGCTGATCTGAGCAGGGCAGTGCTGATTTCTTCCAGCCAAGGATCTGGCCCACCCTTGTTTAAAAGGAAAACCCATTTCCTCGCCCTGGTTGCTGAAACATTGCATATCAAGGTGGGATGTGGCTAAGCCACCTACTTTTACTTTTCACCACTTGTTTCCTTTCTTTTGTGCTTTACACTGCTCTCATTCTTTGTGGGGCAAGGGAACTTTTCTGTGGGAGATCATTTCACTCCGAGCTCACGAGCCTTGGCACAGCTGAGTGTTGGGAGGATGGGCTGAGCGTTGCACTGAATATGAAAAATGAGATTATCTGCTGCAAAATAAGGCTTCCTTCTGCTATGTTTTAGTTCTTGCACGTAATGTTCATCCTATACAAGGCAGGGGGAGGAATGTCTCCTACTGTTTTTGTTCTTTATATGATGCTTATAGAAGCCAAGTGTTGGTGTGTGATTGCACTCTTCAAGTCAGAGAGCACCTGAAGAGCTGGGTACCTCTTGAGACAAATAAGAGGATTTCAGGCTGGCTCCTGTGCAATTTGTCTGAAAAAATACCTTCCACAGACTAAATGAGAGTCATTTTATTCTTGTGAAAAAGCAACTGCTTTCCACAGCACAGTTGTATTTTTCTGTTGGCGCTGTCAGGCTGCTTTGTTTGAACACCACAGATGACAGCTTCATTATCCACTGCATCCCTTCCTTAGGATGGGAAACACAACGGCATGGGGAAGAGGGAGCCCAGCTCTCGTTTCTGATCCAAACAGTCCCAGGAGCTCTTTGGCCCAGCTCAGGGCTGGGTGCCCCAGCTGTGCCTCCCAAGGGTCCATGGCAGAAATCCTGTTAAGGTTACTGGCTCCTGCTGAGGTGGCACTGCAGTATTTGGACCTCAGCCACCTTCCCACGGCAAGAGGAAGAAACCCCCTTTTTAACAGGTAACAGAGGAAAAGCAGTATTATAGGTTGGGTGTAGCTGCCACCCTTCATTTACTGCAGTTGCAAGAAATTATTAACGCTCCTTTGTGGAATCAGGGAGCAGGAACAATGGTGGCCTCCACCCCGAGCACACGTCACTGCCCAAAACAAAGGCGCAGCCCCAGCGTGCATAGGTGTGGGCAGGTTTCCTTGGCTATCGGCTTGGGAGAGCCTGGCAGGAAAGGCAGGGAGGCAACAGGGGAGAGCCCCGGGCAGAGCAGAGCAGCAGTCAGGGCTTTGTGAGCTGACTGATGGAGAAAAGGGAGCGGAAACAGGAGCAAATAAACTGTGTCCAGCGCTGGGAGAGATTTTGTACCCGCTTCCTACATGAGCAGTGTTTCTGCAAAGAAATAGCTGGCACCACTGTGAGACAGAATCCACGTGGAGTCAACACAAGGCTCTGGTTATCCACTTGTCTGCAAGAAAGTCACTAAAGAAAATGAAACGAGTTGGAAAACAGAAGGCATTGGCAGGAGAACAGCCTGTTACTGGAATATATTTGTTGGATAGCAGTAAATGGAGGAGCCTGCTTTGCCTGGCCCTGTGCAAATCCCGCTAAGAGTTTACAAAGCAAGAAGTGATGACTGATGCAGAGCAGAGGGGCAGCAGGGGGAGAGTGAAGTGCTTTAAATCTCTCGTTTTCATTTGACTCCGTTCCAGGATGACACAGTCCACCCTAGATTAAAAATAGCTGCAGAGTGGAGGAGAGCTCTTCTTTTTTTTTTTTTTTTAAGCAAACTTCAGGATCTCTTTTGGGAACATCACAGGTTTAATTCAGCCTCTCTACGTAGCTTTTATGCCAGTCTGTAAGTGGAGTTACGTCTTCATGGGCTGAAGTAATACTGTGATGACTTGCAGCTGTGACAGAGACCTCTGTCAGCCTTCCCCTTTTTGACATGACACTGTGAGGAAGACTTAGCAGCACCCTTGCTGTTACCCAGAAATGCTTTTTATCCAGGACAGTAGGGCCAAGTGGATCAATACTGGTTTGGGAGCCAAGGGTGACCTCAGTCTCCCAACATACGTTTTTGGGATGACTGTTGGGATGACAGGGAGCTGTTGTTCACTATGGCTTTCCGTCACTTCCTTCAATTGCTTTTGCGTCAATAGCAACGCCTACCCGCTGTCCTTTTTAGTCTGGTTTGTGGAAGAAACACATCCTGTGCCATTGCTGCCTACCTGCAGGTATCAGTCACACTTGGCAAAGTGGAAGAGAACTCAAAGATACTAGCTTCCTGCTTTTCATTTATGGAAATAAGCATCAGATGGGAAATGAGATTTGATTCTTCTTCACGCCAAGTTGCAGCAGAAGTGTAGGTCTTGTTAGAAAATCACCCCCAAAAGAGACTAAGTCCAGAGTGGGGACACTGCTGTCAGGGTGCAGGGCTGCTTTGGTCCTGTGGTAGCCTTGTACAGACGTCCCTGTGATACCCGGTGACTGTGCAGGAGGGCTGGAGAGGTTTCCTGACTCCCTTATCTCCCATCTGCTTGGGACGGGTCTGTAATGCTCTCCCTCTGCTCTGCACCCTGTAGATGTGATCTCTTGCAGTGTGATCAGCGCTGGCTGCCATGAGCTGCTGTAACCACAGGATGAACAAACCTTCGGCGCTTTGTGCTGGGAGATCTGCCTGGTTCGGCAGGGAAAGTTGGCTTGGCTGCTTCCTCTGGAAGGCTGGAAGGCAGCTAATGACTCCTTTCCTAGTTGGCAGAGAGCTGATAGAAACTCAGGCTGGCACAGCACCTTGAAAGCCTCCTCGCTGAGACAAGAGGTGCAGAAATTTTTGGGGGAAAACTGGAAAACAAGGCAGGAAGGGCAGGAAGCCCCACTTTATAGGCTTGCAAATGAGGAAGGAGAGGTTTAGCCTCAAATTTTGCCTTCGTTCAAGTGGAAATGTATTATCTTCAAATAAACTAAAAAATCAAGTTAGGTTCAAAAAATGTTGGGGGATTCTAATCATTTAATTACCAGAATTATTTGGTCGTTTGAATAGCTCCGTACATTTTTCTGTGAATTTGCTGTTTTCTGTAAAACCAAACAAGTTTCCTGGCTCTCCTGTGGGCAGATGGGACCGGTGGCATGGAAGCTAAGGATGAGAGGTGCCTGGCAGAAGCAGGAGGCTGTGAGCAGACAGGAATCCCTCGGCCACTTGTCTCCAAGCACCACAAACCACATCGCTGTTGTCTGTAGGACTTTTGATGCTGCTGCAGACCAGACAAAAAGGCCTTTTGAGAGGTTGATGATTCCTTGTAAGGGGCCTCACCTGCTGCTGCCTTGCCTTGCAGGAAGCCTGACTCATGTGGATCCTGCTGCTCATCTCAGGTGGGAGGCAGAGAGCAACTTCAGCAGTGAGCTAGGAGCAACCACTTCAGCATGGTAATGGGGCTCTTCAGGGGACAGCAGGGCACGTCCTGATGTGCAAAGCCCTCCCAACAGAGGTGAGATCCTCTTCTGCTGGGCATTCACGGATAGAAAGAGGTTGTCCTGCGTTGCAGAACACGTCAAAATAGTCAAGGGTTGTGTGCAGGGAAATGCTGGCATCCTTTTGGTGGGCCATTGGGAAGCAGCAAATGGGCCCAGCAAAGTCAGTTCCATGGGCACAACATGAGCTTCTCAAGAAAATAAATGTCCTGTGCTTGTTCAGCTCTGCAGATCTGGTTTTAGCATGATTGCAGTAGTCTAGCATGCACTTTGGGGGTGCAGTTGGAGGAGGCATCTGTGCTCATCAAAATGGGGTTTTTGTTCCTACTTTCTGCTGGTTCAGTGGCTTCAGTTGTCTCACTGAAGCATCTCCAGTGCCAGAAACATCAGCAACAGTGGAATCAAGACTGGCTTTCCTGATAACTATTACATTATGTCAGCCACTGTAGTTTACTCACTCCTGGTGCTGTTTCTTTTCTTCACAGGTGGGTCCCTGGGATCCCTGAGTTTCTGCAGTTTGCAACAGGCCTCTCCGGTAAGCAGAGTGCAGAGCATACTTCCCAGTGTGATCCATGCTGCACTGCTTGCTGCTGTGACCTTCTGCAAGAAAGTACCCGAGCAGGTGGGTGGATAACAGCTGGGAAGCTCCTGAAGGGAAACTCAGGGAAGGGGGCAGTGTCCAGTGCACGCTTGTGTTTATGGGGGCTGCTCACAGAACCTGGCCCTGCAGTGAGAGTTGAAGATTTAGGCTTCATGGGTTTCTTTCTCTTCAGGGATTAGGGGTGGGCTTCAGTCTGGATTTTTAATCCAGTTTTTGTGCTCTCCATCCTGGGGCTGAGGTTGTGTAGCACCTCAGCTCCGTACCTGAGGCTGGTCTTAAATTGGATACCAGACACTTGCTGTTGTCACCAGGGCTGGGTTTTCACCTCCTTTTCTTTGGGCTAGCTGCATGAAGTGGATTGAAATTGCAAGGTTTACTTGCATACTTTTTTTTTTTTTTTTTTCTTCTTTGTGATGTTTCATCACATTTCTCTACCCAGGCAGGTTATTATGGCTGATGCAACATTTGCTGCTTTGGAGTGGGGAGGCTCTGTAGAGTGCTTAAGGAGGAGGAAGTGATGGGTAGGTTGCCTGGGGAGGTGGTGGTGTCTCTGTCCCTAGAAGCGTTTTGGAAGAGACTGGCTATATGCCTCAGCCATGTTACACAGCAGTGGGACCTGTTTTAAGGCAGAATGTGAACTGCTTGTCTTTGCACCATTCCTTCACCTCTGCTTTGCAAAGACCATTTGCTGAGTTAATTGGTAGTGACAAATGCTCATGGAATACTGCAGGTGTGTGAATAGCCATTTAAGAAGTATTTGGAAGTAGTTACTCTTGGTATTCTGGGTTTGAGCTTCCAAACAAGAGCGCCAAATAAGTGAGCAAGAAGATGACGTGCTCTTAGCTGTGGGTACCCTTTGCTGAAGGGGTGTGGGCAGCAAAGCCATGCAGAAACCGTTAGTAATCCTCGCAGGCTCTGATGTGGTCACACCAAACCAGAGGCTTTGTTTTATATGTGAATGCAATCACTTTACTTTCTAATATTTGGCTGGCTTTAGATACCATCTCCTTTTTCCCCGCTTCTGTTTTCTTTCAAGAAGCTAACATTTCTCATTTGTTTGGAGTGTTTTAGTCACTTGAGAGGCGTGTAGGCTTCTCGGAAACTCAGGAGCTGTTTTACTTTTCAGCAGTGTCCTTCCTCTGCATACAGACAAGTGAGAGACCTGGGCTAAGAGGGTCAGGAGAGCTACTGGAATGAAAGCAAGCCTCTGAAAAAGGGTGGAGTGGCAGAAAGGCTGCATTTCTTCAAAGGATCTGTGCATTGCATGAGAACAGCTGATCCTGCTGCCTTTTCTGCAGCAGGTAACTGAATGTTTTGTGTGTGCTTTGCTTATTCTTTGCAACCCAGAATGTGTTTCTCTTCCTAGCTCTTAGCTCCTTCTTTCCTGTGTCTTTTGATATTTTTTTTTTCTTCTCATCCTCCTCTACTCTTCGCACACGAAGCACAGGCCAGAGGTGCCTGCTACCCCCTTTGACATCTTCACAGCATGACTGATGCTAGCCAGGCTTTGAAACAGAAGCAGCTGCAACAGAGGGCCACCCCAGCAGGTCTCCCGTCCTGCTTCCGTTCCATCTCTCTGTATGCATCCGGAGGAGCCAGCCTGCTCACAATGCCATGGCTGTGGCTTCAGCCAGCCAGAAGTCATCTGCAGTTTGCCTCCTGTGACACTGAGTCACAGGGGAGAGGAAGGTCTTGATTCACCATCTCATGGGAAATGCTCTGGCTCCAGGCTTCCTTTAGCATTTCCTCGCTTAGACACCAGTTCAGCAAAGCATCTGAATAGAGTTCATTGAACTACTTCTGTCTACACCTCACTGCCCCCCCCCCCCAGTATGATAGAATTTTTTCTTGTTGCACTGATGGTTGTTTCCTGAAGAAGTGTCAACTATATGAAGCAGGGCTGGGTACTTCGGTGTTCCCTATTCATGAAGAATTCTAAAAATACTTTGTTAAAAACATGACTCTGATGGCAGATTTTTTTTTTCCTTTTTCAGCTTTTGCAAGCTCTGTCAGTTCAGTAGCGAGGAAATATGCATGCATGATAAAGAAGAGTCTTTTTTTTTCCCTACTGCCAAAAGAAATGCAACATTCTGGGGAAAGAGGAAAGGTTCTCGTTGCTTTCATCAGTAAATGAAACCTAAGAAGAAGTCTCTCCTTCCTCCTCTCTCTCTTAACCCTTTTGGAGGAAATTTTCCACTTAGCCACCTTTTTGGAGGCACTGGACAGCTCTGCCTTGGCCTTGGTCCAGAAGTGTCTCTGATCTGCAAAACTACCCTGAAAACTGGAAACATCACTAGAATAGGCTTTCCTGTGAGATTTCTGCTTCCTGCTGGGCTGACAATGCAGCCAGACTCAGTGGGATTTCCCCTGCGCCAAGGGGGACGCGGTGTTGCTGCATGGTAAGTCAAGTCCAAGGCTCTTCCTGAGCAGAAGAGGAATCTGTGAAGACCCAGGTCTACTTAAATACTCAAGGTGTTCACACCTTAAGTTTTTACCGGTGGGTAATTCTTTAAATCATTCACAGGTGAAAGCAGCCTTTAGATTTGCCAATCTTATGGAAGAAACTTAATATTTGGAGTGTTGCATTGGGACCCCAAAAACTATTTTGGGAAAACTAAGCATGTAACACCAGCCATGGCTGGGCAGGATTGCTTCACTCTCTAATTGCTTCTTTAATCCACGGTTGGCTCACCTCTGGCAGGCAGTGCAATCAGAGCTACACTGGTAGCCTCTCTTAGTGGTTGGGTGCTCTGATGGTGTCAGGGACAGCTGGATGGACAGAAGAGGACAGTCCTGACAGACTTCTTATTTCCTCCCTTCCCAACCAAGGTGCTCAGGCTCTGTAGCTCCAGCTGAGCAGAGCTGGGCTGGGACTCGGAGCACCCATTCATTCTACATTGATGTCTCCAAGATCGTTTGAAGGTAGCGGTCCTGGTGTCATTCAAGGTGATGTTGAATCCCTAAAGCCTCTTTCTAAATTCCTGGTGCCTCCTGTCTCTCTCACTGAGATCTGCTGCTTTGCAGACTTTGCTCTAACAAAATCTGCTGGGCTGGAAGGTGCAGCCTGCTGTTCAGATCACATTTACAGAGGGCTCATGCTAGACTTAAGCCCGTATTACGTTTGTTCCTTTGTGATTCTTATATTTGTCTTGTACTTTGTCTGGGAATTCAGATTGTGTGTCTTGGCCTGGCTCTGTCATATATGTTTAATCCCAGTTTCTTTGCTCTCCTTCAGGGACTTGCTAGGGAACAGGAAGCAAATGGAGTGTCTTGGTGAGACGGCTTGTAGGGAGAGCTGACTGCCAGCCAAAAACCCTATCCAACTACAAAAGCAGCTGTTTCAGACCAAAAAAGTTTGTAAGTTTGTAAGCAGAATTATTTTCTTAGCACCTCATCAGGCTTCCTGCAGAAGCTTGGGCAGTCAGACAGGTTTTCCATCCTGGTAGGCTAGGAAACACGGGGGGATTATTTAGACAAGATGGTGAATATTATTTGGTGATTGCATTGCAGAAAGGGTTGGCTGCGTGTGGGTGAGAGGGGAGAAGTCTGGAGGCGTGAAAAGGGGAACACTTGAGCCAAATCAATACTAGGGGTTTGGAGTCAGGTTTCTGCCTTTTTCCTGTGCCTGCTAATTCCAAGCCCCAGCTAGAGCAGGTTTGCTAACTTTTACAGCTGGATCTGGAAGATTTGTGAGTGCATGCCTCAGGCACTTCAGAAAGAAGGATTTTTTCTAGGCAGTCTACCTGGAGGACTGGCTTTGTCTTGGCTCCAGTGGGTCCCAGCTCTCCAAACTGTGGTCCTGCCTGGTACCTCTTCTAGACTAAGAAGTACCTGGAATTAAAGAGAGAGATTTGTTTGGGAAGTAATTAGCACAGGAAAGGAGAGAGACCTGCTCCCTGTGTCTGGCATACAGGTCTCACCGTCAGTTCTCTTATGGAAAAAAACACCTCCACATGCTGCCAATGGACCAAAGGAAAACAGATCTGTTGAAATTATCCTAGATGGGCTGTGAAACCACACAGAGAAATATTTGTCACTTGAAAATAGCCCTGTTTTATAGACAATATAAGGGTCAGCCTCACAACATGCTTTGCAAGAAGTTGTTTTACTGAGGCATTTAAGGAGTTAAGGAGTGCATAGAGATGGCTTTTCTTTCTTTGGGTCTGACTGCAATGAGACACTGCTTCTGGGTTTGGTGGTGCTAAGGCTGCAGGAACTGCTGCCCTGTGCCATTGTACTGGTGGTGTGGGCCACATCCTGCATAGGCAGGCTTGCTGCTGGGCCATGACATGTTTCAATACAAGATGTCAAAGACCCAGATGTGAATTTCCCTCAGTGAGGAAAGAAAGCAATATGGATTGGTGCTGTAAACCTGACAGTCCTAGCAATTAAATGTCGTGGGGCTGCTTCCACTTTGCTGTTTGTTCTGCCCCATCCCAGCACACCAGCCTGGAGAAGGGAAATTCCTGATCTCAGCACCTAGACATGCCCTTTGTCAAGGCTTATCTTGTCGATGTGACTTGTGTTGAGGCTTCTTCTGTGGTGCTGTTATATGCGGGGTGTCAGCCTGCTGCTGCTACAAATGTTTCCCACTGTGGTTGTGAATGGCATAGCTGTCCTAACATGGAGACACTGTGCAGTTCACAGGTAGACCAGGGATCATCTTCTCTGTCTTTTTATGTCCTTGCAAGTCCCATGGGGTTCTAATTTATGTTCTCAAAATTCTCAGGTTGCAGTTTGGTCCCTGCTGACACTATTGTGCCATGCAACAGCCTCCAGAATGCCTGCCATGGGACAAGACCTTTTGGCTGGAGGAGTCTGTCGCTGTTCAAGCATGGCCCAGATCCTTAGATAAAGGTAAATCTACCTTTGTTTCTCAAACACAGAGCAGTAAGCAGCAAGTTTAGGGTCACAGATGTCAGCACAACCACATAGTGCAGAGCTGCTGGGGGTCATGTGCCTGCCTATGGCTCCCCTTAGGGCACGGTTACAAAATGGTTCTCTGCATCTTTGGTGGCATGCACTATCTTTTATTGCACTCCTTTTTATATTCATAACTTTGATGATGGCAGTAATTCCAGAGCAATGTTACAAGCAATTAGCTGCTACAAGCCTTGCTGGCTGGCCGCTTCAGGCCACTATTTCAGAATGCTTCAGAAGCAGGATGTGGGGGGGTGGAGTGGGGTGGGGGATGCTGCTTGTCCTGAGCTGAGGCTTTATTGCCACGGGGAAGCCTTAATTATAAAGCAAAGCTCATTCTCGACTTGGCTGTATGAACTCTGGGGCCCTGTTATGGATGCAGCATCCTTTTCTTCCTGGCCCAAACTGTTGGCTATCATTTGCTTTGTCTGCCTGCAAATGCAGGGATGAATTTCATTAGATAGTGATGCCTGAGCATGGGTGAAAAACAGATGAAAGCATAGTGTGAGTCAGCAGCTAGATATACATTCAGATAAATTTAAGCTAGAAATAAGGTACCTGGTTTTAATGGTCACTATTTAACTGTTGATACCAATTACCAAGGGGTACAGTGGTGGTTTTTTTTTCTGTCACTTGAAATCTCTGAAGAAACGTTGTCTATCTCAGCAAAAAGACTTGGTTTTGGGACATCAGATGAAATTCAAGAATGCAGGAGACCAATCTAAGTGATCATGAACAGTTTTGCTGCCCTCTTAAAATTTGGAAATCTAAAACCAGTCATTTTAAAGGCAGCTGACGTTCTTTAGTAGAGATACTGCTATCTTGTGACAATCTGTCTTCCCCTCTCATCAACCCTGTTTTCCTAACATGTTACTGTGGGCTGGTAGGTGTGTTCTACTGCAACCAAAAACCAGTCAAGAGCTGTGTTTATTAAAGGCTTCTGTATGTCTGTGTAATGTGGGGAGGTAGTTTACACCCAGACCTGAAACACACAGGTAGGTGTATGAAGAGGCTTTGTGCTGAGGTCATGGCTTGTTAAGAGTTTCTTTTGGTGGCAGTACTGTCGGAAGCATCTCCTGCCATTCACTTCTGCTCCATTGCTGCTTTCTCTCTCTTTTTTCTCTTCCTCTTGTTTGCTTTCTCTCTCTCTTCCCTCTCTGTTTTTTTTTCTTTTTTCTTTTTTTTTTTTTTTTTAAATAGGGCTTCCACCACCATCATACGTCAGAATGTGATTTCCTTCCATCTGCCATGGCTTTTACCTTGAGAACTTTATCACTGACTTTCACGCATGGTTCTCACTGTCGGGCAGTCTCAATTTGTGTCTTAAGACCAGTCTGAGAGTGTGGGAGCTGGGAGATAAGGTGGCTGCTGCTGAAAGAGACACCCATTGCTGCTTTACCAGGTGGGAGAGAATGATCATGGCCAGAGATCAACTAGGAGCTCAGCTCAGGCCCTGGGCACTGCTAACCTTGCTGCATTCACTGCCGAGGCCAGGGATAACCACCCTGCAAGGGGTGCTGATGTGTCTGAAGGAGATAAGGCAGATAGTGATCTAGTGATTGGAAGGTCCAAACAACTCTTTGTAGATTTGACCCGAGATTTAGGAAATTGGTGGTGGGGAGAACACTGTTTTGAATCCTTGTGATCTTCGAATGGCTTCAGGCTATGAAAGGAAGTCAGGGCTTCCCGAGGCATCCTGTGCCACAAATACAGCCTTACTGCAGAAGACTATATCAAAACTGGCTTTCTACTCAAGTATTGGTTTGGATACTTAGTGTAAGAAACCACAATTAATCTAAATAGTAATTGATTTTTTCGTTTTGTTTTTGGTGTGGGGGGGTGTCTCTAACCCTATGACCTATCTTTGATTTAGTAAATAAAAAATACTTTGACTTGCTGGAGTTAAGGGTGATGTCAGTGTTGTAATCTAATATCGCAGCATCACAGTGCTTTGGGCATGTTGATCTTCTTAATACCCAGGAAACTGCTCCTGGATACCAACAGGGTGATAAAGTACGTTGCCACTTAACTGCATGCATCTCTGTAGGAGAATTATCCTCCTATCAGTGACATTAACCAAGAAGACTCTGGCCTGCCCTGAGGTGGTGGGGTCCCTGAAGCGTGTGGTTTGCTGGGGAGATTGATATGCTTCTGTTAAGCTGTGTTCTGTAAATACAAAGCCTTCTCCTCCACCCAGCCAGCCACTGACATCTCTCCACTCCCCGAAGTCTCTTCTGCTTTAAAAGAAACCATGGATTTCAAGGTCAGACTCATGGCTTCAAGGTGCTGCTGTGCATGCTGTTGACTTGACCAAACTGTATTTGAAAAGTGCTGAGGATCTCCGAGATCAATGTAACAGGTGGTGAGCTCAGCTAGGCCTGTGACACCCTTAAAATGGAGAAATGTTGGAGGTCAAAGGTTTGAGTAATAGGATGAGGAAGTTAGCCCCACATCTGAGTCATGATCTTTGGGTTTGCTCTTCTGAGAAAGGGATCGTTGCGCTTTTAGAAGAGCATTAGTTTTGCTTTCTGAGTGTTTCCTTTCATTTCAAAGGGAGGAAAAGTGTAAAAGAAGAATGTTTGTCTGTGTTTTCTTTCTCTACTTGTGAAAGTGTGAGTCAAATTCCCTTGTGGAGAAGCAGCCCTAATTCAGAGGGGGATAAAATGTTTCCCCCCTCCCAACAGGGAATTTTGGCCTGAGATTGGGCAATGACCTTGTCCTGGTTTTGGGTGGGATAGAGTGAATTTTCTTCCTAGTAGCTAATAAGGTTCTGTGTTTTGGATTCAGGATGAGAACAGTGCTGATACCACACCGATGTTTTAGATGCTGCAGAGCAGCACTCAAGAGTTTTCTGCTTGCATTGCCCTGCCAGCGAGCGGGCTGGGGATGCGTGAACAGCTGTGAGGGGACAGCTGGCCCCAGATAGCCAAAAGGATGTCCCATGGCATATGGCATCGTGCTGAAGAATAAAACTGGGGGGATTTGGCTGGGGGGCTTCTGGTGATCAGCTGGGCATCACTTGGTGGGTGTTTTTGTTTTTTTTTTTCCCCTCTGTCTTATTAAACAGTCTTTATTTCAGCCCACAAATTCTGGCCCTTTTACCTTTTTTGATTCTGGATGTGTGAGTGAGCAGCCACGTGGATCTGAGCTGCCTGCCAGGCTAAACCATGATGGCCTTTAGCTCCGTGCTGCTGGTGTGGCCTTCCAAGCCCAGGCCTGGGAGCTTCCATACAAGAGGAAGTGGAAAATGTGGAAAAGAGATGACTTCTGGAGGAATGTGACAGATGTGCCAAGTCTGGAGGCACCTAGAGAGTGTATTGGGACTGACTGTTCCTCTTTTACCATGCAAGAACTGGAGGGCAATGAATAAGGGCAGTGGGAGTCAGGATTCAAATAAATGAAAAAGGGGGGTTCTTGATGTCCAAAGCAGTAGAACGGGTAGAGTTTCCCCTTAAAAGATGCTCTGGGTGCAAGGTGTTTACTTGTCTTCAAAGGACATCAGTACTGAGTGTCTGAAAGAAGGGCCTCTTGGGAATTACTAAACAGACAAACCATCTAAAGCTAAATAAATAAATGTCTTCAGCTGAAAATGATTGCTGGCTGACTTAATAATTAGGGTGTGGGGAGGGAAATACAATATATTCTCAGCCTGCTCTGTCTCTTACCTAGGTACCAGCTCAGTCTCTGTTGGAGACGGTGGGCCATGGAGATGACTGCTGTGGAGCTGCCTGCCTGGTCTAGGAGTCTGGGGAGAGGTAAGCCTGGAGGGAATTTCATTAAGTTTCTTAGTGCACAAAAAGAAGCATCAGCACAACTAAGGCTTTCCAGAGCATCCAGAAGGCAGCTGGTCTGCTTAGGAATGTTTCCTAGGCTATTTCTAAATTGTCTGCAGTCTGAACGATTATTTCCTTAGCTCCCTCCCTGAGCACATAAGGCGTGTGCTTGCACAGGAAAGTGTACCCTGGGGCACGAGGCCTGCTGGGGAGGAGCAAGGCTGCCGTGCCCAAGAGGGAACAAGAGAAAGGAGAGGTCTGGGTGAAGGCACCTACAGCAGGGCTTTGGAAACATGGCATCTGGCAAGCTGTATTTTCTTGGACAGTTTCACCTAGCTACGAACTGACACGTGGTTGGAAGGGCTGGGTAGGAGGAGTACATGCACGCTGTGCTGGGCCTGGGAAGGAATCGGTGGTGAAAAAGGATCTCTGATCTGGGAAGTGTTGGTGTGTCTCATTGCTCAGTTTGCTCTTCAACAAAACCAACCCAAAATAGTGGTGCTGACTGTTTTCTCTGAATGGAAAGCCAAGCTCTCTCCTTCCCTGCTATTCACAGAATTATCTAGGCTGGAAGAGACCTCCAAGATCACTGAGTCCAACCTCTGACCTATCACTAACAAGTCCTCCAGTAAACCATATCACTCAGCTCTAAATCTGAACGTCTTCTAAAGACCTCCAGGGATGGTGACTCAACCAGTTCAGAGTTGTATTCCCAGAGTTGTGATTTCAGAAAAACAGTTCTAGGAATGTGCGTTGCCCTGACACCTCCAAACCCCTCTTTTAGGAGTTAACAGGCATGCTGATACCCACAACTCTGGGAATTCTTCCTTTATTTTCAACTTCTAAAAGGCTAGCTACAGAAAAATGTGTGCCTGGCAGAGCCTGCCTCTCCCTTTGCAATGGCTGGAGCATGCTTTTGCAGCCAGTTCTGCATACATGGGGAATCACGGAGCAGGTGACTTCAGCTTAACCTTCCCTCTGAGCTTGAAGCAAGCCAAGGCAATGCAAGTGGGAGCTTCTCAGAGACTGCTGCAGCTGCGCAGCACTGCCCTTACACTGGCCCCACGATCTGTTTATCTTTTGCCTTCAAGGAAGTGTCAGTTAGAGGAAGCTTCCCCAAATGGTATGGCTTAGAAAACTGTATCCTCTGCTGGGAAGTGCACATGCTTCTTTCTTTATAAGCTATTTGATATATTTTTCCTCTTTCTCCCTCTTCCCCTCCTCCCCTGGCAGCAGGATCTCTGACCATTGCATGCTTTTCATTAAATCTTTCTGAATGTAAGCTTGTATGTTCTGACACAGGGTCAGAGAGTGCCATTGCAGGGATAAAACTAAGCAACGGAATGGAAATCTTTTTCTGGTTTTGATTACTGGACGTTTCCAGTTATTGCAGAGTGCGTTCTTGGCTGGGGTCTGAAGACTGAGTTAAAAATCACCCGGAAAGGAGCATTCCACGATGCTCCAGAAATGCTGAACTTCTCTCAAAACGTGCAGAGAGTGTATGTGCGGCGGGGTGTTGTGTTTTGGCCAGTTTCCAGCCTCTCCAATGCTACTGTCACTCTTATCCCACGCATTCTGCTTTTACAGCATCCATTGGAGGAGGCTATTTAACTTCCCTTGCCTGTATGAACAACTGACACAGTTGCGTTGCTGGGTTTATTTTGTTTGGTTTCTAATGAATGCCCCGTGCTTGGTGATGAATGCAAATAACCGGTTGCTTACTCAGCTTTGCAGCTCTGTTACCTGGAGGTGTAATCGCTTCCTGCACCTCTGTGCCTTTGTCTCGGTGCTGCAGTGCTGCTGGCCCAGGAGGTGCGTGCGCTGTGCCACTTCTGTAGCTGCTCCTCTCTGCCCGAGGCACAGCAGCACGTGGCGAGGAAACGGCTCCTGGCTTCGGCTGCATCTTCTTTGCACTGACTTAGACACAGGCTGGAATGGATGGCACCCCTCTCATTTCGGAGTGTTTTCATCTCTTGTGAAGACCATGAAGTTTCTGCCTAAGAGGGATGGTGGCAAAATCCCTCTTCTTTCGGTGTCTGGCTGTGCTGCTGGCCCAGGCTGCAGGGAAGGGGCTGCTGTGACTGCAGAGGTGAAGTGTCAGGGCCCCGAGTGCACCTGATCGGCCTTCATTGCCCTGACAGACATGATCTGGGGCCTCTACCCATGCCCCTGCCCATGGGTTTGGGGGCTCCATTTCAGCTCTGTCCTGGACCTCCAGGTGCTCGCTGAGCTGTGCTGTAGGTGTACCTGTCTCCCGCAGCCCTGCCTGTGCCTGGCTCCATGGGGTGACTTCCCAGACTGACCTCGGACCTGCCTGGTGATTTCTGGACCATGTCTGACCCTCGTTACTGCCACTGGGCTCAGACCTGCAGCTTGACTTCCTGGCTAGACCTTGGACCTGCCTCGTCACCAAGAATTCGCCTGATGGATCTGGACTCTAGGTTGCCCCTCTGGTCCTGCAGGATGGGGCCCTGTCCTGCTGGCTATTACCCCCTCGACTCCTCATCCCCTGGGAAGCAGCTTGCCCTTGATGCTCCGTGGCATGAAGTCCTGTTGCTCTCTGACCCCTGGGAAGTCTCTAGGGAGGAATGGTTCTTCAGAAAGGCTTGTCTCAGACTGAAACATTTCATCAACATGCACAGCAAAGCAAGAGTGTGTGGCTTTGGGGATGTCCTGTCTACCCCCTGGGGAAGGTGGCCTTAGCAGTGTGGCAAGTGGGTTCCCACCAACTCATTAGTTACAAAGTTCATTAGCATTCCGGGCATGGCATGTGATGTAGTTCTTAACCCATCAGGTTGGCGAGACAAACGCTTCCTTCCAGTCTAAGGGAAGGATGCTTGGGGATTTGGGGTTTTGTTTCTCGGACGTGTTTTAAGTTGCTAACACTTCCAGGGTTTTCTGCAGGGATCTGCAATCTCTCCCATACTGTGGGGTTTGCGACCTCCCAGGACCAAAAGAAAAACTGCTCTTTTGCAGAATCCTCGCTGAACGGGTTCCTTGAAAAACAAGAGATGTGTGTGATTGCCTGCTAGTTGGAAGCAAAGATCATGACAAATGCAGTTACAGAGAAGAAGCAATAACAATCAACAACAGACAGGAGGAAATGGCTCCTCAGAGAAAAGGAGCCAGACTAAAGGAAGAAAAATGCTTGGATTAGATATGTCAGTTTTATGGGAATAGGGGAGAGAGGGGAGGTTTCCTTGCGAGAGGCACTGCCTGGTCACCCTTCTCACTCCCTGTTGTGCTAGCAGCTGCACATCTCCCCCGGAGGGGCAGGTAAATACACAGAAGGAAACATGTGGCACCTTCTGCAGGCAGTTTCCAAGATATGGAGGCAGCTTTACAGTGGGAACCAGCCCTCTCCTCTGCCACCCTGGAGTTCTGCTGGAGTGTGGTGGGTCAGGCTGTAGGGGATGCAGCCTACAATGCACACATACCCAGGAACACACTGAGAGCAATATATCCTGCCCGTTTAATGGATACATGCTTAAAAACAATAATAATCCTTGCCAACGGAGAAGGAACTGTCACAGCCTCTTGAGCTTTCCTCAGCTCTTGCCGTGTGAACTCAGACCTCAAGTGTTTTCCTGCCTGTACTGTTTGAACTGTCATCTCCTTGGGTGAGGGCAGCATTGACTACGTGGCCATGTGGCCCTTGGTAACCTGTGAGCACTCCTGAACCACCACCAGACAAAGAGCAGCCATGCAAAGTGCTCTGCAAAGCGGTCTGCATGGCAAGAAACCTGTGATGTGTACATGTAATTCCACCCTGTTTTGCACTAAATCCCTCCTGCTCCCCTCTTTACTTGAGCTTGTATCAAGCTGATGGCAAACAAAACCTAATTTTCGTCCTTTCCATGAGGCTTCTATGAGTGTAGATGGTGGAGGTTGCAAACTCTTACTGCGCTTTGGAGCTATAGACAAGATCTTCCTGCATGCACTGTGCACCTCAGAGGACAAGGTAAAAGGGACATTTTGGGAATGGCTGGGAGATGTCTGCAACCTCTTGGAGATCTCCACTGAAGGGTAAGGTGGGCTGGCTATGTTGTGACTGGGACCCTCTGCTATCTTGTTTCTTCCTGAGTTGAGGGATTTGGGTGACCCAGCAGCCCCTGGTGTGTCTGCCTGCTGCTGCCCCAGAGGAGCTTTGTTGGATGTGCTACGTGTGGCTCACAAGGAACGGATTCTCATCAAAGTGGCATTCACACCGTGTTCCTCTGAATCTTTTCTGAGTATTGTGGAGACGAATCAAGGCTGAAAAATCTTACTGCTGCAGAAAATTGAGAGAATTTTGTTTTCCCCACATGTAAGAATGCTTTGTGTTGCTGGAGATTTGGGACTGGATTAAGCTGGAAGCAGGAAGCTGAGGAGATGCAAAGAACTTGAATCAAAGCTGAAGAAAGTTTTCTTGTCATCCCTTGTGAAGCATAACTCACTTATACGGCTAACAGGTGTTGTGTGACTCTTAATTATCACAAAACCAGAATGTGTTCTTACTCCTAAACTTAGCTTGCTTTTGTCTTGGACTTTGTTAAGAATTTTCTTCCTTTGGAGATCTTAAATCTTCTCTATATTATTCCTGTCACCATTCTGCCAAGTAAAATGTAAAGTAACACAGCTCTGCTGTGATTATCAATAAGATGTTAAAAATATCCCCAGCTTATCTAAGTTTGGGCTTCTAATGTGGTGACAGCATTGGAGCTGACCTGGTGTTAGGAAAGGATTTCCAGCTGCTCCAGTACTGCTGAGATCCTCTGTCAAGGCTCATTCCTACAGCCCGCACTGTCCACGCTGTCATCGCAGGGGGAAAAGGTGGGTTTTTAATGTGCATTTACTAACACACGAGTGCACTACCAGGTTAAGGTGGGCTGTTAAGCTCCCTGCTCTAAATGGGTGTGCTAATGCATATACAGAGCTTACAAGGCTCAGTATTCACTGCTGGGAAGTGCATGTGCTGATGCTTCTTTTATATATATAAATATATATGAGCCATTTGATGTATGGGAAATTTTGTGCGGAAAAAATGTCCCCTCCTGTAAACAAGATGCCTGAACTCTTTTGGAGGCTTTTTCAATGAACTTTTGAGATACCATTTCCCAATGTCATTCTTAATTGCCATGAAGTTTGAAGGTGTTTTTTGTTGTTGTTGTTGTGTGTTTTTTTTTTTAAGTACGTTTTTTCTTTTTTCTCCCAAACTCGTTGAGCTAGTTCTCATCTACTGAGCTAGTTGAGCTAGTTCTCATCTATTCTGGAACCTACTGATTCCAGTGATAGCTGCAAATGTGTCTGAGAAGTGTAAGCAGTTGCTGAAGATTTAGTGTGAAAAGGTTTGTGGGAAGGGCTCCTCAGGTACAAAATTACACGTTTACTAAGATGAAATTTCAGCTCTACCTTTTTTTTTCTCCTGTCGAAGTTTCAAAATCAGGCCACTGGCAGCGAGCTGTGAGTCAGAGGTCACTGTTGTTTTAGGATTAGTACTGTAGCTTTTAACAAGTGTGGGTGTTAGATGTCCTTACAACTTAGGGAAAGGTTGTGCACCTCCTGTTATATATTTTGTATTGACACAAGGTGATGATGCAGGTTCTTAGAAATTCAGACTTGCCTGTCTCTTATGTAAGGGACTCTGGAGCCAAAATACCTTTTGAGGATCTAGTTGTGCCATAGATTAGGCCATTCAAATTGTCTGGTGCAGCAGGAAATGCAAAGCAGATCTCCCCTTACTGCTGCCTGAGAATTTTCTGAGTGTCGGGATGCAATGTGGAGACTTCATTCAGCAGACCTGAGCCCATGTGAAATCTGGGACATCCTCTCCAGGTCAAGGGTCTCCATCACAAAGGAATGAGGAACCTGGGGAGGAAGTTCACCAAGCAGGTAACAGATACCATTAACAGCAGGTTATATACATTATAGCAGCAGGTAACAGATAACATTAAAGACAAGGATTTGAAATGCACTGAAGTCTTGTGTAGAGTATATAAGTTATGTTTATGATAATACCTGACAAATACAAAGCCATCACTGCGTGGTGACTTATCACTTGGTTATTTCTACCTCAGCAGTGAAGACAGCTTCCTTCAGGATTTATTGACTTAGTTTTAAAGTTATGTAGCAGACTCTGGACAGGGCAACACTTAAAGTTTATTTTGGGCAAGTGTTCTTTTAAAAAGACTTCAAAAGCCTTCAGATGGAATGTCTTAAGTTTTCCCGTGGATAAAAACCTTAACTAGATCAATTATGTCACAGTAATCTATGTATGTTGTCAGAAGAGGTTTTGTTTCTGTAGGGTGTGTGGAATTTCAACTCTCAATTTCTAATTTTTCGGGAGTCAGAGAGGTCACCCATGCTTGTTATGTTCCTCTAAGTTCCCAGCCAAATGTGCTGACAGAAGTGTTCCCAACAGTTCAAACTCTGCCGAGATCCTCTGTCGAAGCTTGTTCCTACAGTCTGCACAATCCACCCTATCATCAAAGGGAGAAAAGGCGAGTTCTTAGTATGCGTTTATTAACACGTGTGCATACTAACAAGTTAAGGTGGGCCCTAAGCTCCTTGTCACCTCTAAATCAATGTGCTAATGTGTATACAGAGCTCTCACATGTGCAAGAAGTCTCCCGTTAGTTGCTAACTGAACTCAAGAATATGCATTTCTTTTAAAATCGGATTTGATCTTCATTTTCCTAGGCTGTCCTGAACCAGTACAGCAGGTGTTGGCCTCTTGAGGAAGCTCTGCTGTGAAGTAGTTGTTATTCTAGGTGAATCCATTAGCCCTGTTACTCCTGACCATACGGATGGGGATGTAGTTCCCTTTGAAAATGATAGAACAACTAAAGATACACTACACTTCTTCAGTGGGAGCTGACTGTAGTAACCATCTCTTGCTTTTACTCACGTTTTTAATCTATTTTGAAGCAATTCACTATTGCCATCCAGGATTATCATGAGTCAAAAAATGTCTTAAAAATGCTGCTAGCTCCATCAAAGAGATTTTGCACGTGTTCATCTACTAACCTCAAGCTGTCACCTGCAGCAGCTAGGAGGAACTCCCACGTTATCCTGCCTCTCTCAACCTTGGAAGGTCGGTGGGATGAGAATGTTTTCCCTACAAGACTGATTGTGGCTTGTGCAAGAGGCAGGATTCAGATCTGTACAGGTTTTATTTTACAAAGGCAAATCTTACATTCCCAGTGGGTCTGGTGTTGAAAGATTGCTACTCTTACACCAGACATCCTTTGCTCAGTGGTGTTTACTCTTCAATATATCCACCCATTTCCCAAGTCAAAAGTAGCTGCATGTGGAATAGTATTTTAATATCTATACCAGTTTAGATGCATGCAGGAGGTGCAACCGATTGTTTCTTTGATATGCTTCGTGATGAATGCTTCCTTCCATGCATCATGGATGCATGACAGTAACATGTCTGTTGGGAGGGAAGCTGGGAATTAGGAGCTCCACTGCGACCACCAGCAGTTGTTTTCTTCCTGACTTGAATTGGCATGACCCTGTTAGCCTGACACCTGTTCTGTTCCTGGGATAAACTGTAATTAAATATAGGGAGTAGGAATCCTCTTTTCTCTTTCTCTTGTGTGACCCTCAGCAAACATTTCTGCCTCCTCTCCTGTAGTTGTGAAGTAGGCAATGGGTAGAAATAACTTGCTTCTTGAGTCAGTGTGCGTGGCTTGACCTTAAGACTTCTGTGTATTGAACTTTGGAAAGCAGGCCTTAGCTGAAAACCACGGATCTGCTACTGAAAATAGTAAAAGGTAGCTAGCTTCAACATGATCTGCAGAAAGAATTGTAGTTGTCCTCTGCAAGTTTCTTTTTTTTGGGGAAAAAAAATGTTGCCACAACTTTTCTAAGTGTTGCTCTGAATTGAGGGCTCTGCTTTAAGTTGGCAGCCAAGTTTCTGAATATGGTGAAATGTTGGAGGTGTGAGAGAAAGGTGGATAAGAAAAAGCAATTTACGCCCCTAGGGAACCTGGGCACACAAAAAATATACCCGATGTTGCAAAATGGTGCAGCTAAGAAGTGGCCATTAAGCTTTTCAGAGGTGTGCTCCAGGCTATGTTTGCTGTAGCTGCAAAGTGTAGCTGGGGTTCCAGTTTCATGCCTGAATGGATGGAGTCTTTTTCTTTCCAGCATTGCTGGCACTGGTGCTTTGCTGCTCTCCTGCTGTGCAGCAGTAGCAGAAGGATGGAGCTGGTGGCCTGGCGGGAGGTAGATGTGCCAGCACTGCACAGTGGAATATGGAAATTAGCCCAGTGTGTGCCTAGTGGCTCTGTAGATTCTGGCCATGCATAGCAGTGACCACCACTCGTGTGTGTGGGGGAGTGTATTTGGCTTCAGACCAGAATTTTAAGGGTGGTGGCTCATTCAGGACATTGGTGCCAAAAGGCTGTGGGGCAAGCACCTTGGAGTATGGAAGAAATTCATCGGGGATACCATTAAGGTTATTAACGGGATTGAAACTTTGGTCTTTAGTACAAGGCAATGCATTCTCTGAGTTGAAAATCTGCTTCTCCTCAGAAAATGAGCGGCTGGATGATCTCCTTTCTTATCTCCAGGATATGTTGTAAACTTTTCCATTGACCTCATGGCTTCCTCAGACAGCTGTCTCAGCTTGTCTTCTGCTGGAGTGACCTATTACTTATCAGCTTATTATCTAAGGATTTACTAAGAACTTATGCCAGAGGCCAAAGGTGAATACCCAGAAATGTAGGCATTTCTTTCATTATCCCTACCAGGTGAATCATGTGTGGCATTTGGCCTCTGAAGTAACCTGAGTATGTGAGAGGCAAGCACAACTCATCTGTGAACTTGAGAAACAAGTGTGTAAATGACTGTCTGCCATCATTTGTCCCTAAAAAAGGGCAAATACTGGCCAAGAGCTGCTGCTTTGAGATGCTCATCTTCAGCCAGAGCAAGATGTGACCAGGAAATTACATTTGTTACTGTCTTCCTCATCAATCACTTCATGAAAAATAATTAGAATGGATTGATCCTCTAGAATGTCATCCCAAAACTTATCCCAAAACCCATCAGGCGTGCTTCTGCTGCTTTTCCCTTGTAAAAAAAAAAGTCACATCTGAGTAGGCAGTGAGTCCTTCAGACCTGAGTGTTGGCAGAAAGAGTCACCGAGATCCCAACCAGCGTGTCCTCCTGTTTGGGACAGTCTTATTAATGCTGGGGAGCTTCTTTGGTTTTGAACATCTGGAAGCTGAGTAGAATCTTCAGTTGGTATCACTGATTGATAAGAGATTGTGAAAAAATGTGTGACATAATATGAATTTGGCAATTTTGTTGGCATAAGAAATTACTTTTCCAAAATCTTTGAATTCTGCAGAAAAGAAATTGAATGTGCAAAATCCTTCAAATTTTTTTTTTTTTTTTTTTTTTTTTTTTTTCCTCCCTGGGAAGGTTATTATTTATAAAACAGAAACTGTTCTGTAGAAGTTGATTTCTCTGGAACAACAGTATCCAGTGATTCAGACCAAGATTTGCTAATAGAGCTATTGATCCTTATATTCCCTCTGAACCACAAGAAATGTGTACCTGTTGGAGGGCAGTGTAGACTACTGAAATGCTCCCTTTTGGCGCTGTGCAAGTCCACAGTAGCTATTGAAATGGAAATCAGGTTCGCAAGCCTTCACCCACAAGATGAAGAGAAGGATCTTGTTTATTTGTTTGTTCTACCATAAAGAGGAGAAAATGGGCTGAAATTTTGTGGAGAGAGAAAATGGGCAACATTTCTTGATTACACTTGATGCTTTTGGTTATAGAGAGGCATGAGAGATGGTGCCTCTGTTCTTTAGCAGCTTGTGGAATATTTTCCCAGTGAAGCACAACTGCGGGGGTGTGGAAAACAGGGTCAAAAAACACAAGTAGGGATGAGGCTTACTGGCAAGAAACCATTTTTCTTAGGGCTTATGAGGAAAGAGCGTCATGACAGAGCAAAGCAGTCCTGTCTGGGCACCAGCCTTAAAAAAAATAATAAATGATACAATGTCAAAATCCCCCTGCATTCTTTTTAGGTGCTTTTGTATTCTTTTTGTCACGAGTTTTGGGAAGCATGATGTTGTGGTTTTCATCTCCTAAAGCTGTACTGCTGGATGTCTGCCCAACATGAGACATACGTGAGCAGGGAGACTAATTTAGTTTTTCCTCCATCATTACAGGGGTAGCTTGTTGTACAGAGCTTGCCTCTGAAGACAGGCAGAGAGGTTTTTGTCACTTTCCAAACTCACAGAACCACAGAACGAGGCTGCCAGGGACATCTGGAGGTTATCTGATCCAAGCCTCTGCTCCAGCAGGGACATCCAGAGCTGCTTGCCCCAGATCATGTCCTGGAGATCTCTGAGATTTCAGCTTCTCCTTTTGGAAGGACAGGTTTAGGTCAGGACTGTAGCTTTTATCAGAATGGCATTACTTCTGAATATTACCCTTTATATTTACTTTTCCCTCTGTTCTGAGATGCTTGATTGCCATTGTGTACACGGAAACACCCAGCGATCCTATTTCTGTATCCAGTCCTGAGATAAACCAGACTAGGACTGTGTGTCCAGTGAAATCATCATTACCAGTTCATGGCAGCAGTGTAGATGTCTTTGCCAAAGAGATACTTACTCTGAGAACCAAATGTATTTTCGCTTCTGAGTCCCAAGCAGCTCTGTCACATTCAATTATTTTGACACACACAAGTGCACGTGTTATGAAGTTGCCTTTTGCTGTTTCTTACTGTATGCCTATGCTAGCAACCCATTTTTATTGTGATGCTGGCTGTTCAAACTGAAAACTACAATTGCCACCTTTTGCCAGAGCTGGGCTTGTAAGTGATGGGAGGTATTAAACACACAAGGTGTTGCTGCAAGGTGTCACCCTGCCTCTAACTCCAGAAACAGAAAAACTGCTGCAAGGCATTTCTTGGTCACAAAAAAAGTGCCTAGCCCTAAAACTGTACAAGAGCTTGAAATTCACAAATACACCCCAAGCAACCCAAAAGCATTGCTGAGTGTATCACAGATGATGACCCACCCATAGCTAACTGTCCTATTTAATTCTGTTAACAGGTTTTGTTTAAATTTTGAGTAAACTCTGACTTCTGTGAGCAGGGGGCATTGGCTCTGGAAAACATCCACCAGCTGGATCCTGTGTATCTTCAGAGCTTCTTTTCCTGTCCTTGGGTCATCGGTGCGTGGATGATTTTTCTGCCAAAAATTTAAGTAGGGAAAACCATCAGAATTTATCAGTTTCCAAAACCAGCTCTGCTGAGCAGGACGCTCATACCTTAGTCACGCTATGATGGACTTGTACTCTTAATGCAACTAGTGGCTGTATATTGCAAGGGGAAGGTGAACTTGGAAGGGAAAAAAAAACCTTCATTTTGAGCTGAACTTCCATACCTGCCACAGTGCAGTTCAGTTACCTTAAAACCTGCAAGGCAAAAGAGGGTAGAAGTGCATTGTGCTGATGGCTAGGAGTACTTCAGGGAAAATTCTTCCACTCTCCTGGGAGCAGAGCAGAGGAATGGATAAAGGGTAGCTGTCCTGGATGAGGTCTTCTAGGGAAAAGTCCTTCTTGGCCTGAAATTTGGCACCAGGAGGCAGGTGAGACATTCCTCAGTCAGCTCTTCAAGGAGGAAATTGAAAGCAGAGATAGGAACAAGCTGTGGGCAGTTTAAGTCGCTTTAATTATTCAATTAGCTTTGCACCATTTTGCATTTTATAGACCTTCTTCTTCCTTTTGATCTTTGGCCTTTTTTTTTTTTTTTTTTTTTTTTTTGTGGCACTGGTTTGGATGCAGTGCCTCGACCAGCCCTGCTCCTATGCTTGGTACTTCCCTCAACCTTAAAAAAAAAAAATAAAAATTTGGTAACTTTTGGGCCCCTCGCTACAAGAAGGACATGGAGGTGCTCAAGAGAGTCCAGAGAAGGGCAACGAAGCTGGTGAGGGGCCTGGAGAACAAGTCCTACGAGGAGCGGCTGAGGGAGCTGGGCTTGTTCACCCTGGAGAAAAGGAGGCTCAGGGGTGACCTTATCGCTCTCTACAGGTACCTTAAAGGAGGCTGTAGAGAGGTGGGGGTTGGTGGGGGTTGGCCTGTTCTCCCACGTGCCTGGTGACAGGACGAGGGGGAATGGGCTAAAGTTGCGCCAGGGGAGTTTTAGGTTGGATGTTAGGAAAAACTTCTTTACCAAAAGGGTTGTTAGACATTGGAATGGGCTGCCCAGGGAAGTGGTTCAGTCACCATCCCTGGAGGTCTTCAAAAAGATGTTTAGATGTAGAGCTTAGGGATATGGTTTAATGGAGGACTGATTAGTGTTAGGTCAGAGGTTGGACTGGGTAATCTTGAGGTCTCTTCCAACCTAGATGATTCTGTGATTCTGTGAATGGGAGAGTCAGGCTTCCATGGCTCCCCAGGCCCAGATACATCTAAATAGGGGGATGTTCAGGGATTTGTTAGGCATTCAGGGATTCCTCAAATGCATGTGAGTAGGACAAAGGAGGCTTTGACTTCGTAAATAAATACCTTTAAAGCCTTTTGAAATGCAGTGATTCTGTCACCACTGTGTGTTTAGACTCTCTACCCTCTTTGTTTCTGCTGTGTTGCAGAGGAATGTGGAAGTAACTGTAAAAATGTGCTTGAAAGAAAGCCTGGCACACTGGCCAGGTAATAGTCTGGCCTCAGTCACCTGGTGTTAGGCAGGGTCCAGGTGGGTTGACTACTCATCAGCTGCATGCCAGCTGATGGACCCACTGATTGCAGTGGCAGGTGACAACCCTTCCCTCTGTGATACAGTTGGGGAAGAGTTTGGATTCAAGTCAGATGGGAGAGGGCAGCTTTGAGACGAAGTTAAGAGTTGTGCTGGTTGAACAGATTTGGAGTTTATCTGCTTTGGGAAGCTCGATCACTGTGAGAAGGGCAGAGGAGAGATAACACACCTGATTTCACAGGTACTTGGCAGGTTTCTACTATTTTTATATTTTTTCTTTTTTTTTCTTAGAGGCTGACGGACCTATAGGCATGTGAACCTATGTTCAAAGGCTGTGGCTGGGCTGGGAAGGCAGCTTTCAAGGAAGAGCATTTTTATTGAGAACCAAGGGAGGAGGAAACTTGTTTACCATGCATGTGCATGGGCTTGAGAAGAGCGGCGGTGGGTGTTGCTGGCAGAGAGGTGGGGCAGCAGCCTGTGAGTAACTCGGGTAGATCTTTGCTCGTGGGGCATGTGGGCCTGGGGGCTGCCTGGCACCTTGGAGACACTGGGGTCAGCTGGACGAGCTGGGAGGAAGATGGGGTTTTTGAAGTGTGGGAATTGACAGCTAAGAAAACTGGTGCCCCATGGGCAAGTTCTGAGAAAGGGAAATGAGTTATTTCTTTCTTCAGGTGGTTTCTGGACCTCATCCCTTATAATAGGTTGCTGGCTACAAAGAAACCAGGGTGACAGGAGGTGATAAAAGGTGCCTGCCCAGGTCTGCAGGGGAATCGCAAGCTCAGGAGTCCCAGTCTTGCAATGCTAAAATTCTGGAGTGCTAGAGCAGGGTCGTGAGGCAGAGAAACACAGGGTGTTAACGGGGGCTGTTTGCAGCAGTGAGATCTGTCACACCTGTGTGAAAACCCTGCAGACCTTGAAGGTGTCTGCCAGGAAGGCTCAGCAGCATGAGAAGAGTTCCTTGTCCCTTGTTTGTGTGGGATCTCCAACAAAGCTCGGTTTGGCTGACAGGATGGGCTCTTTCTGCCCATGGGCAGGAGGTGGGATTAAACTACTTTTAATTGAAGCTCCTGGCTCTGATAGACTTGCTCAGCTGGCTTATTTCAGTGCTAAATTACAGTGAGTTCTGATAATATTTTGTAGACTTGAGTGTTGGTGGGTCAGTTGTGATAAAACATCCCTGAAGTGCTGGTGAGATGATTAAACTGCAGCTTGTAATTAAACTAAGACATGTTTTCTGTAAGTAATGGATCCGCACCAGAAAGAAACAGCAGGAAAAGGGCAGGACAGGAACAGAAATGTTTCTGGTGAAGAATATAAAATGGTATTTTATGTTTTGCAGAGCATGTGGAGAACGTGGGTGGTTCAACTGAAACGTATTTAGAGTTTTGTCCCTATCGTGGCCGAGGGAGTGAGTGATCGCTGTACCATACTGCCAGGCAGCTTGTTCCTTGCAGGCACTGCTGTGTAAGAGGCACATGTACAAGCCATCCTTAACAGGTCCGTTGCTCTTAAAGTGATGCATTTTGCATATTGCACGGTGTTCCAGTGTGATGCAGCGTGCACACAAAAAGCAGGAGAGAAAACAGACACCAGGACATATGCTCTAGGCAGACAAGATCTCCCTGCTCGTCCAATCCTTCTGCACGGTGCACAGGCCACCCCACTTGGCACATCCCACTTCACCTCCTTCCCTCTGTGCTCCTCGGGGCCTTTGCTGGTGTCTTAAAAGCTCCTGAAGAGCAGCCGTGTAGACTCGAGCAGCACAGCACGAGATGTTTCCATCCTCTGTGATGCAGCAGACATCTCTGGTGTGACTCTGAGTCAGGCTGTGTCAGTCATCTCAGGAGCACATGCAGATCTCATTTAGCCCTTTACAGAAAAGATGTGCAATTCCCTTAGTGCTTATATAGATTTTCCACAGTGTGGTATTTGGCTGCTTAGTCAGAGTTATCTTTGTGTTTTAAGAATAGATTTGACTACAGTCTCCTTGGCTGTACTGCAGAAGAAAGACTTTATTTGTCTTAGCACAGACACCTTGGTATGAGTGTCAGATGTGCCAGTGAGTAAGTGCTTAATTAAACAGCCTCCTTAATAGGTTTTGTTATCATTTTAGTGCTCTGTACTTCAATTGTGTCTCTTAAAGGGCTATTTAATGAATTTCTGAGGCCACGTGATGAGTAATGTTCTTTGCCTGCTTGTTATGTAAAATTCATTAATGTTTCCCTTTGCATACATTGTTGGATTACAAGTCTTATGACTTAATTAGTTTATTGCGATTTACGGGACAGCGGAGGTAGGGTTTTTGTTTTTCCCTAATTGATCTCATGCAGCCCTAACCTGTTTAAAAGGAACAAACAAACAGAAACTTGAGTCGTTTTGGTTTCCCTGCTGAGAAACACCTCCCCTTGACCCCCAGCACCTGGGGACTTTTCCATAGCTTGCTAATGTTAGTGTTTCCCCAGCGAAGGAAAAAAATCTGCTAGCACTGAGCAAAGCTTCCCTTTTAAGGGATTGGCAGGACTCAGGCACCAGCACTGCTTTGAGCGTAGAACGTCAAGGATGTATTTTCTTAAAAGCAGGTCCCCATAGTATTTCTTTCCTTCTGAGTCTAACATAAATATTTGGGGGTAGTTCCTTAGCTGATATAAATTTAAGAACTTCCATCAGCAGGTCTGAAAAAGGGGCCAGAAAAGTACCCCGGCTGTTTTTCCTATACTTCCTTGGGAGTTCGAAGTATTAATACCAGTGGGGGGTAGAAAAAAGTGCCTCATGGATAGGCGCAAGTCTGCAAAGCTGGCGCTATCTGAAGTTCCTGCTGAGGCTCACAGGGGTTAGGGAGGCTCAATGTCTACAGCTACAGGACAGAAAGGGCACAACATCCCTTGAAGGTCCTCCCTACTGGAATTAGCGCTAATTTCCAGCAGCCTGAAGTAGCGTGTTCCTGCTGTACCTTCCAGCCCAGCTGTTGATGCCTCCCAGACTGATTTTCTCAAACAGAAATTTTGTTGGGTTGGGAAAATGTGCAACAGAGTAGAAGTTGTCAGGTTGGTTCTGTAGGGTGACTCCAGTTGTGGTGGGTGCCCTGGTACCCGATCCATGCACTGCCACAGCCCATGGACAGCTATTGAGGAGTCTCAGCCCAGCAAGAAAAGAGCACGGCTGGGCTACTTGCGGAGGAAGCAGAGCGAAAGTGGTAATAGCTTGCTCAGGGTGCATAGGGAATCTGAGGCAGAGAAACAGAACTGTCCTAGATTTTAATGGTAGAAGCATCCTTTCTTCCACCTGATTTTTATTCCCCCCTCTCCTCCCCTGCTCCCCCCCCAGTTTATTCATGCTCCATTTCCAAGTTTTTTCCCTTGTTACAACTGGAGGTGCTGCAGTGGTCTCTCTTTCTCTTCCAAAGTCCTTCTCTTCCTACAGCTGCCTTTATTCCTCCTTGTTCTTATTTCCTGCTCTGGAGTGCACTGAACTCCCTTGGAAAAGAGCTGCTGCTGGTGAAGGCTGGACTCGTTTGGAATTGCAGCCACAGAAGCCAGTCTCTCTTCCTGTGTAATGAGGCCCTGAGATGTCTTGTGGTAATCTTTAAAGCCGCCTCTGTCTTCCCCAGAGAGAAATGCAGGGAGAGGCTGTTGCACCACTGTTCCTCCTGCTGCTGATGCAGGCTGGAATTGCTTTTCCTCAGATGCTACCTGTGCTGGGGTAAGGCTCAGCTTTGTGCTGTCGTAATCCCTCAGTCAAGACCACAGCAACCACACGAAGCTAGAGCAGCCCGAGGCTGGACTCGCTTCTGTTCCCTCACTGTAACGTGTGCCTTGTGTGAATTCTCTGAGAGTTCAGATCTTTGACTTGACTCTGACCCAGTGTCCCAGCTTCAACCCAAAGTGCAACCACTTGGTCTCTGGGAGCAGCCAAGTTATACTTAAACTGAGAAGATTAACAGACCAATTTCCTTACTTTACTGCCTTTCTTCCCCTTTACGTGTGTGTGGGGGTCAGAAGTAAATGATCTTTAAAGTTCTTTCCAACCCATTCTGTGTTTTGGGCCATAACTATAGGTACTTCTGGAACATCTGGTTTTGCTGGAGAGAGTCAATCTCTCTGAGAATTAGGAATATCCATGCTGTGTCATCTTCATTTTCACATCAGAGGGATGGATGTGAAAGGAATAAGGAATTTTCTCATGCTGTAATAATTTTTCAAGTTTTTTTTTTATTATTATTATTATTTTCAGTGTTTTCCTCCCAGGCTGGAATGAGTTTTACTCTAGAAGTTTTATTTCCTGGTAATTTTGGGGGGTAAGGAGTGAGAGTGGGAAGGGAGACAGGACAGGCTGGCACAAGAAGAAAACTGAAACTTCCAGTAAGTACCTGAACCTCCAAAAACAAGATCATTTCTGGCTGTTTCCAAAATGCCTTCCCCCTCCCAGAGCGCTAACCTGGGGGTCGGCTGAAACTGATCCATTCCCATAGGTGGTTGAGCCTTCAGTGAATCAGCCCTGTGAGAAATCTCTTCAGGAAATTCCAGCCTGACTGTACCCTGGCATCACTCTCTGACTAAGTTGGGAGCTTCCTTGGTTTGCGTGGCTGAGCAGGACAATAGGTCAAACCCTTGGTGCTGCAATCCTGCAGCCCGCCTGCGGCCCACAACTCCGAGGGAGAGCTGTGTCCCATCCAAAACCTCTCTTAGCCTCTGAATTCCCCAGAACGGGTGAGCTCGCTCCTATGGTGCTGGGACACGTTCCTGCTCTGGGAGAGGTGATGTAAGCATGGCGTAGTAGCAGCTTACATTGGGATTTGGGAGCTGCAGGGTTTCTTCCAGGAAATCTGTGTTCAGCATTATAACCTCCAGGAGGTAGCTGTGTGTTGGAAAACTTCCTCCTACCCCATGGAAAGGAGCAGTCTCTTCTGTACACCACAAAATCTATCTAAAAGCTCTTTGGGAACTGATGGCTTGGAGTTTTCAGGGGTCTCGCTTGCTGCAGGTGGGTGTGACGAGTTTGACACGGGCCCTGAGGTGAACCTGGCAATGGAGCAGAGCTGCCTGTGTCTGCCCCTTGTTGGCTCTGGGACCCAAGGAACAGAAACTGCTGGTGTGGTTTGGCACCAGAGCACCAAGTGGCACAGGCAGCCTGTTAGGTGCACCCTTGGTGCCTGGATCTGGTAGATGCTGCTTTTGTCGTGGGCCATCTCTGCGTGTCCCGAGGCTGCGGCTCGCCCTGCACCTTCGCCCTTTCACTGCTTCCTGGTTCTCAAGGCCAGCTGTGCAAAGCGTAAGGAGGGGATGGCCAAGATGATGAATCCTGCTGTTAACGTTCATCTAATTGCCTCCCGGTCGCCCTCCACCCAAAGGTGACTGCCCTTCAGCCTGAGCACTCCTCGCCTCAGTTGTTGGGTGTCTTTTAAGTGTGAAGCTAAACTTATCTGCACTCGCCGGTATTGGAGGAGAAGCAAAAATTTAAAAATCTGATTTAAAATTTCTCTTTTCTTGTCTTCAAGCCTCGAGTTAAAATCAAGCTGTCGCTGCAGATACTTCTTTTTACCTTCCTTACCTGAGCAGCTGTGAGGGAAATGTGGCACAGGAGCAGCAAAAAGGCCCAAGTCTAAAGAGAAACAGGTCGCTCATTCTGGAGTTGCTGGCTGGTGCCAACGCTGGCATCCATCTGGCACAGGAGCAGCCAAGTGTGCTCGCCTGGCTGTGCAGGTCTCCAGGTGCCAGGGACTTCTGGGTGGCATCACACAGTGAGCACTTCCCAGAAAGAGCGTGTCTCTGTGCAAACAGGCTGAACAAACATACTCCTTCTCTCTGTCCAGCCCTGTTCTGTCAAGCGTGAGGTACAGATGCAGGGTCCAGGAGCTCTTCCACGTTAATTTTTTTCCACTCTTGCTGCCTCTTCTTCCCACCTGTGGCTTGAGAGAGTGCCGAGAGCCTTGGTGAGAGCCCGGCAGTGTCCAGCTGGCTCTGTGCTGCCTGCTGTGCTCGAGGTGGGGAGGAGAGCAGCTGGGAGGCAGGGCCTCACCTCAGGGCCTGAGGGAGAAGTGGCCGTGCTGAGCACCAGGAATGCCCTGCCCTTGTACCTTCTTGTGCCCTGGAAGAACTGTCAAGTGTCTGAGAGATACCAAAGGGGGATGGGGAAGTCTCAGCTGCTGAGGGCTGTCGCTACCTTTGCTGAGGTATTGTTTTTGCATGATCCAAAACAACCAGTCTGGCCGTAGGGATGTGGAGTAACCAATCTTGCTCGTACCCATGCTCCACATATCTTGTGAAGATGAATACATGAGGCAGAATCGGAGGGGTGTGAGAGGTGCCCGTTCCCAGATGGTGAGTAAAGGCTCAGGAGGGGTTGAGGAAACACCAGGATGTGGCAGATAGGTGTGTGCGAGGGCTGCTGCTGGTTGTCACGGGTCAAAGCACCAGTTCTGGGAGCAGAGCTCTGGCCATCCTTTGTGGTGAAAAGGTGTTTTCCCCCTAAATGTCACTTGCCATTTACATTTGGGGCATTATTCTGTATGTCATAAGAAGCTTAGGCTGTTAGAAACGTTTCTAGAAATGATTTGAGAAATGTTCTCTGCCCTTGAAACTAAGGCTATAGTTGAAATAAACTTAAGCTGTTCCTGCTTCAGTCAAAAGTCAATGGGAACCCCACTAAGTTTGTTTGCTTCTGCCCTATATCTCTTAAGAGAAAGCCTTGACTCTTTCCCCTTTGGCTGCCAGGATGCCTCGTAGGGCTCAGGTAAAAAGACAGGACTTGAGGGACTTGCTTGGGTTTTTGTTGAAGGAAACAGAGGAGACCTTAGAGTTCTACAGTTTCTGTAACCCCTGTCTGCTGCCCTGGCTCTCACCAGGCTTCCCACCACGATGCCTTTTATCAGCTTTCCAGGTTGAAAGAAAAATAGTATGCTTCACTGCCTCTCCGTCAGCACCGAGGCCACCGTGGAGGTGCTCTGAGGGAGAGCATTGTGCCACAGCCCTTCTCAGCTCGTGGGCTGGAGTGCTATGAGGAGTCCAGCAGCATTTTGTTTGTGAGAGAAATCCCTGTGGTATTCTGTTTTACAGCTGGTTTTACTGGAAACAGGTCCTTGATGAAAACCGTCCCTGCACAACCTTTCCTACCGACAGGCAATGGTGACTGGCAGAGTCCAAGAGCTTTCAGCAGCCAGCTCTGTTGTGGATGTCTGGCAAGAAAGCTCCAGAGCTGGAGAACAAGACTTAACTCAATGCTTCTTTAACTGGGGACAACTCTGTGGGCCTGGGTAGCAGCGAATAGGTGATGACCCTGCAAGTTCCTAGTCCTGCTCACTCATAATGGCTCCTTGGGGTTGCGTTTGCCAAGAATGTGGTGGCTGATTTTTTTGTTTGTTTGTTAATTTATTTATTTTTTTAAGAAATGTGTGCTAGAGTTGTGTTAAAGTGGTAAGTACCAAGAGCCAGCTTTGCAGACATTGAGTTTCTAGGTTGGGGTGGTGGTGTGTAGTTTCTAGTCAAACACTGAGGTGCTCCTTCATTATTGCTCTGGTTTCAAAATGGTTAGGATATCTGGTTAAATGGAGTGTGGCTGGTTCATGGGCAACATGGACTGCTCTTCCAGAGAGCTTTTCAGGTGCAGAATGAGCAGTAAAACATAGTATCTCGAGGGGGCTAACCTTGCACAGGTACGTAGAAGATTGTCTTTGGGTTGAAAATCTTGAAGAGAGGGTGGAAGGTGAACATGGATTTGGATCCTCACAAAAGAAAAAGCAGTTTTGTAGTGTTGTAACAGTACCTCAGAGCTAAGGAGAGAACTCTCTGTACCCTTCTGCTTGGTAGCTGGTTTTTGGGCAAGGAAACCGAGGTGCACGATGCACTAATATCCCATTGAAATGGAAGGTGTGTGGTGAGCCCTGTAAAAGTGTGTGCCCTGGCTTTGATTGACTCTGTGTGAGCTGGGGCCTGGGTGGCTTACCAACATCCAAAGTTGTGTCATGAGCTGCTTACACAAGAGGCAAGCTGGTGACAAAAAGGAAGGACTGGCCCCTAGGGCTGGTAAGGAGATCCCTCAAGTAGCATTGTGCCTCAGAAAATGTCAGCTGAGACAGAACAAATTCATGGGAAAATGTTGGGTTTGATGAATTTCAGTTGCTGAAAAATATTGGATGAAAATGTTTTGAAAACCATTTGACCTTTTCTAAATGGCAAAGTTTCAGTGTTTTTGGGTCCAAATGCTGCTTCATTCTGATAGTTAGCATTAATTGAAGGTTAAAAAACTGTTGGAACTGAACTGAAATTCCTGAAAATGAATAGAAACAGAATGTTCTCTTCCTCTTTTCCTCCCCCAGTGTTCTTATTTCTGGGGAAATTGGGAGATTTTTTTTACTTTTTCGTTTCTCTAAACTGGGATATTTAAAACCTCACAAATTGTTGTAGGAGGGCATCCCATCCGGCTCACTACCCACCTTCTCCAATGCAGATGCAAGTGTAAAAGTGACTTTTTAATTTTCATTTTATTTTGCGATGGAGCCACAACCATTTTTCACACATCCCAAAGGGGTCTGGAACTCTCCAGAGGGACCGTGGTGCAGCCTGTCCTCGCAGCGCTCTGCCCAGGACCATCTGTTCAGTCCCTAGCAAGCCTTGTATCTCCCCATCAGAAGGGAAGGAGGGCGAGCAGGGTGCTGTGATTCGTGGTGCAGCTAAGTAACAAACCCTGTGTTTGCTAAACCGAGACACAGGGAAAGCATGAAATAATCACTTTCAATGTGTCATGGCAAAAAGGAGCCAATTGTGTGCAGGAGCCAGGACTCACATCTAAATACAGAATATAAGGTAAATAGGTCTACACAGCAGGGGATGTCTTAAGTCTCCCCAAGCAAACACTGCTGACTGGTTGAGATGCACAGACAGCAGGAACATTATCTGGCTGAAGTGGCTGGAGCAAAAGCCTGTGCATATGCGACGTTGTCACTTCACAGTTGAGCAAAGTAGGGTACAGAGCATGAGGGCCTGAAGCTGCAATCTTCATCCTCTTTAGCCCTGCTTTGGAGCAGAAATACCTCTTCCCATCTACTTTCTTAAATGGAAGGATTAATTTGAGATCTGTCATGTGAGGCATGATGGTAAATGGGTTGTTGTGCTCTCTCTCAATGGTATCCCAAGTCTGTTGCTGTGTTTCTGGCTGATGTGAAACACATTTGTTGCTCCTCCTTAGCTTTGCTGCCTGTGCCTTGTCCATCAGGTGATAGGGTCATGCTGCCAGAGGGGTAATTTCTTCCACCTGTTCCTGCCAGTGTGTTACTGTCCTGCATCCCTGGTTGGGCTGTGTTGCTTTATATCTCACAGTATCTGGTCTGCTTTCTAAAGCCTGTTTTGCAAGTATTCTTCTTTCAGATTCACAGGTCACTTGTGCCTTGGCAGCCACCTTCAGTCTGAGTGCTCCTCCTGCAGAATGGTTGCTCCTGAGGCAAGTTGTAGGTGATGCTGTGTTTCACTGGTACGTTTTTGTATGCTGCAACATCACTTAGAGCTGAGAGGAGCCTTACACGAGTAGCCTGTGTTCCTCTGAACAATCCTACTGGATGAATAGGGCTTAGTGCTTGTACCAAGAACCTAGGCCCCTTTCACCTCTTTGCTGGATTTCTCTAATAGCTGGCATTGTTTCGTTCTAAACATGTAAAATGGACTTCTAAAAATATTTTTTGTGGACACCTACTACCAGAACATGGAGTTGGGCTGTGTCTGAAGAGAAGGATGGAGTTCCTTCTTTCTTTAGTGTGGCATCGTCCCTTTTAGCCTTGCAAGCCCCATGGCCAGGCTCTATTTAAAAAAATTAAAAAATGTAGTGGTGCATTTCTTAACCAGAAATTGTAAGCCTGGCTCCAGCTTGCATCACTGGAGCCAGCAGGCTGCACAACTCCAAGTGCTCTCTGCTGCAAGTGCTGCATGACCTACTCATACTGGTACCAGTAAGCAAGTGGTGGCTATGAACAGGCAGCTTGGTGCTCCTGGAAGGTGAGCAGCGCTGGTGCTCTTGGGGGAATGTTCAGAAAATGGCCTGAGCTGCGCATGCCTGTTGATTTGGGGCATATTTTTCTGCTCTGAGTACTGGCCTGAAGACCCAGAATTCACTTTTCCTCAATTATTGTGCACAGGACCTGACTGTTACCATCAGAAAGGGATAGCAGCCCAGCTTCTGAGAAATTCAAATCTTTTGGCTTGCAAAGGACCCTTCAAATCATTTTAAAACATCTTACAGGATTTTACAACGATAGCTTTTGTGCTTTCATTTTTGGATTCAAAGAAACTCTCATATTGAAAGATTAAAAAAAAAAAAAAAACACCGCTAAACTGCTCTCCCATCTATTCTTGAAGCTGCTCGTCAAGTTCCATCAAAAGCACTTATCCAGTGACATTCATGTGAGTTTTTACCTGCTGTGCTACCTGGTCAGTAGTACTCGGAGGTGCAAGACTGAAAAGTAGGAGCTTTCCAGTCTGTGAAGCTCCACAGGTTTTTGTGAGGGTATAGCAGAATTTGAGCTGTAACTTTAAAGGGGGGAAGCGTAAGGCCAGGCAATCACAGATCTGTAACTTAACCTGATAGCTGGCATTTACATGGTCCCTAAATATAGTCATACTCAGGAAAAACAGTAGTTTTTTCAGGAACACACAGCTCTTGCAACTATTCCTTGTCTTCCCCGTCATCAGTGCCCTCTTTATTATTTTCTGTGCCTGTAACACTGCATATGAGATTTCCATAGCAAAATAATATCCTCTCTTTTCAGGGCCTCTGGAAGGCACCAAGGAAAGCCAAACCCTGTCCCCCTGTCGAGGTTCTCTCTTTGAAGAATAATTACTTGTGGTTTCTTCACCGCACAGCTTCAAGTTTGGAAGCAAATGCAGAGAGCAGATCCTGGCCAGCAACTTCACCTGCCAGCAGCGTGCATTTCTTAGGTTTTACTGCTCGAGTGCCCAGAACTCTCCTTGCAAGGTACCACTGATGCAATTAATGGAAAGGGTGTGTAGGTGTCCCCATAGAGAATTGCTGATCTCCCTGTCATGTAAAACTCAGCATCTGCAGTTACCCTATGCAGCTGGCCTTCTAAGGTGGCTGCCTACAAATCCCGAGCTACACAGGCTTTGGGCAGTTTCCCTCTGCCTGTTGTGAGACGCATCAGAAGTGTGACCTGTCTAACAGCACTGCTAATCATCACTAGCTTAGTGCTGGCAATGCTACAAACAGCGTTTGCCAGCAATGTGGTAGCAGTTTCTGCTAGAGCAGCAGTTCTGTTGTATTAAGGGCAGCTGCCTAGCTGGGTTGCAACTTCCCTTGAAATACTGTCTCCAAAATTCAGGAAGCAAGAGGAGAAGGCTGCCTCCTGCAGCCCTGCGCTGATTCTCCTGACCACCTTGTGTCGGGACACGCAGGCTTCCAGGAGCCTTTTGGAAAATTTGTGCTGGCAAGCAGTGAGAAGTAAGCAGTATCCAGGAGTGTAACAAGTCCTCCCCACAGCTTGTGGTTGTTCTTGGGTGCTCCCATGTGTCTGCATGAAAGGAAGCGTGGTGGGGGTTTGTCTCCTTGACCCTGTTGGGACAGCGTGAGCCACAGGCTTGCTACTGAAGGCAGCTCATGAACTCTCATGCCTGAGAGTCCAAAAAGCCTCTTGTTCTTCCCAAGTATGAAGTGAATATTATATTGTGGCTCCTTAAAGCTGCCAGAACAGCCCCTGTCTGTACCGTACCTACCCCAAACCTGTCAGCAGCTGTGACTTGGGTAGGAAATGGAAGGTCACAAATGGCATGACCCCATGAGGCATCAGAGCGCTGGCAGTCCCCGTAACAGGCTTTACGTAAGTAAATCAGTATTTGTAACACCTGCAAGGAAAGGAAGTCACAAACCACAGACAAGAACAGAGCCCGAGGTTGCCAAAGCGCGGTGTCAGCTGGGTGTCCTGGTGGGGCTGGGCTGCAGCACATCTGCCCGTGAACACAGCGCCTTTGGCAGCACCCAGAACTGTCTGCCAGCCCTGCCACAGGGCTCTGTGACACCTCGGTGTGCCCGAGTGTGAAGCGCACCCTGGGGAGAGGGCAGTTAGGAAGGGACAACCTGGCAGAGCCATCACACCATGCCTTCTCCATCATCTGCCTTGTGCTGATGTGAGCTGAAGGTCAGAACCGGTCACCCATGGTTTTGCTGATGTGTGTCCTCCGTAGCCTGGGCTCACATGCGTAGGACACGGGAGAGAAATCCTCCTCGGAGGCCAGGCTCTCTGTCTTCCCTCCCCTCATCATTTCCTCACCTGGATTCCTGGTGGTTTTAAAGGGGAAGGTTATCTGAGGCGTGGGTTAAGGTGCTAGAAAACGTGGCAAGTATAATTGTGCAATGGGACGCTCAGGAGGTTCTCTGCCAGATGATTTACAGCAGCAGTGAGGGCAGCCTGCCTGCCTGCCTGAGTCCTCACCGGGGATCTGAGATCTCTCTCCTTCCTGGCTGAATTTGCAGGATAGTTTCTGTATATTATTTTGCTGGCTACTGCCAGAAGCTGGCCATCTGTCCTGGGGATGCCTCTGCATCCCTGTGAGCTCTGGCCCTTGGGTTTGCATGCCCTGGGTTACACCAAGGCCCAGGCTGAAGCAGTGGAAGTTTCCTAAAGGCATCTGAGGCCTGGAAGCTGCTGGGCGTTGGTGCAGCCTCTGCCTGGGCACTGTAGTGGTGGTGGATGAGGGGAAGAAATGAAGGACGTGGAGTGAACAAAGTTACATATTAGTGCAACAGGCAGGTGCTGGGAAGAGCAGAGGAAAAGGTTTTTCCAATGCATCTCTTTCTTCTGTGCTCTTATCTCCCACCCTGGCAGCAGCCTTGGCTCTGAGACACTGCCTCTTGTGTCTTGGGAACAGGCCCAAACCTTTAATGACGGCAGGCAGGCATTCCTGGCTCTCGGGGCCCTTTGTCTCTCAAGGCTATCAGCTTTCTCTGAGGAGACACATCATCACCCAGACCTGCTCCTGATAAGGGCTTTTGAAGTCTCCTGTTTGATATGCGTCACTGCCTGTGTCACGCAGCACAGGGCCTGCTGGCTTTTTTCCTTTCTGCCCTGCGGTTTCACCCACCTGGTATCACAACCGGATGAAACAGGAGAAGCACCTCTCTGAATAGCTGGGCTTTGGGGAATGCAGTGTCCTAGAGAGAGCGGTTAGCCCCTTCAGAAGGTCTTAGCAGGAGCAAAGATGAATTTTTCCCTCCTGTGGGAGAGCTGGCCTTTATTTCATTTAATCCCCTCACTGCTGGTCTCTGCTGGGGTCTGACTGCTCCCCTCTGGAGCCGAGCTGTGCTTTCTGCTTGCACCATGGCCTCTGCTTCTTGTCTGCAGTGAGGGGCTCTCCAGGGCAGGACATGTGCATCTCTGGAGGCCCCCACAGCCCCCATGGTGACAACAGTGCCGACCGCACTGAGGTACTGGCTGTTTGCATTCAGGCTTTTGCTACTAATACCTAATAGGGAATCACAAACAGAAACCAATTTGGGCTTTCAGGGGCCTTGTTAAAAGTTTTTTTTGGGGGGGGTCTGGTTTCTATAGTAGCTAATAATTTATCTTTTTCTCCAAAGGGCACGTGGTTCCTGCTAATGGGGTTGCTGCACAGTACGTCCCTGTGCTAGGTGAGATGACCCAGGTTGGTGACTTGTGAGTAAGGATGTCTGAGCAGCAGGAATCCTTTGGAAAGCCTGGTGAAGTCAGGGTGCTTGCAGAGTCAGTGCCTGGCAGTGCAGGAGTTAAGTCACGCGTGGTGTTAACCAAAAAGAAGTCTCACAAAAGGGTGCAGTGAGGTACCTACCCAACAGGCACACACATGATGAATGAGAGTTAAAACAACACTTCGGGATATAACTAGAAGGAAGTTTTTCTGAGAAGCTATCTCTGATCTCTGATTGTCTTACTATTTCTAGATGAGGGAATCATGAACATGGTGAACTGGGCAAGATCAATAATTCACCTTGGATCTTGCAATTTCTGCTGTGCAAGCAAGCGGGATTTCACATGACTGCTGGGAAGTAAAAGCTAATTGAAGAACTGTTATTTAATTGGCCTAGGTTCATCTTTATCTCATAGTCAACAATAAAAAAGCGAGTCCGGAAAGAAAAGCTCTAGATGGATGAAGTGACTTGACCAAGATTAAAATAAACTCAGGCTTGAAATTAGCCCTTTTAAGTCCCAGCAGAGAAGCTTGCCCAGTTGACCAAAAAAGTCCCTCTCTTGTGTTATTGGCAGAGATCCTCAGCTTTTGGAGCACAATAGAAATGAGATGACAAAAAAAATAGTTTTGTAAATCTTATCATGGTGCTTCTGTACCTACATGGGCAGTGTTGGCTTGAAGGGGGGTGAGGCAAACCAAACGGAGAGGAGATACAAGTGGTGATGCGGAGGCAAGACCGGCACATTCCAGCCAGAGCATTATGTTGGGCAAAGGTGTTGAGAACAGTCTGCTGGATTTGTTGGTATTTCTGCTGCAGACTCCAGATTTCTCCACTGTTTTCCCATTTTTGCTTTGCCTAGAAAGCCAAGTGGTGTCTCTAGGATCTCCAGCATGTCAAGCAGCCTGGGGCTGTTTCTTGCCTTTTGTTCTCTCCAGTGGCTTTGCAGTTGTATCTGTGTCTCCTGAAATCTTGCATGGTGTAAATCCTAACAGCCAGGCTCTGATCTGTGTCGCCTGTGGCTTAGCTAAAGGCGCCCGTGCCGTTGCCTAGGCAGCCAGAGCATCATGTGTGAGCAAAGGTATTCTTTGGGCAGAAGCAGGGCTGGCTTTTTGTCCGTGTGCTGCACGGGCATTTGTGACTGACCAATGTCCAGCGTATCCTCCTGGCATGTGTCACCAAAACCTCCCCACCAGTGCCTGTGGTGTCTCCAGAGCAGGCATCACTTCTCCCTGCTGTTACACTCAAGAGACCTCACTGCAGCCATTCAGGGTGAGTGTTCGCTGGACGCTTCTTGGGCCAGTGGTTCCTCTGATAAACTTTTGCCCATGAGACAAAAAGGCAGTGCCTGTTACAAATGATTGCCCTTGTCCTCCTCAGTCCACGTCACTTCCCAGTCTGACATGGCCAAGTTACCGACTCGGTGCTTTCAGAGGCTGCATTAATTTTATTTGTGACCGTACAGTCCTGGAGACGCAGGCTGCCAAGTATCTGTCAATAATCAACTAGAGGATATCTTATCTTTTTTTTTTCTTTTTTCTTTTTTTTTTTTCACCCTTTGGCTAAACACATTGTAAGGGCTAACACACCATGAATAATATTGTCATAAAAAAACACATCCTCTGTAAATCTGTCCCAGCTGTTGCTAGGCTGGATTTATGACAGCAATATATAACCAAACTGTTTGCGAGAGGAGGGTTACAAAAACACTGTGCTACAAGTTGTGGGTCCAGCGAGAGGTCTGTGCTTTCTGCTGGAGGTGGAGAGATGCGGGATGGCAGCCTGGGGCTTTGCCTTTGCTCCAGCCTGGAGCGGGGCTTTGCTAGCAGCCTGACCTGGGATAGCCAGCAGGCAATGGGGTTGCAATCTCTATGTTCTGTGGGATGACTGTTGAGAAAAGCAGTGCTTGAGGAGCCCCATTCTGCCCTCACTGACCTCGGTTAGCTCTTCTTCGTTTTTTTTTTCCTCTGTACCATGAGATTTAGATAAGTCATTTGATATGGTGGCTGAGACGTTAACTCTTCCTGATAAATTTCTTATCTGCCTCTGTATTAAGGAAACCAGAATTTCTGCTTGAATTCAGACTTCAGTTCAGCTTCCTGGCCATCTTTATGGTGTCAGGCCTCATTCTGTTGGCTGTTGGAGCTTTTGTTTTCTGATCATTTTCCCTGTTCTCCAGATTTTTCTCACGTTGTGTGTTTAAGGGTTCTGGCAAACCATAAGTCGGTACTTTTCCACCCTCAGAATATGTCATGAAAATAATAGTTTAAATAAATGAATAGAAATTGTCTTTGAATCGCATTCTGGTGTTTGAAACTTGAGAATCAACTTCCTAACTTCCTTTTTTGTTTTGCTTTGTTTAAGAGATCCTCTGTGTAGCAATGAATTGCTATTTCTGAAAGTTGAGATTTTTATGTACTGATGTGGCTCCATTAGCAATGGCTTTGAGAAAAAGTTAATACTGAAGGGCTCTGGTGACAAGCTGAGCATCAGAAGTTATGTCATTCAAACAGAGTTTGGATGGAGAAGTGAACGTGTCACAGGATGAGCACCGTATGCTGGGACTTGGGCTGACAAATGTTTCTTCAGATGGCTGCTGAACCTGGAGTTCTGCAATTCCTCTCCAAAATCTGGAGCTTAGTGGAATCCAGCGTTACGGGAAGTCATCGAGGTGATTTCTGCATCCAGGCAACTCTGTTGTTACAAATAACATGCAAGTTCAGATAAGGGTTATCAAATTGTGTGCCTCGAGTCGTAAAATGGTATCTGCAGGGATCAGGAGAGCGCTCCCCTGTGCTCGCCACAGGGGCTGGTGGGCAGCCGGGCTTCCCCATGGGTTTGCTGTGGAACTGTGAGGGAAGAAAACTTCCATTCAGCATTAATAACAGCAACGGAATCCATTGCTAAGCTGTTTCCTTTGCTTTCTGAAAAGCATCGTCTATTATGGAGGTGGCCAAGAGCAGCAGCTACCTCCTGGCTGTTGCTTTCTTCTGAGCTTTCTACTCTTTGTCCTTCACTGTCTTAAAGTCTCTTGAGATGGGCTGGGCATCCCAAAAGTGCAGTTTCCACAGGCACAGCAGCCTCTTGGGTCTTGGACTGAGGCTCGTGGTTTTATGGGAGAGGATTTTGCCTGCCAGAGTGCTCAGGCTGGGGTGGTATTTGACTAACAATGAAGATATATTAATACCATGCCCTGGAGAAATGACTGCTGAAATAAACTGTCAGTCAAGTGTGTGCCTTCCTGTTGTCTGAAGGGATCTGGGCAAAATCTACAGCCACCAAATAGCAGATTTATTTGCTGTGCTGTTGCAGCTGCAGTAAATCTAATGTCAGATGTAACATGCCAAAGGCGAAGCTGTTCAGGCATGTTGCAAGAAAGGCTTTCAGCGTGCTAGGAGTGCCTTCGCCGGTCCCGGGCAGGCACTGAGAACTGCACAAACACTCAGAAATGAAAAACAACTCGGTGAGGGCAAATAGCACCAAAACACTTCATTGGGCTGGGTTGAAGGAGGGAGGTGGATTTGTTACCAGCTTTGCTGCTGGTTTTCTGCTTTTGTTCTATTTTTCCTTTCCTCCAAGTGTGTTGAGTATGATATGTATGCTTTCCAAAATGCTGTTTAGGTTTGCACAGAGGTAAAGGATTTAATTTTGTTTCTGTTTCAGAACACAGGTCAAAAATGGCCATTCCTCCCTTTTCCACCTTTAGCAGCTCATTTACAGCATAATTAGCTAGAATGTGTAGCAGTGCTGTCGGCCTTCCCACTTGGGCCTTCTGGGTGTATTTTCCTTGTCAGCTTCAATGTGTGGATCCCCCTCTCCTCCAGCACGGGCTGCTGGATGCAATTTTGCCATTTCATTTCAAGAGGAGGGAAAGACTTGCATCTCTCCTCATGCAGGAAAGCTGCAAGCACCATGAGGTTTGAGGCTCTCAATGTCAGCTTTGTGACTTCTCTTATTACTGGCTTCATGATTCATTGGTTCTGATCAAACCAATTTCCAGCAGTAGGAGGGAAAAATGTGTGTCATGGTGATAGTGCGATAAGAGCAATGACCCTCAGCTGAGAGGAGGATGAGCTGATCCTGTTGCTAAATAGATCCTGTTGCTCATCCTGTTAGGCAGTATCACACCACCCAGAACCGTATCTTCAGCATATTTCTGAGAGCCTTCAGCCCTGCCTTAGGAGAGAAGAAGACTTAGGTCTGTGCTCAAGCACAAGGAGTTTGGGGCAGCAGACAGGTGCCTGCCAGTTTCCCAGTGCCCATACCTTGCAGTTCCAGGGCCAGGGTAGCTGTCAGTAGCAGCATAGCTCCCGTGTGCCCGTTTGCCTCTTGAGCCCGAGTCTTCAGAAAGCAGCCGCTGAAAGTGAATCTGAAACCGGGCTTTTTGTGGATTCAGCACACAGAACTGGGCTTGGGGTGTGGAAGAGCAGCAAAGCAAACTTGGTGAGGAAGGACTGCTGCCTAGGTGGGTTGATGTTCATGTTACGGTTAGCAGCTGTCTCCCGTGACGTTTTGGTTGCCCCCTGTTCTTGTCCGTGGTGCCTTTTTGTCACAGTGGCTCACCTGAGCTGCTTTCTGCCAGGAAAATCCTTTGCCAGAAGCTCATGTGTTCACTCAGGGTTCCACGTAGTCACTTGCCTTTCTTATCCCTCTGCACAGCACGCTATCACCAGGCATCTTATCAACATTAGCGCTGCCTTGAAGAGAGCTAATTCATGCGATAAGGCCTTGCTGCTTGTTTCTCAAGCTGCACCAGTACGTCTTGCTCAGAAATAAGATTACAGTGATCAAAAACCTGCAGGACAGTCACCTTGGATAGCGTTGTACTCTTGTAAATGGTGTACATGACATAAATCTCTATCAGGGTGTCATTTAACAGGGAAATAAGCTGTTATACTTCTCCCAGCAAATACTGAGTATTTTACGTTTTTATTGTGTGGTGTTTATTATTTTAATGAATCACCAAGATTATGCAGCCGTGCTGTTTAGCAATAAAGAGGGTGACATTGCCTGGCTAAGTCCATTGGCCCTGGGTGAAGTCTCAGCGGTGATTTCTGAGCTGGAAATGCAGTCCTGCTGTTGTTATCTGCTATAAAAGGGATGGAGCCTGGTGGGAAAAGCTGGCAGGTTGTTCCGAAAATAGCAGGCCTCAGAACTTTAATTTTAACTGGTTTATTTTCATGAGCGAGCCAGATCTCTCTAGTTCCCCTTTAAAAACAAACGGTTTAATTAAGCAGCCTATTTCTGGTGAGATTCGTATTTAAAATGAGAGGGGTTTCTCCATCATCTTCCACTTCACTAATGAAAAGCGCAGCTACAATAAATTGTCTTCCTTGGGAGAAGTGTTTTTATCTCCGTAGGTTTTTGATTTGTCCTTAAACTGGATTGAATTGTCCTTGTATTGTTGATTTTTGCCACCTGCAAAATGTCTTGGGTAAGGCTGAGACAAGGAGAGGGGAGAAAGCATGAAGTAAGCTTCTGAGGTGCTGCTAACCAGCGTCACCTCTAACAGGACAGTGCCTCTAATGTCTGGTTGGTTCGTAGTGGCAAGCAACTCATTTAGGGATGTATTAACATGTGTTTGGCATCTGCTCTCCTCTTTGCTGTGGATTTTGGTGTTTTCAGCAGTGGGGCAGGTGACCTGGGGGGGATATAATGTCCCTTGTCTGGAGGTGTTCAAGAAGCAGTCAGGGAAGGGTAAGCAGTGACATGGCAGTTAGGAAAGTATCCTCAGCTGGCTTGGTGTGGGGATACAGAAAGAAGCTGGGGCTGTGCTGGGGAGCTCAATTCCTTCTCCTCATCAGCCTGTGAGGCTTCTGAAAGAGCCTTCCACCCGCCGCTGGGTGCTGTGAGCAGAGCAGCATACCCCTGTGGGCTGTGCTGGTGCTTCTTGGCTCCAGTTCCCTCTTTCCCCCCATCTTTTCCCGGGCTGAGAGGTCCTGGTGTTGGGTCCTGGTCTGAAAGCTTTAATTGGACTTGTTTCCTGGCAAAGCCCGTGCTCTTGAATTTCACCACAGCCAGGTCTCCTCCTTTTCTTTTTGTGTTTAGTAAAAGGTGAACTCTGCAATGTCAGCTCCGAGCTCGCTGTGTTTGAACACGGGTATGAGTTAGCAGTTCAGGAACTTTCAGATAAGCTTTTTCCATGCACAGTTATATTGCAGGTGGTTTATGAGGCAGAGCTATATTTGACCAACTCTGTTTACTTAAATACACAATTCCTCATAAGCACAATTAATTTCAAAGGCTGCCTTATCTCACCAGTGACTGAAAGAGAGGTGTCTAGGAGGGCACTAGCACAGAAACAGATGTGGGGTAAAAGTAATGTCATTCCCCTAACTGCATCACGATGGATATATCCGCATGGTTGTCCCTGCTATGTCCTGACATAAAAACAAAATTCTATAAAGATGCTGTTTTGTGCTGGCTTTGGGTTGTTCTCTCCTCCTCCCTGTTATTACCCCAAATCTTCACCACCTTCTTCTGCGGCCAGAACTGAGCCACGCTGGCCCTGTTGTTGGACAGTGAGTGCCTCCATCCCAAAACAGCAGGGAAATGCGTCCATCCATTTCTAGCTAGGGCCACAGAGTTAAATAGCAAAGTCCAAACCACACTTTGGTCTGGGAGCCTCTGCCCTAGGCCCTGTGATGAGGGATCTTCAGCTTGGGGCCCATGGCGGGCATCTGCAGGCAGGTTGTTTCCCCTTTCGCTAGGAGGGGATGTCATCATCTCTACCAGGGAAGATGCTGATGGTATGTTGCAAGGTCCATTATTATTATCACTATTATTAATTGTGCTCATGGGGAATGATGTATTTAAGTAAATGGAGCTGGTCAAATATAGTGCTTAATGGTCTACTATTATTATTTATTTCTATATGAAAAAATAGCAGAGTATTTAAAAGCCCCAGTTTGAAAGTATGCATAAAAAAGTACAGGAAGATTTAAGTTATTTATATTCCCAAGTTCCCTTTTCAAAAATGACTTGGGGCTCTTGTAGGCCTAATTAGTTTGCCCTTGGAGAACTAATTTCCTTGGGAAAACATAAATTTCTTGCTTAGCTCTGCTGCTTCTGGGAAAGCACATCCAGAGCTCTGGCTGGGGCTGCTCAGAGCCTGTTGTGAGCCAGGAGCACCCAGGGCTCCCTGAGCTTGGTCGGACTCCACCCGAGGTGTCTCTTGCTTCCCCAGCAAGGAATAAGTAGCCAAAGAGTGGCCATTTAAGGTAACCTAGAAAGCTATGACTTTGCCTACACAGTCTTTGCAGACACAAAAGAACATTTTATAATTGTTTTTTCCAGATAGACAAGTGTCAAGCCTGTACTGTGAATTAGTTCTGGCGGCATAGGCTAGCCTTCACGATCAATAGAAGAGCAGTTGTTACTTGATCTCCCAGAAGAATGCCTGGGCTGCTCCATTGCTCACCCAGTTAAATAACACGGGGTAAGGTTTATTCTCCATCAGGTGTCACTTCAAACCACCCAGAGGAATAGATCTTTTGGTTGAAAAAAAAAGAAAGAAAGAAAATAATCGAAATAGCTTCCTACATTCTAGTGGATACCAGCTGTGGCCCTGGAGCTGGAAAATGACTGTGACTGCAGACAGCATTACTTTTTTTTTTTTTGTGGCCAAAGATGATAGGTGATGAGATTTTAAAGCTGAATAAGGCAAACTTATACGTCAGAGGCTACCAGGCATAAGGAAGAGAAAGGGAATAAGGCAGTTCAGCTGTACCTTAAGATGTTGGAGTATATCAAATGCTGAGGCTGAATGGGTGTCTCAAAAAAAAGAAGCCACCCCACACACCAACACCAAGGTGCTTGCAGCCTTCCTCTTACCTTCAGTGAAGAACAAACTGCTTGTCAATGAGCTGGGATGTGGGCATTTGAAGGTGGTTTGCACAAAAGGGTGAGTGAGGAAAATAAAGACATTTGAGTAGGTTTTGCACCATGAGGCTCCCTGTGGTGTCACCTCTGTGAGCAGATCCTTGCAGCGTGCGTATTGAAGGTACTGCCTTTGCATGGTATACTGGCTCAAATGAGAATGCTACTGATTCTGTTTTGTCTTGTGGTCTTTTTTTTTTTTGAAGAAATAGAAAGCAAAATTTCACTCTTGCTGTACGTCGTGGTTCTACAAGGGCAAACCATCTTCCTTGTGCCAGGGGGTCTGCCTAGCTGAGAAAATTCTTGATGGATTATTGATGCTGATGCAAACGCTTGTGTTAGCTTCAGAAGATGTGGGATTAAGATTAAACTCCAGGTTGCTCAGTGCCTGCAAGAAAAAGCCCATTATCTTTACAAGTATGATTCGTACTTCTGTCAAAGGTCTGTTTTAACTCACCTGTTTGACAAATCTCAAAATCCAGAAGCGTGGTCACTCTGACTGTGTTCTGTGTACCAGCGGGAGGTAATTCCATGGTGGCCCATGTAACATTAACATCACTTGCCTCTGATACAGGTGGTGAACGGTCAGTTATGCAGACCAGTGTGGGGCATGTCATATATGCAGAAGTACACTTCTGTTTTGTAGAGGGCAGAAGAGGCATGTGGACAGAAGTTACGCAGCAGAAGTTGGCCGGCGGCAGGCTGCAGACTAAAAAACATCTCTCCCATTTTGAGTCTGATACTTCCCAGTGCATGGCTCTGCTTCTCACAGTATGGTAGTTTAGCAACAATTAGTGTGTGTAGGATAGAGAAAATTCGTAGACCAATCCAATGAAAATCCTTGATGAAAGATAAATGAATGCAGACAAGGAGGAACTCCTAGTGTATGGCATTGGAAATCAGCATAAATGATATTTGAGTGAATGCCTAGACTGATTCCATGCTGCAGCTGGTAAATGCACACTGTTTATTATGCCTCTCTTACTTCTGGGAAGAAAACCCTGTCACTGCTAGTGACTGCTAGACCTATTGTCCGGTTAGTGACTTTTGAGGTGAATTAAACTTCACTTTTTTTTTTTTTTTTTTTTAATCCTTTGTGGAAAACACAGGGCCAGAGTTTCCTGAGACTTCCCCCTGCCTCCTGGCTTGAGTACTTTGGTCCTGGCCTGCCAGAAAAGTGCAGCAGACTGAACCTCCAGAGGAACGTGCCCTGCTGCGTAGTGGCCAAGCCATTGACTTGACTGGAGGCCATGCAGTGGGGAAGTGTGAAATGCTGCCAGTATCTCTGCTGAGAGGTAAGGCAGAGCTGGCACTTCTGTGCTAAATTTGATAGCAAAGGAGAAAACAAAACCAAACAATACAAAACACGGGATGCAAAAATTTTCCTTTCAGCATTGTGGATTGTCCTAAGTTTTGGTGTAGGCAGGTGAAAGAAGGCAGAGGGCTGGAACAGGAAACTGAGGCCATGATTTGTTTAATCTTTCCTTCCTTAAGGCTATGAACAAATACTGGAAGCTCAGGAGAAATGAGAATTCACTTATTAGAAGCAATATTATTTCCAGCTTCTGAATGACAGTAACACTTCCAGTCAGAAGTACTTACCTGTATGGAAGGAACAACCCTTGAGAGAGATGGGGCACAGAGGGAGAGTCATTGGTTTCAATTTATCGATGCAGAACTGAGCACAGAGGGGATAAGTGACCTGCTCCAAACCATGCAGGTGACATGTCAGAGGAGGCCTGGCCCTGCTCCAGTGCCTCTACTTGCAGACTTGATGCAGCTTTCCACCTCTTCCCCTCCAGCTACGCTACTACACTGTAGTAACACGCTCTTGGAGCTGGTCCATCAGCTAGGGAGAGGCTCACAGCTTGCTGTACCAGGGCCTCTGCCAAGTGGCTCCATTAAGAATTGCTTTCATGATTACAGTGCTTATGCAAGCAGGGAGCAGGCTTTTGGGAGGATGTTTATATTGCACAGATCCTTTATCTGGGTTGGCTATCTCCTCATTACCTGCATCGAAGAATTGCCTTCCTTAGTGGCCAATAAAGCTAAATTGCTAAATCCAGCTTTGTGTAACCCTATTTACCTTCTGTACCAGATTAACCTTTATCATATTTGCAATTGCATTGGGAAAGTAACATAAACAGAGATGTAGGTGGTGGAGGCAAAGGCTAGCTGGAGAGAGCCAGCAGCACCCTGCTTGCCAAGGGCCCGCAGATAAGAGGCGGCTTGTGCCAGGCAGGGAGTTGCAGAGAAGCAGTTGCCTCATTTGTGCTGATCAGCACAATGGCTGTATGAGTCCTCCACGCCTTCGCAGCACTAACAGAAATGGCTGGGGCTTAAGGTAAACAGTGAGGAGCCCAAACACTGTAGGAATTATTGGTGGGAAATGAGTCCTCGGGGCTGGCTCCGGCAGGCAGCTGCCCTGGGTGACTCTGCAGCTGGGTCAGTGCCAGCCGAGTGCTCCTCCCAAGATATGCCCAAAGCGTTGTCACCGTGCTGCTGTGCTCAGCCTGCATCTGGGGCACGTCCCAGGATTTGTTGTGCGGAGATGCTTGAAGGATCTGTTTTCTGTGAGCTACAAAAGAGCTTGGAGTGGGAGGGAGGTTGGCTGTCTGATGAGGACAACCTGTCAGGGACCCAAGGGATTAGTTCTGCTGGGGCAATGGGGCTGCCTGTGCTTTTCGTCATCTGTCCCCAGTGGGCACAGGGAGGGTTTTCAAAGGTCCAAATGAGGGGAGTTTCCCGTTTTTCTGGGAACCCACTCCACCCAAGGGGCTCACTTTGGCAGGTCTGGACAGTTGGTCAGCTTGGTCATTGCACCGGTCCCATTCGTCTCTCTGGGAGGAAAAAATGGTTTTGCCTTGAGTATTTATCAGTGAACAGAGCAAATACTCCATGGACAAGTGCTCCTCTTCCCCCTCATTGCAGAGCCTGTTTCTGTGCCATACCTTTTGCCTGATAGTATATTTAAAACAAATGCATGTATATAAAACTCCACAGTAGTTACAGCCCTAGAAAAACCATCTAGGCTAGATAGGTACAAATGGATCTTGCATGCAGTTTGGGTTGGATTATGTTGAGGACTTCCTTCTTGAAGTTCAGATGAGTTTCCTAGAAAGTGTGGCTGTACACTTCTTAAACTAAGCAGCTGAGAAATGCACTACTGGTTTAACTGCTGGGTAGAGACAAAGTTTAAAAAAAAAAAAAAAAAAAGGGGGGAAAGGGGGGCGGGAAGAATGTATAAGATTCAGAAAAAGAACTGCAGGAATATTTGTGTGGATTGGGTCACCAACACTTAATTTCATTGCAGGATGTCTATGCCTGTGGAATGTTCAGTGAGTTTGAGAGCACTTTGCAGTATTTAGACAAGTGCTCGTTGCTGAGAGCTGTGTTACACCATCGCTGGGTTCACAAAGCTGGGTACAATGAAGGCAGAGCTGGAGCTTGCCTGGGTTGTGTCAGTCCCAGTTAGCTGAATGGGACTAAGCGTTTCCTGAAACTTCCATCTCCTCAGGAGGCTGTGTTAAGCTGGATCTTCGCATTGAAATACACTGCTTCCCTCATCCTTTGAAAAGTGGGTCCCAAACCCTTATTTCCAATTAGGTCTGACAGGGCAGGAGTGGCTTCCCCTGGTTTTGGAAGGAGGAACAAGGATGGCAGAAAGCACCGCTCACCTTTAAACCAAGGCTTTGGGGTCCTGAAGCTTTTGGGGTCCTGCTGTGCTGAAGCAGAAAGACAACGGAGGAGACCCCAAGAGGAATCCTGGGGTGCCAGTGTGCCGAGTGGGTGGTGGGGCAGAAAGTTCATCTCCTTGACTTCTGGGGAGCCAAGATCCTCTCTGGGAGAGGGGTGTCCCAGGGAGCTTCCCTTAATTAAATGTCCCAGTGGTAGTTGCCTTTGGGAGAAGGAACTAGAAGCTAGGCAAGCTGCAGTCCTGGGGCCAGTGCCACCCAAACTGGTGGTATTTGAAACACGCTTGTGTTGTATCTATGTGCTGAACAAAAGCTTCCAGCTCTTCGTCATGTTAGTGGGCTATAACAGGCCTAGTCACAAGTGACAGTTTGTATGGGAGTTTTCTGTAGCTGTTTTTTGTTGTTGTTGTTTTAGTTAGATTGTTTGTTTTTGTTTTAAATTCGTTTAGGAGAAGTCACATCACAGAAAATGCAAGCTCAGGTGGAAATGTTACCATCCTGGACTTTGCAACTCTTCCAGAGCAAGCAGCAGCCAAGCGGATAATCCCATCTTCTCCGATTTGTGACTTTGTCCTTCCTGTCCTGAAATGAGTTTAAGCATGAGGCATCCTGGCTCCTTGCTGTTGCTGGTGGGGACAAGACGCCGGGAGGGCAGTGAAGAGCAGAAGAATACTGAGACACCTGCAGCTGCTGATTAACTAGTCTCACTTGAAAAGAAGGCCCCAGAGCACTAGGCAATGGTTAATAGCCACAGAGACTGGGTATTGGCAAGAATAGGCTTGGCTTTTGGTTTGAGTGGTGAAATCATGTATAAATGTGAAGGTTCAGTTCTGAACCTGTGGAGGTACGGTCCAGTACCAGCCTTGGCCTTTTGCAATGAAGCTGTGAAATTCTTGCTGGTTGAACGTCAGTGTGAAATAGAGCATTTCCAGAAACAGCCCACTTGGGTGAGAGAAAGGTCCTTAAGCAAAACTGGCACTTCAGGTGAAAAATTTGCCTGTTTCTCTGACAACTGCCATCTTGTTTCCAGGCCCATAAGATGCATGTTCTAGGGAATAGAGTAAAATGCAAACTGACCACGATGTTTTGATTTATTATTATTATTAGAAAAGGTTGAAATTGGGACTCTTGTGGTTAAGGATAAGATTTAAAGAATTTCTTACTCCCCTTATTGTGAAGAGGGGCTTTGTTTTTCCTCTCCCCTTCTCCCATTTTGGCACAAAGAATCGATGTCAAATTGGTTCTGTAGCAACCCACAGACTAGAACAACTCCTCACCTTTTTGGTTTTCCTCTGTGTGGGGTTACAGAAGTGCTTGCCTCTCCTCCCATGCCTTCTGCTTGCTCTAAGTTTCCTTCTAGTGCTGTGCTCCAGCTGGCTTGTGCATTATAGGTGTGCTGGGGAATAGCTTGGTGTGGCCACGGGCCAGCAAAACGGTGCTGTCCTTTGATTTTGCTTTGTCAGAGCCATTCTTACCTCTTACTCTTTTTAACGTATGTATATACATTGTGTGTATGCAATATATATACAATACGTATATACATTGTATGCTTATACATGTATATATGTATATAATGTACGTATATGTGTACATATTTATACTTTTGTACTTCTCAGCATGCATGGACACAACAATCCAGCATCCCAGCACTGCCATCCCAGCCCAGCATTGTGCTCTGTTGTGCGGTGTAGATATGCCTTGTGTTTCTTCCACTCTTTATCCCCCTTATCTGCCTCATCCCCACACATGCACATGGGCCAATTTGCTGCTTGTAGTCTATATTGGAACAGGAGCTAGGAGATGTGCGCAGCTTCAGCTGGGAGAAGCAGTTCTATAACCATGTTGCACATTTGTGCAATCACAATTTTTTTTTCTAGGCAAAGCTCAAGTTTCTGTTTGACTAAGCTGGTGCTCAGCTTACAGCCTGCTTTTAGCGAGGCTGCTCGTGCACATGAGTTTAGGCACACAGTTAAATGTTTTGGGTACATTGTTAAAAATTGTGTGAGATTAAGCTTTAGTCTAGGTGTTCTGCTTGGACATAAATGGAAAACTTGAGTCCTCCAAAGCAGGAGCATAAAGGGTTGCACTGTAAAGATCGGAATCTGAAGCATTCCTCAACTCCAGAGAGAGCTGCAGAAGAAAATTGATGATGAACTTCTGTTTGCCTGCGTGCACACAGTTAACTTCAATGAGAACCCTTCCTCACCTGAAGGCAAGAGTTTTCATGTCTCTTCTCTTCTCAGACTGCCTGAGAAGATGCTGGCCTGGGTGGTGGGGTTAAAGTGGCTGTTTCTTCCACGGAAACCTTCACTGAGGGTGTCTGTTGTTTCATTGAAGAGCCATCAATTTTGTTTCCCTTTGGCCTGGTGAAATAAGAGGAGAGGTTCCTGTTGAGTGTAATAGATCACCTAGGCTGGGTTTGCGCTAACATGTTCCAGCTTTGTTCCCTTTCTTTTTTTCTTTTTTTTTTTCTTTTTTTCTTTTTTTGACAGTTTCTCAGGGTATGAGGGCTTGAGGAAACTCAGGACAGCACAGGCTGCATGTCTGTGAGTCACTCGCTGTGCAAAATGTTTGCCCAGTCATCCCAGGACTTTCCACCCAATCTTTGAGCTGGGTTATGGAACAGAAGCAGATGAGTAAGTTGCTTACGGGGGCTGCTGTGCCTGTCTGCTGTAGATTTGTCTCCTGTTTCTCCATGATGACCGACCTGTTCACAGGCCTCTTGCCTGCTTCCTTTAGCCACAGGCTCAGTGATTTCAGGTGCATCCAGAGAGATGCAGTTTCTGGCCAGAGACTGCCACGAATCTGAACCTTCCCCATCTGTGTGGGCCTAGCTCCCTGCTGGCACCTCTGTCTTACTGCCTGCCTGCCAATAATGTGTGGCTTAAATGGCATGCCACCATGTGGGAGCTTTCCTAGAGCTCATTGCACAAGGTGGTAATAAATTAATAATTGGAGATTTTATCCTTGCTTGTGCTTAATTGGTATTTTGACCCACAAGCCTCAGCTGTTGCCTGGGGCATGAGGGTTCACAAGGGGAAAGGGCTGAGTGGATCTTGCCCATGCCCTGCTGCTCCTGCCGATGGTCCTCCCAGACAGTCCACCCTGGGTGCCCTCCCAGATGGAGGAACTGGGAGGAACTGGTGAATGCAAGCACGTCTGCCTCACTGGTAGAGGACCAGCAGGCAGCTAAGAGGGGCTGTGTCCACAACGTAACACAGCAGGATGTGAAAAATCAAGTTTATACCATCTCTTTCAGAGCCAAGAACAAATTGCGACACTTATTTGTAAAATTTCTTGTTGTTTTATATTTTTACTCTCTTGTTTTTCCTTGAGTACCCTCCATGCTGTTGGTATTTTGACTACAGCTGGTCTACAGAGGGAAATGGGATTTGTTCTGAGCCTTCATTTCTCTCTAGCTACAGTTTGCCACTCTTGCTTCTTCTGTCTCTGCACACAGAGATTAGAATTAGAATAATTCAGTTTGCAGGGACGGGCAAAGATCAAGTCCAACCGCCTGGACACTTGAGAGCTAAGCAAAAGTTAAAATATATTACAGAGGGCATTGAACATTGGCAGTCACGGGGCAGCAGACACCTTGCTAGAAAGCTCGTTCCAGTGTTTGGCTACCCTCATGGTAAAGAAATTTTTCCTAATATTTAGTGCTCCCCAGTGCTCCTCTCAGCCTTGGGAGCATGCCCGTGAGCCAGAAATGCCCTGCCTTCTCCCACCAGAGTCCCCCTGGATGATTCTGCTGCTGAGCCCCACTGCAAACTAAACAGGAGTCTCAGTAGCTTGGGACAGACAGCTCGTCTGATTTGCTTCTCCATGACTTGGTGCAAATACAAGGAGATGCCAGATGATAGGAAAGAGACTGGGTATTTAGAAATTAGAGATTGTTAGGAGAAGTGCTTGTGGATCATTTGCTTCTACTGTGACAGGTGAAATCTAATGTGGGTCTGGGATTGCGCTGCATAAGGTGTGAAGCTGGGTGCCATGGGAGGTTGGAGGTGGCACGGTGAGGTTGTCGGAGCAGCGGCTGGGCTCAGGGAGGGGAGCAGAGGCTGGCACTTGTCCCCGCCTGCTGCTGCCAGCCTGGTGCAAGGCTCAAGCAGAAGCTGCTTCAGCTCTGTTTCCGCTTGGCAAATCCCTCGTTACTGCAGGGTCCCAGGCTACATATGGGTAGCGCTGTGTGTCCTGATCCCTGCTCGTGACACGCTGTAGGTGTCACCTGCTCTGCTACAGGCTCACTGCAGGGCTGGGGAGCTGTCTGGGAAGAGTCCTGGGACAGGGGCTCTGGGGGCACTTGCTGTAAGGTTCCCAGCAGCTTTAGGGACCCCCCCCCCAAACACACACACATATGCTTCTTTGGCAAATGAAGGAAAAGAGGTTGCCGCATGATTCATTAAACATAATGCTCAGCAGAAGGAAGGCAGGCGTGGACAGATGGAGGCAGGACTTCCAGTTGTTGAGGGAGCAGCTCTCTACAGCAGCCTGTAAATGACTGAAGCTTTCTTTGAGACTGCCCATGGGTTTTCTGTCCCAAGCTTTCAACAAACAGGATCTGGAGTAGCAGAGCCCCGTGTCTTTGGAGCAGGTCTCAATTCCACCGCCTTCCTCCCTACCCAAAGCCTGCCCATCCCCACAGCTCCCCAGGTCCCTGCAGCTGCTGCTGTCTTATCTCCACCTCTGCCTTCTGCTTTCTTGCCCAGCCTGGCAGTTGGGTGCAGCCAAGCGAAGACCCTGTGCTGGTAGTCCTGGGGTATGCAACAGCTTGAACCCTGCTCCATGTCATCCTCACTTCTGGCTGTGGCTCCTGTGACACTGCAGACCTGCCTGCTGAAAAGAGAGGGGCTTCTGCTGGCTCCTGACTCACTTCAGAGCTACCAGAAAATCACAAGGAGGACTCTTCCCTGTCGTTAGCTAGTGAAGACTCTCATAGGAGAGGCACAAGACCCAGTTTCCAATCCCTTCTCTATATTAAGATGCAGAAGATGGATTTAAGTATCCTGTCCCACAAAATAGCCTTGTAAATTGCCTGCAGTCCCTTTTGTGAATGGTTTTGCTGCCTTTCCTCCAAGCTCCTTGTGGAGACCACTGCAGTCACCAGGGGCCAGGAGGCCTTGTGGAGTCCTTCACCTGGGACTTTTTCTCTTGCTGACCCAAAACACGTGACACTTTAATTAATGTGAACAACTTGAAATTGAGGTGATTTGCTTCCAGCCTCTTATTTCAGTGGGGTAAAGGGGAGGACTGACTCTTTCCATGTAGCCTGTGCAATGGTCTCTTGTTGTTTTATAAGGAGAAAGAGACAGCAAAAAGAGCATCCTATGGATGTACCTGTTCCAAGTATCCTCAAATGGAGCAGTTTATTTAGCGAGATGCTGTTGTTTCAACTTCTTGCAAACTCCTGAAACAATTTGCTTCCAGGCCAATTAAAAGGAAAACAATACATCAGTCCCTGATCTGAAAAAGGACCGACACATCTCAGATGTGCTGGAACGGCTGTCACCAGGCAGACATGCCATGGCAAAACGTCCTGTTCGGCTGCATGTATCCTGTGCATAGATGTTCCTTCCCCTCCAGTTACCTCTGTGCTACTGTGTTATTCCCAAACGCCTTGGAGCACAGGTAAGTTGTAATAACTACTGATACATGTGGGAAAAATTAAGGCTAATAGGTGGCTTGTTAAGAGAGATCTGAGAGGAGCACAGAAAGGGATTTTTGTATTATGCCATGCATAAAGCTTCCCGTAGGTGTGCCTGAATGTGGCTTACCAGCAGCAGAGTTAGAAGGTGAACAGCTTGGTTCCTGGGTATCAGACTCTGTCAAGTCAGTGAGTGGAAGAACAATATTTATAAGTCTAGCCTCTGCGCCTTGTTTTGGTTTTGATTGCTTTTTATCCAGAGGTCTTTAAGACCAAGTGGAAAATCCAAACTGGCTCTGACTGAACCCCTCAATTTGGCCGTGGGTGTACAGAAATCATCTGGAGTGGCCAGGAAGGGCCCTGCCATGGCACAGACCTCTCCAAGGCACTGCAGTGAGCCTTGCACCTCCCCGGTATTGTGCAGAGGGCGGTGAAGTGACCAGCTGAGTGAGGTACCTCTGCACAGCTGCAGTGCTCGGGGTGTCCCCACGGCACCTCCAGTGAGCCAGGACGGAGTCTGCAGCATGGCCAGCATCACAGGGTGAGAGGCTGCTCTGGGCGCATGGATTCTTGTTGTAGTTCGTGCCCTCTCAGGGTTTTCTTGCCCTCTGGCTACTAGTGTATGCAGGTCACTAAGGCCAGTGATTTAGCTGTAATTAATAAGGTCAGTAATTTGGCCGTATGTAGGTCAGGGAATGCAGTGGCAGTCAGGGACAGGGTTTGGTGATGGGACCTGGTCAGTCAGGTTGATGGTTGGACTTGGATGATCTTGGAGGTCTTCTCCAACCCACATGGTTCTGTGATTCCAAGAGCAGGATAAAGATGCAGAAGCTGTTCAAATTGTGGTGCTGGTACTGCGCTGTGAAAGGTGGGCATCCCAAATCACCTGCAGTTGCTGTTTTGCACCTCTGGCTACGCTGTGCAGCTGTTTGGAAAAGGGCACAAAAGGAAGTTTTCTTCCAAGGACCTCTGGGGTTGCTTCGTGCATACCAGTCACATTTGCTCCAGCGTTGTGGCTGACTGAAGAAATGAGTGGAACAACCTCAGAAAGCTTCTGCAGTTCTGTTTTAGTCCTGGCAGTACCGGTACCACCACGTACTGCCCTGGTCTTCCCCTCCTTGCTTTCAGTGAGGCTTTCCTTTGTGATGTGACCCACACCTCTTCTGTACTGCCCAGGCTGTCCCTGTCTTGAACTGGGTGGCTGAGGGTGAAGAGCCCTCTGCAGCTCTCCCAAGGGTCAGCAGCTCCATCCAAGACTGGACTCCTCCAAAGAGCACAAGCTTGAAAATGGTTTAAATGCAAGTGCTTGGCTTTGCACTGAGCATGTGTGGGGGGGGCTATCGAAGCCTAATTGGTGATTTACTGTGATACTGTGTTGGCTTCCTATTGTGTTCTTGTGACTAAGTCTACCAAAGGCAGCACAAGCGGTGTATACGTGGTAAGATGTAACTGAAGGGGTCAGGATGCAGGCCTCATCAGCTTCCCCTGCTGTTGCCATGCTCTAGAGAACAAAAGGCTCTGGCACTGCTGCACATCCACGTGATGGTCTTGCTGGGGACCTCATTGCACTCCAGTCTGTGGCATTGAAAACCAGAAAGGACGGACCCTGCTATCACAGTGCTGTGGCAAGAACACAGTTGTATTCACATCGAGCTCTTGCAGTCTGTTTGTAAGACATGATATAATTGAAAAGTCTGGCGCATTTCCCATGGCAAACATTGTTAATCCCCACTAGCTAGGATTAGTCACCACTTCTTACAAGCCTTGACACAAAGCTAGCAAGTTATTCAGTTAATCCGCACTTACAGGATAAATATTGCATCCTATGGGAAATTAGGCAGCGTCTTCTTCCTCCTCTATTGTATGGTGATGCATTGTGTCTCTTCCACCTGAAGGTGGAAGGGAAAAATGCAATAACGTGTTATTGATGTTAGCAGACACCTGCTATCATGATGCAGCTGGATCAGCAGGGAAATTTAGTACAAAATAGCTTGCTGAAACCAGGCAACAAATGTAAATGGCATCTTCTTACTCTTCATGGTGCTGGAGAATTTTCCTGGTACCCAGCAATAAATACTCCATGCATCACAGCTGCAGCATTCTTCCAAACATCCTTTCTTCCTTTTTACAGAGTTTTACAGTGTTTTTTTTTTTCTTTTTTTTTTTCTTCACATGATCTCAAACTCTATCTGCAGGTAGTGTCACTGAAGTTGATTGGAAGATTTCCCATGAAACCAAGGTCACTGGGATGATGGTGTTTTGGTCTCTGTGAGCTTCTGCAGAGTCTGAAGTGCAGCACCGGGTTTCCTCATGGACAGTTCCCAAAACAGCAGGATCTCATTGAGTAGCTGACCTGAGATCCACTTTTTTGTGGGCAAAACAGCTGGGTGGATCTGGAACTGCCAGGCCCGCAGCTGCTGGGTGATCTACCTGGGGAAGCTGGCTTGAAGCAGAGTGCCAGGGAAGCTTGGAGACTTCAGCTCATCAGCAGCCCTGCCAGGGGCTTGGTCTTCCAAGCCTGCATGTTGCAAACGTTCAGTGAAACCAAGACCACAAGCAAGGAAAGAGTCTTTTGGCTGTGGAGCTCTTGGTACCTGAGGATTTCGAAAATTTTGACATGATTTGAACAAAACATTTTTTTTTAATGGTTACTTAAGCATTCCCTGAGATGCTGAACGACCACCATGGTTCTGACTGACATAAGTTACATTTTATCTGAGGTCTTGGGATACATAATTACATAAATGATGGATTTTTCTTTGTTGGTTTATCGCCTACTGGAGTGAGTTGTGTTTTCAGGTAAGTTAAGCTTAAATTTTACTCACAGTCAATGAAGTGCCTTAAGTAAGGTGCTTTTTGAAAGAGAAAACAGATGATAACAGATCTTTCTGTTTTGGCAGTCCATCTAGTCACTTTTCTACATTGCTGCATGACTGAGTTTCCTTAAAAAAAAATCTGGTTGTGTATTATTTTGCCCCCAACTCCATCCCTGGAAGCAGATGATGACCCGTATATGACCAGCCCGGCTCCCTAGCATCTTGTCTGAGTAGACCTGGCTGCCAGGTGAAGTCTGACTTGGATGTCATAGGAAGCAGAGATTTTTCACATCTAGTGATTTTTGTCTTTTCTTTGTCTTTTGTTTGCTTCGTTGTCTGTTTGGAAGAAGTTCATTTCTGCCCCATCAGTTGCAGGCTAAAATAGTTCTACATGTGATGTGAGAGTTGCAGCAGGTTCCGTGGTAAAATTAACACTGTGAGTACAAGAGTGTTTTAACCTCTTAATTTTTTCCTGCTGATGCTGGATGCCGTGAGGGGGGTTGTCACACTTAGTACCTGTTTGGACACTCTCTCTCATCTGTGCTTTGGATTTTTAAATACTTTTATGATGTTTCCATCTCTTGTCCCTGCAACATCCCAGCCCTGTGCTTGGGGTGCCTGTGCAGAAGGGCATCCATCCCTGCTGGCACAGTCAAGTCCAAATGCAAGGATGTTTCTCGGCCTTCCCTGAAGCGTTCCTATGTGTCTGATAAACCATGTTGGTGTCTGTCTTCATGAAAATACAGTGCTCAGTTCACACTTTCAAGTTGGCACGAGCCTACTGCCCCTGAAGGCAGGAGGTTGCCGGCCGGTTGAAGTCAATCGCGAAGCAGCTGGAATGTACCAGCAGTGGTTTTCTCCCTTCCTGTCCTCACCCAGAATTTACATTGGAAGGTCATGTTACTGTTGTTTCCCCTTCTCTCTTCCCTGTCAGACAAGGTCATTTCTGAAGCCAACGACCAGTTAAGTTTTAATTCTGCAACCATGGAAAATGATTATTAGAGGGGACAAGCTTCCATGTGGATGATTAACTCGTACATCCGATGACTGGTTACATTTTAACAGGCTCCTTTTGCACAACTCCTTTCACCTGTAGCAAACCTGAATTTCTATGAAAATGGATTTCCCATGTGCTGTAATAGATCCAACCCTTCATTAGGACATAGCAACACCATTCAGTCCTGGCAGGAAAAAATGATGTGAAGAGGAAGGAAATAGTCCTATGATAAGAAACTCGTGGGAGCTTTCCCTTGCAGTCTCAGTGCTGTCCCTGCTCCCACTCCCTTGTTGCAGCTGGGAGAGCTTGCTTCATTTTCTGTTGCCAGGACTAGGAGAAGAATTGCCCTGAGAGTGTTACAGCCTCTTATAACCCTTAACTAGTGAAAGTGTCAAGGTGTATTAGAGCCACGCCTGCCACCGTGTTGGCTCAGGTTTTGGAGTAGCTAAAAGCAAGGCCAGCTTTCAATGAGATGTAATTCTTCAAGGAGGAAAACACGGAGAACTACTGCTGTGCCAGGGGGAATAAAGTTAAGGCTGGGTTGTGGCAGCATGGCCTGAATTGATCCTCCTGGTACTGCATTTTGGAGATGTTTTGTGAAAAGAAAATGTTTTGAGGCTGTATGATTTTTTGGTGTGGAGCATGCACGCAATATTTCAAGTCTTGCCATCTGAATGAGCTGCAGGGCATGAATGTTTCCTTCCTAATAAAGGAGAAAGATGGCTGAAAAACCAAAGGGGAATACAGCAATGCAGTGAACCCTTACTGAGGGAAAAACACTGGCACTAGGAGAGCCTTTCTAGTAAGCCCATTCATTGCTTTATGTAAATATTGCATTCATCTTTCCCTCCTGGCTTCTCTTTGCTGTGGCTTGAAAGGTGCACAGAGAAAACCCAAACCATCTTGCTCCCACTTGAAATGCAGCAGGCGCCGATGTGGTTAAGGCGATTCAGAGCTGGTCCTCAGCTGTCAGCCACTGGCAGAGGCACTGGTATCTGTGGAGCACTGCCTACCTGTGTCAGCAGAGCATCTGGCACAGAGCTGTCCCCTCTTGTTCAAAAACCTGCCGAAGGAGAGGGATCGTGGATGGCTGTCTCTGTGCCAGCTCCATGCAGCTGCACCTATCCTGCTGGTGGGTGCCTCTCCTGGCTCCCCCAGCTGTGGGTCTCAGATGTGTCTGGGCTGGTGGCTGTCGTCTGCACTTGCCCATGGTGTGGTCCAGAGCCCGTGTGGGTGCACGAGGAGCAGCAGACTTTGCCTCGCTGGCAGTGTCCGTGGGGTGAGAGGCAGAGGCAGCACGCAGCCCTGTCCTCGGCATGCTTCCTCAGACTCAATTATCTTGTCTGTCCTAGATGATCCCTTCCATCTCGTGTACAGCTAAGGGCAGCAATTGGCCTTTGATTTATTTATGGCACTTTCACTTTTGTTCTCTTTCCCCTATTAGCAGTAAGGGATAAGTTCTGCTCTTGGCTTAATGTGGGTATCTGTGAGCAGGCTCACGCCCGTGCACTCCAAGGCTGTTTTTAAGAGCTAGCTGATAGCAGCGCTGTGGTGTGAACCTGATAAATCTTTAAAGAGAAAGTGAGGGCTGCACACAGAGGCCTGGCATTAGCGTCTACTGACACTGATAGGAATTGGTGGTGACTGTTTCAGTGCAGTATTAAAGGATACCTAAAATCCAACTCTGCCTGAAGAGTCTGAAGAGTCTTGTGAAGTCCCACTGAATGGCGTCTGAGACAGGCTTGACCAGGGGAGGCATTTACATTTGCCCCACAGGGTGTATCTGCCATCCCATAAATAGCTGTGAGTCAAAGCTTTGACAGTGCAGTACGCACACCTCGTACAGAAAGCACAGCGAGCTGGTATCTCTGCTAATGGCTGGGTGGCTGCTAATTGCGACCTGCAGCACCAAAAGCCTCTGGCAATCATGAATCTCGTGACACGTGGAGTTTTTCCTTTTTCTTTTTAACCACTTGAATGGAAACAGGGGTTCTTGTTTGATGACTTGATCCCCATTCCCAGGCCTTGTGATGAAATCTCAGCTGCTCTGACCCAGGACCAGGGGAGGAGCCAGCGCTGGCTGACACTTTGCTCCTGCTGGAGGTGATGTCCTTGTCCTGCTGGGGACGGGCTGGGGCATGGGGCCAGAATTGTTCCCCTCCCACTGCAGTGTCATTGCCCTCACTGGCTGCTGTTCCAGTTCCGTAACTGCTTCTGAGAAGCTGTAGAGGATGATGCACTGGCTTTTGTGTCTGGGAAAATGCGGGCAAAATGCAGGGTGTTGGGCATAGAGAGCCAGATGCCTGTCTCTGCTAGGGCCAGCAAGACGGGGGCTCTGAGAAGAATTGTCGCAGAATAAACCATCTGTTACATCTGGGAATGAAACTGGGAAGAAATGGCCCTGAAGATCTTTTTCATATCTGAACTGGAAGCTGCAAAAGTTCGGGGAGGTGTGAATTGGTTGAGCCATTTTTGGACTGCTGTGACTCCAGCAGTGGTGCTGTAGCAGCAGCAGCATGTGGGAATTTTCACATTTTTCACGTTTTCTAACCTTGTCCTCCATTACTCCACTGGGACGTGCTCATTCCCCCTTTCCCTGCTCCCGTCAGCCTTCTGCCTTTTCAAATGCAGAGCATTCATATAAAGAAATTAAAAAAAAAAAAAAAAAAGATTCCAGAACTGATTTTATGTGACAGATGTTACTGTCAAAGTTAGGAAGATGGCCCAAAGGCTAACTGAGCTGGAGAGAAATTGAGTGTAAGCATTTTTCAGCGCAAAGCGATCTTGCGCGACCTGGAGTGTCATTTTCACAGCAGCCTCCCCTATGTCTGGAAGAGAGGCAGGATTTATCGGGGACACAGGGGGACGCCAGTGGGAGCAGCAATTTGGACTGTGCTTTTCAGTTGTGATTACTGAAGTCCCTTGATCTGTTGGTCCTGCTTGGATGAAGGCACTGCTCCTGTTAGGATTTTCCTGGTTTAGGAATCCTGTTTGCCTTATAGCAAATGTTTCCCTAAGGGAGGACTGGATGTGGTGTATTCATACGCAGTACCTCTGAGACCCATCCAGCCAGCTTAATTCCGGTATTTCACCAGGGTTATATAGAAAGCTGGCAGCCTGCAGTTCCAACCAGCAGACACCCAGGAAGCCATTTCCCATAGAATTCCCCAAATTTGCTGAGCGTGAATTGCTCTGGTTTTCTACAAAACCTGGGGAGCTGGCTCTGAGCTGTCTTTGTGACCAGCTGCGTGGCTCTGCACCTGGTTGCACCAGGAGGGGCTTGCCCAGATCTCCTCCTTTTCCTGCTAGTTTGGTTGTGAAGCTGAAGCAATGTTTGTTTTTGTAGTACTAGCCCAATTCCACGTGCTTAAGCTGAAGGCTATTGGTGGGGATACCTGGGCACTGAAATTTTATGGTCGATATTTCAGTGTATGTTTGCCTGCTTCATTACGTTGTTTTATTGTGCCTGTGCAGTTTGCAAAGGGGCAGGGGATCCCCTACAAAGGAACATAATGTGAATCTTTATATACCTTCTAGCTTCAGCCTCAAGGAAATCCCAATCATGTCACTGTTATTTAAGGGCAACAGTGAAGAATCAGCCTTAGAAAACTCAGGGAGGCGTTAAGCAAACCTTTCCCAGTTTTGATAATGAAACTGCAAGGAGATAATTCATAAGCGTGAGGGATGTGCTCTGGAGCCTGTGCCAGCAGTCCCCAGCTAGTGACAATGCTGGGGGGCCAAGCTGGTGCCTGCAGGACCTGCGTGCTCGTGGTCTGCCCCTGCCACAAGCACTCGTTGGGACAGATGGAGCTCAGGAGGCTGGGATGCTGGAGGCTGCAAGGGGGGCAAGAGCATTGCAAGCAAGGAGGTAATGTTTGGGGGAGAAAAGCCAATTCCAGGGAACAGGGAGCAGCGAGACCTGCCGAAGAAGCCTTGTGGAGGCAGTTTTGGCAGCGTTTCTAGGAGGTGACTGATCACAAAGCTCTGATGACAGCCTTTTTCCAAGGCTTTTATGGACAATGCAGTTTAGTGTTGCAACAAAATTGGACTCTGAAATGCTCTGTGCAGCCTCTCTGTTGGCAGCCACATCACCCCAATCAATAACATCAGTCCATCAGCCTTCTAGAAGCACTTAATGGCTCAGGCACAATCAGCCAATTTCAAAAACAGAATGTTGCAAGTTTAATAGCGATCGGTCCTGTCCCTGCTGGTGTGAACTGAACCTCAGCTGGCATCACTGGGCTGTGCTGCTCTGAGCGATCTCAGAGACACGATGCGAAAGTTTTCTTGCAAACCCACTTCAGGAGATGCCTCTGCTGGTTCCAAGGGACCATCTTCATCTTGAATATAAATGCAGAGGTGACTGCTATTTAAGTTTATGAGTGACTAAATCATACAACCCTGCTCAGGTTTGAGACCTCTGCAGGACCAGGGCATTGCTCCTGCTCCACAAAGCCACGAGGAGTCCATCTCCTTGTCATCACTGTTTGAACCCTATTTTGAAAACACAATGTGCCTCCTGCTTCTGAAGGTGTTCTGTACGTGAAAGTCAACTTGTAGGCACCCAGAGGCAGTGGCTTCAGACCCGAGAATTTGTCTAGAAAACGGAAACCAAAACAGTGAGGCAGTTGGAAATGGTGTAAAGAGGCAGCTTTGAAGATAGGATTTTATCTTTAAAAAGTATGTGTGGGGAGGAGAAAGCATGTGACTATGACGAACAGATGTAAGGAGGAGAAGCCTCTAGCATTTGTATTCGCAGCCCTTCCTTTTTTTTTTTTTTTTTTTTTTTTTGCCAGTATCTGTCTGGAAGGAGGCGGATTAAAACAGAAACCGTGTAGTTATTTGTTTTTAAAATATTTTAATTGTTAGCTCAAAGGTTGGGAGAGCCCTCTGTTGGCCTTAAGCCACGTGTTTGGGGTTGGTTTTCCATTGGGGGTGGCAGGGAAGCATAACTATTATTTTTTTTTTTCCCTCACTGAGGTGAGACTTGTTGGAGAAATTCCTCCGATATGAAACTGCCGTGGGCTTGGTTCGGTTACACTGGGAAGGAGCATCTGTGGTGTACAGGCACTGGGCAGAATTCGCAGCAGGCCCTTTGCAGTGATGTCTCTGCTATGTTCAGCGGCCACGTGGGGATTTCACAATTATTGCAGAACATAACTCAGAGCGCTGAAGTGAGCCGGTAAAATTATTTTATGAATCTTTCCAAATACAAGGGACAAAAAGAAGGGCAGTGCACTCGGGAGGCTGACTGCTGAGCGTTGAGGGCACGTGGTTTATCTCCACCGAACAAAGTTCTACGTCAAAACCTGCATGCATCAGCACAAGAGGCATCGGAGGTACAAGAGCCCTCGATGACTTGGCCAGCAAGCCCTGTCATCTAGGCAGTGTTTTCTTTTAACTCTCTCGTGACAGGTCTTGCTGTTGGTTCTGTAGAAACGATGTGGAGTTGAGCACAGCAGTTCTGCTCTTTCACATGGCCATTGCTGGAAGTGCAGCTGCTTGCCCTGGGCTCCTCTGGAAGCCAGGCTTGGTGTCCCTGCCTGCCCCGCGGCAGGGTCGGGCTGTTCTGCTGGGGTCAGTCCTGGTGTGTGCTGGAGGGACGCCCCCTTTTCCATTGGGAAGAAGGGTGGTGGATTGATACTGAATTTGAGGCCATCTCTCTATCTTCCCATCGCTGCATTGGGCAAAGGAAAATACTGGATGTGTTGTATTCTGAGAGACGTGGTGCCCTGGCTTTGTTTCTCTAGTGTCAGAGTTCTTGTTTATAGCTGGTACTGTGCTGAAATTTGCTGGGTAACAAAGTTGTTAAAATACCGAGTTCCCTTACAGATACCTTCAAATATCAACTTAACTTCTATTACTGTAAGAGGCAGAGGAGCAACTCTCCCAAGGGAAACAGAATGAGATTTCCATGCCAGCGTATGAAACACCACATTGTGCAACCCAGACCAAAGACAATGGTGTTACTAATGCAAATCCTAAATTTCAGTGTTTGACCAGACTACAGCCATCTCAAAGCAGACCCAGCAGCACTATGAAGGGCTTTTTGTTTTTTCACCTCCCCCTGCCAAAGCACTTGTCCTGGTATTGAGGATGAGGACACAGAGCCCCCCTGGTCAGGCTGCCACTAGGTCTAAGCTGGTGGGAAGCCTGACTTCCAACTGGCCCGTTGCAATGGCCAAAGGAGGTGAGACCAAGGCTCATCTCTCAAATTCCAGATGTGCAGTGGTGAAGTGCTGCTAGATCCAGGAGGCGGCTGGTGCAGAGCGATTCCTCCCTCAACACTCTTCCATTTTCCCTCAGACAGTTGTTTAAAGATGTCCAGAACCACAGCCTATACCCAATGGACTTTTTGTCCCTGCATTTGTCCTAAGTCGGTGTAAAAACCAGTTCTGCCCTTCGCTACAGCTCCTGGCACACAGTTGCACAATCCCCTGTTAGTGAAAACACTGCTGGTGAAGCTGCAGCTATTTCTCCTTGTAGAGCAAACCACACCCCGAGACCTTGTTTATAGCCCGACGGGAGGGACCACGTTTGAAGACTGTTTCATGGCAACTGAAATCATAATTAGCACAGATATCTTCATATGTTGCGAGATCATTTCTCTTCTGGAGGGGGTGGACATTAAGGTATATGTAAATAATCAATTAAAATGAAGGTTTTGTTACTGGCTCGCTCTCTAGCTGCCCTTTTGTAGGCAAACTTGGGCACTGTACCTTCTGGCTGGGCGTAAGCTGCTGGTGCAGTGCAGCAAAGGCAGCTGTGCAGTCCCTTGAGCAAGGGTGAGAGCAAAAGTGCACGACAGCACCGCAACCTTTACAGGGTTAGCTGTAATTACAGGCTGCTGTTCTTTGTCAGAGCAGGAGGAAAAATCAAATATTTACTGCTGGGGATAAATGGGGAAGCAAGAGCCATGTGTGTGCACGCAGAGGCTGGGCCTGGTGCTGCACATCAGAGGCCGGAGCTGAAAGGTGGCAGCGCCCGCTGCTGCTGCTCGATGCCAGCAGGTGAAGGAGACCTAGCAGCCGTGTGCATGGGCCCAGAGCTGACAGCACGCCGTGGCTGAACTTGGAGGTTTCTGTATTTTTAGCATCGCTGATGACAGAGATACCAACAGCAGAATGATCCCAGCTACCTTCAAGTGAGAAATTATTCACACTCTGTAAAAATAAAGCTTGATGCAAGCAGCTCTGTCTGTTCTGAAATAACTGCAGCTCGTGAACTTCTTAGTGTCCCTGTTTTACAGTTCTTTACAGAAGAGAAAACTTGTGGTGTTTCACTCTTAGTCTGTATTGCCTGTTCCTGGTCAGCTCTCCTGAAAAGCATTTGGTGTGTGCGTCCTTGTTTTGCTCAGGCCTGGCACCAAAGCTGATCATTATGAGAATTTAAAGGCAATTTGGATCCACTTTGGTATCCCCAATACTGAAATGAATTTCTCTCTCCTCCATTTCAGCTAAATGTTGGTCCCTTTGGTAAAGAAGCCTGAAAGAGGTAATGCCAGGCATGTGCTCCCCTCTGACCATTCCCCTGATGCGTAATCAGAGAGCCAGCATGAGCTTGTGATACCAGAGCATCTTGTCCCTGCCCATCTGCTCTGGATACTTTTTGAGGCAGAGATATCTATTTCCAGACAAGTGGCACTTGGTTTCAGTGGGAGAATCTGGATCTTTTGCAAAAGGTTTTACACAGACTTGAAATGAAGAAGGGGGAGGGAGGGTGAGTGGGGGGAAAGAAATCTATTTTAGTAATGCTTGATGTTTATAAAGTCTTATAATATTTCAACAAATGGCATGCGCATGCCATACAAAGGCAGCTGTGGAAACAACCTTCTTCAAGAGAGTTGGTACTTCTTTTAATTAATTATTTGAGCAGTGTAAAAGGACATTCACATAAAAAGCCAGAAGTGCATCATTTTAACAGCACAGAACGCTGTCAGTAGTTCTCTGCACTGCTGAAACTTCTTAGACCTGTCTAAATCCTTCTCCTTGCAGCACCTTGCTTACGCCAGGTCGCTCCCCCAGGGCTCCAACGGTGCAGCAGGACAGAGCTGCCCTGCTCCAAACTTCTCTTTTAGACCTTCTGAAAACTGTCATCAGCCCACAACTATGCTGTGGCTGTGGAGGACTGGGGCTGAATGAGCACATGGCGTTGGTGTGGGTGAGCTGCTGGCTGCTGGCCCACAAAGGCCCTGGTGTTGCTGCTCTTACAGACCCCTATTCCTTCTTCCTTCCCTGTCCCTAACTACAAGAGCCAAGCTTTGCTCAGAGGCCAAAGTGGTCTTTTAACAGCGTGTGGATGTAGTGGTGCGAGGTGTGGATTAATAATGACATGCCTCAATCACCTCTAGTCCTGAAGATTGCATATCTTCATTAAAAACCTTTGGGTTTCCAGAGTTGAGAGACCGTAGAAATAAAGGTATCAGCTGAAAATGGAATTGCATTTTCGTGCAGGGGGGAAATAGATTCTCCCGCACAGCTGATTGCCCTCCTACCCCATGCTTGTGCCGAGCGTGGAGCTGCTTTGTGTGTGTTCATGCACAAGGCAGATGAAATGACTCAGCTCCAGGAGTCAACGAAAAGCTTAAACAGTTGCAATATGGTAGAAAGCCTTGTATGTGGACTTTCCAACTACTTACGACCTTTTATACAGTGGTATACGTGGCTTTATCAGACAAAAACCTGAAGCAGGAATCCAGCTTGTTAACAGAATCACTTGGGTTACAAGTGATGTTTCTTCCTTAATTTTACAAGCTTGATCACCACTTTTTAAATGACAACATTTATTCCTAGAAGAGCTGATGGAGATATTAGCCACGTTGCTGATTTATGCTTTGGATACCATCAAGTTGTAGTTGTGTTAAGAAATGAGCTGTAAGCAGGGAAGTGGAAACTGTGGCTTAAAAGGTGAATATCCTCTGGATATTTAGGCACAGGTCTGAGGTCACAGCTTAAAATTAGTATTAACAACTCCTAGAAGTCTGCAGGGGTGTGTGGTTCCCTTCACTCCCTTTTTTTTTTTTGTATTTTTTTTTTCTGTTTGTTTTGTATTCCTAATTCAGTTGAGTAAACCATTGCACGGTTGGCACTCCGTTGAGGACAGCTTGGGGACTGGCTGAGTGAGACTACATCGGGTCAGACTTGAGATGCATCTGCAGCATGCGTCATTTATTTGTCATTTGATTGACGGGAGTTATTTACTGGTCTTGTTGAGTCCTTCCTCTATTATATGCTGCTCTGCAAGAGGAAGGATAATGCAAGTGTACGTTGTGGATTTGTTCCAAGCCATACGGACATGAGCATTTCTTGTTGAAATGCTAGTCTCATTTGGGTGGCATAGCAGAGGGTTAGGCTGTAGGAAAAAAAAAATCTATTTTTTTTTTAGATATAATCTCATAATAGCTGAAAAGTCCAGCTTGAGGTAGTTACTTGTTTTGGAAAATCGTAACACAAGGAGCTAAAACTCAACCAAGTTGTGTGCAGTGGAAAACAGAGCTGGATGCTGAAAGGTCCTGGGCAGACTGTGCCAGGAGAGCAGTAACATAATCCGTAATGTAAAGTACATATTATGTAAACATAACATTTACTGTAATGTAAAGTATAGCTGAGAGTTCGAGATAGGTACAGAGGGAGAACATTTAGCAGCCTCCAGTATGTTTACTTTGGAGAAATTGCAAATGGATGTTGGAGAACCCACTCCATGACTGGTGTTTAGATTAGGAAGCCAGGCAGCCAAATATTGCTGTAGAAAATGCTGAAATGCCAAGACCCTCAAACATTGAGGCCATGTTGTTTTAGGAACCTAAAGGACAAGGAAAACCAAACAGATATCTGGATGCCTTCTTTACCTAAGAATACAACTTTTAAGGGGCTTAAGAAAATAAAATCCAGGTATGTTGTTACCTGGGCTGTTCTGTTCCACAAAGATTCCTTTAAAATGCTGTCACTTGGTTGAAATAATATGAGTGTTTTCAACATCTTCATAGACAGAAATGCATGGCCTTTCTCCTTCACCAAATCACTTCTGTCTTCTGGGCTACTTATTTCTTCAACAGTGGGTATTTTAGCGTTACTTTAGCTTCTCCTCTGTCACTTCCACCTGTAGGCTCAGTGGTATTCCTGAGCAAGTTGCACATCTACAAGGAATTTCAGGGCTGTGATCCTTCAGTAAGGCTCTGTTACCTCTCCTGGGGTATCTACATGGTTGGGAGAGCTGGGAGTGGGAGAAGAAATCTGGGTGTGTAGCTGGGTAATTGAGTTTCTGAAGGGCTGCTTGGAACCAGAGTCAGGCTGATGAGGAAGCAGCACTGGATGCCTGGCTCCAGGCAGTCCTGTCAGCTCAAAAATGATAGTTAGGATGGCTGTTACCACAGGAAAGGTGAAAGATGTTGTCTTTTCTTTCATTGCACTGCCCAGTGAAAGCTACTGAATGAAGCCAGGTAAGCTTGTCTACGTCCATCGTGATGATGGAGCACAAATATTGCTTTGGGTAGAGCCCTGTAATCACCTGGGAGGAAAGAATTAAAACATCTCAGGTATGTTCTAAGAACAATGTAGTCTTTAAACCTCCCTGTAAATGTGGAACAACAGAAGTGGGTTTCTTCACAACCACCTTTATAAGCCTCATGTTCAAATATTGTGACCAATGATTGAATGGATTACAAAGTTGACACCAGGCAAAATATTGACTTACCTTAGCAGTGTACTAGCCCTAGCCAGCCCCAGCAATGCCTGTCTTCTCATTCTGCTGTCCTGAAGCAAGTCTGCATGTTGGGGAAGACACTCCTGGCCCTGTGGCATCCTCCTGAGTGATCAACTGATGTTCCGAGAGTGTAAATATCACAAGATTTGGAATACAATCTGGAAAGTTAAGTTAGAGCTTGTTATGCGGTCGGTGCCAGCCCTGCTCAGGCATCCTGCTGGGTGGCTTCTGCCTGGTCCCTGGCTGGGCAGAGACAAGATTTCACCCAGCTTTTGGCAGGATGCTGGTGCAGGCATGGCCTGGCGCTCTGAGGCTGCACAGGCAGTAATCTAGACACAGATGGATTTCAAAGGAGCCTCCAGGCGGGAACATTGCTGCTTCTCCGATGTGGGTTAGTTGGCTAGCGTGACAGGCAGCTCTCTGGTATGACAGCAATTAAAGCCATAGCAATAGGATGCTCATAGAAGTGGCCAAAATAATAAACACAGTGATTTCACAGCTCAGAGAGTAACTACATGGGCTGCTTTTGGTACCGCATCGATGCGGTGGTGGCACCCTGGCCTGCCATCACCACGACGTGAAGATCAGTGGCGTGTTTTCTGGGAAGTCTCACGCTGCCTGCTCTTCTGCTTGGGCTCCGTGGTCGTCCTTGCTGGCTTGAGCTCTTGCTTTACATTTTTTTGCGGGACAGATGCACTGGTATTGGGAAGACCTGAGAATTTGCTTAATTTAGACTTATTCCGTTTGCTTTTTGTCTGTGTGTGGAAACTGGTCTATTCTAGTCCTATCCTGGCTGGATCTCCTTTTGAACTGATGTTCAGACACACACGAGGCCAGGGAGGGAGTATTTGCCAAACAGAAGTTGGGCAAGCCACAACGGGCTGGATTTGAGTGAGCAAAGTAAAAAATGAAAATTACAGGAATGTAATTTTGAATGTCTCAGTGAGTCACAATCTGTTTGTTAGCAACAAAACGCTGTTTGGAGATGGGCTGGGAAGAGGAGTAAGAGACAGATCACATGGCCTTTGCTCATGCTGAGCAGCCCATCGTCCTGCTGTGGGACTCCAAAAGATTTGTGTTGTCAGACAGGAGGCGTGATGGCAGAGAGGTGTCCAGAAACAGGGAAGGAATCGAGTACATTGCCTGGGGCTTGCAACCTAAGTCAGGGCATGATTCTGCTCCATTCTCTTTTCTAGATCAGTCTGGTGCTTAAAGAGATGGGTACACTGCTGTCTAATCTGGAATAAGTTTTACTTCAATATTAACCTGAAAGTAGATAGGAAGGCAAGCCCTGTCCACATGAAGGCAGCTTTGTTGTTTAGTCTTTAATAATCATCTAATTTTAACAGAGAGGCCTAATATCTGTGTGATGATTAATTTCTGACTGTTGGATTACTGAATGTTATTCATTTAAAAAAAAAAAAAAAGCTCAAAGTATTGCCTGTGTTGCCTTGGACAGATTCTCTATGGGGACTTCTGCGTTTGAAGACCCCATTTCCTTGGCACTTTTCAGTGATGACTGTGTTGGAAATAACATTTTAAAACTGTTTTCCTAGCAGAAGTGACTTGATACTTCTGCCTCCATCCCGGCCTTCTGTTCAGGGACTCTGAGAAAACAGAAGCAGGGCACAGCCCTCTCTCTGTGCCATGCATAGCTGTGTCAGCTCCAAGCACGGGCCTTCTCCGTGGCCACCCGGGATTGCGGTTGTTTAATGCGTGCACGGCACTCCCGCCCATCCAAAGCATTTGCTTGGAGCGATTTTGCAAATAGTGAGACTTCAGGGAGCGCAGGGAGCTTTCAGCGACCTAATGAGGAAGGAAGATGCTAATGCCCTAGGTTGGATCCTGTCATTTTCGCTCATGCTCAGAGTTCTGTTGACTGGGAGAAACCAGGGGCTCGGGCATAACCGGGCCACGCTGCTAGTGATACTCCTCCTGGATGTCACATTGCTTTTTGCAGGGTGAGAACTGCAGTGAATTGCAATCGGAGTGACTTTTAGTGAGTTCTTTACAAGCTGGTTCATAGCCTCAGTTCAGCAACGCATCCATTATTCATTGGGTTTATGACAGTTCCTGAGGGGCCTAATAAAACTCAGGCTGAATTACGGTGGGCAGCAGAGCCCCTGCCCCGATCAGGCTGTGTGGAGGTGCAAGGCAGGCGAGATGGGGAAGGGGCTGGCAGCAGAGCGCTGCGTTACAGACTTAGCCCCGTTCTCATTCAGCAGCGCACGGTCGCTGCGCTCTGCCTGCGTTGATGTGGGGGCTGTGTGTGAGAACATGACACAAATGGAGAGCAGAAGATTGCTCTGTTCCAAATTTCCCTTTTTTTATTTTTTTTTTTCCCCCGTCCTTTCATGCCTGTGATCTAGCTTCTTTTTCTGTTGTGATTTCCAAACACACCAGGTTGCTTTCAGGGTGAGGCGATTTAGGAAGAGGTGAGCAGAGAGGCCAGCCATGGGTGTGAGATGGGCTGGGAGCTTCCAAAGGATGGGGGCACTGGGGCTGTCACAGGGCTGTGGTGGTGTTTGTTGCTGTTGATTTGATTTTTGTAGAGAGAGCTCTGAAGCAGACCTGCCGTGTGACTGGGCCTTTTGTAGGGTAGGTGAAAGAAAGCCTGTTTTGGGGAGAGCTGACCTGATGACCCGATGCACGTTTTTCACGTGCAGGGACAAATCTGCTCTCCAGCTGATGCAATTCTGGATGAGTGGTGAGGAAGAAACATACACCAGCTTTACAGGGGTGTTCCTGGATCTGCTCAGTCCCTTTTGAGAGAGGCTTGGGGTGCAAGCATGGTAGGTGCCCACCCAGCCAAGCTTTCTCCTTGCTTCTACTTCAGAGATGTCCAAGTTCAACTCCCTGCCGCTTTGATTCCATGGCTTCAAAGGTTCAACTCCACTAAACTCTGTCCCATTCTTCTGATTTGGGCACTCTTTCTTAAGGAGGGCTTTTGACAAATTTAACCTAAGGACGTTCTGGCTAGTGTCACCGGTAGCCAGATCTGTGCTATACGGCTCCTTGGGTGTCCGTCGTCTACCTTTGTGTTTTACAGAGCCCTCCTGCCTTCACATCTTTCTCACGTCAATAGCTGGGAATTGCTCTTCCTGCCCTAAAAGAGCAAACCTTTGGGACTGCAGATGCGTGCAGTGACAATAAGTCACTCCCTTGGGTACTCTCTGGCCCCTGAGGTGGGCTCGTGGTGACAGTACCTGGCTGTTGGCATCCTGTGGTCAGCACAGGTTGAGTCAAGTTGTATGCAGCACCCAGTGCTCTTGTGCAGGTGTTTGGGTCGGGACTTGGGGGTGGGGAGTGTGTTAATTTTAGGTTGATGTCTTATGAACTCTTCTGGATGAAGCTGAGACTGAGAGAATAAGGGTCTTAGCCCCTGCTTTTATTAATTGGCCCTTTTCTTCTTTCAGTCTGCTGCTAATAAACGTGTGAACTAAAGACAAAGGAAAGAATAAATGAAGAATGACTCCTGTGGAGCCTATGGAAATGGGAAGATGCAAAGCTGGAGGTAACACGAGTGTTGGACTTGGGGGCTCATCTTCTCCTGGGTGGACAGGGGCTTTGCCTCCATTCCTGCTGAACTCATACAGAGAAGATACCTGTTTTCTTCCATTTTAATAGCACTATAACACTGATCCAAACTGGATCAGTGCACGCCTAGAAGTTGTCTTTCCATGGAGAACTTGTTAAAATGTTTTTTATGGAAGTCCTCCCTGCAGCTAGAAACCCTTTCAGAGTTTTTCTTTTTGAGGAGCACCGTCAGTGACTGTGTGAGCCCCTCCACAGCCTGTGCCAGTGCCAGCCTGCCTGCCTGAACGTGGCAACCAGAGGGACTGGCCAGCACATCCCAGGGAACACGGTGCCACCGTGTTGGCTGCTCGCTGCCAACCCCTGTGGAAAGTGCCAGGGGAATATAACAGTGTGACTCACGCTACAGGCTGCTCCCTTTTGTTATGGAAACTGTTGCCAAAGACTGAAAATTAGGCCCATAACAAAATAAATAGGTGATTTGTGTGTGTGTGTATGTGTGCAAACATCAGTTAGCACACCTTTTTAATTTTTTTTCTCTATCTTGTGTTTTAGTCTCTTATCTTGTGAGCCTTTGGGAACAAAGAAAGGATCTGAAGGACATCTGATTCCCTGCCAGCCAAATCTGGTAGCTGCTCACTGTTGGTGCAGACATGAAGATGTGGTGCTTGTACGTCTCGGGACATCATACCTATGCTACATACTTCAGCTGCCTGGGTAAGCAGCTTCCTTTAATCCACAGAGCCATTACACTCCAGAGTAATAAGGCAAGACACCTTCACTAACAACTCATAGGTGGCGGTGCTTCAGCAGGAAATTCTCATCAAGAGCTGCATGCACAGAAAATATTTGAGGGATTTGCAGTGAAAATAGAGGGTTACAGAATCCAGTCAGGAAGGCCAGAGTGAAGGAGGTGAGCAGAGGTCAGGCACATGGAGAGACTCGTGCTCTTGTACCTCAGAGCGTAGCAGGTGTTATTGTCAGCTCCCTAACAGCAGAGCAGCCTTTCTCTTGAAGGTCAGCCTGTTAAGAGCTGACTTTCTCAAATAGACAAAGATCTTTGCCATGAAGTAAGGCAAACTTCTGCATAAGATGTTCCTTCTATTTCAGGAAAAGAAAATGCTATTTTGAAGTGCTCTTTTGATTGGGTCTGTGTAGTACAGCATCCTGCCTTGGCTGTACAACTGTAGAATGGTTTGGGTTGGACTCTGGACCTGCTCCAACAGGTCTGTGTCTGTCTTGTGCTGGAGGCCCCAGAGCACTGGTCACCATTCACTGCTGAGAATTAGGGCTGGAAAGCCTTCACCAAAAGCCTTCACCACAGCTCCCTGTGCTTTTGTGTGAGGACTTGTACCAGTTACTTGTATTATATGAAACGAAAAATCTTTATATCTATTTCCATTTAATGTTGTGACTATCCCTTGCTAAGTGTGTGCACATAATTCTGGTTACCAAATATCTCCTTGCTTACAATTTGCTTATCAAAACTAGAAGGAGTCAGAATTGTCTCAGGTGCAATGTATTGGACTAGGTCAGCATTACTCTCTTGCCAGGAGTTTTTCCTGGGCAAATAAAGGATCTAGCTAGCATTCATATAGATTTTTGTTTTGTTTTGGCAAAGCATTAGATGATTTCATACGTTCATCTTGCTTATGGTTGTCATAAGGACTGTTTGGAAGTCTTAGCTCTAAATTGTCTCAGGTAGATGGCTGAAAAAACAGACATCTCTGCTGTTGTAGCTTTAGGATTACATCTCCACAGTTCAAAAGTCCTGTAAAAGTCTTAGATGGAAGATGCTGGACTAGACCTCAGTGGCGTTGCCACCTTTTCTGGGGTGGTTTTGAGATGCCATTGACACAGACTGGGATGGCACTGATGTGCTCCATTTATTCGCCATCTGCTACACAGCAGGAGCAGCAGGGATTTTCTTCAGAAAGTAGGTTCTCCTTTCAGGTCTCTGTGTTGCTGTTGAAAATACAGAGCATCTCATTTCATTTTTAGAGGGAAATTAACCTAAACACAGGCCTGACTGTGCCATGGCTGCTAAGCTGATGGCCATTGTATTTATCCTTTAAGGACACATTCATGGCAAGCTTCAGTTCAGAGGTCGTCTGCAGCCCAACAATGTTAATAGATCCCACTCTCCACTCCATGCCTTGGAGGAAGGCACAGTCCTCATAATAGGCCAAATTCATGGACTTATATTTGTTCCATAATTATCTCTGGAAAGAAATTTCTCACTGATTAACATATGCTCAGAAGCATTCACAATGAATAGGCCTTATAGTTTTCAGCGTACCGCAGACATTTGGTCGTATCTTCAGCTGGTGAAAACTGGCATCGCTTTGTTGCCTTTCCAAGTCATTTTACAATGAGTGAAGATTGGTCCTTCTGTTCTCCTTCACATGAAGGTCATGTAACTATTGTGGCTTTGTGCAATATGTTCTTTCTAAAGGAAAATGAATGTATAGTTGTCTTTTATTTTGCAATGATCTTCTAAAGTACCCAGTTCAAAGATTCGGCGTGCTTGACACACTTTCCACCCATTTCTTTCAAATTAATAATCCTCTGATGCCTCTCACATGATCTGTTGGTCCTAGGAGGGTTTGAGCTTTGATGGAGGAGGGGTCTTTGAACAAGGGAGGACTGGAAAATCTGGGGAACTTCTGTTTCACAGCCTTTGATACTGTGCTGATACTCTATCCTACTGTTAGGCTGCTTCAGTACTTCCAGGCTCAGGGTCATTTCAGAAAAGATACGGGAGGGATTCTCAGTTGGCTTTTCTTCAGTTTTTGTGGCTGTCTGGGGGGGGAATACCCTAATAACTTGCCCACCAAGACTCCCAGTACCTTGCTTTCAACGGCATCTGAGGCCAGGATGCTTCAAAAGAGCAGAGCAGGGAACCGGCTCCCCCCGAGAAAAGGTCTCATCCTGAAGCCTCGGTAAGAGGGCTGGCAGGTGGGCATTTTTCCATCCCTCCCTTTCCTCTCCGTGATGATTAAGAGCATCAGCTGCTACTCACCATGAGCAAAGCTTTAAGAATTTCTCTCACAGATAGCCAAGACATGAGTTGTTCTGAAGGCCGACTGAAACTGGGGATCAGCTTCCTGCACAGTCAGGCCTTGGATCAGATCCCCCTGTGTGGCAGGGAAATGTGTTATTAGCTGGGCATGCTCCAGGCCTGCCTCCAAGGGTCCCCAAAATGAGAGCTGTCTAGGAGTCTGAGAGAACTTACAGAAACAAATTGACTGGAGAAGGTTTCAGGCGCTTTAGGAGATGAGGAGGAAAAGTCCCCTTTGAATGCTGATAGATTTGGGGCTCCAAAGCCCAGCAGAATCAGTGACAGAGGAAGAAATGAGCAGTTTGGCAAGCAGCAGCAGGAGTCAGATCTGATTTCTTACATCCTGGGAGTTCTGCAGTGTCTAGGGAGAGCTCGCGTTATCAGCCCTTCCCCTAGCAGGAGCACCAGCAAAGATTTTCTGCTCTGCTTGGCCACTAGATTTCTCACAATTCCTATGAATTCAGTATCTTGGAGGCCTTTCCTTCCAATTCCCAGAATGTTGAAATCAAACAACTCCCACAGGCACCTGGGCACGAGGCGAGACCACACATGGAGCACAGCCCTTACGAGCTGGGAGGAAATGGCTGCAGATCCCTTCTGAGGCAGGTGCCACTTTCCTCGGTCTGATCTCCAGGAAGGATCACCTTTGAAGGGAACAGGGTGACTGCCCTGTGACACACCAGGCAGCTGTCAGTGCTGTTTCACTTCGAGGCAGGCACTACCTCATCTCAAAGCTCTTGTTTGCACTTGATGCTTCCTCAGACATCCTGAGTCACTCTTTACCCGCATTCACCCTGGATACATCTGTTTTCTCTGTGGTTGTGTGGTGGTTGGGAAAGTCCTCAAGTACAAAGAAAGACAAAACTGGCATCTTCCTCAAAACTTAGCCCTGCTGTTTTTATAATGAGAAAGCAGTTTGGATGTCCCATTCCTTGAGAAAACACAACTGCATGGCAGTCTCAGCATTTCTCAGGTCTTGAAACACAATGTAGTTTTGCTGAATGCTTGTGGTTGGGGTTCTCCTGGGGTGTTTAACTCCAAGGTGTTTAGGACAAATTAGATTTTTATCAAAATGAGAGGTCTAGGAGCACCCTCTCAGTCCCTTCCCTGGAAATGGCTGTAGGTCTGTGTCAGCATGAAAGAACGAAATGAACAATTTTATTCTGATTTTCAGTTTTGAAGGGTGTTTGGGTGTTCAGCTCAGCCCTGGCAAAAGTTTGCTGCTTGCTGCTGTCTGTGCATGTGGATGGCTCTGAAACTTGGATCACTTGATCTTTGCCATTGGTTAGGAGCATGTGCCCAGCTAGCTATCTGCGTCAGCTGAAATGCATTTACATTTATTTGCAGTAATTTGGTCGTGAATTTTGTTTGAGCATTCAATAAGCTTTACAATACTTAAACAGTGAAACTTCTACAAAAGCAACTCTGAAAACTGAGTAAGAAAAATGTAACTGCCTGTAACAAAACCTTCCTGCTGGCAAGCATAAATCAGTGTGTTTTTAGTAGCTTTTGATGAGCATCTTAATGGGGAAGTTTGACTTCATTTAAATTTTCAGCCATTGTTATATTGCCTCAGTGATCACAGATGCTCTCGTGAAGGAGGAAACTTCAGAAAGGCTTAGCATAATATGAGTTTAGCTGGAATTGGAACCTGACAAGAGAGGTGTCTCTGGCATCTGACAAGTAAAGTCGGTACTGTACATCTTGCCAGGGTGCACAAAGTCTAGGTCAATGTTTCATCTTGTTTGGCTGCTCACCTATTGATCTTCCCATGTCTCCTACCTTCATTTTCTACCAGTAGGCAACAGCATTCACTCCTGTTACACCCGATCTAGGAGGCATGGAATAAAAATTCAGACCAAGAGGAGAAACTTAACAAAAAAACAAAACAAACAAACAAACAAAAAAACAGCATATGTGCTGATGGCATCAGGATATTGGGAGGGTAGAAAAATTGTGCAGCTACCACCACTTTCTTCCTGGTCACATAATTCGCTTTCCTCTACCAATGTATGTAACACAGCGACTTGAGAGTTTTGCCTTTTTTTTTTTCACCCTTTTATTTTGCTCCTGTTTCAAAGCCAACAATAAAGGGAAAAAGCATCGATGAACATCCTTATGGCTTAGGAACTTGAGGAGGCATAAATTGAGGGCTTTAGGCACTTATCTTCCACCAGCTGTCCCAAAGGCCATTCAAGCTGTAAAGCCCATCCATCACTGTGGCTGCTGACGCCAGTGCCACTGCCAGAGGAAGATCAGTCAGGCTGGATTATCAAAGTCAAAGCCAGAGACGGTTCTTGTGGGAAGCGGTTAGGAAAGTCTCATGTCTTTGCTCCTTACTGCGTAAGAAATAAAAGAGGGATTGTGCATGAGGGTTGGGAGTGCCCTGTTTCTCATTATTGAAACGTGTGGTCTTGAAAGAGAAGGAGAAGCCCCTGTACAAAAGATAAATCATGTTAGTGCTGTTTGTTTTTCTGTTTTTGCCTTCCAGTGCTCTGGTCTGGGAGCAGGAGGCAAGGGCTTTGTGCATAAGCTCTTCTATTTGGCTGATAGTAACGGTGCAGCTGTTTATTTTGCAGTGAGACAGAGATAGGCATGGGGAAATCAGACCCAAGAACCGGAACCAAAAATGTGGAGTTAAAGGCAGATACATACACCTCTATCTCATAACAGAGTTTAACTCTGCTCCCCAGTGCCAGCTGAGCTGCTCGCTTCAAGAGCTGTCAGGAGGCAGAGCTGTCACTGGGGCTGACAGATTGATTGTGCCACGGGGATGGATGCGACTGGTGGCATCTGTCTGTGCTGGCGATGGGGAGGGAGAGGACCTGCCTGCTTAGCTCAGGGCACGGTGGGTTTGGGAGCACCTGGAAGGCATCTTGGGGCACGTGTGTGAGCAAAAGGCAGCTGCTTGCACTGCCCCGGGGGATGTGCTGGGGCATGGTTCAGTCACCAGTCCAGTCTCTGGGCTAAGTTCAGATCAGAAAGAAACTCAGAATTATTATTTTATTTTATTTTTTTTCCTGAAGGGGGAACCAAGCAAAATGACCAGGTTTTACTAACCAAAGCACCGCTTTTCCGACACCTCTACCCCATCGCCCGAGGTGGGATTTCTTGGGGGGTTGTATATGTGTTTCACGGGGATTTTAGGAATGAAAGCTTACCTGGAAACCAAATTCCACCTCAGGAAAATAGCAACAAGCTTTTTTCCAGTTTTGTGAAACATTTCTCGTAAGGCAGGAAACAGTCCCTTGCCTCCTTCCCTGTGGTTAAACAAGGCTGAGTGGATAGGCAAGATGAAGATTGATGGTGAAGGGCCCCCTGTGCCCTGGGGCTCGCAGGCACTGCTGCTAAGCTGGCAAAAGCCAGAAAGCTCCCACCTACGCCTTCAGTGAACCAGGACCTGCGGCACTAGGAACATGCCCCAGCAACAGATCACTAAGGCCTGAACAAGAAGATACAGGTATGTGCCAAGGTCTTAAATCCATCTTCAGGAGGAATTTTGCACAGAAATTCAGTGAAAGACAAGGAAATAGCATCCTTTTTGGACCTGTGGGGAGAAAGTTCAACACCATCGACCAACATGTCAATTAGTCAGTGGGTGAACTTGAAAAAAGGAATGGTACAGCTCAAAATACTGTGGCTGCAGCTTGCCCTGCATGGTCTGGTTGTGCCAAGTTTCCCTCTAAAAGGTTGCTCAAGCTACTCTGGTAGCAGACATCTGGGAGCAGTGACACAAGGCATAGCTGCAGGGCAGGTGATACACTCCCTCCCTCCTGTGTAATATCTTCACTGGCTGCTTTGCCCACCACCAGATTTGATTAAAATCTCTCAGACAGCATTAAAAATTCAAAGAATGCTGCTAATAATTTTCATGGCTGCTGACTACGGTAGGCATCTTGTAGTTCAATCATTAGGTCAAGCTGTGGGGTCATCCTGACAGAAGTGTGAGATGTGTTGCGCATGGACAAGCGAGCCTGGTTCTGCTCCACAGCGATTCCCCCACCCTGGTAGGTCTGCAGGAGTGCCCCGTGGATGGGACATCATGACACAGTGAGAGGCTTCTGTAATTGCCACTGCTGGCTGTCTTGGCAGGGGAGCTGAGCACTGAGCTCTGGAAGAAGCCTCTTTAGTTAAGGGCCAGGGCACACAGGCAGCAGCGAAGGGAGTGCGATTATTTGTGGACAGACAGCTGACAGCATGCTACAAGGCTGTTATTTCAGCATATTTAACTGTCATTTAAAATCAGGGTGTATATTTAATGCTAAAAAAAGCTGGAAGAAGGCAACAGGATGAGGGGCTGAAATGGAATGTTGCAAGAAATCAAAAGCGCAGTTTCCAGGAGCTACGTGACTGGGTATTGCTCCAGGTGGGAAGCAGCATGTTTTCCCATATAAGCTCTCACCTTATGCCCCACTAGAGAGACCTGGACTGACTCTAGCCAAAGCCCACCTTCACCTTCTCTTGACTGCGACCACTAACACATACCAGAGGGAAGTATAAGAGAGGAACTGTAGGTAGTGTGGTCCTTCCCTTGGCATAACCTCCTGTGCATCCACCCGACAACTGGCATCAGCATCTCGGTGAATTTTAGTGGACCTGGTAAGTGCAGTGGTTCCGGCTCTTGTGCCATGAACGCTTTAATCACCGTACCACTATCTGTGTCTCTACAGACCTCTGTCACCTCCCCCTGCCATCTCTTTTCTGAGCTGAGGCATCCTCCCACATGGAGACAGAAGCTGTGCAGTATGCGGAATCACTGGTTAATCTGTTCTTCTCTGCATATTGCCTGTGCTTTCCAAGAGAGGGTGATGAGACCCCCCACAGGAATCATGACGTAGGTGCATCTTCTTTTAGTGGTGGCAAAGCTTCACCATCTTTTCCTCTAGCCAGCCTTTCTGCACTATTTTCAGGGATCCTGTGTGCCTTCATCCTGAGCCTCGAGCTGGCATTTTAAAAGCACGTCCTGCAGTGGCTACAGGCAAAATGATAGAGGACTGTGAGAGCAGAAAGAAGCATGGTATGCTCACAAAGCAGAGAAATGCACTTGTGGGTAGACACTTCTGTGAGTTCTTATTTTATGCTTGCCAGTGTAGTATCTGTACCTGCAGAGCATGCCCCGTGTCCCTGTGGTGCACATTCATTTGGTCTGGCTTGGAAGTGACCTGACTGCAGTGAGCAAGAAAAGATGAGCAAAGCAGTTCCCAATTCTTGGTTGTATCTGAGACCTCTCTGAATTACTGGCTGTTTTACACGAATACTTTGCTAGAAAGAAAGAGGAAGCATTGGTTTGAATTGTTGATTACAGGTGTTTCACAATGACCTTGGTGTTGCCTGCAAGCAGAGTCAACTGTGTATCAGACACCAAGGTTAAGCAACAGCAATGCAATCTGGCCTTGGGGTTATTCTGTGTACATCCCCTGCTCACTTTGTGGTTTTGAATTTCCCTAAAACTGTATTTTCATAAACCTAAGCAGTGAAAACAAAATCTCCCTTCTCTGCATTTTTATTCCTTTTTGTAGATGTTGCTGTCTCTCTGACAAGATAAATTTGATCATGAAATGCCATGTTCCCAGTTCTTGACTCTTCTGCTTCCTGTCTGGAGACCTCTGTCCCCTTTGTGTATGTTTGAATAGAAAACTCTAGTTGGTGGCTCAAGCAGGTGTTGTACAGTTCATGTGTATGTACCATGTATGGGTTCGTAGTACCTGCAGATGGGACAGCTTCTTCTGCTTCACAGAGAGCAGAATTTCTGTCTGTCGATCACAGCTGCCACGGGGACTGTATCTCCAGTTCTTGATTTTTTTTACTATGTTGTTTTTACTAATCCAAGTACAAGCCCTCTCTTGCTCTTGGAAATTTCCACTGGCTCCACTCATATAGGACCTCAGGATTTGACTTCACTGTTCAACCTGCTGTGCTTGTCAGGCTTACTCTATCAATTTTTATTCAATAAAAGAGTTAAGTTGGTAACCCTGGACTGCACTTAGTATGAAGCTGAGTTCCAGCTCCGCTGGCTCTGACATGAAAATAACACGCTGCAAGGGTGAGGTTTTAAGGTCTATCACTTGGATTTATGTCTCTCTCCTCTATGGAGGTGAGCTAGTCTTTGTCAGAAAACAAGAAAAGAAAAAAAGGAAAGGAGTGTAAATAGAAATACATTAATTTAGGTGTCTGGACAATATCTGTAGAATTAAAATGATTGAAAACTTAGAGTGAAATGGAATTAGGGGGAGGGCAGCAGAACTCTCCTGGGCTTTATGCAAGAGGGGCTGTGCTGCTTCCGTGGAGAAGATAAGAAAGAGTTCCGAGGTATTTAGCTTACTGCTCTGTTTTGCTTTGTCATGGGAAGAAGGATGGTATAAAGGGAAGGCAGGGGGCAGAACAGCTTTTATGTTTGGGCATGGGCTGGGTGAAATAACATGCTGTAAATATTGCAGCTGACACAGCAGAGGCCCATTTGGCCTGGAATATAGGGCAATAAATGCAGTCAGGTGATTCAAGGGTGTTGTGCATAAGTCTGCCAGGTAGTTAGGCGAAAGCAGATCAGGAAATAATTATGGCTGATAAGGGGAGCTTGTAAGGAAGCCAGCACCTTCTGTGACCATGAAAGGCTTTAATGATTAACTATGATGGAAAAGCTAGAAGCACATTCTCCCCTTTCATAGCAGTTACGCCCAGCTGCTCTTCTGCATCATTAACTTCCGAGTGGCCTGGACGTCGCTGCTGAGCATGAACCAGCTTTAATTCAGGGCAGCCTCTGGGGTATGAATGGAGAAGCTGATTGCTTCTGAGAACGGCACTGGTTCTGGCGTGCCGTGCCTGCCCAGCTCTTGTGGGTTAATTTCTGGTGCAACACAGACCTTGTGGAAACTGGCCAAAGTTGCTTACCCATGGGTAGGGGACTGCAAATGACAGCAGAACACGGCCCAGGTTTCAGGGCCTGCACACCCACTGACACCGGGTGTAGCTTTCCAGGACCTGACCTGGATCCTGTTTTTGAACATCTCCTTCCTGTTTCCTTATGCAACGATGAAAACAGCAGATGTCAATAAAAACAGCTCTTGCCAATGCAACACTGAATCGACAGTCTGTGGGTATTCCCCTGCCGCAGCATTTACAGCACAATATGGCACTAATACTTTTCCTTACTTGCACTGCAGGCTTCAGCTGCCTCGGCTTGCGCAAGAGGAGTGAGCTACCACCATCAAAACTTCTGTTCCCCAGAACTGGAAACTCATCTTCTAAGCCACTTTGGCTATGTTTTTAAGGTGCTGTGAGCACAAGCTGGCACCTTGGGAGATGAAGTAACCACAGACCCTGTTAGGAGCACCTGGTGGTGCTCAGGATAAATGAGATGGGATCAGAATATTCAGGCTGTGAGCACTTGCTGGGGTTGGGCAGGGATGTGGACCACACAGCGAAGTACTGCAGAGAGAAGTAGCACATCTTACACTTGTAGCTGTGTCTTCTGTTGGCAGCTGAGCATAACAGCAAGGGCTGAGCTGTGCCCCAGTGCTTGACAGGCACTGAACCGGCACTCCAGCTCTGCCCCGTGTAGGGAACTGGCCCTGAACATCGAGACGGGGTGGTGCTAAATACAGATACTGGGAATGACACTGGAGCATTAGTCTGGGTCTTGAATAGTCTATCCTTTGCAATCCTACCATACGGCTGTTATTATAGCATTTGCTAATTGATTTTACTTGATTAACACTGGCTAATTAATTTTTATTAATTACCTCTCATTTCAAGACCTGTATGATTAGGCACAGTTATAAACCTCTGCACAGTACACCTCCGGAATGACAGCCCATGTGCAATTAGGAGCAATTTTCACTGCTCTGAATTGCCTCTGGCAGGCCAGGGTGCTGGTGATCCCGTCGACTCATGCAGCAATGCAGCACGTAAAGGTGTGCAAGCAGTCCTGGGGAGCGGGAGAAGTCATGCGCTGCTGGTGTGACTGTCCCCAGGCTGCTGGTAACTCCCGCGGCACTCGGCATTGCTGTACTTGCTGGATAGGCTTGGCCTACGTGTAGGCTCAGTCATCATTTCTGAGAAAACTGCATTGTTAATACATTGTCTGTAATCAATAGGCCATGGCCTTGATTCAGCAAGACACTTAGGAACATGGCTAATATCCATTACGCAGTCTGGTACCTTGGTGGTGTTTTTCTTGTTTTGCTTTGTTTGTTTGTTTGTTTTTCAAGGGCCTGCTTTTGCATTCAAAATTGTTTGTGCTAAACTTAGGCTTTTGTACATGAAAGGGCATCAGCTGTGGCCTGGCCACGAGGTGTTGTGTGCTCCCAGCATGGTCCCAGGACCTCAAAGCTGGGAGATGGTAGCACATGGAGAGCAAAAAACTAATGCAGGCTGACAGAGGGAAGAGAGCACTACCAACCAGGGCGTTTGGCCTCTTGTGGCCTCTTTGCCCACACAAAAGGTTGGTGCACAGATCACAGATCATGGAGAGGAATGTGTAAATTTGGTTAAAAGCAGTTGTTCATTAGGCTTGTATCTGAGTTTCATTTATTTTTAATTCTGTTCTGCTTGCGTAGCTTTTAATCAGTTTAATACTTATCCTCCCAGTTTGCTTACTGTTACATATTCTATTCAATTATGCATCTTACAAACATTCATTTCCCCTCCCAGATCTCCTGGAATGACCACTAGAAAGCTGACGAAAGGGAGGCAGAGTTAAAACCACCCTGAGAGAATTTTCTAGTGACTGCCTTAGCCTGAGCTCTGGCGAGCGGCAGGAAGACCGGTATGCTTCAGCCACTGAGAAGTTTTTGAGAAATTACCTCTAAACTGTACACACTGCAGTGGAGCGAGTGCTTAATCACCCGAGGAACTCAGCAGTGGCTGGGTTTTGGTATTGCAGCACATAGTGGAGAACTGTGGGGACTCGGGGCATCTCCCCACGAGCAGGTTGTCACATCTGGCTGTGAGCCGTGTCCCTGCGTGAGGTGGCAGGGAGACAGAACCGTCCCTGTGCCGTGGGACTGGGTGAGCATTGCAGATGGCTGCCACATGCGCCCTCGTCCCATCATGGCGCCCGTCTCCCTGGTTACCTGACAAGGACAGGCGGCAGCGGCAACTTTGCCTTGGGTTCGTTGATCCTGTCTTAGCGCTCGGTGTTTATCATGATAAAAGGCTGTTTGCAAAGTCACTGCAATTAAGTTCGCTAATTGTCCTGGTTTCAGAGGAGCTGAGTCTGTGTGTAAGTGGGTCACAGAAGCGGTCTGGTTAGCGCCGCCAATTTGTTAAAGCAGAGGGCTCAGTGCAGGGTGAGATTCACGAGATCCTTGGTGGGGTGGCCCCACAAACCCTCACTGAACAGGGCTGGCCTACACGGACATGGCCAGGTTGCATTCCTCTTTGAAAAGGCAGAGAGAACTGACGTTAAGGAATGGATCTGAGGGCACTGGCTCAAAGTCAGTCAGGGGATGCTCCCATACTCCTACCCCACCACTGCCTGCACATGCTGCTGAAAAGCCGTATGTGGCTCTGACGGATTGTTTCACCCCAGCATGGCTCATCTTCAGTGCCCTTCCCCATGTCCTTGGCCACTTGAAGTAATTTCCTTTCTGCTCACAGCCCTGACCATCACTGCTTGCTGTGCTTGTAATGACTAGAGAAAACGGGAGATCAGTGGGAGATGGAGGTGGAGCTGTTGTGGGATAGCTTGCTGGTGCAGCACCCCGCTGCCATGCTACGCAGTGCCTGATATGCTCTTGGTTCCTCTTTTGCAGGATGGCTGCAAGATGGTTTTTGCATTTCCCTGGGGGAACTACACACGGGGAGTTACGGTCATGTTGCTTTCAGCTGGAGCTGCTGGCTGAGCTGAAACCAAGTGATTCAGATTCTGGAGAGTGATTCAGAGTCAGGCTCTGTGAGCAGCTTCCCTCACTCTGTGTTCAGCTAAATCGAGGGGCTTTTTGGCACTGCTCTGGCTTGAGAATTAAGTTAGTGGTTTTATCTCTGTTAGTTCATCTCTTGAAGTGGTCAGAAGTGATGTGATGTGTCCTGGGATAGGTGGTTTAGTTTAAAGGTAACCTAACTTGCTAGTGTACCTGTACCTTGTATTCAGTACACTGTCTTCCTGTAATTTCAGCAGCCTTGGGGTATGCACCTGACATTGACAGATGAGAAGTCCTTCCTCTGCTTAACATGATTCTAGAAATAAGCCTTAGTTGGTGACTGAATTTAGAAGGCTGAAATCAATCCCCCAATGCTTTTTATTTAGTCGAGTTTCCCGCTGGAAGGATGAAAATATTGAAGAAAAGTAAACCTCCATGGGCTATGGGAGGTTAGGCCCCCGGGGTGAAGTTTGGACGGTACTGGAGGGAATAAATGTGAAGGGCTCAGAGGCTGGTGCCATAGCTGGAGGTGGCTTGCATTGTCCCTGCTGAGAGCAGTGGGGGGCTGTGTGCCGGGGAACAGTGTCTTTGTCATAGCTGGCACCAGCTGCTGATCAATTATAACACAAAAATCGTAACTAGAAAAGCACTGTGGAGCCAGGAGGGCGTTTTCAGCCCTCATAGGGGGCACTCCTGCGAAGTGTGGAGGCACCAGCCAAGATCAGGGAGGAAGGGCTAAAGCTGTAGTAGAGGAAAGGCTTTGTCTTTGAGTCTGATGGCCTTCAAAGCTCTCACAGTGCTGGAATTTTACTTAAAAATGGGGAGAAAGAAGGTTTCGCTGCATTAATATTTCCCCAAACTTAAGCACACCTTCGGTCTGGTTGGTTTTATTTTGTCAAGAGGCTAGGAGAGCCTGGCACAGCTGGACATGAAGTCATGTATTCTTGGCAGTTTATGAATTCTCTTGTGAACGTATGGAAAACATGTATCATTATTTCAACTCCCAGTGCTGGAAATAGTGCAAATAAATGACTGTGAGTCAGAATAAGGTGAATCAGTGCAAGTTAGCTCTACTGCCAATCGTTTAAGAGCACAGATGTGACATGGGCAATTATTTGGCTAATTAGAGCAGACCTTTGAGTGTTGAAATGCAGGGCTTTCAAAGGAGCTTAGCAGAATTAGGTGCCTAAGTCCTTCTGCCGTCAGCAGGAGGTGGGTACATCCTACCTTCCTTTCAGTGCTTGCCTTAACAGAATACACAAGGCGTTTTATTCGGATGCTGAGGGAGCAGTGTTTCCAGCGGGTGCCTGGGAAGCGTGCTCCTTCAGGAGGGACAGAGCGCCTCCAGACTGAGACCTGCAGCCTGAAGCAGGTCCTGCTATTGCCCTCTTCATCAGGGGGTGTGAGTCGGAAGAGGTGGCAGCTCTGTTCCAGAGCCTTTGCCAACAGTCCTTGGAGAGGACATGTGCGAGAAATGGCACTGCCCAGCTTAAAATGCTGGGCAGGCAATTAGTCCCATGCAAGGGTTCAGACAGAATTAGGACGGCTTCCCTTTGCCCTGCTGGCATGCAAAGTTTCTCTTGTGTAGCTCGCAGTAAAGTTGCCCAACATTTCTCAAAGGTGGGCTGCGTATCAGAGGTACTCACCCAACACTGATGTTTCCAGCATCTCTCTGCAGAACACGCTGCAGTGTCCCTGACTGCAGCAGCCACTGCACATCCCTGCAGCCCACTGAATTTCCCCCCCGCTCCTTCCTTCCCTGGGGAGAATGCGTGGGCTGGTGCTGTGGATGTCAGCTGGGCAAGAGTTAAATGCTGCTGTGGAGCTGTTGGCTCACCTTTGAAAGCATGGTGGGAGACGTGTACGTCTGATCTTGTAAAGGATCCTGTTTTCTTGCTGGCAGCACAGCCTGCTCCAATTAGAAAACAAGATTTGAAACAAGGCCTGGAGTCAGTCTGTCCCCTGCTGCGGCAGTGGCACTGTCACTGCTTTTGTGGTAAGTAGGGCAATTTCAGTGCCAGTCACCTCTCTGAACACAGCTTTGCAAAGACATGTGCAAAGTCATTGATTTTCTTTAGACCCAGCATGTTTTCCTTCTGTGGGATCGTGGAGCTGGCAGGACTGTCCTGCCTGCAGAGGATTTGCTTCCATTTGGGCTCTGGCCAGGCAAGACAGGAATTCTAAGTGCTCACTGCTTGATGGCTCCTCTACAGCAGTGAAACTTGGTGCTTTCTCCAGCACAGAGACAGCCCAGGGGGAGTTATTTGCTGGTGTTTTTTTTGTTTGATTGATTGTTTGTTTGTTTCCTATGGGTTTACCCAGGAAGGAAGGAAGAATGGAGGCATCCTCACCAAACCTGTGATGGTTGCTGCTGCAGTTGTGTCTTGAGGCGCTGTGGACACACAAGTACCAGAGATGGTAGCGTTACCTGGGATGCCATAGCCTCGGCTACCAGAGTGCCTTCATGTGCTGGGCAAGGACTCAAGGTGAGGGAACTGAAATGCCATAAGGTCACAGTAGAAGTCAGCAGTGTGCTTGGGAACTCTGAACTGTTCCCAAACAGCAAGGCTCTCTGGTGTTGCATGGTCTTGTTGTGTTGCTTCTGCCTTGGGGAACTTTCCAGGCCAGTAGTAACATCAGTGCCTGCAGCAGCCCTTGACGAAGACTCTTTGGCAAACTCGTTAAGGCTGTACATATGATTCTAGCAACAACAGCATCCTTTGGCAAGAAATGATACAGTGGGAAGTTGTGTTGTGGGAGAATCAACTCCAAAGGAGGCTGGAGGAGGCCAGGAGCTTGTTGTGGAGAGAAGAGAAGAACCCCAGCCTGGCCTGAGGCACAGGAGTCACTCATTAGGGTCCTGCCTCATGCAGGGTACGTACAGAAGCTCATCCAACCCCTCTTCTGAAGCACAGACTCAAAAGAGTTGGTGCCATAGTTGCAGCCCCAGTCTCTCTGGCTCTGTTTCCCTTTGATAGACTGTGCCCAGATGTGCCATCAGCTTGGTACATGGGTTACAGGTCCTGGCTTGGGAATGCGGTGGCTAGAATGGAATAAGTGACTTATTTGAAATCCCTATGCACTGCTCCATAATTAAGAACAAAAGAGAGGTTTGCTATTAATTAGCTTTCATTGACCTAATTTTGACCCTCCAAATGTTGTTGCAGTACACTAGGTCTCTGAGAAGGCATGTCATCCTCTCTGGGGAGAGATTAATCTTCGTTACTGCTTCTGTATTAGCCTGGCACTCTCCGTTAGTTTCTCATTAATGTTCTGGCAGATTGGAGCTGCCAGCTGAGGAAGTAACGTTCACAGAGGACATTATTAGGAAAATAGAGCACTTTCATATGGTACAGCAGTGGTACACTGCAGATGGGCTGGCAGTGGTGATTGTTGGTCATGGATAGCACTGGGTATGCAGCAGGTCGTGATGAACCGTGCTGCGGTTTATTCCATTCCTTCATTCATCCAGTCTGGCTTCTCCCTGTGTTCATCTCACCCATGTGTTGCTTCAAGCCACTGCAGTTCCTGGGTCCTGCTTTGGTGAGTTCCCTCCATCCTCAGTCGCAGAACAGCCCCTGCCTCGCTCCATGGAAGGATGCAGGTCTGGTGCTGGAGACTAATTAAGACACGAGCCCAGTTTTCCTAAGTCCTGTTAATCAGGATACAACCCAGTGGTTTTTAACTCTGGATGAGAAGGGAGGAATTCAACAGAGGCTGCTGCACAGAAATTTTTCCAAAGAATGGAGAAGGTGGAGATCTTCCAACAGGCCTTAAAATCAAATCCAACTGGTCTTTGTCAGAAGGAAGATGAGCACCAAGAAACTGCAGTGTTTTGCTGCTTTGTGAGCTGTCTGGGACATCTAAATGAGGAGGGGGCTTCAGCTGTTTTCCCCCAGCACTGTGGGAGTTTTCTTTGCTGGTGTCTGTGCCATGGCCCTGATGTGAGAACAGAGCTGCTCATCAGGAGTGCAGGTGTGGTGTTTGGTGCCAGTCTCAGCCGTGGGTCAGAGAGCTGCTGCCCCGAGAGGGCAACCCTTGGAGCCATTCTGCAGGGGGCAAAATGAATCATTTCTGGTGACTTATCAGGAGCCAGTGACTGAGTCAGTGGAGGAGTCAAGCGGCCAGGTCTCCTGGCACCCAGGAGTGGCAGATGTGCTCTGTCCCAGACTTCAGAGAGCAGAGCATGCTGCTGGAGCCACCTGAAGTGCTGTGACAGGCGTGGAAGTTCAGCCTGCTGTTCTCTAGCAGCTACTTCAGGGGCCTGTGAATCATCGTGGAGAAGTTTCTTTCACTTTTATCACAAGCGCTGCAAATGCACCATGCATCAGGGTTACAGCAGTCTGCTGCAATGTAGCACTGGGTTTCATTGAAAGGTCCATCAAGGATCAAGGGATTGTCTTTTTTTTTCAAAGTACAATGCAGTTGCTGAAAGAACCTTCTAAATGTGGTCCTTGAAGGCTCCAAATTTCAAAGGGAAATAAAAACAAAAGCATGTTCACAATACATACATACATACATACATATATATATATATATATATCAGGTCTCCTGCATAAGTATTTTGAATGTTTTGGACTATTAGTAATATTGCTGATGGAGGCTGCTGTGAATTTGTAAATAGGTTGCAAGTATCACTGGCTGGCTAGATCAGGAGACACAGGGTAGGTCTGACTCACTGCATGGCCTTGGGCTATGAGAACCTCATCCCCTAGAGTGGACCAGACGAGAGCAACCCCCTGCTTTCTGAAGGGCCAGGCACAGCTGTGCAAGGGTAGCTGAGGTGCAGCGGAGCTGGGAGTGGGATGTATTGCCTGTGAGGAAACCTGGATGCAACTGAACCCAGTTTCAAGCTATTTCCTCCTTTCTGGAGTGCCCCAGGGCTTTGTGGTTGCTTTGTGAGATGCGGGTACTTGGGACACTCAGGGTGTGTAAACACAATCTGCAGCTCTGTTGGTTGCTTGGATCCAGAGTTTCGCTGTTTGGACACATCAGCAGCTTGGTATGTTTCTAATCTCCAAGTGGATGAGGGCAGTTTTGATGATCAGGCTGGAGAGGTAAATACTCACCACTACATACTTCAGTGCTACTTTGTACAAAAGCCTAAAAATGCGATTTATTTTCTCAGCAAACATTCATGCCAGGGAACATATTTGCTAGGTGACTGGCAAAAACCTAGAGCCGAATGGATGCGATCCCATTCCAAGGTAACTTTACTTGCACTTTTCCAATACACAATGGCAAATAATTTTACGTTCTGCTCTCTCTGCCCTTGTGTGTGAACTAGGGGAGAGGAGATGCCTGCTCTATAAGCAATACTTATCCTCTGCCTCAGCATTAACTGAACGAGTGGACTCATCCAGACCTGGGATGGGAAGACAGGGCTTTTTGCTGACAGAAAATGGAGCTTTTCCAGCAGTAGCATGCTGTCCAGGCCTCTGATGGGACCTTGAAACACTGCTGCAGTGCTCAGTGGGAATTTTGGGGAACCTTTGGTCAGCCAGCATGGTGCTGTATTGCCTCCACCCTTCCCATGGTGGGGAGGCTCTGGTTTACGGCGCTCCAGCTGTGCTGTATCAGCAGGGGATGTAGGCTGGTGAGAGAGGCAATGGAAAGGCAAGGCAGGCAAACCACAATTTCCGAGAAATATCACAGCCATCTTTCCATGTACAAAGAGTTTTTTGGATGGAAATACTGTCATTTGTTCTTAAAATAGAAATAAAGGTGGCAGTCCTACTTTTCCTGTTAAATCCTACTGCAATGGAAAAACTGATCATACCTACCTATTAACAGCAATTACTGTAGCATTCAGAGCCACCAATTGTCAAACACGGCCCATTTTGGTCATTGTGGGTGTTCTACCATTAAGAGAGGGCCTTCACCCTAATGGGGTAACAGTCCTGATGTTAAATATAAAAAATAAAAATCCTTTTGCTGAGACAAAAGATGTGGCTGGAAGGGGTAGGACTATCTGTGATCTCAATGTGGCCAGTGCTGGCAGAGGAGACACTGGAACGAGGAGTTGGGTGCTGCTGAGATGCTGGACCTAGGTGTGGAAAGAGCAGAGCTGCTGCAGCTGCTGAAGATGAAGAAATGCGTGTCAGAAATGTCTAGACAAGGTGGAAAACTTTATTACAAGTATTGGGGGGAAAAAACGAAGAGAAACAAAGAACCAGTAGATTGCATGATTATATGCTGCCTAAGGAAGACAGGTTGAGATCATATAATTCTCTGGGGAAACTTTACATGAAACAATTATATGTTCAGTTAGGTGCACTCCCTTAGTTTCTTTTTTATTATTAAAAAAAAAAAAAAAAAAAAAAGAAAAAAAGGGCTAAGTGCTCAAAAAGTGTGGAGGAGGGTAGTGAAGTGCCAAGCTGAAAACCTTTTTTTATATCTCTGTATGTACCGTGTAGTGGGGGAGAAAGAACAGAGAAAAGGATGCATTTGACACATGTCAGAGATACCAACAGCTCCAGTAACAATTTCAAGGAAATTAAAGGGAAGCATTTTAGAGCACATTTTTAAGTCTCAAAAGCACTTAAAAATACAGAATATGAGAAAACCTCAGCATGTCAGCTCCTTTCATATCCAGCATGTTAGGCTCAGAGAGCCAAGCCTACATCATTACGGAGACACCTTTTACTTGATGTAAAGTTCATCAGAAGCCGTACCAGAGCACGGGAGAACCTCTGTGCAAAACAGCTCCTTCCAACAGGCTGAAGCTCTGAAATCCCCAAGTAGCCTGGGGATAAAGGGAGAGGACTGGGGCTCCTGGGTCCTGATTTATCAGCTTACTGCAGGTACAACCCCTGCGCTGTGGCTTCCTTAATCCTTCAGCTTAGCTGGACAGAGGAGTTCCCATCATTGCATGGAGTTTGCCTCCCCACTAACCATCCTTTTTGGCATACTGCTGCAGTGGCTCTGGCCCTGGCTGTGACCTTTACCCTCACCTCAAGGCAACTCGGGAGAGGTCAGGCTTCTTGCAGCTCTTACCAGCTCTTGGTGCACGTTGAGCCACCTGGAAAGCAGGGCACCATGAGGAAGTGTGCTGAGAAGTGACTGGAACCAAGGCTTCGCAAGCACAGCTCAGCTTCCTCAGTTTGGTTTCTCATGGTCTTGCAAGGCCACGTAATGCTCAGCGTGGGGTGTGCCCACTGCTTTTCCACTGCAAATCAAACAGCCCTTGGCTGTCATCACTTCGCTGTAACAGCACAGGGGCGGTCTTTCATCAGGACCATGTTCTCTTTCATTTCTCTCCCTCATTTCAGTCTCTGCCTATCTCATGGGTATTTTCATCCTCCTTGGCTGTGACACACCAGAGGTGGAAGCAGGTGTGATAAGACAACACTTACCTTTTGAAGTTCCTTTGCCTTGCCTGCATAATACTGGGGATCGGGCAGCACGTGTAGTCTGATGCAGAGAGGAGCCACAGGGACAGACACCAGTGTCTAAGCAGGAGAACAGGAAGAGTTGTGTAAGAAAGCAAGAGAAAAGAATACACTAGCATGTTTTCATTTCCTCAGGAACACATCCCCAAAAAAAACCCACACAAGAGGATGAGTCATCCACAGAGGATATTGGCCGCTTCGAGTTGCAGCTGCTAGTTTTTAATTCTATAGCTTTAATTTGCCAGACAAATAAAATAAGGAAGGAATGACTGGATAGGATGCGTATCACTGTCACTGTGTAGGATTCTCCCTTTTCAAGCGTGGATGCATGAGCTTGGATGTTGGATATCAGACCTTTGAGCTGAGTTGGTCATGCACAGGTGAAGTTTGTGCACGCACATCTCAGACACAGCTTTGTCAGAGCGTATAAAATCATATCATTGGTGAAAATGGCAAAAATAAATTTTAATATTATCTCTCCTTTTAGAGTACTTTGACATTAATCAGTATCCTTCGGATGAAGCCCTACATAAAAAAATGAAGCAATACAGATCTTGGAGGAATGGCTGATACTCCAGAGGGCCACGCTGCCATCCAGAGGGACGTCAACAGGCTGGCAAATAGGCCGAGAGGAACCTCCTGCAGTTCAGCCAGAGGAAATGCTGAGTCCTGAACCTGGGGAGGAGCAACCCCAGGGCACTACAACAGGCTGGAGAACCAACTGGAAAGCAGCTGGGAGAGGAAGGACCTTGGGGTCCTGGTGGACACCACATTGAACAGGAGCCAGCATGAACTGGAGCCTTGTGGCAAAGGCCAGCAGGGGTGATGCCAGCCGGTGGAGGGAGATGATCCTTCCCCTGCTCTCAGTGCTAGTGAGATACAGCTGGGCTCCCAGTGAAAGAAAGACGTGGACATAGTGGAATGAGTAAATGAATGGTCAAGATGATGATTAAGAAGAGCTTGGATCACCTAGCATATGCAGAGGGGCTGAGAGAGCTGGAGTTGTTTTGTTTAGAGACAGGAAGGCTCAGGGTAGAGGGGAACTTATCAGTGGGAATCACAGAATCATCTAGGTTGGAAGAGACCTCCAAGATCACCGAGTCCAACCTCTGACCTAACACTAACAAGTGCTCCACTAAACCATATCACTAAGCTAAACAAACTGGAACACCGGAAATTCCATTTAAACGTAAGAAAAAGCTCACTGGGAAGGTGGTGAAACGCTGGAATTGGTTGCTCTGGGAGGTTTTGGAGTCTCTGCCCTTAGAGATATACAAAACCCTACTGGATGTGACCCTGAGCAACATTCTCAGGGTGATCCTGCTCTGAGCAGAATGTTTGGACTGGGTGATCTACAGAGCACCCTTCTGACCTGAGCGTTTCTGTGATTTTCTTCCCAGTTGTTACCACTATGTAAATCATTGAGCTGTCAAAGAGTTCAAATGATCTGGTGAAGAACTAAAGAGATTCTGTGCTTAGCATGAAGGTCCACTGGTCTGGAGTGGATTAGCTGAGTCAGACAGCCAGTCTGTCAGCTGGATAAACAGCCCTCTGCCACTTCCTCCGAGGTCCTCCTTTGGCACACTGAGCAATAGAAAGTCACACGCCGTAGTGCAGAGCAAACCCAGAGAGAGCTTATAATCTCTAGGTCTAGGAACTGGTTTTGTTGTATGAATAACAAATAGAAGAGCAAGGCCGTAGCGAGATCTTTTCCGTATGTCAGGTCAGAAGCTCTTCAGTTATCAAGTAGGCTCCTATTCTCTGCCTTTGGCTGGAGTGAGCACAGAAGGTGGTTTTTCAGGGTTCATGCCATGAGGCATAGGAAGTTGGTTGCAGACACAACACAGGACATTTGGCAAAGGCATTAATCTCTAAGTTATTAATAGCTATTAAGATATTTCATTTTAGAAGAAAGAAATGTGGGAAGAAAGGCAAAGCCAGTATTGTGAATATTCAATTTGATCATAGCTTGTGCTATTTGATCTAAGAGGAATCCTGCTTCTTTTTCCAGTGACTGTTACAACTTGGATGCTGGGATTTCAAGGTGTTACTCTATTAGCAATAGTGGCAGAATGGAACTGAAATCCTGTCCCTTTTTCAGGACACTATCAGAAATAGTTTCAAGATGGGACCACAGAGCAGGGGTTTGAGGAAGAAGGCACAGAAGTCTTGAAGGTCAGCTGTAGTCATGAAAACAGAAGTCTGGGAGATTTCCCCAGGGTACAGCCTGTCAAGGGCTCTGCAAAACTAACCCAAATTCAGGCTGCTTGGAGATAAACTGATACCTTGGAAAACGTACAGGAACAGAAACCATCCAACTTCTGCTTTGGAAGGTCTCATACTTCTTGGGCTAAGCCAGCCTTGAATGAACGGAAAGTGGCTGAGAAAAAGTTCCTTGAGCATCTGTTGTTCTAGGCTTTTACACTGTTGTGTTTCCTTTAAGGCTGTCTCTGCTTGCTTTGCTCTGTGCTGAGGTACCTAAGCTGGTGACCCAGGGACATCAGTGACAGGGGGTGAGTTTGGCACTTTAGCTTCTAAAAACCTCCAGCAAAGATGTGTGAAAACATGGGGATTCTTAGTAAAATACTGTTGGGTTTTGTTTGTTTGTTTTTGTTTTTGAGAAGTCAAGGAAGTCATCAACCATAAGGTAATAGAAAAGAGCTCTGCAGCAATTTGTTTTATCTTAATGTGGCAAGCAGACAATGCCTGCCTGGCCTCCTCTGCTCTCCTCATGGATAAGAGGATATGGCTCTCCATAGGCAGTTTAAAGGTGGAATGCAATGTCCCCGTTGCCCCAACTTACTAAAGACTTCTAACCGAGATAAAATACAAACTACTCACACTAACGCTCGAGAGCCAACAACTGCCTTGTGGTTAAGACAGATTTGGCCAAGGGTCTGTTTTTGAGTCCCAGCTCTGCCAGCAGCAGTCTGTGACATTGGCAAGTACGCTTCCCGGGTATGGGAAAGTACTTTTCTATGAATTTCCCTGTATTATGCTCTCTTCCATTAAAGCTAATCCTGTCCTTTGAATATGTTATTGATTCAAGTTCTGCTTTGTCTCTTGTTGACCGTACATATCAGATGAGGATGGGAGCCTCTCCCCCCATCTGGCTTTTCTTTGTAGGTTCAGACTTTCAGTTTCCAGCTGAAGAGGCTAACTATTCCTGGGGCTGCAGTGCTAGGAAAAGCTGGTACACTCACACTTGTGGCAACCAGGGAGTGAGAAGACGCCGGCAGGACACTGCTGTCTCACCCACCTACTGCTGTTATTTCTGATAGCGCTAACTGTGCTGTCAGAGAAAACCAGAGCAAAAGGAAAGGAGTATTTGGTCTAGGAAGAAAATCATGATGGTCAGAGATGAAGGAAAAGGAATAACTGAAATCTGTCCTGTCAAACATCTCTGAGTCCTCTCCGTGGTCTCATCTGCAGCCCCAGCAGAGTGTCAGGCAGAACCTGGATGTTAATGAACACAAGAAGACTCAAATGTGGCAACTGCTAATCACAGGCAACTGTGGGAGTGATGATGCCAAGATTATCACTGTAATGCCAAAAGAATCTGACTCGAGTGCTTAAAATTCAGTCACATAAGATTGTATTTAGAGCCTGTTCTCACCTCTCACGGTGTCTACGCAAATCCTGCTTGACTTATCATCACTTTCCAAAAGCAGGAACGTTTTTGAAGTTTGGAGAATTCAGGTAGAATTTTTCCCCACCCAAACCGCTGGTTATACCTGGCTGGCCCTTCCATGTGCTGGTGTCCCATCTCACATGTGAGGATGTTGAAGATCCTTTGGTGAATTGCCTTGCAGATTGCATTGTCCCTCTCTGGCCAGGGAAGTGTGGGGAGATGGTGGCTGGAAGTTTTTGCCAGCAGGCACAGCTGGGAAAAGGCTGCCCTGTCTGTGTTTCACTTTGAAATATGTGCTCAGGACACCACTGATGCCAGAAAATGCTGTTCTCTTGGATGGGAATAAATCAATATACAAAAATCCCTCTCTACCGAGTAATGCTTCATATATCACATTTATGCATTTCTGTTGGCCTCAGTGTTATATACAATTCCTGCGTAATTCCTGTATAAGGTAGAATTGCACCGATGGTTCTTCCCTCAAAATGTTATCGTGCTTCTGCAGGCGCAGGGCAGCAGAAGACCAGGCTGAAATCTGATCTGGTGATTTCATCTGCCACATGTCAAGTTAATCCTCTGGGAACTCGATGGAACCCGTGAAGTCAAGCCAAGACTTAAACTTGGCGTGAAGCTGGAGGGATGAGTCCGGCCACCACCTGCATCGAGTTGTGGCGCATGCGACAAGCTGGCTGCTGCTTGTCTACAGACTCCAGCTCCTGCAGTCCACCCTCTGAGCGAGAGAATGAGCCCTGATGCTTTGAACATTGCACAAGAAGGAGCAGTGCCCCCAGAGGCATGCACCCTGTACACACACGTATCCGGTGGGGTGGATGGAAATGCACACAGGCCGCTTTGATCTCCTCCTGCAGTAGCCTGAGGCCATTGTAGGTGCCCTTGTCCTTGCTCAGTATGTGCATTGTCACCATGGGAAGATTGCTATGTGTTTGAAATGGTTAAAAGTTGAGTGGTAATCAGGCCTGCACCCAATTGTCCCTTGGCCTAAAGCACTGCATTTGGGAATGTCAAACCTCCCTGACAAGTATTGCATCAGGAACAACATGGGTGTTTTTTTTCCTGTTGGTTTAGCCAGCCTGACCCCTGACTTTCCATAAAGGTCATGTTACAAAGGAGGCTGCAGGTTTCTGTAGCCACAACCTGCACATATCACCTGCAGACAAGGCTTTGTTCTATCCGGGGTTGGCAGGGAATTTCTCCGTAAAATACTCAGTTTTCTGGTGATGCTCATTAATAGAAGTGACGTGCAAGAGCCCTGTCTTGGCATAACTCTGCCCTTCAGATGCTGAAGTTATCTTTTAAGGGGGGTTGAGCCACATTTCATGGGGAATTATGAGAGTTCAGATTAAAAAAAAAAAAAAGATAAAGTAAATGAATGTAACTGAACAAAAATGCAAGTAGGCATCCCTAACAGGTGGTTTCAGCTTAATTTTTCAGCTGAAAATGCAAAGATTCATCCTTCTGCAAAACAGGTGTTTTGGATGACTCACTGTTGTCCTACCCAGCTGGAGATGAGAAGGTATCCCAAAACCCAGAGCATGTGCACCAGCTGGCTTGGGAGCAACAGCTGTGCTCCACTAAAAGCTTCTCTTCCCCTCTGCTCTCGGGTCTGTTCCTGAGCAGAGCCGGGCTGTGCCCAGAGCTCTTGGTGTGGGCTGGAGACAGGAGGAAGAAATGATATTTGCAGCCAGCTCATGGTATGGACGTTCTGGAAGGGGATGAAGGAAGCAACAAGGTTGGTCTCAGTGCTGCAAGAGGTCTGGCTTGTCCACGGGCTGGGGGAATGCTGCCTTTGCCCTAACTTTGGTCTCTGCTGCAGAGCCATGGGTGGGGGAGAGCTGTTGATTTGACCATGTTCAGTTTCTGACAGTGGTGTGCAAGATACTTTGGTCTGGCAAAACTCTGAGCTTCTGTGTTGCCTCTAGCACACGTTCAGGGTGAGAACACAGCTACAGGGAAGCAAAGGAACCTGGCACCAAGCAGTTTCATCTCTTATCTACTTCAAGTGCTCTGTCAATGTTTGCGCTGAAGGCGAGGTGGTCTCCAAGATCCCATAAAGAGGGAAGGAGATCTAAAGGTTAACTAGGGCTCTTGAATGCAGGTGCTCTGAACTGCAGCTGAGTTTCCTCTCAGAAGAGCTTAGGATGGTGACTGGTGTGAGGAACAAGCCTAGGTGCTGCATGTTCCTGCTGTGACTGTGTCTGCTCTGCCCGTTTGGTGTGGTGTGTTTTGTTCCTTTAATGGTCTGGGTACAGGCAGGTCTGCTTCCAGGCTCCAGCCTGCTCCCAGCTGCACATCCCACTGGTTTTAATGGTGCTCGCTTGGCTGCTGCATCTAAATAATCAGGTAAAAGGGACGGTTAAACATCTCCAGCCTTGCTGCAGGTGTATGTGTGTCGGTAGCCAGCTTCCTACAGGAATCTCCTGAAGGTGTAGAAAAGGTGGGGACTAGCCTGCAAGTCAAGGAAACACTAAAAAAAAAAATTCCAGCAACTGTTTCTTGGCTCACATGTAGGTGTTCATTTGCTGGGCTGCCCACATGGTGCACGGTCAGAGGGATGTTGAAACTTGAAAAAACCTGAAGTGCTTGTGGACTGAACTTGAGGAGAATATGTAGGCACGTGCCAAGTCAAACCTCTCTATGTGTCTGGGGGACCTGAACTGGAGAATTATTTACATAATTTGAATTGTTTTACAAAAATAGACGTTTCTGGGTTTGGTGTTGGAAAAGATCTCCTGTGTAATTGCATGAGAGTCTAGCGTGGTTGATCTGGAAAGGAAATGGGACTATAAGGTTGCCTTAAGGAGCTCTAGTGCTCTGTTTGTACTCTCTGCATTTTTGGGAAAAAGGGGATGATATTTTCATCTCTGGTGCAAATTTGATGCTCAGAGTTGAATTTTTAAGTAATTGGCTAACCTGGAAGTATTGAGACAGCAGTATAATACAGAGATGGCAGCTGAGAATGAAGGTCAGTTTGACCTGCCTCTCTCCTCCCAAGTGAATCTTTCTGAAAAATCAGAGACTCGTAGGTCTGCAGTTCTTTGACCCTCATGGTTAGCCTTGCATGTCTCACTAGAAGGAAAGTAGCTAGCTTTGTATTGGGCTTTCTGCTTCATGCTGGTTTCTCATGGAGAATGAATTCATTCTAAAATTTAAAATACCAGTCCTTGGCTGGCCAAGGAGCTGAGATTAAGCATTAAACAGGGAAAAGTTTTGTTGTCTTGTGTTTTTTCCTCAATGCTGTCTTTGTTTGGGACAAAACTGCTCAGGTTTGAATTTTTGACTAAACCTGTTCTCAAAGTACTGAAGTATCAGCCAGAATAATCTGACTTCCTGAGTCTTTGTTTTCAAAGTGCCCATTTTGCTTCTAAATTTGTGGCATAACTGAAGCCACTCTCCCTGCTTCCACGTTGGCCTGCAGCAGGAGTCCTCGGTAGCTGGACTGCAGAAGCAGCAAATGCCCTGGGGTGCAAAGGGGGCTGTAGAGAGAAAAGACCTAGAGTTATGTGAGAAAACCTTGAATAGCTTTCTCAGACTCTAATCCAAGCAGGGCCAAACCAAACTGCTCACTGATCCTGATTAGGAGGAGCTTTGAGCTCAAAGGAAATGTGAGTAGCAGGTCTAATTTTCCAGCTCCTGGTACGCTTCTCCCTAAGGCTTCTGAAATTAGGACTAGGCCACAGGAAAGCACTAAAGCTAGCTACTTCAGTGTGTAAATTATTTATTCTGCTTACAGAAAAGCTGATTCTCTCCAGCAAGTTGCTTGTCCTATTTTTAAGTCACGGGGCAGTCTGAACCATGTGCTGTGCTGAGTCTGGCATCAGAGGTCCCCAAGGAGCAAACGCTGTGTGGAGCACGGGCCTGGTATCACCAAGGTGCCTCGGGCTACACTGTGCCGTGCCAGGGAGGTGCCAGCGGTGGCATCTGTCATGGAGCATTTCTGTGCCGTCTGCTCTGGCACCTGCTTTCATGAGAACAAGTGTATGCTCAGCCTGCATAAATGTTGGCCTTTAACCTCAGAGATCTGACCCAAACTCACCAGAAGCTGCTAAGTTTCCCAGGGTTTTCTGCTGGCTCTCATTAACTGCAGGCTGGGACAAGCGTTGGCTGAAGTCACCCTGGTGGTGGAAGCTGGATGGCCCCATGCATCTAGGCTTTGCAAGGGTCTGTTGCTCTGCAGAGCAGTCTCTTCTGCAGCTGGGGACACCTTGCAGGCTGTGTTGGATGACAAATTTTCCCCATCTGAACAATTTTGTCACCCTGTGCCAGCAGCTTTTCTCAGATGGCTTTTGTTCGTGGTGCCTCTGTTGAGGAGGATTTGGTGCAAATTGAACAAAAAGATGAAAGTCCAAGGGGCAAGGAATTGTGCAGTCCCACCTCCTCTTCCAGGTACCCGTGGGCTCCTTCCCCTGCGTTCATCTGCCTGGATTTCTGGTGGGTCCTGGAGCCATAACCCATTCCTGGCTGAGTGCTGAATAACCAATGGAGGCGTGGGGGAAGGATTTATTTATGCAGATGCCTTTCTTCCTGCTTTTTACTGCAGTCAGTCTTGGTCTCCTGTGGCAGCTTAGGTTTAAACATCTGGTGCTGAGAGTTATGGGGAAATGTGAGTCTCCCATACAGCCAGCCAGCTTTACTGTGTTTGCATAAATGTCCATATAATGTGTTCTGTTTAAGCCCAAAATAATGCCTTGAATTACTCAATGTGTTTTGTTCATACACAGCCTTTTAATTGAAAGCCGTATTAGTATTATAGCCCAGGTCTTCGTATCTTGATGACTGTGCTCCATCCTCGTGAGCTGGTGGCTCTCCAAGAGCTGGAGCTGCACGATCAGCAGCCACCCTGATCCAAGCGCTTGCGTTTGGCAGAGGCACAGCCTGTTTCTAAAACTGTCTCAGAGATCCTTTTGCATGGGTTTGCGTCTCCCAGGCGGACTAGCCGGGTGGTATTTTATATGGTGTGATTGTTTGTTTAGCTAATGAAGTAGGAAAAAACAGAGAGCTGAGATCCTTGGCTCTATGCACCAGCTGTCAACAGGCAGCCCTGGGAGCAGAGGAGCGAGGACCTAGCAGCCAGGGCACTGAACTGGGGCTCCAAGGGATGGTTTTGATTCCTGACTCAACAAAGCTGTGGACGAAATGCCGAAAAGGATGCCTCAGCACAAAAGGAAGAGGGAGATGCTGGGAGCTGCATGCTTTCCCTGGTTATCTCACAGGGAGGAAGCGCCGTGATGGTGCGTGCTGGAGCCCAGCTTTTGTCTGCTGCTGCCTGCCCAGAGCGAGCGTGACCTACTTCTGCAAACATTTCCAGAGACTCCCTCCTGGAAGAACTTGCCCAGAGAAGTGTGGTTTCCCTCCCTTGTGGCTTGTGCCCTACCACATAATTCGAGGCTGTTCCTTTAGTTGTTTTTATCTGTTGCTGAGGGAGCTAGTGAGAAACTCCTGCCTGGAGGAGCTCTGCTGGAGAGCAGAAAGCACAAGGAAAACAATAAAATGTCTTCCTGCATCCCCCTCTTAGTTTGCTGGTTTGACTTCCAAGTGCAGGCTGCCATCATTGCCACATGGAGCAGCCACATGAAAAGCACCACTAAACAGTTCTGAGTTTCTCAACAAGAAACACAGCAGCTAAATATATTTAATCTGTGGGTATTGTTCATCTTGGCTTTAATTTCCTGTTCTCAAAAGGTTTAGGAATTTAAACCCATGAGTCATTACTGAAGCTGTTAATGCTTGGAGCCTTTTTCAGAAATGGAGATAAAGGAACTGATGTTAATACCAGTTTAGCATGAATTCAGCCAGAAGAGCTCTGTGAGAAGTTCACTGCCATCCTGGAGACATCGCTTGGTCTCTTACCATCTTGAAAGCTGCCAAGAAGCAGGTAGGTGGATGAGATCATTCCCCCTGAGGTGAATAGGATGCTTCCCACTTAAAACTTAAAAAAAAAAGTCTGGCAAGTTATGGGCTTCATCATCCCCATCTGGAGACTTCTAGAGCACAGTACTGTTCCTTTGTTTCTAAAAATTGCAGCATCTATTCAAGCAGTGATTTCTCAGCATGTAGTCATGAGATTTCTCTGGGGCTGGAGGTCATGCACTCACTCACAGTGAATAAAAGATTGGAAGAAAACTTTCCTTGGTTCAGTCTAGTTGGACCTTCAGGTTTCTGCTTGTATATTTGTGGTCCTGATACATTCTCCTAAAGTCCTGAAAAAGTTCACTGGAACAGGCTGCCCAGGGAGGTGGTGGAGTCACCATCCCTGGAAGTCTTTAAAAGACGTTTAGATGTAGAGCTTAGGGATATGGTTTAGTGGGGACTGTTTGTGTTAGGTTAGAGGTTGGACTCAATGATCTTGAGGTCTCTTCCAACCTGGAAATTCTGTGATTCTGTGATGGCAACAGGCTCCCACATACCCCAGAACCAAGGTCTGGCTATGAGATGTTTCAGTGGAGGACGTGGCTTCTGTTGCTTTGGAAACTGAACAGGATTTAGGTCATTCATCTTCTTTCAAGAACCTGGTTTAGCTGCAAGAGCACAAGAAGCTGCCTTTGACTCTTCCAGGATTGAACTAAAGGCCAAAACAAAGTCCAGGAAAACTTCAGAAAGTTCCTAACTAATGACTCGTAATCAGAAGTTAAATAAAACAAATACCAGTTCCTACACAGTTTTTCCTGCCAATTTGGTTTTAATTCTAGGATGTCATAGAAGCAGATACTTCCAGATTGTAAGTGGCTTCTGGAGGTCATCTAGCCTAATCCTCACAACAATGTCAACTGCCTTCTTGGGAATGTTGATAGACATGACTACACAGGAGGAAGAAGCTGCCTCCTCTTCTTGTTTGGGTGGCACTTTTGGGTAGCACAGAGGCAGAGACCTACAAAGCAGCTGCAGGACCTAGGAGCTCCTGAGAGATGGAAGACACTTGGAAAGAGCAAGCTTGGTCTTCTTAGAAGGCTTGATCTAACAGCTTGTGCCCTCTTGTGTGAGACTACATCCATCTGTGTAAGTTAATTTCATTAACTTCATTAGGCAAACACAAAGCAGCAGCAACCCAGTGAAATGAGAGCAAGGAAGGGGTTGTTGTAGTAGGAACAGGTTCATCAGCTGCATCCCAAGCAGCATTGAAAATTTCAGCTGGTTGGGCCATGGAGGCACCTTGTTGTCCTCCCAAGTTGGGCAGCAGAAGTCAGAAGCAGACAAGAGGCTGAGGGTAGGACAGAGCTCAGTGCCCCTGGGCTGCAGTTCCTGTGATGCTGAGAATGGGGGATGAGGGGTTGCAGGAAGATGCCGTCCTGTGTGTGTTTGTGCTCTGAGTTCTTCTGAACAAGCATGTGGTGGAAGGAAGGGGATCAGCAGTGTGTTGTGGCAGCTTGGGACGTGCTCCATCAGGCACAGCTGCAGCCATTTCCCATCAGATTTCACATCAGGTGTTGCGGGGGGAGAGTTTGCAGCAAAGAGCTTTTACCTAAGGCCCTGCAAGCCCATTTGGGGCAGTTTGGCTTTGCTCTGAACCTGCAAAGCACTGAAGCATGCTTATTCCCTTCCTGCCTCTATTCTCCATCATCAGCTCAAGTCTCTGAGGCTGCAGCCCATGATTGCATCTCTTCCTTCCACAGAGCACTCTGGAGCTGCTCCTGATCCTGGAACAAGCTTTCACAGAGCCAGCAAGAGTCAGGCTGTGTCTGAGTCTCTGGGGCTGTCTCTCCGTTTGTTTAATGATGCGCAGCAGCCTCATCTCCGACTTTGCACCCTCAGGACAACAATCCACTCAATAACAGACCAGCCAGTTATTCTTCTGAGATGAGACTGTGGCTGGTGCACTGTAGGTTGGAGACAGTTTTAAAATTATTCTTCTGCCTTGCATTGTGGCTCAAAGTGCTGCTCTGAGATCTGCAGGAGACTGAAAGCTTGCGTGAGTGTCCTTGCTTGTTTTTCACTGAAGTAATAGGCAGGCCTCAAAATCTGGAGACCTTGGCATGATCTGCTGGGGAGGATACCAGCTTGAAGGCTGGGAGCAGAGGACCTTTACCAAGCTCTGCTGCTTGTTTCACGGGGAGCAACCTCAGCCAAGCACCTTTATTTTCCTGTTCTTTCCTCCCTGTTGGCATAGCAGGAACTGTTCAGATCCTTTGTGTTAAGAGGGCACGAACACTCACGGTGCTGCTGTTCTGTAAAGCTGAATGTAGGTTCCCGACGATGGTGATGGCAGCAGCATTTGTTCTTAAAAGCTTGTTAGGCAGTTTTGTGAAGCACTAAGTGGTGAATGGCTTGCTGTGTGTGCTGAGCAATCCAGAAGCATCAGTTTCAGTAACTACCTGTGGCAAAACAGACCACCTGGGGCAGCTCTGGAGCTTTCATGCATCCTCTGAATTCAATGTGGATAATAGAGAAAGGAAAAAAAATCCTGCTTTAGGGAAGACAGACCTCAGGAGGGTGCTGGCTTCAAAATCCTTCTTTGTTCCCTGCCTTTCCTGGGACAGAGCTGCGTGGTGGCTGGGTGCGCCCGCCAGGTTGCCCAAGGGATGAACAGCAGTGACGATCTTGCTGATGAGTGAAACACCTCCCAGGAAAATTGGGATGTCCCTAGGGTGTGCTCTGGTTTTAGTGGCCAATTGAATACAGGGTATGAGGAAAACTTGTGTTTTTCCCCTAAAACCCTGGGGCATATTTCCCAGGGCATGCTGCCCTGCGTTTGCTGTCTTCAAGCCTCTGGGGAGAGGTTTCGGTACAACGTGTTCTCCTGGTTTGTTCTTGCTTGCATTCAGGCAAGGAGCTCGATTCCAATGAGACAAGGTTAAAACCTGATGAAACCGGGTGAATTGTGAGAGGGATTTTTTGCGTGCTTTAGTGGCTTCCACCGAGTAGGAGCTGAATTATTTTTTTTAAATGGAAGTGGGTGGGTGTTCAATACAAATGTGAGCATTTTTAAGATGCTTCCTGTTGGGCACCCTTTAAAAAATGGCAAGCTAACTGATGATAAAAGTCTGTACCTGCTGTACCCTTGTGAAGGGGGAGAGCCCTCAGAGCTGCAGAAGGCAGGATCGTGTTTTGCGGCAGTGCCTTGGAGGGGGAAGGGCTGCGGATGTGTGGGGGTCCTTCCACTTCCATAGCACAGCATCTTCTGGGGCTTATCCACAGGCAGACTATGCAATAAGCCTTTTCAAATTTCTCCATTTGCATCGCAGTGGTAGCAGAACAAGGCAATTATCCCCGTTATAAAAATCTCCCTCTGCTCTGCCTTATTCAGGGGTGTTCAGGAAATCTGGCTCTCCCCCGCTCTCCCTTTCTCCTAAAGCAGCGTGTCGCATCTTTCTCTTGCCCCAGCAGATGGATTTGGGTTATTGTTTGCCCAGGGTTATTGCCGCTACCTGCTCTTTCAGCAGGAACCCCCACACACACAGAGGAGAACAAAGCCCGCGGATTCCCAAGGTCTCCATTGATGCAGAAGGCACCGAGCGGAATGTGAAAGAGATGACAAGTGCAGCGCGATCCTCCTCCTTCCCTCCCCTTCCCTCACCCTCTGATTCAAGGAGCAGGGGCTGGTTTGTGAATGAGGAGCTGAAACTCATTCAGACAGAACGAAAAACCGATAAAGGCTGCTTGCAAGCCGAAGTCAGCCACGAAAAGGTAGCGGTTCTCAGGAGGGGGCTTAATTCTAAATGATTCATCGGTGCGTGACAGATGGAAGGGACTAATAAAATATTACAGACTTGCAGAGCTTTGATCTTCCTGCTCTTTCTTTCTTTTTCCCAAGGGTGCAGGCTGTGCTGTCGAAATGAATAGGGCGGAAATCTCATTTGGAAAAGGCTACTCTGGCGGCAGGGCTTGTGGAGAGGAGGTCAGGAGTCCCGGTGCAGCAGTGTTCTTTGGTGCTTGCTGGATTTTAGCCCTGGTGCATTTCTTTAGCCTTTGTAGCACCTGCTCCCCTTCCCATTGCACCGATGGCAACCTGCTTTTAGGTCATCTGGAGCAAGGCTGGGGTGAGAACAGCCACTTCACAGCATTGCGTTTCTTTCTGGAGGCTTGGGACTACGTGCAAGAAAGAGTAAAATGTATTTCTAGGTCAAGTGTGTGTCTTCCTAATTTCTCTTCCAACTGCAGCAGCTCTCGGGGACCTAGCAGCCTTGAGCTGGGGCTCTCAGCAGCCACCAGCTTTGAATTTATTTTTGTCTTACTGTGACTAATCTTTAGGCTGAATACATTGAAGTTTTGTCTCTGTGGCTGTGATGAAGAGCAATTTGTTTTCTTTATAGAGAAGTTGCTACTCTAAAAGCCCCAGCCCCCGGAGCTTTAATGGAAAGAGCAAAAGCATTGGTAGCATGCTGAGTGGCCTCCCTGATTTCAGGTTGTCTGTCAGTCTGGCTGCCACTGAACAAACAGAGGAAAGTTAGCAATTCACATTATTTCTGCAAAGGATTGAACTATGATTTATATGTATGTGTATATATATATTTCTTTTAAAAGATATGTTTGTGAGTGCCCATCTCCTGCAATAGCATTTCTTTGCTAAATCGTTGGGTCTGGCATCTTTCCTAAGCCTCCTGCCATCCCCATGAGCCGTATCTAAGCAGCTGTCCCCTGCCCCACCTTACCCTGCTCACCTACTGATCTCCCAGGCTTTGCAACAGCAGCTTCTGCCTCGGCCACTCCTGCCAGCCTCTGCATGCATCCTGCTGGTTGCTGCTCATTGCCTCCTTTTGCTAGTTACCGCCTGCAGAAGTGAGTGTTCTTCCCCTGCAGGGATGGAGTTTTGCTGCCCTGTGTGTGGGGGGGGGCACGGGGCTTGGCTCTGCAGGTCTCTCTCCTCCCCAGCTTCTGGTCATCATCCTTGACCCATCTGGTGTTCAGCTTTTGGTGTGTCTTCTGTGGTGCAGTGCAAGAGGGCTATTTCTCTTCTTTGAAGAAGCACATAATGCTTCCATGTGTATTTATTTAATGGAAACGTAGGTGGCTCTTTTCTCCTCGCTGGGGTTTATTGACCTGGAGCTATAGAAGAAATAGCCTGAGTCCGTTAGTGGAAATGGGAGTTGTATGAAAATGATGTGAGCACTGTTGCGTTCATATAAAGATTGTCAGAAGCTTGCAGAAATGTGGCACAAGAAAGAGGTAAGGGTGAGGGCTTTGTTTAATGTCAGCAGCTCAGGACCTCCCCTGGGCCTGTCTGCTCCACACACAGCGTTTCACTTGTTTGGCCACGAATTCATTAAACTCCTCACCTGGTCCCGTAGGCACTCAGTCACCATAGCTGGGGGGCCTCCGGATTAGGGTGCAGCAGCAAAGCTGCAAATATGCAGCTATGGGGTAATTTCTGGCTGCATCACGGATTCTACATGTCTGGCTTTGTTTTAGCAGAAAGCCCATGGTTCCTGCGTGTTTATCATGTGAGTGGTTTTTCAAGCTGGTTATTCCCTTGCTGAGCAGCAGGGAGGGAAGACTGACTGCCAAAAGCTGGTACAGAAGTGATGGCTGTGACCCTCAATGGAAGCGGGTGGGGAGCTGGGCAGGGAGATGCCTGCGGGAGTCAGGACTGGTTGGCCTTCTGTCTTTGTGGTGCTTAATGCTTAGAAAAATGGAAAACTGCAACTTAAAAACAAACAAACAAAAAAAACCCCTGCTCTTCCGTCCTTTAAATTTAAAAGCAAACTAGGGAGGGGAAGGAGGACTGGCAGAGACATCAGTGCAGATTGAATGCTTAAACTAAGACTTTATTTTTTTTTTTAACTTGGTTTGCCAAAAACTCTTAGTAAGACTTTTTTCACTGATCTTGGACAGGAGAACATTGCAAAATACCACGTTCCCCTCAGATGATAACATTGTTTCCTGCCCTACTCCAATACCAGCCATGCAGTCCTTTCGCCTCAATTCCTGGGACTGCTTTACTCAGATGTTTGCCTTCTCCACTGGGCTGGACTCTGACGCTTCCTACTGGTTTGGGGGATTGGCTGAAACCACTCCAAGCCTGGAGACAGCACAGCCCAAATGCTTGCTTGCTGCTCTGGAGCTAAATCTGTATTCCCAGCTGATACTCCTCACCATATCCCACCCGTTCACCTCCAGAGAGCCAGCTGACAGATAAAAATCCAGCCAACTGGATTTATAATCTCCACATGGAAGCAGCAAGATAAGCCATATCCTTCAGTTATTCCCCTGAAAGCATGACTGGGCGCTGGAGTTCGGCTTGTCACAGATAATGAGGTTACTTCTGCAGACAGATTGGCTTTGACTACCATAAATTGGTGTTGGTTTCTGTACACCATTCAGAGACCCCCAGCCTGAGGAAGGCAGTTGGCTGTGTTCAGAGCAGATGTACTTGCTTGGAGACCTGTGGTGCCCATCTGACGGATGGGGTGAGCAGCTATCTGTTGGTGAGCAGCCAACGTGCACCTGCTAGACCTACAGGATCCAAAATCCATCGGGCAAGCTGGGCCTTGGTTTTGCATCAAAAAAAAAAAACATGACAGACCAAAGCACACTGAGCCTCCCTGGGCATGCTGTGGTGACCCTAGTGCCCAGCTGGCCGCCTTCACCGGGTGGTGGTGTGGAGCCTGCATGGGGTCTCCTAGTCCTGTCCACTTGGACAGCTTCTTGTCAGTGGTTTCAGGGTGAAGTGGTCTGTGAAGGGATGGAGGTGAAGGACAAGCTTAGCTGATGCCCTCACAGCAGGATGGGTGCCTTCCCCTCTCCCAGAGGAGAACTGAACTTCGCAGGGCCAAACCAGGGGCCCATCCTGCCTGCTCTGCTGTGTCTGTGGCCCTGAGCCTGGGCCTGGAGGAGCACTGTCCTCGCAGGTTTCTGTCATATGGTGCACATCAGCCTGGTATGCTGTTTACTAGCTCATCTGCTCCAAAAATGTTACACGGGGGAAAAGCTCTTGGCCAGGCCGATGTTGAACTTTCCAGACTCTGTTCCATTGGGGTTTTGTTGCTTGTAACTGTTAGCATGTGTTTTTTTTGTGTGTGTGTGTGTGCGCACTTTTTTTCCTTGAATCCAGGTCTCTGCAGCCTTAATTTGCTGACTGGGAATGTAAGCTTGCTTGAAACACAACAGTTTTGATGGGGAAATGTAAGCAATGGATGTGGTGACTAGGGATGCTCAGGAGAAGTATTTTCTGTCTGTGGAAAATTTCGGGAGTTGATGTCTCTCTCTTGTTTTGAGATTGTATCCAGGTTCAGGAAAAACTTCCTCCCCAAACCACCCAACAACAACCAAACAAGAAATCTCAGCTCCTTTCCCCTATCTTCACTTTAAATAAAAACCTAAACTCTATTTATACCTCTTCCTTTAAACACAGATTTTATAAATACCCCGAAGTATTCCTGGTGACTCATTTCAGAAATGTCAAAACAAGCATTTTGGAACTTTTTTTTTGGTGAATATTTAAGAAAAGTGTTTTGGTACATTCGTTGGATGATGGTTTTGTTTAAAATAGCAGGTTTCCTTGCATGTCTGTCTGGTAGATCTGCAGCAGGTTGTGGGGACAGCTGAGTGCAGGGGCCAGAGCAGCCCACGTGGTGGCCATGAGGCTTGTGGTGGCCACAGGGCTCCCAGGAGGTAATGGAGAAAGGGACTGAAAGCTTCATCTGTAGCCTAGACCTTGGTCTGGGCTTGGAGGAATGAACTTGCTCTGAAGTTAGTGCTGCAGAAACACTTCCCATCCTTTCTGCACCTACCCAAACCTAGCAGCAACCATCCCCAGCGGTAGGCGTCTCACCAGCCTTGTGCGGGGCAGCACTGGGTGCCACCTGGCCCTGTGCTGGTTGGGGCTCCTGCCTGTAATTTAGCCAAGGAAATGGAGATAACAGCAGGCTTGTGAGAAACACAAGTCAGTTTGGGTCTAAAGGGAAGGCTATTAGAGGTGACTTGTCTGGGCTCACCCTGGGCTGTGCAGTAGGTCTGTAGTGTAGCCACGTTCACTGCCTCTAATTTTAGGCGCCCAACCCAAGCTCAGCAGATCCTCCAGCCCAGGTTCATCAACTGCAGTCATACTCAGCTTGCAATCCTGCGGCTCAAGGGGCATACAGAAGGACTGCAGACTCCTGACGGTCCCTGCCACAGTGAGAGCTGCCTTCTCTTGCTTCAGAGAGGGGATCCCTCACCATAAATGTTGAGATTTGTTGGCAATGTGTGCGGTGAACCACTGTGAAATAACGGCACTCAGGATGGTCTGGAGGTTGTTTTCCAAAAGATGAAGTGGGACCATGGGGGGGACTGTTGGTTGGTGTGTGGTGCCTGTCACAGCATTCTCCTGGTGAAGCTGACAGCCCATGGCTTGGACAGGTACACTCTGTGCTGGGTTAAAAACTAGCTGGATGGCCAGGCCCAGACAGTAGTGGTGAAATCCCGCTGGCGACCAGTCATGAGTGGTGTTCCCCAGGGGCTGGTGTTGGGGCTCATCCTCTTTAATATCTTTCCTGATGATTTGGATGAGGGAATGGAGTGCACCCTCAGTAAGTTTGCAGATGACACCAGGCTGGGGAGAAGTGTTGATGTGCTGGAGGGTAGGAAGGTCCTGCAGAGGGGCCTGGACAGGATGGGTCGATGGGCAGAGGGCAATGGGATGAGGTTCAACAAGGCCAAGTGCCAGGTCCTGCACTTTGGCCACAACAACCATGCAATGCTACAGGATTGGGGTGGAGTGGCTGGAAAGCTGTGCAGAGGAAAAGGCTCTGGGGTGCTGGTTGATGCTCATCTGAACACGAGCCAGCAGTGTGCCCAGGTGGCCAAGGGGGCCAACAGCATCCTGGCTGTGTCAGGAGTAGTGCAGCCAGCACACCAGGGAGGTGATCGTCCCCCTGGGCTCTGCCCTGGTGAGGCCGCACCTCGAGTGCTGGGTTCAGCTTTGGGCCCCTCACTACCAGAAGGACATCGAGGCCCTGGAGCATGTTCAGAGAAGGACTATGAAGCTGATGAAGGGCCTGGGACACAAGTCCTGTGGGGAGTGGCTGAGGGCACTAGGGGTGTTTGGTCTGGAGAAGAGGAGGCTCAGGGGAGACCTCATTGCTCTCTACAGGTACCTGAAAGGAAGGTGTGGGGAGCTGGGGGTCGGCCTCTTCTCACAGGTAACTAGAGAGAGGACTAGAGGAAACGGCCTCAAGTTGTGCCAGGGAAGTTTCAGGTTGGAAAGGAGGAGACATTTTTTCTCAGAAAGAGCAGTCAGGCATTGGAATGGGTTGCCCAGGGAGGTGGTAGCGTTACTGTCCCTGGGGGTGTTTAAGGAAAGGCTGGACATGGTGCTTGGGGACATGGTTTAGTGGGTGACAGTAGTAGTATGGCTGGACCAGATGATCTTTGAGGTCTTTCCAACCTTAATGATTCTATGATTCTTCAAAAGTGGAGGCAGTCACCCTTGGGTAGCAGGATGCTCCACAGGTGTGCAGTAGTCAGCTGAAGAGGGAGAAGCTGATGCCAGCTGGTGTACAGCATGCATGATTCTTTGTCCTTCAATCCTTGCGGTCTTACATACATATATTCAGATACATACAATATTTGGTTGGGTGGAAAGGTTATCACTCTTTTTCTATTTTTTAACCTAAGGAACAGGCCGATCCCATACATAGTTGTATCCAAAAACCTAAAAATACATGAATGAAGATGTAACATGATGACTTTTTTTTTTTTTTTTTAACTACCTCTTTCATAGCAGATCATGAGAGTAATTACAGGATGGCTGAGCCATCCTGTTTCGTTTTTATCATGGACCAAAATAATTTTGAGAGCCAATGTGAGGTGTCCGTAGAAAGCTATTTCCTGCAATCAGCTACTGTATCCCATATTTTTGGCTGAGTTAGGAGCCTGTTATGTGATGTTGGTCTCTCTCATCTTTTAATCATGGCTGTAAAATGTGAAAGTGCAAAATTAGACTTGTTTCAGAGTAATTGGCTGTGATTAAATAGCTGCTGCCTCTCAGTAGAAGGTAACTGTGGTCATTACACTCTCTGCTGCTGCTTCTGCCTTGTGATGAGGGCCAGGTCCCCATCCCCTCCTTAGATAGTATCAAATTGAGGGCTTTTGGTTTTTATATCAGCCCTCATACTGGAATCTGGTCCATCCCCAGGCGATGAGAACTCCAAGAGTAACTATTAGGCATGGAAGGTCCTAGTGAGTGCTTTTGTTTGTTTGCATTTGCAGTTTAAAATGCATACAAAGACACGGTGGTGTGCTGTGTCTCCTGGATGGAGGACTGGAGAGGTTCCCATGTTGCTGACCAAACCTCGTGGCTAACTTGGAGCAACCACATCTTGTCCTGCCCACCCCTCTGCTGCAGGGACCAGGCCGTGGGGGGGGGGGCTCAGTGAGCTGGTGGGTTCTCTGCATGGGAGCAGCTGCTGCAGAGGCTTGTAGGAACCTGGGTGAACACAGATGAGCTTTGACACATAAGATGTATCATAGGAGGACTAAAAGCTGCCAGAGATCAATCGCTTTGCTGTGTTCCACTGTTGTTTGTCCCTATGCCTTGCTGACAAAGAGGAGACCCATCCTGTTCACCCCGTACTCTCCCAGTACTGCCTAGAGCACCCCTAGCATCCTCCCAGAGTGCCCAGCACTGCTGAGACCACCCCAGTACTGACCAGGGGTTCCCAGTACCCTCCTAGAATAGCCATGTATGTAGGTGGTGACAAAGCACTTGGCTGAACTGAGATGGGAAAAAACCCTCTGGCACCCAGCTGAACTCAAGGAATTTGTCAATAAGCTCCCACCTGCCTTAGAGACCAGATTAGGAGCATTTGCTGAGAACCCTGATTATGCCTTTTCACTGCCAAATATTCTGTAGATGTCAGTTTTGCACAGGTTTGTCATCGCAGACTCAGAGTCCGTGTGCTGATCCTGCTACAAATGAATAGATGTGAAGGACACGGTCACGTTCCTGTGCCTCACGATGGGCATCCCCATGAGACCAGTTTAGCTTTAGCAACAGAGATTGAATCCAGTGGATTAAGTGGAAGGAGGCACTGGAACTTTGAAGTCCCATATTTTTGCCTGATGGCTGAGGAAGCTGTGATCTGGGCTGGGGTGATTTGGCTTGGACATCTCTGTATAAGAGGAAACCACCACCATGTTTGGGTTTAAAAAGCTCTTAACTTGTCCTGGGGGAAAGCAGGCAGGCAAGCTACCTGCTCGAGTCGCTCTCCTCAGATGAGCCAAGACACAGCCTCAGGAGCTGTGGTCCTGAGTCTGCTGTTCTCTGCCCCCTGAGAAAGAGGCTTTCAGCTTCAGTAAGGTCAAATAATGCAAAACCACACATGACAATGCAGGGACTGTCTTGTTTTTTCTTCGGTATGAACATTTCTTTCTGCTTTTTTTTCTTTCATTCCCTACCTTCATTCTTCTAACTCCAATCTTCCAAAAATATATCAAATATCTCCTGGATGGCACATTTCTGAGCGTGATTCTTACCTTTCTTGTACAGGATTTTCTTCCAGGCTTTGTGAAGTACTCTTTGTTAGCATGAAATGCAGAAGAGCCAGATGGTTTGGATGGAGTCCAGTTACCTAAGAAACGTAGCGCCAGGACCCTATCAGAAGCTGTTTCCTCTAAAGATCACACTCGACCTGCCTTGTTCTAATAACCGGCTTAGAGTCAACATCCAGCTGTCAATACCTATTTTTCCCCCATAATTAATCTACAAGGTTCAGCCTGGAATCAATATAAATGACCTCATGGCTCTTTTATTTTTTTTCCTTTCAAATAATGTTTCTCCACATGACTCTTCCTTCAGAGGGGTGTTGAATTGTGTAAGCTCTTTTTTTTTTTTTTTTTTTTTTTTTTCCCCCAGTAATTCTGTAGTGGAAATTGTGGTGGTTTTTCTCTCTCCGTGGTGTGAAGTGTCTGGGTTGTCTGTACACCTGGGAAATCTGGAGATGCTCTGATATTTTCCCAGTGGCCTCAGAGCTCCTGTAGCTTCTACAGTTGTTCTGCCTGTTGGGGACAGATGGGGATAAGGTGTGTGAAGCTGTGCACATATACTCTGGTGTTCACCAGAGCTGACTTGATTGTGACATTTGTGCTTAGGTTCAAATGCTTTCCATTTTCTCTGTCTTCCAGATTGAAGCATTCTGCATTTTGAACTAGATTTTTTTTTTATTTAGAAAATGATCCCTTAAAATCAAATATAAAGTTGGAAACAAACAAAGGAAAATTAGGACATCAGCCCCTGTCGCAGAGAAGGACAGCAGAGGGATGAGGAAACACATCCTTGTGACCCCAGGTGATGGGTAGAAATGTATCCCAAAGAGGCAGTGCCCATCAGCATCCCTTAGATGTGGAGGATGTGATTTAGCAACTGCTTAGCATCATGCTCTGAGTGGCTGTTGATTTTTTTGGTGCTGAGATAAGAGCTGCCTTTTCTTTCTGAACAAGGCTCTGGTTGCAAGGCTCAGTAAGAATCTGGCTCCCTTGTCTTCTGCAGTGTGGCCTGGTGGCTGGCAGGGCTGGAGTGGATCTCACAGGTCTCTGTCGATGCCTTACCTCTAAGACATCCTTCTGTCTTCAGAGCTCTTTTTTTTTTTTTTTTTTTTTGGTCCGTCTGCGATTGCTCTTGCATAATCGTTCCACTAAAGTAGCGTATCAAAATAATGGAGTGAAATTGGACTCTCCCTCAGCAGATGTAAAATTTATTGTCTGCTCGTGCCTTTGTGCTGAAGTTAGGATTTTGGGTTTTAAAAGTCCTCCTTCTCCTGGCTATGTGGGAGTTTCCCCTAAAGATGTGGAATGTTTACTGCATACCAAAGGCAAGACATTATGCAGACACGAGGCTCCTAACACCTACAATTTCTAAACTGCATGTGGCCTGTGTGGATTTCCTTGTGCTGAATTCACATGGAAACACAAACACATGTGGCATTTTTGTTGCTTTTCTAGGAAATCACTGAGCACAGCCCTGCAAAATAATACTTCCTACTGTTAGCTCCACTGTATGTGGGGGAAGGTGCTGCCTTTGTGTCCCGGGCTGCGGGAGCTGCATGCCAAGGCTCGTGAGTCACTCACCCTGAGCGTCTGGCTTTCCAGGAAGGCAAATCCCAATTTTAGAACCTATCAGAGACCGAAGAGCGCCGTGGGGAAATAATAAGGGAAAGGTCATCGAACGTTATCAGAACTGGAGGTTTCCAGTGGGGATAATGCCAGGAAATGTGTGATTAGAAATAGGAGAAGCTGTGTTGTGTCAAGACAGCTGGAATAAAGCCGGCAGGATATGAAATGGTTTCAGCCTGCTAAGGGTGAAGCAAGCTGGCAAGGTGTGAGTGCAGGAGATTGGGGGAAAAAACGTGAGAAATTAGTAGCTGGTGTCTTGCTGTGTGTGTCTGATAGCTCTGTACAGCTATCAGCTGCCTGGCCACCTCCTGGCAGATGTGAAGGAGAAGGCCATCTCTCTTGCCTCGGTGGCTGCCAGCTGAATATTAGCAGGCGTTGACGTCCCTCAGAGCTCCCTGCTCTGCAGCTGCAGTCCATGAGGGAGAGGAGCACAAGTGAAGTGTGGGACGGGCACCACAGGTTGCTGATGGAGAGCTTCCCTCTGCACTGGTGCCACCAGCCTGTTGCCTGTCCTCCTCCCCACCGACAGCCTGTATGTCTGGAAAAATACCACTCGGGGACAGCAGAAGTCACTTGGTGTATGTAGCAAGAACCAGAATGCTTCACCTCAGTGTCCTACCCTCACGCTGATGTATCCTCAGCTGTTTTGGTTGATTACTCGCATAATTCTTTCTTTGGATGTATTGAGCAAAATGTGTGCTACCAGCAGCTGCAGGACTCCACCCCAGGGATGGCTCCATTTCAGCAGTGAAATCACACTGGAATGTGCTTCTCATCCAACCGTTAACCCCACTTAACCCAAAAAAAAAAAGTTGCTCTCTAAGTTTGTCTTGTGTGAGAACAACTTATTAGCCTAGTTTTCTCTAACAGAGGGTCCTATGTGTTCTGTTTATGTCCCTGGTGATGCGCCTCAGCTGTTAGAAGGAGAGCTAGAAGACTTAGCCATGTTACGTTCATATTGTTTTTGAGGAGAAGACAGCAAAGTGGAAGAGAGAGCCAATTTACTTAACAGAAAGTTCACTTCTGAAAAGCTAGTTGAAGATAAACACTTTTTAAGATTGACCTCTTGGTCATGCAAGTAGTCCAGTGTCTCTCATGGCCTTTTCTGTGCTTTACAAGTTTATCAGAGCTCTTCCATTTGGGCCTCTTTTCTCTTCCTGTGCCCTAAGCCTCCTTCATTTAAAAGTTCTATTTAGCTCAACTATTTTGCCTCATTTAGGTGGCCTCTGGTGTTGCATGCATAGGAACACCTCCTCACAAGAAACCTTAAAAAGTCTGGTGCCTACTCAAGTTTTACTACTCAAACCCCGAGCAAGTGTCTGCAGAGTTGTCATCTCTGGTGGCATTGCAAGTGTCACCCCAAGTGACCTCAGTGTGTTAATGACTCGTACTGCAAGACTGGTAATATTTCTTATTGTGAAACATTTCTTATTGGAAATATTTCTTATTGTGGTGCTGGCTATATGTCGGAAGTTGGTGTGTGGTTTGTGATAGCCCTAAAGAAACTCCTGGCAGGGAACTGCATCCCTCTAAGTCCTGCTGGAAAACAAATGCAATGTCACCAGACATGTCTCAAGGCTTGGGCACAGCTGCATGTGATAATGTAGGATATTTGGGCATAAGTATTCTGCTGGTGGTGAAGTGATACAAGTTACCAGGTGTGCTTGCTCCACAGTTGTATTGCCAGGGCAAAATGAGTGCTCCCAAGAGGCTCACTGGTTGTTCCAGTCCAGGTTATCACCTCTCTTGTGGTTCTGTTCTATACGTTGGTCTTCTTCTTTCTAAAAGGACTGAAAACTACATCACTGGTTCAGCACATTACTGATTTTAAACAGTAAATGAAGAGTCTTTCAGCAAGTGGCTCTTTTGCTGTGGCTGGTTTGACTTGAGCTGCCTTTTCTGTCACCTGCAGTGGTGACAAAGCAGTGGTGCTGCTGACAGCTCTGGGATGTATCAGGACAACTTAAGTCCTTTCTGGTGAATGACTTCAGAAATTATCACTGTTTCTGAAAGGAGGTTGTGGTAAGGTGAGGGTCAGTCTCTTCTCCCAGGTTATTAGTGACAGGACAAGAGGGAATGGCCTCAAGTTGCACCAGGGGAAGTCCATGTTGGAAATTCTGAGAAACTTCTTCTCAGAATGGTCAGGCATTGGAACGGGTTGCACAGGGAGGTGATGGAGTTGCCATCCCTGGGGGTGTTCAAGGGAAGGTTGGATGTGGTGCTTGGGAACGTGGTTTGGTGGGTGCTAGTGGTGGTAGGGTGATGGTTGGACCAGATGATCTTTGAGGTTTTTTCCAACCTTAATAATTCTGTGATTCTTTTGCTCGTTGTATTTGTTGCTTTCTTTTCCTGAAAGCATTTTTCTGGAAACTTTTATTAGCTGTTAGTCAAGTTGCTGCAGCTTTCATTCAGTGTTTGTTTGATTTGGGAAAAGACTTGAGACAAATCCAAGGAACACCAAGCTTCTTGATATGTCCAAAAGCAGTTGATAGTCTCCAAAAAGCCATAAGGAATGTTGGTGATGTGCTAAACTTTCAGTTTTCTCAAAAGGAATGAAATCGGGAAGATCCTAATGAAATATTAAGTAATGATGGTTCTGCCTGACAAACATTTGCACTGTGAGGCTGTTATTTGGTCTGTAATTACATCCTCAACACACCACAAATTCCCCTGCAGGCAGAGCAGGACCCTAGTAAGTTGTCAAGCAGCAGAAAGACTCCAGCCAATTCCATAACTTCACTTGGTGATAGTGGAAATCCTGGCTCTCAGATTTGGGGTTTCTGAGGATTTCTGGAAAGGAATATTGAATACCTGGCTTTCAGGGACCCATGGCTTTATCTGCTAGCAAAGATGAAACAGCGGTAGCTGCTGGGGAGTTTAGCTGATACAAGCATCCGTGAAGGTTTATTGTACGTGGGATGTTGCTCATACGTGGATGGAGGTAAATGGTGTGTAGTCAGGAGTCGTGGCTGGAGCCTGCTAGTCAGAAACAGCCTACACAGTGCTGTGCTGACCCAGCTAGCTCAGCAAGCCTGGGCTGCATCCGTGCTCTCACCGTGCACCCAGCTGCTGCAGATGGAGACAGCCACAGTTTTGGTGCCTTGGTACCAGCTGCAGTGGAGCCTGCTCAAAGTCCGGGGTGGCAGTGTGGGTGCTTGAGTGTCGGGTGAGCATCTCTGCTGCCTCTCTGAGCTGTTCAGCTAAAGGCATTCCAGGGAACATCAGCTGCCATCGATGTGTGCTTCAGGAAGAGAGACTTGGTAGCAGCAGACGGAGGCAAAGGAGCAGCAAATCCTGGCTTGCAGCATGGCCCAGCCCCAGGCATTGCAGCACCATAAGGCTGCCTCTGAAGCTGTTTACCAAATGTGTAAAGTGTAATTTAAAATCCTTCTGATGACGGCTTATGTTTCCAGGTGCACAATATGAAGTGTGAATTACATCATCAGGTACCATTGTCTCTCATGCAGGTTTCTTGGAGCACACTGGCTTAGGTTTCTGAGAAACGCCTTGCTTTGTGCAGCATGGGAGGATATGAAGGAAGCAGTGAAAAATCCTGAAACAGGGGCTTGAACTGGTGGCGTCAGTTTTTCCACTGAGCTGCTAACTTTTGTTAGCAGACTAGACTGATGGGTCCTAAACAGGGTAAACAGTCTGACCAAAATGCTGTGGGAATCAGACACTTCAACACCAGAAAGCCAACATTTATTAAAATATGCCATCTGATTAGGTGACAGCTACAAGTTATTCCCAGGGAAATCCATTTAATTAGTTGGAAGGAGTCAGGACGTTTGATCTTCCAAAAGAGAGACTTCTGAGGGCTGGTAAATATGAATTCAGGAGAGAAATTTTGCGAGGTATTTGCAATGCCGCCTTCTCATTCAAGCAGGTAAAAATCATCACAGCCTTCAACTCTCTTGCTTTTCCTTGAACATGATGAATGCTCATTCCAGCAAGTGCTTCAGGTTCATGTTTCATCTGCAATCAGCCCAGTTTTTCCTATGCAACTTCTCTTGTTGCTAGCAAACTCAGGCAACCTGAAATCAGGTCAAGTGTTATCGTAGCCCAATGGAGAAGCTGCGCATCAGATGTTGTCCACAGTAAGCTGGTAAAACCAGGATTGTGATCTCTGTGCTGTGTGGCTTCAGGAAAGGAGGGTTCCCTCTTCCACTAATGGTGCTGTTGGTTTTAGAGATTCATTATCCCAGCTGCAGCTGTTGTTTGGTTCCTTGTGGATGCAGTGCATTTGACACTTTCCAAGTTCTCCTTTTTTCTGTTCACGATGATTCTCTGTGCGTATTGCCAGAGCAGCCAGCCCTAGTTCTTTATTGCAGACAGTGTTCTGCATTTTGTGAAAGCTGGGGGTTGATCCACAGGAGGATACTTCCAGCTCAAAGGATGTATGCAATTTCCACATTCACATAAATGTACAAATGTGTCACAAAAATTGTTTTCAAGAAGCCTGGGGCAAGGATTGTACTTGGAAAGGTTCTGCCATTCGTAAACAACTGTCTTTTGGCCATTGCTCCTGCCTTCCTGCAGTGCCTTAATGAGCATGGTACAGAAATGTCTGCTCCTTTACCTTGCGTAATTGGAATTTGTATCCAAATTTAGTGTTTCTTTTGTTAATTCACCCTTTGAAGAGGGTAAACTCTCCCACTACCTGCTTTGTGGGCACAGGATAATGGATTTTATTGTGACTGGGTCATAACAAAAACAAAACAAAAACCATCACTGTGGTATATCTACAACATTGTTATATGCAGAGGCTGTGGCATGAGTGGGCAGAGGTTTGAGACAATTTTGAGGTAGATAGTGCCTTCCCAGTCTGCCTGTCACCAAGTGATGTGAAATGTCCCTGCCTTCCTCTTCCTTACAAAACACCAGCCCTTCACCCACCTCCTCCTGATGTTAAATATTCCTCCGTTGGTTGGAAAGTATCTCTGTAAGGATTTCTAGGAGGAAGGAGTGGAACAGCTAATAACAGCGTTAAACCTGACCTTCTGTGTGTGCTTTCCCTGAAGTGGTGCATAAATTAACATTCTGGCAATAATACTGAGCCTGTTTAATTTTCTGTTTGACTAGAAACATTGAGAAAATGTCATGGTATTTGATTTCATCTTTGTCTATTTTTGCTCCTGCTGAATGAAGCTTATTGGGCTCTTGAGACCCAAGCGCGCGCAGCGTGGCTGGGAGCAGGCTGGGTATAAAGGGGCACTGTCCCTCAGGCATGCGCTCCGCAGCCACGCAGGAAGTATTTGGTTTTATATTTGAAGGCTGGCTGAGGTTCCCTAATGGCTGTTAATCCACTGGTTTGACTTCGTCCCGAGCCAGACCCTGCGCAACCTCAGAAGTCTTGGGGTTTCTGTTTGCTTTGCATAAGCATTCAAAAATGTGCAGGAATGGGATCCTGTGCACCAGGCTGAGGGTGCAGGAGCAGGACGGGTTGAGGGAGGGGCTACAACAGCTAGGTATTTCTTCCTTCAGTAATAAAAAGTAACGTGTCCTTTCCAACATTGGAAGGGGCAAGCCACCTTGAAGGAAGAGGAGCCCAGCCCAAAGGGACTCTAGTGTAAGAGGCAGCAGAGATGTTGAGACAAATGTGAGAGTGGGCTGAGAAGCTCCACTGCTGTCAGCATCGTTCTGGTGCAGCACGGAACGAGCTGCGGGCCTGAGAGCAGTCTGTGTGTGTCCCAGGGAGTGGGAGCACCCATCCTTGTAAAACAAGAGAATGGCGATGTCTCCAAGAAGATGTGTTGGTAACTGGGCCTCCTTTTGATGTTTTATTAACACATCTTCATCATACTGTTTCCTTCCTGAAGAGGAAGAAAAAAGAATGAAATGTGTCCCTTTCTGTGTCTCTGCCTACACGTACGTGCTGCTCAGCAGCATTTGTGTTTGGAGCCCCTGGCTGATGGTGGCCATCCAGGCTGCACAGAGCACGCAGGGGAAGATAGTCACGCTGCAAGGGGCTTACACTCTGACCGAGATGACCAGCAAAATGTGATTTTTCTTTTTTTCTTTTCTCTTCAACAGGAGCACTAATTGTGCAGCTGGCTGAGAGCATGTAGGAATGGCAGCGCTAGCGGTGGAAGCGAAACCCAGATCTCCCAAGAACCAGACCAGCAGCTCCTTCAAGGTGCACCCTTCTGCACAGTATTTGCTCTGGTTGCTGTGTGATGCTCAGCTCTTCTGTCCCTGAAGTAGAGCCTGTGCTGGGGCCAATGCTGGTTGCAGCTGATGGAGAAAGCCACAGTGTTCTGGAGGTGAGCAGGTTTTTCTTTTTCAATGATTACTTCTGGGTAACTTTGGAAATTTGGGAGTTTTGGTCTGCAAGACTGAATTTCAGCTTTCAAAGATTGTTTGAAATTACCTGTTTGTTTGTTCAAATTAACTGTGAAACTGCTTTTGCAATTAGGCACCAGGTATCTCTGTAAAGAATCACCTGCTACTACAAATAACGTCCAGAAAATGAGTGAAATTCTGGCATTTTCTGTATCTCTTTGTGCAAAGTCAGTGGCAGAATTAGGCTGTCAGTTGAGACACGTCAACCTAGGAAAAGAACATGAACGCAACTTGATAATTTTATTTCTGATGGGGTTTCTTTTTTGTCTGAATTGAGCTTTGCTGGAATTTGCACTGTTGCTGTCCCTGGTGCAGCAGAACTGGTAGCAAGTGACCTCTGGATGCAGACAGGTCTCTTTGTTGGGTGTGACAGCAGGGAAGGTTTCAACCAGCTCGTGCAGCCAAGGGTGCTCTTTTCCCAGGGATGCTGCTAACCACCCTGGCACTGCTTGTCTTGCTTTCTCCATTTCGTGTGGTATTGGTTTAAAAAAATGAAACAATTTTTTTTTTTCCACTGCTGGCTCAGAGTACTTTTGCTCATGGCAATTTTCATACTGTTGGAATAGTTATTCACCCACCACATGAATATCTGTATGTTTGAGTCAAGATTGGAGCCTCTAGTAAGGAAAAAAGAGAGAAACCAGACCGCAATCAACACTGATCTTTGTGTTATTGGTGGAAACGGTCTTTATACGACATGGTATCGGGTAATTCTAAGCAGCTTTTGTTCTATAGGGGTGTCTCTGCCCCACGTTAATGCCCCCCTTGCCACAAAAAATCAATGTCTTATAGTGAAAAACAGATGGGGATGCAGACGTATTTTTGAGCGTGACGTAAAAACCCACAAGCATGAAGCAAAGTTTTCCCCTGCAGCGCACGCTCCCAGAAGCTCCTATAACCAGGAGCTCCTGAAGGTCGGCTCTGTTCTGCGTGCTGAGAAGCAGATGGCTCAGCTTCGTGGGCTGCATGCACCAGGAGTGATAGTGTCATAGTCCCTCTGTGAGGCTTGGTCACTTATGATGCTTAGTCCCTTGAGGTAGATTTTCAGAAGTGTTACTAAGAATATATTTCTGGAATTTGTTGTGAAAATGCTAAACAAGCTCTTAGGTGTTGAACAAACCGAGGGCTCTGGAGCTGCAATACCCTAGGGCTCGGTTTTGCCATGGCCAAGCCCGAGCTGATGTGCTTCTGCTAGCCCTCCCTGCAAGGTGAGGGGATGTATCTGTGCCACGTACAGTGTACAACAGGTGTATGGTGAATTGTGAGGGTCTGGCAAGGTATCAAGGGGTGAGAACCCCCGTGTTTGGCAGTGCAATGTTAAAGGCTTTCTATGGTTGGTGGGGGCTCAGTAACAGCGTAAAATGATGATCATTATGTCAAGTACTCAGCTTTGTGACTAGGAACCAAGGCTCCCTCACCAGCCCCAGAACAAGCTCGCCAATGCTCTCCATCACCTGCAGGTGAAGCAGGTGGCAGGGTAGTTGCAGGAGGAGACACTGGTGGGAATTCCAACTCAGGGCAGTGTCCCAGGGCTGTATTGACTGTCAGTGACGTGACTGATGACCTGTTATCCTGGTTTGGATAGTGCCTGGCATTGTGGAGACGTGAGCTGCATCCGGTCCTCGTACAGCAATGCACATAAATAACAGCGATCCAGTGGTGAGTTCCTGTGCCGGTGCTCCAGGGCCCCCTTATCGCTGCACATCAGTGGAGTCTCACAGCTGACAGTTCGTAAATCCTGAGTTATTTACTGTGCACCACCTGTCTCAAGCAGTAAATCTTACTTTCATTTACCCAAAGTTAACTTCTTCTAAGAGGGAGTAGTGTTGCCCGTGAGCCTTTTGGAAGATGTATTGATTACAAGTTCACAAAACTCAAGGCTAATGGACAGTTTGGGTGGGTTCCAGGACGTCAGGAAATCAGTTGTGCCCTTTCTGGCTGATCTTGAAAGTGTCAGGGCTCAGTAACACTATCCAGAGGCGAGCAGAAAAGTGAAGCAAGAAGAAAACACTCTCCTGCTGTACGTTACTTGTCTCTGATCTGGGCTACGTGATCAGTCTGGAGCGGTGCTGTGCTGGAAGTTGGAGGGGTAATTACACAGGGCGGGACACCTCCCAGTGGGGTGTGATGAATTAGGAAAGCAAGTCAGGCAAACCCATTTAATATTTTGATGCCACACATCAGGAAGGGGGGGAAAGACTTCAGGCTCAAGGATACGAAGTATTTTTTGCAAGCGTGATGTACCTGTAGAAAAACATTTTGTTGACTACCAGATTGCTGCCCTTAGTTTTAACAGGAGTGAAGCATTCATGTGGACTGCATTAGTAAGGGAGAAAGGTTTCCACAAGCAAATACTTTTATCTGGAAACCAGATCTACCAGGAGATGTGAAAACGTAAAGACCCAATTCTTAGATCTCTTGCACCAATAAATTTCTGTGAAAGAAAAACAAGGCCGCTGCCTGTACTTGTGCTGCTTACAGATTGCAGGCAAGTGCTTTCTTTAAACTCTGTTTTCTGAAATAATACTTTGCAAGATCTGTTTCATTCAGAAGGGGAAATGAAATTTGTTGCAGGCAAAGCCACTTTGCTTTATGGAGCTAAGTGGATTGAATGTAGTTATCTGCCTGATGTACTCCCTGGGCATAATGGAGTCTTCTGACCACGTCAAAAGGGGAAGAAAGGCAAGCCACTTGCATTTTGTGCCTCTGTGGATAAAGTGGAACATGATGAACCCATTTCATTTGCAACATGAAAGCAGACTTGAAGCATATTGGTTGGTGTGTCTTGTTTGCTTTTTTTTTTTTCTGGAACAGTGGCATGGGTATTTTTTCTGTGCTTGGCAGATGCATGTCACAGACAAGCAATCCCACCAGATAATGTTGTCACTAGCACTTTATGTCAAACAGGGCTCTTGTAAGTCATCCTTGTGGCTTTGCACGGCGACTAATGAAATGCTGAGTGAACTGATAAGTGTCCCTTTCACAGCCAGCCTGACAAAATGTGGAAAAAGCTACATTTGAGCAGATCCCTTGCTTTTGTACCCTTCCATCACTCCAGGAGCTGGGATGGGATTTGCCCTTAGTTCTGGCTGGAAACAATGGGCATATGATGGGTTGAAGGTGGACTTACTTGTTTATTTGGTATTTCAGCACGGCCTCATTCAGAATATGAAATTGTAAGTCTCTTTCCTTTTATTCCCAGAAAGGATTTAAGTTTGAACTTACTTTTGCTTCATATTTGTGGGGCTTTGGGATAACGGACCCCAAGAACACTTTGTTCCATGAGATCTTAGTGATCTCATCTCTGTATCCCTGCTCTCTTTCCCATTCTCTGCATACCATGTCTACACAGGCTTCAGGTGTTTCAAACCTTCAGTTGTTTGCTGATCAGGTCTTCATAATCTTATTTTCCATAATCATTTTAGTAGTTGCTTTGAAACCTCTGTTCCAAGCTTAACCAGATGTGTGAATTACAAGCCAGAAGCTCTTGAATAGAGCCTGTATCTAGAAAGAGGCAATTTTTCTATACACCACAAACAGCAAAATAGACTTGCATCAGTGGAGTGTCTTGTAATACAAGTACTAATGGTTCCTGTACAGATCTAAATGGATCAGACTGAATTAGGTAGTGATAAAGATCTGAACAGAGATATCAAGGGTACAGTAAGCACAAAATATAAATGATCTCCCCCAACCCTACCTGGAAACCCTACCAGCTGGGGCTGTTGTCCCATGCCTTGTCATGGAATTTCTTGTGTGGAGATATCTCAAAAGAAGAACTTGATCAAGTGTCACTTTGGACTTACACAGCCTCAATCCTGCATGGGGCTTTTACTCCTTCATGTGTGGTTCTTTAGTAACTGCTGCAAATGAGCTCAGCTCCAAGTCATTTAGGATCTTGTCAGAGTGCTTGTGCCTAAATGGCCTGGGTGAGGCAGGTGGATGTTTTTTCCTGGAGATGGTGAAATGAAGCTCTCCCAATGCTGTGTGTGCCAGGGCTGTGCCCTCAGGCCAAAAACTCAGTCAAGAGCCACCATGCTACAGGCACTGATCAGGCAAATAGTACAGTGGTGATTTTCCAGAGGTGATTATAGTAAGGAAACAGAAGACAAAGAGGGAAGTGTCATTTCAACGTTTTAGATGGTGTTGGGAGGAGAATACCCATTTTAGTGGAAATAAGCCATTTACTTAACAGCATGGGTTACGCCAGTAGAAAAGGGGTTGTCTTGCTTTCACTTGGCTTCTTTCCAGTGTGAGTAAAGGTGTATTGCAGACACAGCCTTTATGCAGTGCAGCTGGCGAGGATGAGATAAACCTCTGTTAGAGGAGCAAACTCTTTCATCTGGAGAGAAGACCTGAAATGCCTTTTCCAACCCACTTAAGAAAGTGAAGGCTGAAGCATCCTTCCCTGCTGGCTGAAAAATTTCATTGGGCTCAGCTTTCACACGAAAGTAAATTAAAGCTAAAGAAAACACAACAGGGAAAAATCCCATCATCTCACAGCATGGCTCACCTGCAGAGAAGTCTTTTTTTTGACAATTCTCTTGTTTTGTTTTTAATTTCCTAATTAGAAATAATGATGCTTTTCCTGGGTCAAGAAGACCTCCTTGCAGTGAAATATTAGACCACTTTTGACAGTGTAACTAAAAATAGGCAGACATGCACACATGTGTATGTGCACACGCTAACGAGAATAAACATGCAATGCTCTTTGCTTAATTATGAACATACTTTCTTCGGAAGAAAAACGCCTTTGCCTCTAGTTAGTTGTTTTTCAAGTAAATAGTGAGAGGGAGTTTTCTGAAGAACAGATGGACTGGAATGAGGAATAGAAATATTTTCAGTCAAAGAGGGGCTGGATGATGTAATAAGCCACAGGAACAAAGTTCAGTTATTTTGTGCTCTCGTCCAGACCTCAGAGCTGAAAATGCCTCTGTTGTTAATTTCAGATTCATCTGCTTTTGAAGGCTGGCTCTGTCTTTAAATGCTATTATAATACGTACAGAGTTAAACTGAGCAAATAACGATTGAGCAATGATGGAAGAATATATTTGTCAGCGCTGGAAGCGCGTGGGTGGTGTTTGCACTGCAGACGATAGGCCAGATATGTGTTTGATCGTGCTGGAGGCAAAAGGATGTACCTTGAGTAACCTCAATGAAGGTCCTCAAGACCTGCATCTGCCTGGCTGAAGTGAGGCTGGCTTTTGAGGTCTGGCCTTTGAGGGCTCGGTAGCTGCTCACAAATGTTTCTGGAGGCATGGCTAACTCTTGTGCTGGTGACTGACCTCCTCCCTGCTCCACTCACCCACGGGGCTCTGCTGCAAGGGCTTGGAGGTGTTCACCCATCCCACAGGGAGAGAGGAGCTTGTGTGAGGCTGAGGAAGAAAGGGGATGAAAGAGTGATGGGGACCCTGCTCAAGAGCTGGTGCAATTTAGTACATGGCTGTGGGGTGAGAGTTAAGATGATGGCAGCTGGAGCTGTTTGGTGAGCATTTTGCAGTCAGGCTGGATGAGGCTGCAGCTTCTGAGGGAGCCTGAGCAGACTTCATCTGCCTCAGCTCGGAGCCACAGAGCTGCGACATTGTTCTGTGGCACTGCTGTCCCAGAGCAAGGCAGGGATGCTGCAGTGGGAAGGTGCTGTAGGAGCTGCAGCAACTCTTGCGGAGGGCCCAGGCGCTAATATTTTGCTAAGCACTGATATATACAGAGAAAGGTGGGGGGGGGGGAAGTGTGTGTGGCAATAACCTGGCGGCTCTGACAAAGCTGGTGGAGAAACAGGATGAGAAATGCCATGAGGGATAGTGAAAACTGACCTTTTGAAAGGATTTGAGCTGATCTTTCCCAGTCTGTCTTCCTGAAGATGAGGCGTGAGAGAGGAATTAGGGCAGGGGTGCTTGAAGTGCAGGGTTTGGGGTGGCTGCACGCTCTCTGCCTTCGCAAAGCTACTCCTTGGGACTCACTTAACTTGCATTTCAGTCAGAATGAAATCCGTGCTCATTTGTTTCAGTATTGATCAAACTGGGTCCCAGTCACTTGCACAGTGGTGAGTGCTAGTCCTGGTTCCCTTCTGGTTAACTTCTTTCAGAGACAGAAGTATTGCCTGTGAATCCAGCAGAACCATTTATTCATTAAGAGGAGCCTCATGGATGGCTTGTACAGCCTCCAAAAGCACAGCTCTCCCCATCTGACCAGCCTGAAACATCTCAGTGCTTGAGAACAAAATTCAGAGGTGGGTATGGCTGAGAGCCACACAGAGAACTTACAGACCCAGGGTTGTGTTTTTTCCCATCCTTTTTTACTTTGTGGGTGTCTTGGAGAGACTTGATCCCTAAGAAGGAAGTCTTTGGGAGTCCAAATCCGAATGCCATTGTTGCAAGTTCACGGCCTTACCTTCTAAATTTCAAGGGGGTGAGGTCTAGAAAGCTTCTGAAAGGATTGTGGTGCCTCCCAGGCACCATAGGGCCTGGGCTTTACTTGCATTTATTTAAATTAATGTATTCTAAAGTGTGAAGTGACTGTAGTAACTGAAAAAATCAGAATGTTGGGTAGTTTGAGACACAACTGAAGTAAGTTTTTGATTGGTACAGGCTGTTTTTTCAGCATTGATTACCAAAAAAAAAAAAAAAAAGTCTAGTCCACTAAAGATTAGCCTGAAAATATACTGGGGGTGGTGCCATGAATGCCAAGACAGCTTGAGAATTCGCTTGGTTAAAGGACAGGGAATCTCTCCTGTGTCTGCTCTGTGTTGTAACCATCAGTCTGTGAGATAGTGCTGCCTGGTGGGGGTGTCTTTTTTGTCTTAAAGATCATAATCAGGCACTACTAATGGTCATTTATCCTTGCACTCTTCTGTTAGGAAAAAATGCCAAATCGTTACAAGGTGCTCCCAAAGGAGAATACAACCCTGATGGTTGTGTGAGATTGCAGTAGGCCAATGTACTCAAGTGGACAAATCTTTATTATTTTAAGAGCCCCTTGGTAAGTAAAGACATGTCTGCCAGTCCATCCTTTGGCTACAGACCGAGAAGACTCTCACGTGCTAAGCACAAATTCCATGGAAGGAGACAGCACTGGCAGAAGCACCCCTAAACAGAAAATATGTGCAGGAGGAAGGGCAGGTATGTGGTATGGAGTCTTGAATACTTGCCAAGGAGCTGGTCTATGTATTTTATCTCTCTGAGGAATCCCAGAGTCTGTGTGGTACGGTGAGGGTCCTCTGAGATGGAGCGTTTCTGGCTATAAGTAATGTTCCTGTTTACTCCCACTGACGCTTTACGTAACAGTTCTGCTCTACTCCTGACTGCTTGTCAGATCAAAAATAGCTTTCCTTCTGATGGATGTCTTCATGCCGGAGGGAAACCGTGGAGATTTTCTTATGTTATAATACCTGTTCTTGCTGTTGGTCATATCAGTGCTGTTTTCTGAAGGAGTGTGGAGGCTTGAAAATGGATGCTGAAGGTCCAGGTGCTGAGTACCCATATTTTTTTTTATTTTTCCTTGATGTTTCCTTACTAGAAATAAGGATTTATAAGAAAAAAGGTTCTTTCTGGGGGAAAGAGAGACTGAGATCAGTCACATTTGAGGAGTTTTCCCAATAAAACACACAAATCCTAATACCATGTTCTCAGCTTTACATTGGGTTTCTGACTTTGCCATGTAGTATTTTCATTTACATTGTGGAAGGCAAGGCTGTTTGTGCTAGGAAAATGATGAGAAGGCAAACATCCAAGCATGTCCATGGTACTCAAAACCGATGATTACATTTCAGCCGCCTACGACCTGATCCCAAATCAACTGCTCATATGGCAGCACCAACTGGAGGGATGTTTAAATTGCCTTGAAACATGTAAAATAAATAAATAATAATTAAAAAACAAAAACAAAATTTCAATCCCTATGTGCAGATAAATGCTGTTTCTTTCTCCCCTTCTGTGAGAAGTGGAAGGGATAGCACTGCTGGGGAAGTACCATGGTTCAGTGCTCCAGGGGCCCCATCACAGTGTGTGGCAGGATGTGAAAATTGCAGCAGCATCTTAAAGCAATTCAAGGTGTCAACAACCAAGTTCCTGTCAGGAAAGCTGCTTTGAGGATGCACCAAGCTAATCTTCCAGGACTCGCTGAGGTCATGGCTCAGCTCATGTTCAATGAACAGCAAAGCTTGTGGTGATGAGTTGGGCTCTGATTCTTTCCAAATCTACCTCACTTGGAGATTTACCAGGACAAACGTTCCCACTGAATCATTCTGAGCCATCTTCCTTCTCTGTTAAAGAGAGGAAAAGAGGCAGCAGCTAAAACTTGATCTTGTTTAGAAGAGCTCTAATTATTTATGTCCTTTTTATGGACTGCTGCTTCCAGCAGCTTTCTCTCTCTTGAGGTTGTGGGTCACACTGACTGCTGCTGCTGTGTGTTCAGCTGGGCAAATATTGCCTGCCATGTTTCATGAATGTCCTTCCTTGATCAAAAAAGTAGAGTTTCTTTCAGTTGTGTTTATTTCTCTCTTTGTCTGCTTTCTTTCTATCTCCACCCATCCACCATACCACCTGCTGCATGCTTTTTCTTGATGCTAACGCAACCAGAAAATACAGTTGCTTTTAATTTTGCGTTAGTTTTTGGACTAGACCTCCAAAAATCGTGCTTTCACCTCTCTTCCTCATATCTGCTCACTAAGCTGTTTTGAGGTATTTCAAGGGATAAATGTCATGTTCATGTAATCCAAAACTCCAAGGCCTTGGATACGCAGGGAATGCCTGCCCAGAATAAGACAACAGAGGCTGTTACATCCAACAAATGCTTCCTCATCTGGACACAGCCCTGCTTTGTACTCTCAAAATGTACAGGAAAGAATACACCTGAATATGGGCACAGATGTGTGGCACAACAAGTTATCTTTGTGTTTACAAAAAAAAAAAATAATTGCTGGTATAACCATATCTGCACATGGGATAATTGCCAAGGCAGCTCCATTGGTGAGGATCACACCTCTTTGTGTCCCTGACCAGCAGAACTGTGCTGGAGTAAATGCTTGTGCACCCATCACCAGTCACTGCTTTATTTTTCTCTTTAAAAGGACTCTGCTGATGGGAAGCAGGGAAGAGCAAGAGACCTAGAGTGAATTCCTCTGCTTCACCCACAAAATAGCTCCCATGGGAGAGGAGGGGCTGATAAATGGGGTGTGAGTTTGAGATACTGATCCCCTGACAGACATGCGTGTTGGCTGCAATGGTGTGAATCCAGGCTGCCGTTGTCTCTTTGGTATTATTCCAGGAACGTTACTCTTGTTACAGCTGGAGAAGAGCCAGGCGAGTTGGTCCTCAGTGGGAGAGGATAAGCATTGTGTGGTCCCAGCTTTCTACAGCAATCCTGAAAATCATCCATGCTTCAAGACTGCATTGGCTATTTCAAGCATGCCAGTGGTCAGTTGACTTTCTTCCATTTAGCAGAATCAAAAGAATCATTTGCAAAATCACCCAGTGACACAGATTCCCACTGGAAAGGCATCTGGGCTTAAACTTGCTTTGGATACAAGTAAATCTTGTATATTCTATTTTAATATATTTATGGTCATGCAGTTCTACACCTGCCTGCTTCTGCCCCTCTCAGCTCGTGATCAGGAACCACACTTGGCAGATCACTGATGTGGAATTGAAAGTACCAGCAGAAGCATCTGTTTTTCATATCCCTTCACCACACAGGCAAATCTTGTGTTACCAAAGTCCCCTAATGCTCTTTGGCATTTTACCTCTGATGTGAGCTTACTGCTGTGGAGTCTGTGTGCTGGGAGGTAGTTGTCTCTGCCATCCTCAAAGGAGACATTTCTGTGCTGGCATCTCCTGGGTTTAGCCCTGGAGCACCAGTATTCTGCACCCGTTGTTCCTAAGTGTATATTCCCATTATCCATACCTGTATCTAAGTTGGGTGTTTGAGTCTCTAATGCTTTGGTGCAGTGTTTTTTGTAGGTAGATAATGTAACCTGTGCAAAGGTCCTTGTCCCTGGTTTCTTTGATAAACCAAAGTGTTCCCCAAATCCTCCTATTCTAGCACTTGAGGCCTGGTCAGCTGCTGTGTAAGGTCAGTGTTCAGCTGGTGCTTCAGGTTTCACGATGTGGGCTTTGAATTCATTAAGCTCTGATTTGGATGCCTGTAAATATTTCCAATACGCAAATGTCCTAAATTTGGCAAAGTTAAGCTAGAAATCTCATCAGAGCAGGCTTTCAGATGCTATGTCCCCAACTTCCCTTCCAAATAAGTTGTCTGTCTTCAAATACTTTATGGTAGTTCTCTTGGGATTTTGGCTTTTCTACTCTTGCCTCTCCCCAGAACAGGAAGAAGGAGAGAGATGCTGGAAAATGACAAATGCAAAAATAACTTCTATATATATACTTTTTTTTTTTTTCCAACCTTCTGAACAGGATTGCTTCAGATCAAAGTTCAGGTCATTGCCCAGTGCCTGAGGTTTGTTATTTTTCATCCTTGCAGCCCAGAGGATGATGGAACTAACATGAAGCGTTGCCAGCTTCTGTATGGACATTGCTTGGATCTATGAAAATGTGCTCAGTGTTTTCCGAGTGTAAAGAGCCAAAAGAAACCACCTTGGGGTACCATGTGATGTTGTTTGCTTTGACCCAGGATAACTAAAATGAAAGGTCTCTCTGAACACAGGCTGTTCAAAACCATCCAAGTTTTTTTACGTGTACATGTGAAGAAGGAAATGTGGTGTTTACAGGGGCACTCTGAGCCTTGGCTTGTGTATTCGTCTCTGTGTTTGTGTGTCCAGACAGAGTTTCCCAAATGAAATTGATTTTGGTTGTTTTAGCCCAGCTTTTAAAGGTGGGCAAACAGAGAGCTCATCTCACCAAGTACACAAATTGAGCCTTCTGGTGGAAATGTCGGGGGGGAGGCTCCTTCCAGCCAGTCCTGATAGTCAAGTGAAGTCTTCTGGGTTACATCTGGGGAAAGTTCTTAGAGCCCTTGGAGGTGCTGCTGTTCAGCCACAGCGTGCATCAGATGAAAACAAAAATGCCGTGGAGCTGCTGCTGCTCCTGGCCCTCAGGTAGGACCCCTGTCCGCAGGGCTCCCAAGGGCTGCTGCCATTTGGGGCTGAGGAAGCCAGGATGGTTGGAGTCTGGATCATGTGTACAGTCACTGAGAAGTGCTCAGTGAGATCCAAACTTCAGCATCGCTTCTCTGGTTCTTTGTTTTCAGCCTCAGCTTTGTACTTCGTACCTACAGAGATGTGCTGTGTGGGGCTAAGGCAGGTGGAGCACTGCCCGCCTAGGGTGGATGCATCTCTGCCATGCTGTTTCAAACCCTCTGACGCCAAACCTGGTCCTGCAAAGGGCTGCACACTGCCAGCATCCCTGGGGCCGAGCCTGAAGCTCTGCCTAGCTGTCACATCTAAGCAAAGCTGCAATAGAAACTCATTGCCCAGAAGAGCTGGGCCGAAACACTTCTGTTGCAGTTGTTCCAGCTCTTCAGTCCATTTTCATAGTCCATTTTCAATTTCCATTGCTACTGTTTCTTCTTTCCCTCGTCCATTGTGCCTCCAGGTAAAGACTTGCAAAAACCCCAGTAACTGCTGGCTAAGACCCCTACACCTCTTACCTGGAGGGGGTTGTGCTGCTGCCAGCTTGCTGGTGCTGCATTGCACCTGCAGCGCTGCGTCTCTCTGCAGTAAGAGAAGTTCTTTCTGCTCTGTGTGCTTGCACTTCATCCTACTAGGAATAACTATAATAGGAATAACTCCGTGTGTTTTTTTTTCCCTTCATGCTTTCCTTGGGCTGGTGCTGTGAGAGGCACTGGGGAGCTATTAGCTGGTCCACAGGCACCTCAGAAGGCAGCTGCCCGGTTTTCACAGCCTTGTACGCAGGCTGATGGTGTCTGTCTTAGCACACAGTAGCTGTTGGTTTGAGGGCGGTGAGAGAAGTGGAGGGTGAAATGGTGAGAGTAACACTGCCTATTAAGCACAGTCTCAGTGTCAGGTGCTTGGAGACCAACGTGGTGGTTAATGGGGCACAAAGGCATGAAGTGGCCTCAGTGCCTGCCTCACCACCACTGGTTTTCCTAGCGGCACTCAGCGTGGCCTTGCATTGCTCTGGGCTGAGCTGGCAGAATGAAGAGATATGGTGACAGTGCCTGAGTGCTGAAGGCAAGAGAATTGAGGGACCCAGAGCTGTGACGTTAGGGGAGATGGTGTCTCCAGGAGCAAAATTGCATGGGTCAGCACGATGTGGTTATGCGTGCAAATTTGTTGGCCTTCTGTGAATCAGCTCCATAGGTGATGTGCATTGAAACAAACAAAAAAGCAACAACAAAAACACAACAGAGCACTTTGACTGCTGTATCAGGACCACATAGCAAAGCGGGTGTGCTCCTAGGTTGGGTGTTCTCTCTGTCAGCTTCTGGAGGACTTCTAAGTGGCAGTTGCTGGAAATTAGGTTGGTCTTGCTCACCTTGGTTCTGCATTAACACAGCAAGCATCTGCTAAAGCACGGTGTGTTTGCAGGTCGACATCTGAGCACAGGGAGGAACATCCACGTCTGTCCAGGCTGTCCAAGTCCCACTCTTCTTCTTCAGCCCTTTTCAATATGAACATAAAAATTACTCCGTGATATGCGGTGCTCAAAGGACCTGCTACTGAAGCTTGAAACCATCCCAGCTGTGGCCTGACACAAATCAAGGTGTCTAACCTAGCTGCTGCTCCCTGCTGCAGGGCTTCTTGACGGGGGTGTGCCAGGGCTTGTGTCCGATGGCACTCACCCTGTGTAACACGGGGCGTTGTGTTATCCGTGCCCGTGAGGGGCTCCCCAGGCAGCCATCTGTGCTCTGCCTGCCTTGACATTGCCTCTCCCCAAACAATGAAATGAAGCAGGGAATTTTCAAAGCAGGAGGAACATGGCTGCAGTGGGGAGGTCCAGTTAGATTTATTTTTTGGCGCAGAAGCCATTAATTAGTGATTAGCACCTCACTGACCTAAACCTCAAGGGTTTGCCTTCCTGGTTTAGTACACCCTAAAGGGCTCAGATGTCTTGGTATGCAGTGGAAGGATACATGGGTGCCCCCTCTCCCCCCCTTATTTTTTTTGTTAAATAATCTCAAGCTACAGGAGCTTTGGTTATAGTCCTTGTCTTTGCAATTACTGCTTGAGATGAAAAGACCAGTCCTCCAGCACACACAGCCTGTGGGGGTTAATGAAGTAGCTAAATCCAAACAGTATCCTCTCCTGTCTGTGCTCTATGGGGCACTCTCAACTGTTCGTAGCTTTATTTTACAACCACAATTTCTTCTAAACTTAGCAGAGCATACGCTTTGTCAGGAACTGTTCCTATGCCAAGTTTCAGGTTTCAAAGGTTTGCCATTTTTGAGCTATTCCCTGCTCCTTTCCTTCTGTGCATCTCTCTCTCACTCACACACAGAACTTTCTTTTTAACGTAGAAAATTGTATTTTTCCACACATTTGTAACTTAAAACATCTGAAGAGGTTTTGCTCCAAGTTTATATATAAAGAAATAACGAAAGCCAACGCTGGCAGAGAAAGTAGTGTGAAAACTTGCAGCTCAGAAAATTCAGGAACACTATGGGCATTTGCAGCAGGGGACTAAAATGGAAGTTCCTTGCAGCCTTCCTTCACAGGAATCCGTTTGCAACACTCAATAGGATTATAGCTGCTGTACAGAGTTGTAGTCCTGTTTGGGCAACTTCATGTGTTCTGTAAAGCAATGAGAATTAGTTGCTGGCAGTCCAGTCAGTTGTTGTGATCCAGCATCTTCAAAACCACTCACAAGGCTGAGAGAATTCATGTATTTGAAGATCTAGCTGGGAGGGCTCTGCTGGGATTTTCTGGCCCAAGAACACATGCAGACATCTGGGCTTTCTTCACAGCAGTATCATCGAGCCGGCAGCCTTGTGGAGCGCTCCATCCTGCCTGGCAGAATTTTCCACCATTCCCCGACGCCCTGGGGCTTCTCCGCTGGCCGTGCCCCAAGGAACACCAGTGCAATGCAGTCAGGGTCCTCTCGAGCCTGGTGGGCACACTTTGAGTCTCTGTAACCCTCTTCTCGATGGAGTGTAGGCGTTCCCTTGTCCTGGCTGTAGTTGAAGCGTGGTGTTGGGTTCTAGTGGTGGGGGGGCTGCTGGTGAAGGCAAAGAGCTGGACTTTGGTTTTCATCAGAAACAGAAGTTTTTCCAGTTTAATAGCCCATGAGCCAGCTGCCACCATCTCCTGCAGATTCCCCTCCCACGCAGTTCTCCAAAGCACCCTTACTTTACAGGGTTTCACAATGCGTACGTCTTCCTTCCGTGGATTCGCTGGGCTCTAGCACGGAGTTGCTCTTTCAACCGCGGTGCAGTCGGCTGTGTGGTGGAATCCATGAGCTCTGTAGGACAGGACTGGGAAATAGGTCATGGAATAAGACAGACATACTTCTTCTGCTTGCTTTTTATGTAGCAGTAAGGTTTCCTGGCTGTAGTCCATGGTGCTGGGACCCAAATGACAACTCGGCTCCACAGCAGGACCCAGAAGCTCACGGAGATATTGCTCCTGCATGTATCTGGTGTGTGTTTGGCTCAAGATGTCAACCTTCCCAAATTACTTTCTGTGGTGCTATTAGGACTTGTGCATCCAGAGTTACGGGTTCGTTGGTGTGTACAGGGATTTGTGGTGTTATGCAGTTAATTCTGGCTATAATGCCAGCTACAGTGAGATGTGGCTCTGAATCAAAGCTGCAAGTTGGACAGCCCCCTCTTTGGTGATGTTCTTGCTTGTTTCCAGATCCAAATACGTTCTGTCTGGCTTGAATCTTTGTAATCAGGTGAATGGAACTCTTGCGTTTGAACAGGGAAGGTATTTGTAAAACTGTGAAACTGGAGTAGGATCTAAACTGGCCTAGTTTAAGCTCAATCTTGCTGTCTAAACAAGTTTCTTCTGGGAGAGAGGTGGACCTCTGGGACCAAATTGTAGGTTCGCTGCCCTGAAAGGGATAATTCAACGTTTCATCTTTAGGCTTGGCAAGTTTTGTTTGGGTGCAACCCACCTATTACGCATGGGCATGCAAGATCCCATGCACTTTCCATAAAAATCTTCCAACCAGTCTGCTTGTGACACAGAGTCCCAGGGAACGCAAAAGCTGAAATTTACAGTTTTTTTGAGCCAGTGAGCTCAAATGTACCACTTCTCACCCTGTCTTAAAATGAAGACAGTCTTTAAACGACAGGTCCCCTCCCTGGTAGCTCAAAGCCCAGGCTGGCTCTCAAGCAAGGGCTGTTTCAAACCTGAGGTTGTTTCAGGTTTTTGGCTATTTAAGTATTTGTAATTTCAAAAACAATCTGCTGTTTTTCTTAAAACCAGCCTTGTTTGGTGCGTTTCTCAATTGCATTCCATTTGCTGTCATGTGTGGGCACTGCATACAGACAAATCCAGGGATGATATTGTTATCACTGGAGACAAACTCCTAGAAGTGGTGCCACGGTGTCGCAAAAGCCATGTAAACCCAGAGTAAGAAAATACTCCTTCATTTACCACTAACCACAACACAAAGATGCATTTTAAGTCCCAGGCACTGTTAGACACCATGCACAGCGTGCAGCTCCTGCTGGAACCCGAGGAAACGCTGCACGTTTTTATTTTTGAGTTTTGCTGCTTTGGGACACGCCAGGTTGGACACAGGAGGCTCCTTTGTGGCTCGGTGTCCATAAACAGCCTCATTTGATTCCTCTGCTGATTGACAGCTGCCTATTGCTAATTGGGTGCTGATGAGTGGTCACCCAGCTGTGTATCAGTGCCGTGCAGGTGGCAGGGCCAGGTGGAGCGTGCATAACACACCGGGAGCCTCTCCCACACCAGCCACCCTCGGTCATGGTGCCACCATGCAGCTCTATTCCTACTCATTAAATATGCTTAATAAATAAATAGCATGTTCTAAATGCGTAGGCGGGTTGTCTAGCACAGTGCCGGCCGTTCCAAGCACGCTCTGAAGTTGAAACTGTCTGTTCAGCTTGGCCAGGATTTATCATTAGAGCCGTATGGGCTAGAAAGCGTGTTTGTGGCCGGCGTGCCAGCTTGCCTGAATAGCCTGCAGTGTAATCTCCCTCTTTCCTTGGTGGGAGGAGCTGCCAAAAATAGCAAGCCAAGAATTTGTCCATGTTATTTCTGGGATTGCACCAGGAGTTGACATCAGAGGAGAGAAAAAGCAAGCAGTGTAAGAAGTGTAGGGTCCGTGGTGTTATTTTGGTTTGCAGGCTGCCTGGAAGAGTCTGGTCTCCAACTTGGGTGCGTGCATGATGGAGAGGCTCTCCCCACGTCCTGGGTGTTTGGAATGAGGTGGCTGAAGCCTCTGCTCTCTGGTGGGCCACTTGCTTGGCCCTACACATCAGAGTGAGCCGGGGAGTCTGTCCCGTTGTCCCACGGAGTGGTAATGTCCCCTTAGCAGCCACAGGGTGTGTGTGGAGCGCAGCCTCGTGTCTGTGGCTAAGCAAATGCATGAATGAGCCCTGGCTGAATTGGCCTTCTCAAGAGCCTATGAATCAAGCTCTGACCTCTGGAAAGGGCTGTTTGTGCTCGAGGAGACGTCACCGCCTTAGACAGCTGGGTGGGACCCCAGGGATGGGGATGCTGAACACACCACCACTGCTGCATGAGGCCAGCCCCTCGTGGCAGAACCCCCTGCATCGGTCCTGCTGGAGGGCTACCAAGGGGGAGAAGTTCCTAGAGGAGGACAGCAGTGAAGTGAAGCTCGTGGCCAGGAGGGAGGGACTCGGGCAGTTCTGTTAACGGCACAGGCCGCAAACAAGCGGGAAATGAGGCTTCATTAGCGCTGCAGCTGAAACGCACGCTTTGTTAGCCGGGATGGATTCATGGGGGTATGTCATCTGCATCGCAGAGGAGATCAAAACCTCCTCTGTGCGCTGACGAAAGATCCGTCTCCCTCCACCACGGGCTGTGGGCCAGCTCTGCAGCCCGTGATGGAGCTAATTGGGCATCCGCGGCCTGGGCCCGGTGGCACTGGCCTCATAAGGGCCTATTTAGCAGCCGAGCGTAGCTCCAAATAGCCGTTTGTTTGCTGCCTGCAGTGGCATTCACCATTATCTGTACTTAATAGCGCATCGTGCTACAATGAAGAGGCTGCTGAGTGTAAGTCCTAGGGAATGAATAAAATACTGTGTTGTCTGTTACGGGGCAGCGTCAAATGAAGAGAAGGAGCTCAGTTGCAGGCCTGGTCCCCCCCCTGCCATGCTTCTCCAAAATTTGTCGTGCTCTCACAGTTGGTCAATGGGCTGTGTCAGGTGGTCGCTTGAAGGTCTTGGGTGGCCCCCAAGGTTTAGCAATATAGAGAAAATAAGAAACACATGTTCATGTTTGACTCTGGTAATTAGCGAGGTTATACTGACATCCAATTTAGAAAAGGCCACGTGCAGAGCTCGATGCTGCCAGTGCCGTGGTGGGAGACTCCTCCTGCTCTGCAAAGCCACCTTCTCCAGGTCCTGCCTAAGCCAGCAAGCAGGTCTGAGAGTAGAATATAAATGTCCTTGGTCTGAGTCCTAGGTATTCTAGGCAAGCAATATCCTCAAGATTCAGGTTCTGGAAAGTGTCAGCTCTTCCAGAATCCAGTCTTTCCGTGGTCAGTCCTGCTAGAATCAGACAAAGCAGCTGTGGAGGGGAGAACTCCTCGCTGTAATTATGGAGGTCAGCACCTGACAGGAATCCTGCAGAAGTTGGTCACGGCTGCAGCAGGAGCTGGGCATGGTGGTTCTCCTGCATCTTCTCCCCCAAATACTTGCTTTCACTCCCATCACTCCCTTTTTCTTCCCTCTAAGAATCAGAAATCAGCAAAGCATCTTGTTTTGGCACTGGCAAAACAAAACATCCAGTGTTTCTTACCTGAAGTAATATTACAGCTCAAAATGTACTCGATCTTTATTTCAAACTATCTAAAATGGCTCAAAGAAAATAGTTCATCTGAAAGGGGAATGTATTTTGAAGATGACGGTTCTGGGTACCACTCTCCTGATTACTTGATCATCTTGTAGATCTCCTGGAAATTGCAGCCAGTTTTTTCCAGGTAAAAAGTTGTTTTGAAGTCACCAACATATTCCAGAGGAATACTGTTTGTTTTTAACTCCCTTGGCCTGGTATTTAAAGGATCACGTAGAGACATGCAGATCATTTCAGTGACTTGAAAACAATGCAGCAGGCTTTATGATTTCACATAATGGTTTATTGCAATGAAAAAAAAAAAAAATCAAAATCATAAACCTGCAACTGGGCCATCTGCCAGTTACAGGAATAAAAGAGTTGCAAGGCAGAATACGTCCTGTGTATTATGGTCCACGGAATTATTTGATGAACCTATTGCAGTCACTCCCATTTACGGCATGCAGCTGAAGCTTCTGTAGGTGACCCAACAAAATGTTTTCATAGTTTTTAGGGCTATGGGAACTTATTTCTGAATTACACAATGGAGCAGCTGCACTGTGCAAAACACGGCATCATGGCTAGGCACGGCCTTGAAAAGCCGCCCTGTTCTTCTTTGGTGCAGCAAATACTAGGCAGTATTTATTCTGCGTAGTTTGAGGGCTGGGATTGACAGTCTCATTGGTACACAGGATCCCAAACTATAAAGCTATGAGGAGAGGAGAGGAGAGAAGAGAGGAGGTTGAGGGCAAGGAAGGAATTAGGATGCATGGTTTTCTGGGATGCTAGTGAGACCTACCACCCAAATCAGAGAGATGCACTTCGAAACCACGTCTATCAACAAAGGCATTTAAAGTCTGGGTTCAGTGGGATGGCAGGGGAGTACTGCAAATACCGATGGGGAAATTGTAACTGAGGATGAGAAGTGATTTACAAATGGTTATAGTAGGAGAATACCTTGTGGAACAAGCTGTAAGGTGACCAAGTTGAACTGTTGTGTTTGTCGTGATGACTCTATTTATCCTTTCAGTTCAGTTTTGTTATATTGCCTTTGTGTAAAATCTCCACACAAGTAAAATAGATAACAGCTCATAAAATTCCTATTTTGCCTGCCATAAAGCTTTTCAACCATGGCCTAGAAAGGCAAATATTATTGTAGCTTATTTTTTCCAGTTCCAGATCCTTCTCCTAAAGGCTGTCAGGGTGGTGACCAGCACTTGCGGAGTAGCAGGCAGAGGTTTCTATTCAGGCCTTCATCAGAACTGGGATTCAGACCTCCTTTGCCACTTGGTGCAATTGAGAGGTGAGCTTGTAACATCTTTCTGCTGAAATCACACTGAACTCCCAAGAGATACACTGGTGAGTGTTTCTGTACACTGTTAGCCTCCTGCAGTGCAAGCACGACAGCTCTTTCATGGCAGCTCACAAAGCCTTTGGTGCTTCAGAGAAGCATCTTGCAACAGAAATTTCACACTAAGTGAACAGGAGTGGTTAGTGATAACCAAATAAATATCTTCAGTACCTGCATTTGGGCTTGAAAGTGATGCTTTGGGTATTTTTTCTCATCAGAGCTCTGTTTTTCCAACATGAGCCAGAATCTGCTTCTCTGTCCAGGCAGCCTAACTGGTAAGGAGATGGGGGAATCCTTATTTTTCCATACTTTTAAGTCTAGATACCATGCAGGTAACTCTCATGTTTGGAAGTTGAGGTGGCTTGTTTGATCCACAAGCACAGAAGGAAAACCCAGTGTGTATTTTGTTCATCTGGGGCTGGTGAAGGCCCTTGTTTTAGGAGATGGCACATTCAGTTACCTGGTTGGGTAGCTGGTCGAGACAGCTTTTGTCCTGACAGGCCAGAGCTGATTTTGCTCTGCAGTGCTGAAATGGAGCCTCCGCAGAGGAAGATAAAACTCTGTGTGCTTAGGCAGGGAGCTGCCAGCAGATTTCCTGTATGAGGGCTCTCATCTTGCAACACACCCTCACCCAGGCAAGGCAGCCAGGAGCTCAAGGGCCACACAAGCTGACGATATCTCTGCAACTGATCTGTTCCAGTTCTGGATAAGGGTGGCCACTTTGCTGTGTTGAAACTTCTGTAGCAGGTCCTCTTTACAGTCCCCAGATTTTGGCCTTTCCCTGTGGGGCCAAGCCTATTCAGCTAAAAATAAATAAATAAATTATCATGTCCCTGGACTTTCCCTCCTTTGCGTACACCCAAGTGATGCTGGGTGTTTGAAACCTTTCCTCTCCTCCTGTCCCAAACGCCTCACTCGAGGCAAAGTCTGACTCAGTGGGAGTTTCCCCAGAGTAAGAACTGATTCAGGATGTGAAGTAGTGACGATATAAGCCGTAACCTGTTTATTTTAGCCAGTATTTAGATTATGACTGAAATGGGAATCTGCGTGATTTGCTGTGTGCCAGCGCTCACGTTTCTCCCAGGGCACTGGCCATGGCGCCGTGTCGAGGTGGGGCCGGTGCTGGTGGAAGTGGCCAGGGCTGATGTTCAAGGAGAACGGACGCCTGGAGCATCACGTCAACCCGTCGCTGTATGGGAAGGCAGAATGAGGGATGGTGGATATTAACAATAACGACCTGTGCTCATAGGAAGCAATGGGCCTGGCATGCTTTCCTCTGTGCGGATAAAGGATGAGATAAAGACATTGTGCTAGACACGGCATCTGTTGGAAGAAGAGTTTTAGGCTGGTAAAGTCATTGAAATACATCAGACTGAAATGTTTGTCCGCTTCCTTATCTCATAGCCATTCAGAACAACCTTACTTTGTATGATTCCCGCTACTGGAGTTACTGGGGACAATTTATACACGCATTACTTGCACTGATTTCCTTTTTGCTCCTACAGGAGGAGCACTGAAAGTCAAAAATATTTTGCAGCAGAAATAGGAATGCAGAGGGCTTCTTAGGATAAGGAAACATTTATTTCGGTGAGATGATAAGTAATGAAAAAGTTTTTCCTTATTCTTCTTTTTTAGACTAAATTTAACCTCTTTTTTATTTTGTTAGTTTTATTTTTAAAAATACAGCAAATTGTAAGCCAGAAGGGAATCATAAATATATACTTTTTTTTCTTTTTTTTTTTTTTTTTTTTTTCTCTCTCCATTCTGTGTTTTGGCAGTGAGACTCTTCACCTCTGCCCCTAAACATGGACCGGCTCTCGGGTTTGTGTTGCCCTGCCTACAGAGGCCCTTGTTCCACACTAACAGTGTGGTTGTAACATTGCAAACCATTCGGCTCTCATCACTTTGAGACCAAACTCGCTATGTCTTCCAGCAGAAGGAGCAAAGTGCTAGAGAGAGATAACGAACAATGTATTTGGTAGCAGTAAAGAGCATGCAGGAAGATGCCAGTCATGCAGATCTCTTGCAATGTAAATGCTGCCTGCTCTCAGGTTAGCTTCAGTGTGAAAAGTGGCTCTAGAAGTAAAGCTTCAGATGTAAAACAAGCACCGGGGAGCAATAAAGCGTCCAGGCCGTGGCCCCTTTGGGTACTGCTCCTCCGGGCACGGGCTCTATGGGAACAGGCATTTTAGGACTCCTTTCTCTGGCCTTCCCCAGAGTTATGTTTATCTTCTTTCTAAACATTTCTGGTGTTAACAAGTGTATCTTTGATGAGTGTCCAAAGTTCATATCCGCTCTTGTGTTTAACCTTCGTATACAGCAACTGAGGTCGGACAGCTAATTACGTGTGCACCAGCCTCCGAGCACGTAGGCAGCTCCCTTTCTTTTTACTAGGTAACTGATTAGCAGCAGTGAGCCAGCCCATAAGGACACGGGCAGCCACTGATGCCAAGGAATCAGCAGAATTTTTGCTTGCACACTCAAAATACGCTGGATGATTGGTGGGCAAGTGAGAGGATTTCCATAGGCTGATGCACAAACCGTATGGTGTAGCTGATGGAAAACGTTTTCAATGTATTATTAAGAGGCACAGTCCCATGATTTATCTTGTGATCCATCCCAACGTTGCTACTCTTGTAGAAATAGTTTGGGAAGCTGTTGCTGGAGTTCTCTGCAGCACAGGGGGTTCTTAGGAAATGCTGCAGTGGTGAGCTGGGACCCTCAGAGGTGTGATGTCTGAGTGGCTTTCTGCCACTTGAGGTGTTTTGGCTGGAAAACAAGGCGAGCTGCCATGCTGGACAGGGTGGTTGCAGTGTCCCTGCTATCTTTGGTCTGTTTCTGTACACACTTTTCTTTTAAGGCACAAGAGACCTCAGCTTTGCAGCACATTAAATTGGAGGGATCTGGACTGTAAGGTGGAAGCTGTAGCCCTAAAACTTTGCCCTCCAATATGTGAAGCACGTGGATAGGATACACAGTGGTCCATGTGTGGGGACATCCAGGCTGGCCAATGATGAAGGCTTCAGAGAAAGGAATGTGCAAAGTTTCCCCCTTCATCGGGGCTGAAGCATCTAATGCTTCATAGCAGAGAAGTATTGGTGTCAATATGTAGATGTCTAACACAAAATATGGAGAGGGGAGGGCCTCCTCTTTTTAAAACTACCTCTAGTGGTTACAGCTCTTGCATTGGGATTGCTTGGGTGGACCGATTATGGACACCAAAACCAGAAGGATTTTTCCCAGTTTCCAGACCTGCGTGGCCTTGTAGTCCATTGAAACTTTGGGAACTGGAGCTTTACACACACGTTGCAAACCCTCTGTCTGCACGTGGCTATTTTGCTTTGTGTTAATACCACTCAGATGCTGTGTTTTGTGTTAATGAGCTCCAATACTTAAGGAGCAGAACGGAACTGAATAAAGTGTCAGAGGAATAATTATTTTCACACTTGAGCAGCAAACTGACAAAGGCAAGTTCTGTTCAACCTAGTAAGCCCCTGGAGCAGGAGGTATTTCTGTCCATGAGCAGATGAGCTCCGGGAGGTTAGGAGTGAGTTTGGGAGCATCCCAGAGGCTGGCACCTGCTCGAAGTGAAAACCGAAGGGGACCAGGAAAGTGTCAGCAAATCCAAATGTGTTCTTTGCTTGGGGTTGCTTCTGTCTTTGGGGTAGTGGACACCAGTTTGATGTAATAGAAATTTTTTCTCTCCACAATTGGAAAAGAAAATAAAATCATACCATAGTTGAGTAGAGAACTCTTGCCTGGTCCAAACAGAAAAACACACCTTCTGCTGCTGGCACATCGCACTGTGAATGTTTGCTTTGGCTAATAAACACAGAGAGGTTGTTAAATGATTTACCTGCTCTGTGTACCCAGCATTTGTTGCTAAGCCCTTCAATATTTAAACACGCCCCGCTCCTGCGCAAAGCTCGGAGAGGGGCTTGGAGCTTCCCTCGCAGCGTCTCCCACCGACCTTTTGGTGAAAGGCAGGATCGGGTGCATAAAGCATCCCAGCAGCAAGGCTGAGCCCTTGGGCTCTCCGGGCTGCTCTGCAGGTGGTGGTGGATGCTGCTCGGTGAGCTGCCCAGGGCGCTGCTGCATTTGGCCATGGAGCTGTGCAGAGAGTGGCACCCAGGGCGGTCCTGGCTGCAGGATGCACAGGGTGCCCTTGGAAGGGCAATTTATTACGTTTGGAATCTATTTTTTTTTTGCTTTGTTGTTGTTGTTGTTATAGCAGATGGCATTAGGCCACCAGTAAATTGCAGGTTTTGCCCACAGGTGTTAATAGCAACTTTTTTGGTGAGAGAAAACTATTTTAATGTCTTTTATTTGCCCAAAGGAAGAACAAACAAAAATCCAGCTAGCCATCTTCTGTGGTCTTAAAGAGGACTCAAAATGTGAGTTTTGTCCTAGGATTTCAGTGATTTATTAAGCAAAGTTTTGGGGCTTTGATGAACTTGGGTTTTTTCCATTGATTTGGCTCCAGTTTTTGAAGCCATAGCCCAGCGGGTAGCCAGAGGCTGGACTTATGAGACGAGCTTCTCTGAATTGCCCCCTGTACAGGGTGGTACATCAGAGTTGTTGCTGGTGTTTGACCCTCCTGCCATTCATACACCACCAGAGGCACCTCTTGATGCTCCGTAGCAGTGGGATTTTCCAAAATAATCAATTAATGGAGCCATATGCAGCCAGGAACAGATTGCTAGTGGCCTCCTGCCCCAGGTGATGCCCATGCGTTACTTGGCTGCGATTCCCCACAGCTTCAGGAAGGTGCTTTGTTGTGGTCAGGTTTATTCTGCTCTGAGCTCCTCCAGGCACCCCAGCACCAGCCTGGGGACCAGACCAGCTGTGTTAGCGTAGCAGATTCCTGTTCTTGAGCAAAAGCTGCCCTATTGACTTGGACAGGTGAACAAAGAAATCTGTGTTAGCAGCAGTAATCTGTCAATGAAAACCTCTAGGCTGCCATTCCTTCCTTACTACAGAAGGAAATGCAGGCTCCTGAGACAGCTGGTTGCTGGCTGGAGCTTAAAGCATTATTTTATGTTTGTCCACTTGTTTTAGCCACACAGTGGCTCAGTAACAGCCGTCCCAGCCAAATACCTGCTGTTTCCATGCCCCACAGCACGTGAACCCCCCACAGCAGGTGCTGCATGGGATGGACTCGCTGCCTGCATGCAGAGCAGGTCACAGCATCCCAGGAGCAAGCAACAGTGCACTGAGTAAAACCAAGAAGGATTTAAATACTCTTGATATTCGGAAACGTTATGAGAACGAAGGGTTCGATTTGGTGGTAATGTTCTGAGCACCTTCAGGACGATTGCTGTTATCCCAGTAAGGCTGTCCTAGTGAGCCAAGGTTTACATTTGGCTTCCAAATCAAGCTGTTTGTTGATGTCATGAAAATTATTCTCTAAGCTCTGTCAAACCCTCAAGAATGTAGCTAATTTCCTCTATTCACTCAACACCCCTCAATCAGTAAACTGGGGCTGGAAACCAAACAGCAAAGCGGCTTATGGTTGTTTTCACTTCTTGTAGGAATTTTTTGCTTGAACTTATTATTTTTTTTTTTACCTTCTTTGTAGCCTTTTGTATCTTTCCGTGATCAGTCCAGCAGTGGTGGTACTGCTGTGTGATTTTCTCTGATGAAGTGCAATGTGTGTGTACAGATTGTCTCTGAACATGAACTCCACACTGTGTGTTTCATGTGATGCTTTGAAACACTGTGCCTAGCGTACATTGAGAGCTGTCAGTCCGTGGCTACCAAAATATGGAACGTGCAGTAACAGGACTTTGGTAATTACTCAATACGGAATGAATTTCTAAAGTTGACCATGAACTACCTGAAATTCGCTAGTTGCAAGGCATTCACTGAAATAGGCTCATACTATGCGGAGGAATTTCAAGCAACAAGTTTATTCAAAGATTTGTTGAGATGCTTTTGATCGTTTCTTGACAGGTGGAAATACAACACCTCTGGTAGTTCTTAGGTAGTAAGTAATTCACGTTGTAGTTATTTTGGTGGCTGACTCCTTTGTATGTGAACATTGCATACCAACCTTAGTCCTCTGGCAGTATACAGAGTGCAATTTTAGAGTGCTTTGAGATATGCAGGTTTGCATGCCTTCCTACAAGGGTTGGAAAGCGCTGTACAAATCCCGATAGTATCTTACATTTTCCTTTCCACCAGAGCGGTGCACATAAGCAGTTGGGTTCGCATTTATACCAAAAGGGTTGCAATCACAGCGGGCATCTGACTGACTCGATGTTGCGTGCAGTATCTGAAGGTCAGCCCAGACTCCAGGTATCCTCACCTGCTGCGCTCTCCCCTAATGTCATCCCCTGCTTTAGGCTTATTTCATGTGCAGTCAGAGAAGGAAATGTGCTGATGTACCCCATAGTTGCCTAGTAAGAGAGGTGTCCACCGCCTGTGGAAAGGACTGATAGGAGTTATTCTGAGAGAGGTTTCAGTGTGAGCTGTGTCTCTGATCGTAGCGGTGTGTCACCCATTGGAACAGGTGGGAGCTCAGAGTGGAGAAGTTTGCAGGCATCTGGTTGTCTTGTTTGTCCCCAAATCAGACCCTGAGACATAGAAAATACCATGAGAACTCAAAATACAAGAGCAAGAGGAAGAAAGTGCAGATTGTGGGGGATAATAAGGTTGAAGTCCTTAAGCCCTGAAGTCTGATTCAAGGCTCTGAGGAACACTGAGGCCATCCACTGCTCTGTGCACGCTTGTTCACGTGCCTGTGGCTTCTCAGAGCAGTACCTGGCTGCTGAGCCACGTTGAGCCTTGGTGGCATCAGGGGGACTGGGGCTGACCCCACTGCCACCCCTCTGAGCTGCAGAGGTCTCAAGGGTACTACAAACATCAGTACCATGGTGCTGTTTTGCAAGTAATCAGAAGTGGCAGAGATGGCTCTGCAAACCACGTGGGCTCCCTGGAGGATAATTATTCAGGTTCTCTGCTCGCCATAAGCTTGGCCTAACGCAGTAATTCTCAGAAGAGCTAGAGAGGAATTTTAATGTGCAAAAGCTGGAAAAGAAGTGGCCATCTCATGGCAGGATTCACCTTTGCCCTTCGGCCTTTGGATGGCTCTCTACTTCCCTTTGGGTTTTGAATGTGCTCCCAGAGCAACACGCTTCGCACCCATCACACCTCAGTGTTCCCTTCTATGCATTATTAAGCTGCAAAAAGAGCTTTGCAGCTTTGAAATATGTTCTCATTAGCTGTAATTAAATCTTTAAATTCTCCTTCAGGCTCAGATAAGGCACAAGCCTCATTCACACCCAAAGTTTTTCTTTTCTACTTTTTTTCTTTATTTAATTTTTTATTAGCCTCACACTTTGCTAATGGCTGAATGCAGTGATGTTTCCAGAGCAGCCACAAATAGAAGTATTCACTATTCAGCAAGGCATGTGTTAATCTGGCAAACTATTATATTGGCTACACAGTCTCTTATTTAATATGAATCACTCCATAAAGTGCCTCAGCAGCACAGCTTCTTATTCATTATTGCTTAATTTCATGATATCCAAGATGTGGGATTTCAGTTAATGGATAATTGAGATCATAAATCAAAATATTTTCAATGAGATTGCATGAAACACAAGATGTTCAGGTTCAGAGCCCGAATTACCCTTGTCCTTCTTGGCAGCTCTCGGCAAGGATGAGTGAGGTCTGTAGGCATGTCCCTCCTTCTGTCTTGACTCCACCTTTGGGGGCGGTGTGGAAGGGGAAGGTTTTTGGTGTTTTATTCCCCTTCTGTCTGGCAGATACACTTCCGTGCCTACTATCAGAGTAGGATTCGCAAGTGGTATCTCCCTGCTCCCGATGTATCTGTTGAATGGGAAGCTTTGCTATGCCCAGGGAGAAAACTGCAGCCAGTCCCAGCACATGGGACCAATTTCTGGCAGCATCCCAGCATCCAGTGATATACGGGGGACTTGGCTGGGTTTTCAGGGTCTAGCTTGCCAAAAATCATCCTCCAAGCATCCTCATAGTCACACAGGAAACCCAGGAAAGAGCAGAGATGTCGTAGGCAGGTGCTGTCAACCACTGACCCTCCTTTCCCTGACAGACACTGAAAACCAGCTTACTTGGGATGACTGCTTCCTTCCAGATATCCTAATTAGTGCTTTCATTACTGAAGAGGACACATAGATACCATAGCAGCCATTGACTGAGCAAATATTGTAGAAGTTACCGGATGTACTGACAGGCACATCTCTTCCCCATTTAGTCCTACTGATCTCAGCGAGCCTTGGATAAGTCATGTTAGTGATTTCCCAATAACAAATTAGCTGTTTGATTCCTTTTGAGAAAGTGGGTGAGCAAACTTACCGTAAAAATCACGGAGGACATGAGTCCTATTCACATGAGAAAAAAGAGGGCTTGTCAAACAAAAACGTCAAGTTCTAATTTTTCCTATCGGAGACCAAAATCTGCAGCATAGTTAACAGATTTTTTTTAAGGGAGAAATAGTTTGGGGGGCAGCTTCCTTTTGTCTGGGGCAGTTTGTGTCCTTTCTTTCTTGGCTTGTTCGTAGCAGCCTTGAAAACAGTGGTTTCGTATGGAAATGCTGATGCGGCACTCGGTACAGCAGCAACCCAAAGCTTCTCCTGTGTGTCTGGGGCTGCCAGCAGGGGCTGGGCTACTGCTGGCCACATCTTACGGGCAAAGTTACTGCTTTTTATAAGGTCAAATGTGTAGCTTATTCCTGCTGGAAAGCATGAGGAAGGACAATAAATGATTCATTGTAGGCACTCCAGAGACACAGACCCCTCATGTGCTTGGTGGTGGGAATACATTAGTACACAGATTTCCTGTTCGTACAGTCTAAATTATGCAGAAATTCCTTTGAGAGGACAGAATGGGCCGTTTGTCACTAGCTTTCTCTTTGTTTCCTATTCTTTTTTGCTCTGCCCCTTCCAGGGTGTTGTTTGACATCGCTCCTCACCCGAGGGGTTGAGCTGGGAGGTTTACCCCAGTCGTGGGCCACGTGGATTTAGAGCAGCTGAATCATTTCACCTCTGGGGACAGCTTGCTGGGGCTGTTACCAGACCTCTGAGCCTTTGTCCAAGTTTCTCCATCTGTCCAGATGTTCATACTTAGACCGGGCAAATTCACTCTCGTTGCTAATCCCATTTCCTCACCCCATGCCCTGTGCTCCCAGGGACCTGCACAAACAGCACGGGAAGGAAGAGAAGGCCGTGGGGTGGGAGATGAGCCCTGGAGATAAGGTGGAGGATGTTTGGAGTGAGAACCTGGAGGGCAAATGCCTCCTTGCGTTCCTTGTGCATACCAGGCACCCATGGTGAGACTGGCCCATGGGGAGCAAGTTTTGGAGAGAAGCTGTGAGCTAAACCCTTCGGATTCAGCAGTGCTCACACCTTTGATGGGATGCAGATGCAGTTCTTCCATTTTATTCTGGGGCGCACAGTCATTTTCCTGAGTGCTTGAAAACATTGCTTGAAGCCCCCGGACTGGTAGTGGTCAGGTGCCAGAGATGTTCTGCCTGTGTTCACAACCTAGCAGATGCCCTTTTTCATTCCCCCCAAACCTTCCAGGCTGTCTCAAAGCTGCTTTACTTTTGGTCTGTATCAACCCAAGGTCTTGCTAAGCCGTGTGTCCATGCATTAGGGTTGGATAAAGAGTTTGGGCACTGAGGTGTCAGCCCCTGTCACTGCCTGGCCTGGATCACCCAGATGAAGGAGTTCTCTCTCGCTACAGCTCTGCTTTGTCCATCTAGGAGGGCCCTTCTTCCTTTCCTTCCTTTCTTTCTTTCCTTCCCTCCTTTCCCCTCCCTTCTTTCTTATTAAAATAGCCCCTAATATCGTCATTTGCTCAAAGTATGGAGACAGGCCAAAAACACATTCCCCAGCTGAACCAAAAACCATTCAGGTCTCGTCATTATTTTTTAACCAGGTTTGTATTAAAAGTTTTATGAGCTGCTCCAGTTTCGGAAGGTTTCCCGTAAATGAACTTTCCACCACTCTGTGACAGCAGTGCGTTGCCAACACACGGATAATATGGAAAAATGAAAGAAGAAAAAAAATAAAGGGCCCTTCCCTCCCCCCTTCCTCCATCTGTTACAACACAGGACTGTGGCAGGAAACGAAGTTTTTCAGTTTTTTATGAGCAGAAGTGATTTTTTTTTCCTTGTTGTTGTTTTTTTGTTTTGTTTTGGTTTGGTTTTTTGAAGCTGTAGAGTGTGTCGTTTCAGAGCTCCCTCCAGAAATCTGGAAGCAACCAGCTCCGGCATGGAAAAGACATTATGTAATTGCAAAAGACAAAAACCCTCCCAATGCTGAGGCTCCGTGGCAGAAGCCAGTCTCTGACCTCACCCTTTTCAGGCTCTCTGGAGAACACTGTGTTCCTCTGGCCCCTCGCAAAAAATAGCCTGTTGCCAGATTTCAGCAAACAATTCCGGCATTTCCTTCCCCTGCCTCTGGTCTGTGGGTGTTTTGGAGGCTCTTGTGTGTGTGGGCAGGGATTCATTAGCTAAAATAAAAACCGTACTACAGAGCTGCGTTAGAAAAAAATATAAAATTTTATACATATAAAAAAAAAAAAAAGGCAGGCAAGTGTAATAAGCCTGCGGCATCAGCTAGTTCGGACTCAGCTCCAGTTTTGGAATTAATAAAGAATAACCCAGAAATAGTTGATCTGCCATGATCCCCAGTGTCCATCATGCTGGCGTGCAGTGGCCGTGCTGGTCAGCTCTGCACCATCGTGGACAAAGCCGAGCATGGCCAACTGTTCGAAAGATCAAGGCCTTTTCTTTTTTCAGCTTTTCCCAGTATAATCCCTACAGAAACGTAATCATTTGGTGGTGTTTTTCCTCCAAATTCTCTTTAATTTCCTGGCTGGGGGCTTGGGGGTTTTGTGAGGTTGTGTGGTAGTGAAGAAACTTTGCTGTTTACAGTGGCTGTCCTACACGCTCTAAAAACAGCATCCCGTTTCTTCTGAGAAAAGCCCTTGCATGCCCTAATTTAAATCTCCAGGTCATCCTTATTGCCACGGCACTGCTCCCGAGGGAACCCCAATACGTACCCTGCTTTCGCTGTGGTCTCAGGCCCCCAGGGGCAGGAGGAACCCTTTCGTCTTCCAGCTGCGGGTTGAAGCCCCCACATTGCACCGGTGGCGTGCCCAATGGTAGGAAAGCCGCTCCGTTTTGCAACCACAGAAGCCAGACGTGCTGCCCTCGGCTTTCCCTGCAGACGTGTTTGTGTGGTTCCTTTCTGCCAGCTGGAGCTCAATACCTTCTTTACAAGCTTCTGCTTTCTGCAGGCAGGCTGCCAGCGCAGCCCGTGATGGGTTTTCAATGGCTGCGCTGTGCAGCTAGGAACGTCGAACCCCAAAATGCTGACGGAAGCAAACTGGAGCTTTTCCTGCCCTCATCAGGAGCCCTCCACCTGTCTGCTTGGGCTCTGCCACCACTGTTTTAGTGTGAGGAAACGTGTGTTGTGCTGTGACCCTGAAGGCTGGCTGTGGTCTGGACGACACCTTGTATGTGTTAATGTTCCTCTGCTAGGCTTCAGAGCATGGCACCGCTCTGGTATCCCCACCCCAACGAGTGGCACAGCTCGGGAAGGGTTTCTGCTGAGGACTTCTGTCTCCAGCTGATGCAGTGTAATATTTGCTGGGCAAGCGTGTGGGGCCTGGCTCAGCATTACTTCAACAGCCACTCAGCTGGGAACGTCTCCAAGGAGCCCATGGGCTCCTTCCTGCAGTTGCTTCCGTGCTCCTTGAGAGGTCAGGAGGGTGACAAAGGGTGACAAAAGGACTTTCTGCCTTTGAAGGGTTTTTTCAGTCCGCTGTGCCTCCAAGTGACTATTCATCAGGCTACAGAGTGAGCAGAGTGTTGGTGCTGCTGCTTGCCTCGCTACAGGGAGAAGCTGCTGCTGTTTTATAGCTTCTTCTTTTTCCCTTGTGGAGGAAACCATAAATCATAGATGAGTCCTTTACCTAAATGACACTGCAGCTCCTCCACCAAGGCAGCCAGACTGTAACAACTCCGAGTCTTTGGGGAAGAGCAATTCCCATTCCCTTGTCCTCCGCTGCCAGCGGCAGAGCACGCAGAAGCCCTGGGGGCTTGATGGATCAAACACGAGACCCCAGGAGTCTGTTGTCCAAGCCCTACGGTACCACCTGTTTGTGGCCTTGCTTCTGCAGAAATATTGCACTTGGTATTTTGCTTAAACCAGCACTGGCGTGGCGTGGGACTGAGTTCATATGGCAGCATCTGAGACGGGCAGAGGCCAACACAGGAGGCAGTCGAGCTGTGTCTCAGCTGGAGCTGCACACCCTTCTCTGTGGTCTTTTCTTCCTGGGGAATCTACAACCCCTTGGGACCCTTCTGTTGGTGTGGGAGCCAAGGCTGCCCGCTGTGCTTCACCTCCTTGCTCTGGTGCCAGTTTCCTGGTGAGATGTTTATGAAGCTGCAGGCCTTCTGCTCGCCCCTAGAGCTGAGTTTGCTGGGGAACTTCAGTCACTGCTGGCGAGGAGCTCTGGGAGGCCTTCAGCATCTCCAAAGAGGGCAGAAAGCGGTGTCAGGAGAAGCAGAGGGGATGCAGCTGACAGCAGCAACCCCTTTCCCTGGGGGTGCTGGATGGGCTCTGTAGCTCCTGCTGCCAGCAGAGCTGCCTATTGTAGGCTGCTGTGGTGACTGCTGGGGGTGCAAGGCCAGAAGGATCACCCAGTCGCCCAGCAGCATTTACCAACCTGATCTAAAGGTGGCCATGTCTTGCCAGAGCTTCTCCTGGGAAGATGCAGGCTCCGGGCACCTAACTCCAGCTCCGAGGAGCCCAGGCCATCAGTAAATGCCAGCCCATTTGCTGAGGTAATCTTCCATTTGCACAAAATAATTTCATTTTTGAGAGCGGATATGGAAAGCACTGCCAGTAGCATAGTGTGCCCTGACAAATCGGAGCCTTGAAATCCCAGCCTGCAGCCCTGGCTCCGAATGCGGGTGGCATTTAAGCTGTGTCCCCAGGGAGACAACAGCACGAGCATCACATCTTCCTGTCCGGGAGGGCCTTTGCCTTGCTGTCTGATAATGCTCCTCATGATAATTTGCCAGCAATTACTTCAGAGCTTTGTCTCCTCCTGTAAACAGCCTCTTGACTTCAGCTTTATCATTCTGTTCCTGCACTGAAATAGCACCTGCGTGTTTGCATCGCCCCAACAGCACCTGGGTGAGGTGGAATAAAGCCGGGTGTATTTTCTGTTGGATTGATTCGCTCGTGCAGCACCAACCCGTGATCATCCATAAAGGATGCAGATTAAGGCTGATTGCTGCAGGGATTGCACTGGGGTCTGGTGATTAAGGAGGGCTCGGAGCTGGCGGCTGCAAACTGCAGCTGCTTTAGCCCCCAGCCTGCACCCCGTTCCTTAAACCCATGCTGAGATGGTTTTAGAGGGCCAAATGGTGCCGTTCCTTCCTAATGTAGCTAACTGAGTAGCTCTTCCATTTGTTTTGTCCCCATTTCCTGTGCATGCCATCAGTAATTTAGCTTTTACTCAGGAAAGATTTGAAGCAGCTGGAGGATACCTTAGAACTGCTAGGGGAGGAGAGAAGGAAAGATCGCCATTTTTTCCTGCGCTTCCCTTCCCAGTGCTTTCCTTCTCTTGCTCACCCAGCTGTAGCTCTGTCTGTGCTCTCCGTTGTTCCCTATACCCACCCCATTGTTGTGCAAAGCCGTTTTGCTTTGGTGTGATTGAGCACTTCATCCTCAGTTGTGTGTTTTGGAAATCTGGGGTCACAGCCACAAGATGATTGTGAACATGAAATGGCTACTGGGCAACTCTGAGGGTGGCCTCGAAATATTGGCCAGGCTGCAGCCAGGTCCTGGGCCAGCAGGTAGGCTGCCAGTGCAAGTGCTTACAGCCCCCTACTACTTTTTCACTGTATTTTAGTAGCTTTGAAATCTGGTTCAAAGCTCTGAACCCTGTTGTACTCCTTACCCTCTTCCCCATCTGTAACAGGACAAAAGCTTTTTAAAAGTGAGTTGTCCTGACTCTTCTTCTGTATCTCCATCAGTGGAAAACAGGCACATGATGACTGAAGAAGAGAGCAAAGGATGTCCAGCTGGAACTGAATTGAATGCCATTGATTTTTTTAGAGGAAGCCATTAAAGAAATAATTTCCATCTTTCATTTATTGTTCTGCTGATAGAGAAGCACAATTAAAGATGTTCCCTCAGCAATGGGTAAGCTCTCTGCAAGGAGGAGCAACTGATGTTTGCCTCTCAGGTCTCTGAATATTGCTGTGTAGCTACAGCACAGCCATATTTTCTCTACAAAACGTTTTGGAGCAAAACATAGCTTTTGCAAAAAAGTAGGTATTTTTGCTGGAAACAGGTCTCTATTTGTAAAGGAAAAAAAATAAATCTCAGCTAACAAGAATTTAAAATATCAGTGGACAGTAAAAATCCCTTTGATTTTCTCTCCTTCCTTAGGATGTGTATCAGACTCACCCCCTCAGTACCTTCCATGTTGTAGCTATGGCAGATCTGCAGTTATTCAAGGGAATTTCTTGCTTCTGAATTGCCAGTAACACTGAACAGAAGATGGTCTGGCTGGGATGAAATGAGACTGAGACATTTTGGCTGGGGAAATAAAATGGACTATTGTTTTAAGTTGGATTACATGAAAGAGTTGAAGTTGCTCAAAATAATTTGCTTCTTTTGATAAGCAGTATATTATGGTGGAAAGATCATAACTTATGTGTATTATCTTTTTATCACCAGCAAGTTTTTAATATATTGCATTTCATCTCTGGATTAGTTGAAAAGTTCATCGCTGTGCCCTTTTTCTCCCAATTAACATACATTAATTACTCTTCCTGGAAATGACTGCAGAGAGAATAAAAAATGCCTTTTGGTAACCAATCAGTCTTGGACAAAACCCCAAAAGTGAGTGTAGCTTTAAACCCAGAAAGAAGAGACAAAGCAGCCACTGCTATTAGATGCCAAACAATAAAGCCTTTAACGTGTCTTTGGGATTTTGAGGGGACTGTACGCTGACCTCTCATTCCTGCATATTTTCCACCAGCAGCGTGGCAGCCTTTTCCCTGTATCCGCTCTTACAAAGCCTGTCGTAATAGTGCCAGGAAACATCGCTGGGAGGACAGCGTTTCCCAGCGAAGTACCAGGCACTGGCATGATAGCCCTGCTTGGGGAGGCTCTGAGACAACCTTAGGCAGACCTTCTTCTCCATCGCAGAGGGACATCGCTGAGTTGTGAAGCTGTAGGGGGCTCCGGGTGCAGCCCTGGCAATGATGCAGCGGGATGCTGCTTCCTGGGAAAAAAATGACCCAAAATATCACTGCTGCTCACCAGGAGTGATTTATACAGCTCTCCTGGCAGGGGGTCATGCAGTCCTCAGTGTGGCTGCATCCCTCCACGTAGGCTGGTTTGGCTGATAGATGAAGCAGCTTTGGCGTAGCTGTGGCAGTGAACATTTTGGGGGTGGCAATGGCTTCATCTGGCTGCAACTTGTAAAAGAAATCCCTATTCACAGCCCGGATCCACCAGCAAGTCAACAAATTGCTGTCTCCTGGCAGTCGTGTTGGCTTCACGTGGTCCTGACCACAGCGTGGACGTGTACAATGTACCCACGGGAGGAGGAGGAAGATGCCTCCACGGGTGTGTGTCTGCTGGGGAAGGAGCATGTGGTGGAGGGCAGAGGACCCCCAGCATCCCAACTGCTGCCAGGCATGGTGATGGGGGGCTGACTCTGTGTATTAACAAAAAGAACACCTGACTGGTAAAACAGAAATTACTCTTGGCTCTACAAAGTGTAATTATCAAGTAATCCACAAGGGTATATAATGAGGTGGGAGTATTTTTAGCCTGGGAGTGAGTTCTCTGCAGTCCCCCGGCACTGTACCCAGAGTAAAGAGCGCTTAAGCAGCACTGATGGCCTGTAGCTTTTAAGAAATTACTGTGATGCATCTTTAAAACTGTCAGCTTTATTAAAAAGGGAGGTGGGGGATGCTATTACCTTACCATAGCTGGGTTAAGACAGAATATGCATTTAAGAAGGCCCTGTTGCATTGTGAGGCTTGCAAGCTTTGTTATTTGAGGTACAACTAATAGCCAGAGATGGTCCAAAATGTGTATTGGCCATTTGGAGCTGAACACGCTGCTGGTCCCAGGGCTGGGCACTTGCCAGACGTCCCGTGTGCAGCAAGAGCATGGAAAGGATGCTGAGCTGAATGCCTGGAGGATTCTGCAGCGCAGAGGCTGAGCAAGCTGGAAGAATGCTTTAGCCCCATGCTTGCTGCTTGGCTGGTGGGTGAGAAAAGGGAGAGGAAACTAGGATTTTCTTGGAAAATAGTTTAAAAAGAAAAAGTCATATTTGCTGTGTGGTTGGGAACGTGTTTTCACACGTAGCCATTGAGGAGAAAGCAGCTCAGCATCACATTCAGGTGTGGTTTCAGAGCAGCTGCTCTCAGTGCCACCCAGTGCATGCAGCACCCGAGAGCTTGCCGAGGTCCGGGAACAGCAGAGCCTGTGGGCCTGTTCCAGCACCCCATCACCAGCCTTTCTTTTTGTACCTCTGTGTAACAGGCACCAGGGCAATTAATGTTGTTTATGAGGGTGAATTAACTTGCGCTTTGACTTGTGCTTGCGTGATTTCTGCTGCAGTTAGATGCTTATGTGACTAACATTGGTTTTGCGCCTACCGATTTTTTTTTTCTCTGCTAGTTTTATGTTCTTCAGCCAAGGATTTGCACTCAGGAGACCGTTGTTCTAAGTTCAGGTGAGGATGTTCAGAGCCAAGTGGCTGCAGTTCACCTGGGCCAGCTCCGAGCCCTCCAATGCCTTTGGTGACACAGAGGAGTGCTGGTGGGATGGGGACATGCTCCCCACGCACCAGCAGAAAGCACATTGGGGAAAAAGGCTGTGAAAACTGCTTGCCAGGATTCACTGCCATATTTGCAGAAGTTTCCGTGGGAATGCCTTTGCAGCACTCAGCCAGCTCGTGCTCTGAATTAGCTGAGCCTTCCGCCTTCCCCCAGCCTGGAGAGTGATGCTGTGCTGCCTCTTTCTTTCTTTTTAGCTGCTGTTTCGAAAGGTTGGATCTTATTCTAGCCTCTCCAGCCTGGAGAGGGAACACAGACCTTGAAACACCTGCTTCCCACACCGGCAGAGCTGAATGGCAGAGGAGCGCACGGCCGCTGAGCCTTTGTTTTGGGGTTTTCTTTTAATGAGGAGGAGCAATCGGGGCTTGGCTGTTAAATGAATGAGTTTGGTTGGAAGATAAGCCCGGACACCTGAGGTCTCGCATTCCCGGCAGAGCTGGCAAGCACCAAAGGGCTTTTCACAGGCATCTCTGGAAAGTCGCTATTGTGCATGGGCTTTACACTCAAACACCTTTGGACAATGACGGCACCAGAGGACACTGCTGTTCACAATTGTCGGCGGCAGAATAAATCCCCGCTTCCTGCGGCGTTTCCCTCTGTCGGGCGCAGGGCTGGTGCGGCGCGCAGAGCTTTGCGGAGGCACAAAAGGTCTCTCCATAGAGCAGGGGTCAAACCACGGGTTCCTCCTTTCAAAGCTGCTCCTGATCCCTGATGCAGAGAGCCCCACAGACCCCATTTGGAAGCGGAGAAAGAGTGGCTTTGTGTTGCTGAAGCAAAGGAGAGAGGGAGGAGGAGGGAATCCCAAGCCCTGATTATGAAATGAACCCAGGCTGATGTTTCCAGACCTCCCGGTGGTAGAGGGTCAGGTTCCTGAGGCCCAGTGGGACCGATGGGAGCTCGTTCTCGAAGTCCCTTTGCCAGTACCGGCTGTGCAGGGGGACAAAGTGTGGCATCTCCTGGTCCCCAGGAGATGGGGTAGCAGGTCCTGCTACATCCCACTTGGTGCCCTGCTTGTGGGATTTTGTGTCTGGGACTCAATTCCTAGACCCATGTAGGACTCTGCAAGAATGGTGGCAGCAGGTAACTAACGCAAGGAGGTACAGCTGGGGCTGGCTGTCCCCGTCACCTCTCCTGGTGACGCAGTCTGTGAGGGAGTGAAGCGTTTGTGCTGAGGACTTGGTGCCTGTACTGTGTTTTTTGGGGGTTGGTTTGACTAGTTCTGAACAGACCTTGGAGCCATTGACTGATGGGACATGTTTTGTGCTTGTACCGGAGAGGAGACCCCTTCTTATGGCTAAAGTCCTCGTGGTGACAGACACCAAAGTGCGGGAAGTGGAGGAGAGCAGGACTTGTGCTTCAAAACCACACTAATTCCAGACTCAGACACACACGTGAACACTTCTTGGACTCCACCAGCAGCATCGCTGAGGGCACAGTGGGGCTCTGGCACCTTGCTCCTTCCAGTGTGCAGTGGGTGGCCGGCCTGAAGGCCTCACAGGATGCAGAGGCCTCCTCTCCTTCACAGAAAGGGCAGGCACCTGGGGTAGGCCTGCCGGGAACAGCCAAAGTGCTCCAGGCATCCAGCCTCTGCTGAATTTGGGTGTTCGCTGGGGGCTTTGCTCCCCATGCATGCTTTGTGTGTCCCAACCCTTGGGGAAATTCTCTGAGCCCCAGCAAGCCAAGAGCCAATATTGGCTAATGTATCAATGGCTATGGGCAGAGCATTTGCGTTTTGAGGCTGTTGCTACTTTTCTTAAGGCAAACATTTTCCCTAGGGGTTTCTGAACGCTTTGGATAGCACAGAAATAGGGCCGTGCACTTCTCCAAGCCTTGAGAAGCCCCTCGCTGCACCACCCAGGTCGGAGCAAGCCTCCCATCTGTGAAGTCCATTCACACAATATTTCAGTATGCATCTTAAAACGACGATTTCCTATTCCCTTATTATTGCTTCAAGCTCTTTGGGTTCCTTGTGTGGATGAAGGAGTGTCCCTGTGGAGCTGAAGCCCCCGCAGGCTTATTTTGCAGCCACCGTGTTTTCAGGGGTTGGAAGAAACGGAGGGGGGGACCCAACTGAACTGGCCGTGTATCTGTGGCTTTTTTCCTGTGTGGTAAACTCTTCTGCTTTGTGGAAAACAGCATGTGGGGAATTCCTGTGCCAGCAATACTTCTTACTGGAAACTGGGATGTTTCTGTAATGAGGAAAGAAACATTCTTGAGCACCAAGTTATCAAGTAAGTTGACAAATTCAGATGCGCTAAATCGCCAGGCATAAACATCTGCCTGGCCTGCTTTCCATGTGCCTGCAGCGAGGGCAGCGTTTCTGCTTCCTGACAAGATGTGATCTCTGTCCTCTGGAGCTATTTTTAGCTTGTATTTATTTGGAGGAGGCTCTTACACCAACCCAACCAGTGCTTCTCTTGCCTTTAATTCTTCTTAATTTTTTATTTTTTTTTGGTGAGCAGGGCGGTTAAAATGCTGCTGTGGTTTGGACTTTGGCGGTGTGCTGTGATGTGTATGGTTCCCATTTAACTTCTGAGCCCCTGGATCCTGGCTCTTTGGTACTTGTCTTAATCACTTGCTTTAGGCTTTGGGGGCAACACCCCTGTGGTTGTTTTTTGGTTTGTTGTTTGTTTGTTTTTTGCCCTTACTAAGCTCTTCTGGGTCAAAATTGGCTGTTATTGAGCTTTCTGGTGCTGATGTGGGGCCCCTGTCTCGGGGTGTATGGGAGGAGAGGAATGGCTGGGAGTATCAGAGACTGTAATTCAAGCGTAATCCCGTTCACCTCACTGAGACTGCTCATGTGTTTAAAATTAAGAATGTCCTTAAAAATTTTCAGGAATCAGAGCTGGGTTAGCTTAGGCTGAATGCATTAAAAAATGCATATCCATTTGGGACCAGAAAGAAGCTTGACTGTTTTAAATCCACTTAATTTCAAAGAAGAAGACCGTGCTTTGGCTAAAGAGCTGGGAAACCAGTTTTGAAGCCAGGATTGTGTCCTGCTGCAAGGAGCCCGGCGCGGTGGCTGCACAGTAGCATGGGAAGGGAGAGGAGCTGCTGGGGAAAAGGCACCCACCTCCCTTCATCCACACTTGGGGCAAAGCCAAGCACAAAGAGATTCTCCCTGCAAGCACCTGCTGGCTTTGCTTTTCCCCTCTTGGTGCAAAGGAGAACTGCTTGGGAAGGGAGTACCACCGGGGAACTGCTCCTCCGAGGGGCTCTGCCCTGGCTCATATGCTCCCAGAATCGTGCAAATACTCTGTAGCTTAGACTGAATATGATTTTTTAGCTAAATATGATTTTTAAGGAAGTTGCCCAAACCAGGAGTTTTCTCCTGAACCTTTTCCCATTCAGGAATTTGTTTTGTGAAGTGTACTTTATCTGGGGAAAAACCTTGAGCTGTTTCTTTTGTTTGGCATCAAAGCTAGCTTAGAGGACTTAGAGGAGCCTTTTTTTTTTTTTTTTTTTTTTTTAAAGCAGTCAGCTGCATTAGCAGTCTTGAACCATGTTCTTCCTTCTGCTTTGAATATAAAGCCTACAGCAAGGGAGCATTCATTTTTCTTCTTGGCAATAAACAGTGTCTTAAGTTGCCAGTAGTGGAACTTGCCCATTTGCTTGGGAGAGAAAGTCAAAATAAGCACTAATGAAAAAAAGAAGCAAAGCCAGCATTTCAGGTCCATGCTGCCTGACTGTGCAATGCATAGGCACATACTGCTTGGAGCAGTTATGGTGATGGACTGGAAGTCTGCTGGGTTTTGCTTGTGCAGGTGTAAACTGGAAATCTGCTGGGTTTTGCTTGTTGCACGTATAAATCCTGCTGGCTGTGAGCCACTTCTGCCTTATCAGTTTCTCTGCTGCAGTGGAACAGCTCAAAATTCACTGCTCAGTCCCAAGGCAATGCTCATGCCCTTGCTTTGGCTCTTTTATGCAACAACAGAGCATGTGTTGTCTTTAAAAAAAAAGAGAGAGAGAAGAATTATAGAATCACAGAATTGCAGGGGTTGGAAGGGACCTCCAGAGATAATCACCTCCAACCCCCCTGCCAAAGCAGGTTCCCTAGAGCAGGCTGCCCAGGTAGGCGTTCAGACAGGCCTTGAATATCTCCAGAGAAGGAGACCCCACAACCTCCCAGGGCAGCCTGTCCCAGTGCTCCGTCACCCTCACTGTGAAGAATTTATTTCTCATGTCAGTGCGGAACTTCCTGGGCTCCATTTTGTGGCCATTGCCCTTTGTCCTGTCCCCACAAACCACTGAAAAGAGGTTGGCTGTGTCTCTCTGTCTCCCACGCTTAAGATATTTGTAAACATTGTGTAAGATCCCCTCTCAGTCTTCTCAAGGATGAACAGACCCAGGTCTTTCAGCCTCTCCACATAGGGGAGATGCTCCAGGCCCCATATCACCATTGTTGCCCTCCTCTGGACTCTTTCCAGAAGACCCCAAAAGAAGAAAAGAAGAAGAAAGAACCCAGGGGCAGGCCGATGCACAAAATAAACGCTCTGCAGCCATGAGAGGGCCTGTTCCATCGATGGAGCTGATGCCCAAACTCCTCATGGGCTGACAAATTCTGTACAAGCTCTTTGGTGCCCGTGGCCACTGTCCCACAGCCCGGGCAGTCCCTTTCTCTCCAAGCCAGCAAATGCTGTGAGGTGGGTGGCTCCCCTGGGGTCTGCTCTGTTGCAGGAGCTTGTCGTGGCCTGGGCCACACATCCTAACACGTCTGGGTTTGGCTGCTGCTTAAAGGAGGTCCCAGCCAGGCTGTGCAGACCCAGAGTCTGTGGTTTTTCTCTCTTCCTGAGTTCAAGTCCTGTAAAGTGGGATCGCGGGGAAGAAACAAGCCTTTGTGAACTTTTAGTTCACAGCTGCTGCTGGGGCTTGTATCTGTCCGCTCACCCCAGTGCCTGTCGTCACACATCTGCTGCAATCTCTGTTTATCTTGTTCCTCTTCTTTCTTCCTTAGTCCGTTTTTTTCCTGTTCTCTGCCTTGCTGCTGCTTTCTACTCCTTTTTTTCTCTCCCCCTTGCTCTCTCCTTATCTCTGTACTTGTTTTTGCTCTCCTGCACATTCAGTTGCCACCAGGCTGGTGGCAGGAGCAGCTCCCTGGCGTGTCCCAGGGCAGTCAGAGTGGGAAGGAACAAGCCACGCTGGGGGGCAACACTGATCTTCACCCCTGTGATTTGAGTATGGCGAATTTACTGCTCAGAAAACAACCTTCTGTCTCATCTTTCCACTGAATTTCAGTTCAGCAAGGTGGGATTCTGGCTTCAGAGGAAGTTTTGGCACCTGGTCCAGCCTCCTTGGAACACGGGGTTGGAGTAGCTGATCTCCTGCCCTTCGTTGCAGAGGATCCCAAGCTATTTTCCGGGCTGGGGTCAGCCCACTAAGTGCCCTGCCCGACAGACGAGTGAACCCAAGCAGGGTTCGGCGTATCCGACTCTGATGGGGTGTGCATCTGCCCAGTCAGGACTTGCACCAGAGGAATACCATGTGTGTGCTTGAAGGAATGAACACAAAACCACCTTCTCACCCACTTTCTTGCATCCTTCCCTCTCTACTTCTCATTTAATATGTCCAAAGTTATCTATGCGTCTGCTTGCAAATGATCTTGGGAGTCATTTTTGGAGATGAGCAGGCTTTGCTGCTTCTCCCTCAGTGTTAGTTTTCCCTGTGGCACACTGAATTTGTTTAAACTTGAAGTTCCAACAGTGCAAACCCATGGCAGAAGGCTGTTGAAACATGTACAGATTGGCAAGCAAAATATTCTGGATCTTACAGAGAGGGCCGGAGGCATCTTCAAATTAAGCATCAGTTATTTAAGGGTTTGAGTGCAAACACAGACACCTAACTTTAGTAACCCGTGTCTCTTAGCTCCTTTATTTATAAATAGTGAAATGTCTTACGTGTTCCGATAAATAACTATTTAACTGGAGAGCTACGATGTGAGGTGCATAATTGCGTCATAGTTACAGCAGTCCACTTGCGATTAAGATTTGAATTTTCCTAGATATCAGAAATCAAAGTGTTTTGTCATTTTGCCAAAAGCAGAAAAACACGTATCATAACATTGGTCTCAGTTTCACGTTGATTTTGGCCAAAGGCTAGACAAGAATGAGAATGCATGGAGATGAGCTAGCTCCTGAAGGCAAAGCCGTGGCCTTCCCAGCCCTGCTGGGAATTCCCTGGGGATTCTTCCCATCGTGGCACAGCAGTGTGTGAGCCTGCAGCACTGCTGCTCTCAGGCAACAGAGATTTATCCTTCAGGAAAAAATCTCGATAGCTGACAGCTTCCAAGCTTTTCACAGAGCCCATGCCAAACCCTAGTTGGTTGTCTTAATCAAATGCTCTTCTTTTTTTGGCTTCATGCAGTTGCTTGTCGAATATAAGCAGCCACGGGTGATCTGAGTTGGTCTTTGGAGATAAGAATATATATATTTGTAAACACACATGCTTTGTGCTGTGCCTTTTTCTCAAAAGCCTTGCACTGAGGTGAGTAGCATAAAGAATCATTGACAATACCCGTGGGTGCTGCCCTGGGCCTGGACGTGGTGCCACGAAGCGTGGGCACAGCCGTGCTGCTCTCTGTCTTGTTCGGGTGGCTGGAAGGGAGCTACTGGAGCGCTCCTGTAGAAGAGGTTCAGAAGATGTAACTGCAGGAAGAGTTAATCCCAAACTGTTTTTAATGATGATGGCTAGGGCTCTCTACCTAGTTCACCTTTTGAAGGAAAAATCTAGTTTCCACAAAGAAACATTTTCCCTCTGAGTATTTAATTTTAATGAGAAATGTGGAGGGGACTTCTGGGGCTGGGGCAAACGCCAATCCCTGCCTCTCCTAGAGCGCTCTTCTGGAACTGTATGACAAGTTGCACATTTTTGTCCATGGTCTGGGTGCTCCTCTTCCTGTCTGGAACCCTCCTTCCCGTGATGCCCTGCACTTTCTGCCACAGGGCTTTGGTCCATATAACCCTCCACTTGATTGATAATTACCGTAATTTTCAAGCTAGATGAGTTCTTGATTACTTTAAAAGGGAGACCTGTGCTCAACTGGATGTTAGCTATTTTGCTTCCAAGGGTAATTAGTCATGGGTTTACACAGAAGGAAATAATTGATGTACACGTAGAGTGGAAGCACTTCTCTGCCATTATGGTCTGAAAACATATTCATTTGTTCGTTCTGTCTGAACTTGGATTAGCTGTTCTGTTAGCACAGAAAAAGAAGTATTTTTTTTACGTAAGATTGTTCTATGTCTTAGTAGAGACTATGTTCTTATTTTTGGAAGAGTGAGTAAAAACAAGGAAAGAAAGGAGAAAAAAAAGAAAAAGGTAGTTTCCCGTAGACTTAGAATGTATCACTGATGCTGTGGTTTTGACATTGGTATAATGTGGCAAATTTATACTGAGATACACGTGCACGTGTATGTATTTATCAGAAACCCATCTTTGGAAAGATCCAGTGCAAGATTTCAGCGTGGGAGGCACAAGATGCTGATATGTTGAGCCACAACACAAGCAGGATCTTTGCTTTGTCTTCATCAGGTACCTTCTCCTCCAACTGGCCTTCCAGTCCAGGTTCCCCATCTTTCCTTTTCTACCTCCAAGTGAGCAGCTGTGGTTAGCTGTGTGAGGACATCTCAGGCGGAGCCGTCACGCCTTGGGCGCCTTGTGTCTCATCTCTTGTAGTGTGCTGCCTCCCTCACGTTCCCCCATTCCCTTGTGACACTTGCTAGCTGCAGCCTCTGATGACTTGTGTCGATGTCTGCCCTCCAGGGAAGCCGTGGCTACCTTTCCAGTTCCACGTCCACCTCCCCACACAGGTTTCCTGGTGAGTTTCTGCAGGAAAGAAGCACCTTGCACACAGGATGCAGACCGGTGTCCTGTTGGTTGTTGGAGGAGGCGGTGTCTTGGCTTAAAGAAAAGGTAACTGGAAAGCTGGGTTAGGATGCAGCTAACAAATCATTGCTTTTTGTCAATAGCAACACCAAGGGGCCAGTGATTTGGGATGCAGTTTCCTGGGACAAGCCCTGGCTGCATCCAGACATACAGTTATCGCTTGAGCCATTGGTTCTGTGATAACAGGACTTGGGGCGCAGGCTGCTTAAATGCCTGTTTAAACCAGGGACTTGCCCATAAATAACTTCTATTCTTTTTGTTTGTTTGTTTGTTTGTTTTTGTTTCATAGCTGAGCTGTAGGGGAGAAGAAAAAAGGACAGGGTGAGGGTGAACTGAGATGTCTGTATGTAATTCTGAGGTGTCTGCAGGTGGCACTGAGCAGCTAAAGAGGCACTTTCAGGGCTGGCCATTTCCTCACCCCCACCAAAGCAAGGAGCTCCTCTGTAATGGATATGTACATTTTCCACCCCAAAAAGGAGCCGGAGAGCAGCTCCCCCTCCCCCAGTGTTTTATGGGGTGTGGGCAAGGCATGCTCCCTGCAAAAATCCCTCGAGGAAGGACAGGATGTGACCCCGGGTTCCCACATTCTGTGCCAGAGCCTGAGCCACCGGCCACCGAAGAATAGGAACCCCTTTTGTTTGCTGATTCATGTCACCAAATTTTGACTCAGGTCCACAGATTTCTGGCAGACTCATAAAACTAATGTGAAAATAAATTGTGAGCAAGCTGTTGGGTGAAACGGCTATTATCTTTCATGTAGCTAGAAGTCACAGCATCAGTTCCTACCATGCTCTCAGTCTGACAGAGTTGTGTCCTGCTACTGTACGTACAAATTCCCGTTGCTGCACATACAAATGTTTGTGTGCTACTTGAAAGCTCTCTTTCATGTCTGTTATTGGGCTTGAGAAATGCCTTGTTGGGAACCTGTACTGTCAGCTAAGCTGACAAAGGTTTTATTTAACATGAGGCAGAACTAATATCCTTTAAAGAAAGCTGCCATGCTGTTAATTGTCACTCTGGTTTGTGTCAGATGCTTGCAAGAAGCACGCTTGGTTCCTCCACAAACACAACGGCATCTTTCACTCTTAGCGAGTAACGCGCTCCAGATGTTCCACCCTGTGAGAATTTCTTGCGCATGCTGCAATGCCAAGAGAAAAATAAAGCAGTTCAACTTATTTAACCCAGATCTCAGACTGTCTGTCTGCATCATCTAACTCCATCAAGCTGATGGTGCACATGGGATGGATGGAAAACATGTGGTTCCTATAGCCTCCTGCATTTCGTGTTGGTTAGCAAACGCAGCGTTAGTTTACCCAAGGCTGTAGCGGGCATGAGCTTAAACCTGGTGTCTCTGTGGCAGGTTCCTTTGCCTTCCTTGTACCACACTGCCAGTATTCATGTGTTGCTACTGGGGCCTGGAGCCCTCAGAGCTTCTCCTGTGTGTGCGAATGGCATTTGGGACTTTGCATGTTCTTGATCGGAGCTCAGACACAAGTTGTAGTGCTCCCAGGCAAAGGCTGGGGGCTTCCAGGGTTTTGTAGCCGCTCAGTGTGGGCTGCGAGCTGCTGTGCACAGCTGGGCCTGCTCAGTGGGGTGCCAGCACCAGAGTCCCACTGTGCTGCCACCTAAGAAGGAAGCTGCAGAAGATGCTGCGTAGGGTGGAGGCAGTTGCCTACCCCTGTGCATGCTTCTGCCAGGGCAGTATCGGTGATGGACTTCGTTTGGGTCCTGTGGCATATCCATCTCTGCACCAGGGCTTTCTGTGGTTCCTTGAGGCTGGAGGACAGTGGCATTCTCTAAGCCCTTTCAGAAAGGTCTTACTTCTTTTGAGCTGTGTGCAAGAGGCAGAACCAAAGCGGCATGCAAGAACAATTACTAAACCTAGTTAATTAGGTTGTGTGAAGATGGTCTCTCTCCCCTTTCGCTTTGAAGCATGAAAGCCCAGAGGGAGCCTTTATTAAAGTCAACAAAGAAATCTCAAAGGAGAAAATTCCCTTCTTTAATGTGGTCAGAGGCATCGTCTCCCTCCTGGTGTGACCTGACATGTGAATGTGATCGCTGGCTGTGTCGCGCTGGGGCACAGGCAAGCCACGGTGGGCAGAGGAGAGGGTTGGTCTGACACCCAGCCGCTTGGATGCTCCTGCTGCTGATGCCAAAAATGCAGCACCTGGAGATTGCTTGGGTGGATTGTGTGTTTTTTGTTGATTGCCTTTGATTTAACACATTCTCTCTCTGAAGCAGCCTCTAAAGCAATCTTCGGCACCCAGGGTAGCAGCTCGATTTCCATTCTGGATTTTCCTACTGGAGCAGAGGGCATAGCAACTTCTTCAGTCACCAGGTGAGCTTTGTTTGGCTTTTGACAACAGACTGGAATCCCACAGCAGACTGATTATGGTGCTGCTGTCTGTTCAGAAAAGCTCACCATGCTGAAGCTCCCACTTTACTTCTGCCAGGAGTGAGGCAGGAGACCTGGAGATGTTACGTGGCAAGCAGGCGCAATGTTTACCGCTCAGAATCTCAAGCAGCATCCGCACGTAGGCATAAACACTTTTCCCTTTTTTATCCCAAAGAGAAAGTTTCGAGAGGTTCTGCTTAAGGAATTTTTGTGTTCTTCCCAAAGCTTGCCTGTAGGGACAGGTGGGACGTGGGTGAGCTCTGATCCATATGATCAAAGACACAGGGGTCTTGCACAGAAGCTGTGCTTTCTGTGGGTGCAGGTGCTGAGGAGGGGGCTCAATATGTTGCACTACCCTTACATTGTATGAGAAGGTGCCTGGCCTTCGAGCAGTGTCTGACTCCCTGTGCCCTTCTCTGAGCTGCTCTCTTGGCTGGTGAGAACAAATGCTTGATGTGGATCCCTGACTAAAGCTTATCAAGGATCCTTGGGTAATCACAGAAATAAAACAGGGTAGACCCAGTGTAACATCTATAGAGTAGAGGCTGCATCTGCATGAACTCCAGGAACATCATTGGTGGCTCTTACCAGAAACGTGAAATTTAAAAGGCTCTGTGCCGTCCCTTTGCTTTGCTCTGACCATGTGGTTTATAGAACATTTTCAAAAAATACTAGGATTTATTTTTTTTCCCCACTGTTTATTTAGAAATGGGGCAGCATCCTCACTGGGTGCTTCTGTAGATGACACTACTGACCACATGCCACTAAATGTTGCAACGATTGGCTGTGTGTTTGGATTTTTCCAACCAAAGTTCCTGTCCTTTTCATTTTCTTTTATTATTTTTTTTTTTTCAAAACAAAAAGGATGAAAACAAAACAGCTTCCAAAGAGCAACATCTTTTTCTTCTGATACCCAAATAGCTTGGCACCTTCATCTAACCTTCTGCCTTTACTGCTGGGCTGGCCATGTCTGAAAGGACAGGGAGAAGCCAGCAGCCGGACCTGGATCTGCAAGCGATGTTGGTGGCAAGGAGACTCTGGCAGCGGAGTCCTCTCCCAGAGCCTCTTTTTCCCCAGCTGGAGGCTCCAATTGTTGGGTGATGGCACATGAGCCTCCCCTCTGCTCGTGCCAGAGCCCCGCAGGAGCCGGCTCGCATTGTGAGCAGACAATGCAATTAGCTGGGTTTCACAATGCGCTGCTTTGGGTGACCTTTCCAGTGAAAATAATTAGAGGGAGACCACGTCTGCTGTTGATAATTGGCTTCATTAGCTCTGAGGTTAATTTCAGGGATGTACCCAGGAAGCAACAGAAGAGGCTCGGGGGAGGCTGCCCAGTTAATTACTTGTGAAATAATCAAGTCCATCGGCTTTGCTCTGTTGTCGACAAACTGGCAGTGGGGACAGTGTGTGTATTGTGCTGGGGCCAACTGGGCTGACGGATGGTCAGGTAGGACCCTTCTCCTCCTGTCAGAGCGGCAGCGGGGTGAAACAGCCTCCCAGAGAGGTGTATTGCCAGCCCCGTGGTACAGACCTGTCTGTGTTGCAGGGGATTTGCAGCCCAGGGTCTGGATCTGCCACTCACTCAGCCACACTGTGAGCTGGGGCACACAGCCAACCTTGGCGTAGGCTCCTCTTCCTGAGTGCTCAAGGGATGTCCCTTTTGGGGACATTCTGGTGGCCTTCAGGACCAGGAGGATGAGAGCGGGACATACAGGAGGAAGAGCACCCTGGGCAGCAGAATGAGAGCAGATCTAGTGGAAAGGACAAGGGATTTGGGCTGGGAGCAGTGACACGAGGGTAGCAGCTCCTGATGCCCATCGTGGCAGCCACAAGCTGGCACCACGCACACAAGTGCCACCTTCTGTCTGTCACTGAGGCTGTCCCTGTGGTCCCAAGGGGCTGTTCCCCTCTCTGCAGGGACAGTTGGAGACCTCATGCTGTCCACTATATTTCTGCCAGGAGTGAGGCAGGAGATCTGGAGATGCAGCTCAATTATGTGACAAGTTGTCCAGCATCTCTGCCTTCTTGGAGTCTCATTTCCTTGTCCATCTGCTTTGCTTTTGCCTACATAATTAGGCACTGGGCCCACTGACAGCTGTGGGGTTTGTAGCCATGCTTTCTTCAAGCTTGGAGGACGAGGAACTAACAGAAAAAGGGAGCTCTGAAAACTGTCTTGGGATCCTCCTAAGTGTTCTCCTAACTGAGCTGGTCTTGATGTGCATCCACCAGACTCGGAGGGACCTTCTTTGGACCCTTCCTTGGAACAGACAGCCAAATAACCCCTCCTTCTTCACCATGTCTGCTCGTCATGCCAATGAACAAACTTGTCTGTGGGTTCTTTTGGAGATTTTGGGGAACTTTCAAAGCCTTTCCTTCCAGCCTTGCCTTTTGTAACCAAATCTGCCCAAGCTTTGTCTCCCACTTAGCGGTGCCGAGCTCGCCCAAACACCCACTGTTTGGTCACATCTTGGCACCTAAGGTGTCAGCCAGCACTGCTGTGCCTGGCTTGGCAGGGCTTGCGGAAACTGGAGACAGGGGAGGCAAGGCCTTGGTCCCTTCCCTCGTTTTTGCCTGCAGATCTCATGCTAAAAAATGTGTTATTGACTTGTGGGGGGAGCAGGGAGAGCATAGACACGAACCCAAGCCCCCACTCCTCTCCTAACGCCCAAAGTGAAGCACCTGGAGGATGCCTTGGTTTGCACTTGAAGCATGTCATGTTTGTGGGGCACATCCTTCAGGTATGAAAAAAATAAAAAGGAATGAGAGTATCACCTATGGGTGTTTCTAACCCTTTTTTTTTTGTTGAGAGCAACATCAGAGGAGAGCAAGCAGTCTTGATTTTTTCAGCAGGGTCGAGCTAAAAGAAAATGATAGAGGAGCACTTGGGAGCGCATTCCCACGGGGAGCAGCTGAGCAGGAAAGAAGTGACCAGGTCAAAGGAAAAGCATACGGACAGCCTGGAGGGAGAATCTTCTTGGCTGCCAGTTTGTTTATATCTTGCAGGAAAGAGCTTGGCGAGCCTCAGGCATCTCCAGCGAGCGAAGAGGCAGAGTTCCGTCCTTTCAGACGGTAACACAGGGAGAGGGCTCGCGGAAGTCACGTCTGTATTTCCTGTCCCTGTTTCAGCCTAAGGAAGCACCGTAGGTTGTACCCTAATAAAACGATCAAAGTGTTTTTGCTTGCTTGGTTTCCCAGTCCTTGAGTGCACAGTTCCCTGAGAAAGCTCTCCGCAGTGTCGTGTGGGCGACAGAAAGGTGGGAAGTGCCTGGAGCCTGGGATATGCACGAGGGAAGGATCCTCCTGCTTGCCCTGCATGAACAGAGCTTGTCTGTGGACTCAGCGGGGCTTTGCGGGTTAGGGGCCAGAAATACAGCATCTGACAAAGACTCGGGTTTCTGAGGGAGCCAACAGGATCTGGGCATACGTGCACCAGTCTGTCCCAGTGGGCACTGGGCATTTTATATTCTCAAGGTTGTTGGGAAAAATCCAACTCTCGTCTTCCGGCTTTGGGAGCTGTTGTTTTGTCCCTTGATCCCAAGTGCTAAAATGGGCTCTTGGTACTTCTCTCCTCCCTAGCCTGTCCTCCTGTACCAGAAAGTGCATCCAGTAAGTGATGGAGAGCCACAAGTTCCTGGATAGTACAAACATACTTCAAGAGTGCGTTAGATCATCTCTTCAAATTTCTCATTTGTGTTTGGAGTCCAATTCTTCAGCCTTTATTAGTGATTGTAATTAAGTGCAAGTGATGTATTTCTCTAGCCCCTTTGATGTACGTGTTTTATGTGAGTTCAGTTATGTTAGTTCAGTTTATTACTTACGTTAGTTCAGTTTAATATTCAATAGGGTGTTCTTCCCATTGTGTAAAGTTTTACTGAAATTCAGCATGTGTGTGAGTAGCAAAGAATAATTCTAAAAGCCTGTGCTTACTATCCAGTTAGGAATCCATTTAGCTCCATCCAATTGGAAGCAGCTACACCAATTTCCATAAGCTGGGTGTCCCATGATAATCTAGCATCTCTATGGATATTCATAAAACGCCTCAAAGCTATAAAAAAGTGGTAGCTGTTTGTTCCGTGCTGTAAGATCTCTTTTTTTGTTTTGTTTTGTTTTAGTGAGACACACTTGTTTGTTCAAAACCTGGTCCCAGTTTTTGCAGCTGTGCTCCTAGTTAACATTTTCTCCGCAGTTGGGGTGATTTACACCCAAAGTTTTGTTTAATTATGGTTATTTTCTGCAGTTGGAAGAGTGGGTGGCTGGTGAGATCACATGGCATTGTTTCTGCTCCATGAATCAAAGCCTTAAAGCTAGAGTTGAAGGACCAGCAAAAAACGTTAATAAGTTACAGGCTTCTAGGAAAGATCATTGGAGAAAGAAGTGTTTGGTCAAAATTAAGGAGGTCTTGTGAAAATTCTGGACATTTTCACAAATGCCTGAATGCTTTTTAATGATCAGCTAGATTGTGAAGAGGTGGAAAGCTACTTTTATTGCTGATACTCATAGTGGATCTTGTGCTAGAATTGAATTCCAGAAATTCAGTGCATTTCTGCTAGAATTAATGCAAATATTGGTTTATTTACAATTAGTACTTAGCACACAGACTTTTTTTTCCTAAATCACCCGTGCATTTGCTCCCCCAGTATCACATCTTTAGCTTTATAACCTCTCTGCAAGGATATGGCCTTGAATCAATACTTAGCTTCAGGCTAGTGATATTTCTGTACCTGGAAAATATCTGTCAGCTTCTTCCCAGTGGGTTTTAGAACTCGACTGCATTGAAAATAAGGTTACACTTGGTCATTTCTCCCCGTGCTGTCATCCTTGCGAGCACGCTGTCCCCCACTCCTTTATTCACCTGATTTATGGATTTCCAGAGAGCCAACGAAGGTGCAGAGCATATTGTAAAGGCAGATTATCCGGAGTAATCATATAGTAAGCATTGCAGCTTGGCAGGCAACTGGCTTTGGGGAGATTTGAACCTGAAGTGAGGTTTGATGATGAAAGTGAACTGATCACTTGCTAAATGTCTGGGAATGCCCTCCAATTATCTCAAGAACTGAGGCTTGCCCAGCACAGAGGAGCTCTTTATTCCCAGCACCTACTTTCTCACTTCCCTCCCTCCCTTTCACCTCTTTCCCATCAATGAAATCTATGAAATCAGGGACATCACCACAGGGATGGATTTGAGGCAGAGCGGCTGTTTTCCGTGGTCCCTGGGGCGCCACTGAGGCAGGACTTTGGGATGAGCAGACGTGGCCCTTGCCAGCCCCGGTGGATGGTCTGGGCTGGCCGCTGAGCCGTGCCTCCTGTCCCACCAAACTTTCCGTGCTTCTTGTGTCGATTTTCACATTTGAGTAGAAGCAGGAGACGATGCACAAAACCAAGAGCTAACAAGACGATGGTTTTAAGTCTGGAATCAAGATTTGATTTGCACTCACATTTCAGGTCAGCCCACTGTTGTGTTTGTTTGTTTGTTTTTCCAATTAACCGGGCAAACCGGCGTTGTGCAAAGCACGACCTGTGTTTGGGGTGTAAGACTGGTGAGCAGAGCTGGCATGCGCTGAGGGTGAGCTCACCTCCAGAATGGGATTTGTACTGTGCTTGGCTGCTGCACCCGGTGAAAGCACTCACTCCAGCAGACAGCTGGAGGCCAGAGCTGTGGCTCACTTTGTCTGCAGAGCATCGTGCACGGAGAGGCCCCAGCCCATTCAAGAAGTGTGCAGCAAATAATAACAAAATAAAGCAAAATGATTTTGGCAAACACAGCTAATTAGCCTGTAATTCGTCAGTTCCCTGGAGAGGATCTAACAGAGCTGTCTTCAAAATCCAGTGATTAAACCCTTTATGTAAATATTATTTTAGTCTTCTTTAAAATTACTTGCTCAAATGTCAAGAATGACATTAGTGTGAGAGGGGCTCTTTCAATTACATTTCCTCCTTTTTCTTCTGTTTTCTCTCTCATCATTTTTGTAGAGCCACCTGTGTAGATTTTTTAGCACCTTTCTACTTTGTCATGAGATACTCTTGTCCCCGGTGCTGTGGAGGTTTCTCTTTCTTTTTAATTGTCCTTAATGACACTTTCTTTTTCCAAGCTCCAAGCTGGAGGGTTGTGAAACCTTGCCATGACTCCAGAGCTCTGCAGCTTCCTTGCCCAGTCTGACAGGCACGGGTGAGTAGCCAGCACTCAGCCCTGAAGGTCAGGGCACCTCAACCTGTTTCTAGGTCTTACCTGTAGCTACCGCCTGACCCTGCGTGAGTCACGCTTTGAGAAATGTGACTGCCAACAACAGTAATGAGAACTTTTTAGTACTGGGACTGACTTTGCAGAGAGCTGGGTTTCCATCGCTGCTGCTCTCACTGAAACCTCGTGAGTCTCGTACCTTGGACCCACGCTGGTGCCACTGTCCTGGGGTCAGCAGCTGCTCGCTGGGCAGGACGTGACACCAGAGCTGTCCACCTCCACCGCCTGCCAGGGGGTCCCATCAGCATGTCTGGGGAGGCTTTGGAAGGACTCAGTGCTGCCTTTCATCTATTCCTGCTGAAGGCAGCTGAAACTATGCAGAGGTTGACCTCGTTTTTGAACAGACTTAGATGCAAGCTAAATAGGAGCCTCACAAACAGCAGAGGAACTGGAGATACCTTTTATTCCTCCTTTGTGTCTCTTTCCACCCTCCTAGCCCCACAGAAATGTTGCTGTTCCTAGTAATGATTACTTCCCAGAGCAAGAGAAGTCATTCATGGTCACACAAAGACAATCTTTGCTCCTAGGAGCTCCCCATGCCAGAATAATTTCTCTCCTGGAAGATTTTTTTCCAGAAAGTGTCCTTGCAGCTGAGGGAATTTCATTTAGGAAAGAGACGTTTAAGCAGCACTAGCTCTGGGCAGTACTGCCCTGGCCCCAGGGAAGGAAACCTGCCTCCTTCAGGTTTCCAGCACTGAAGAAACCTCCTAAACATGCCCAGATGTTGAGCAGGCGATGTTGGAGGTGAACTTTTTTGGCAGCAGCCGCCGTGCATGGCAAGTGGGTTTGGCCAGCGCTGTTGGCAAGGGAGGAACTGCAAGAGAGGAACATCGCTCTTTGGCCTGCGGCTTGGGATGGTGTTAATGGAGACCCAGGTTGGTGGCAGAGCTCTGTGGAGGAGCAGGGAGGGTTGTGAGGGGGAGAAATGACCACGCTGGGGAGCTTCAGCAGTGTGGGTGACTTTTCTCCCACATTGCGTGGCAGCTACGTTGAATCCAGCGAGGGGAAAGGCAACGCAGGAGGCACCGTGGAAGCTGGGGAGGAGATAGCTTTGTTTCTTCTGGCTGGATGGTCTGGAGTTGTGAGATAAAGCACAAGGGCTGTTTTGTCTGTGTCTTCGTGCTTTTTCCTTATTATGTCTCTCAGTACCTCTTGCCTTGGGAAACCTTCTCACCTCCCCCAGCTCGCTGCGTTTCTGGAGGAGGAGTGCAGCACTGTGCACACAGGGCAGGGCAGGAGCTGTGCCACAAGTACCCCCTGCAGAACTTTGCTCTTTTCCTTTGGGAAGATGATCCCGATGCCAGTGGTGAGGCCTCAGAACAGAGCTGGTCTAGGACCTGTTTGAATCTTTCCCTGGGCTCTCCAGTCCTTCCTCTCCATCTCACCCTTCCCCTTGCTCATCCTCAGTTCTTTTCTTTTCTTCCCTGCTCCAGCCCAATTCTGTCACTTTTGAGGTCTCCAGAAGGCATGTAGATGTGGTGCTTAGTGCTGTGGCCTAGTGGTGAGCTTGGCAGTGCTAGGTTAAAGGTTGGACCAGGTGGTCTTAGAGGTCTTTTCCAACCTGAATGATTCCAGGATGCTGTGATCTCTGGTCCTCTGAAGTGCAGCCCCCACCTGCCGTGGGGCTGGGTGGGTGTCTGCACGTCAGGCACAGGTTGTGCAGCCCTGGTGACCCAGGGTGGTGTTGGAAGAGGACACAGCACTGTCCCCTCTGGTCCTCTCTCAGTGCCCTGAAAAGAGGCAAGATATTAAAGAGAGGGCCGTTTCTCTTGGTGGATGATCTCAGCAGAAACACAGGGACAAAACACCGGGGAGGGGTGATGGGAGAGCTGGCGGAGAACGATGTGGGCATCCCTGCAGGGGTCAGGCTAGGCTCTGCGGGAGCAGGAAGAAGCTCTTCTGAAGATGCAGGGCTCAGGTGGGCTTCTGCAGCCCACCTGATCCATCAAGGAGGATCTTTCCTGGCCTTTGCAATAGAGATGTGGGTATGTGGGTTAGGCTCCCTTGGCCCATCAGAAAGTCACCTCTAAGACTCCAGACTTCTTGACAGCATAACAGAACAAGAAATGTAAAAAATTTCCCCACTGCTCCATAGCATGATGCTTGTTGCTGGCTGTTGTTCTGGGGATGTTTTGCATCTTTTATTTTTTCTATCATGAGCAGAAAGCAACATAACCTTGTGCAATGCCGGGTGTCCAGCTGGGATGTTGTCTGCTGGATTTTCTGCTCAAACATTGCTGTTTTCTGGAGGAAAGAGCTGGGAGATCGGACTGTGAGGCAGCTAAGGTAAAGCAATGCCTTGCTGAAGGATGCAGCTTTCCTCTGGAAATGAGAAAAAAAAGCTCTCCCTACGTATAAGCCAACTTTTAGGGCACTTTCAGGGTAAATAGCACTTAGATGGATGGAGTAAGCTAGGGAAGCAAAGCCGGTGTGATTAGTTGGTATATGGTTGGAGGGAATTAGTTAATTTAGGCTTTGATTCTGTCCTTTGAGAAGAAAACACAAGAAAATGTCTCATTAGAAGGAGATGAGTTGTCTTAATCATTGGTTTTCCATTCCTGTTCTTTCTGTTGGATGCCTTTTTTCAGAAGTGGCTTGGGTACAGCCGCATGTTACCAGACAGGCACTACACTAGACCCAGAGAAAAAAAAATGTCATCGTAGGCCATGTCTCAGAAATTTCCCAGCAAAAGCACACTGGTGGAGTGAAGCCTCCATATCTGGTGTAGTCCTGGCACAGGGGCGCATTGCTTACTCTGGGGTATGAGTGATGCTGTGCATTCACACTGCTGTAACCCGGCGGTGTCATTATATTGGGACCTTTGTGACTGTAAATTTACTGGGATGCACATGCCAGTAGGGGTGTTGTGACTTAAATCACAGGACCTGCTGATGAAGGCAGGGTGTATTTTTTCCCCTCTGTATATCTGTATTTAAGTAGGCAGCAGTTCTGTGATGTTGCTCACATCAGCCCACCAGCTTTACCTCATCGATAAAAGATACCCTGACAAGTTCAGTTTGGGGGGAGAAACTCGTCAGTCTCTCTGCCTGTTGCCCACCAGCAGTGTTGGAGATGATCATGGAGACCCCATCGCAGAGATGGGTGGCATGGGGTGCTTCAGCCATCCCTTTGGCTCTGTGCTCAACAGGGTGGCTCTTCTCCAAATTACAAGCCAAGTCCTTTCTAATAACATGGCTTGCAATACGTGTTTTAGTTAAGCTCACAGCAGCACACATTTTTACCTGAGGAAAATCGCAGAGCGTAAAAGTCACAACTACAGAAGCCACGTCCAGATGGATGGGGGCCAACCTCAGGGCGTTCTTAATTGGTTTGTACCGAGGGAAGTCCCAGCGCAGGGATTTTCTTGGTCCCTTTCCACTCTCCGCATGTGCTCCAGGATGCCAGCTCAAAATAGAGGTGAGGAGCCCCAGTCCCAATTTTATTACGAAATGTGGTAGTTGGAGGGCTGGAAAGCAAGGTGTGAGAGGCAATTATAAACCCTGAGCTTGGAGGCCGGTCGTGACTTTTATGATCTCATTTCCTCATCCACACACAAACATTTGGCCAAAGCCCAGTCTCTGCAAACTGGCTTTGTTCACCGCTGGTTTTAATTAGCAGGAACAGTCCTGTGCAGTGTTCCCAATAAACGAATGACAAAGTATCAGTCTCGGTCTCTGGCAGTTTTCTCTTCTTCATCCTGCCAGAGGGCCTTTTCGGAGCCCCAAACCAGCCCCTTGATCTCCGCTTCCAGGAAACCTTCATAAAATTCAGACCAGATTCTTGAGCAAGAACCAAATGTTTCAGCCAGAAAGTTTCCTTTCCTTTCCTTTCCTTTCCTTTCCTTTCCTTTCCTTTCCTTTCCTTTCCTTTCCTTTCCTTTCCTTTCCTTTCCTTTCCTTTCCTTTCCTTTCCTTTCCTTTCCTTTCCTTTCCTTTCCTTTCCTTTCCTTTCCTTTCCTTTCCTTTCCTTTCCTTTCCTTTCCTTTCCTTTCCTTTCCTTTCCTCTTTTTCCCATTTTTTCCCCTTTTCCCTTTCTTTCCCTTTCCCCTTCCCCAGGGTGAATGGAGGATGATTAAATCCGAACAGATGATATTTTCAATGGCATGCTTAGCATTTATCTGAGAAGGTTCCTATGGGCACAGCCTTGCTGTTGCCTTCTTAAAAACACCAATCAGGCCAATGTGTTTAAGTGGGTTTGGCTGTTGCCTTCTTTCCTCATGTTTCACAAGTGCAATCAGTGAGTCATGTGTGATACTATTTATTTGTCTTACAGCACAGCAGCAAAGGCCCGTTCTAGGAGGTACTGGATAAAGCCAGAGACACACATGGGGCTTTGTTTTTCGGGATCCCCATCTCCCATCCCACACCCCCTGGTTAGGTGAGTGAAGGAAGCTGTTAAAAAAAATCTCCCAAAGCATGGTGCTGAGCAAGGGTGCCGCTGTAGCATCTCCTTATTCATACCCTCTGGATGGTGCAGTGCAGGCTGAGGTCAGCGTGCATCTCCCTGACCCCATGCCCTGTGTTAGTGCCCAATGATAGAGGCTTTTCTGCATTAAAGATGGGCTCTCTCCAGGCCTTAGTTAACCTCCCGATTAATGCGGCAGCATTAATTGTTCATCAAGCCACCAATGAGGCCATTAAGTTTCTCTCCCTTTGTGGAGAGCAGCACCTACCCCAGTAATGAGGGAAAAGGAGGAGGCTGCAGATCTAACTGCAGGCATGCAGAGAGAGGAGGACTCGCTCTCTTACTGTGCCTGAAAAGCCTCTCTTTTATGGAGGTGTCAATAGCAATTTCATTCCCTTTTTAGAGGAACAAGTGCCTTTAACCATTTAAACCCACTTAAACATACGGCTTTTGTGCTTTGATTAAAGACATAATGCCGAGAAAAAAGATCCCGGCTGCCTGCGGAGCCTCCTGCTGGGGAAGGTTCAGCCGGCGGCCGAAGGGGTCATGGGTGCTGCGCTGCCCTCCTGACCTCAAGCCCAGGACGAGCCTGTCCCTGCAGAGCCCAGGCTGGAAACCAGGCTGCATGGGCAGGGCTCAGCCCTTGTGGCAGGATGCGGCAGGAGCGATGCCCCCCACTTGTGGGTGCCACCCTTCCCTGCCCCACCTGCTACGTCCTAAAGCATCTCAGGAGGCGTTTGCCCAGTGCTTGAAGCAGAACTCCTTGTGAAGGTGGCCTTGTGTAGCCTGGTGGGGTCACCTCGCTGCAGAGCTTGAGTGCCTGCCCAGGCGTGGTGCTTTTCTTTGCTGTCCAAAGTGCTCCGGGAGCTGCAGGCTAAGTGCATGACAGCAGCCTCAATGAATAATGTAAGGCATCAATAGTTCTGGGTGATTTTATAGCCCCTCCTATCTCAGGATCTCAAAGTGTTTCACCAAGGTTGATTTATTTATCCTTATGGATGCTCTTGCCAGACTGAGAGTGGAAAACAGAATCCGACAAGGAGCAGAGGGATGCAGGAGAGCAGGAAGCCCCCGGTCCTTAGGTAGCGCACCTTTTGGGTGCCAGCTCTAAGAAGCTGGGATTTCTGCAAAGAGCCAGGGATGCTGCTTCTGCTCCACAATTTGATACCTGTGGCACCTTGTTGGTTAAGTAGAAAAAGAAAATTTCCTTTTTATTAACAAAGCAGCAAGACTGCTGCCACAAGTTGAAAGCGCTTCCAGCCACTCTCAGTCTAAATAGCCCAGGGGAGAGGTGGTGGCACCCACCCCTGGGCACCGGGCAGCTCACAGGCAGGCTGTGAGCCATGACTCTAGGGGAACGAGGATCCCTTTATGCCATTGTTATAAAGGAGTATTATTTTGACATTAAAATGTGATCAGGTAAGGAGATTATCTGGTCCAGACAATCTCATCCTTCAGGTAGAGTTAAGCAAGCCTAATGGTTAAGCGAGGACTTGTAACGAGGTTTGAGGCCTGTTTACTTTCAGAGAGCTGGTTTCTTTCTTTTGTTAGGGACTCTGTTAAACCTGGTCTCAATTAGCTCATGGCTGGAGCAAACCCGAGGAGGCTTTGCTAGGCAGGCTGAAGCTCCACAACAGAGCTGTGCACAAGCCCAGAGGAAGACACCCCATCTTCCTTTCTGCATGCTTTCAAGACATTTGCTGGTTTGCCAGACTTAAATATGTTTTTTGTGCCATTGAATGGCCTCAGCTGGCTTGGAGCTCCACTCACTTTAGAGCAAATGGAAAAGCAAATGGCAGAAAACTAGAAAACTAGAGCAAGAAGAAAGTTGTCTTGCACCTGGGGAGGCCAGGGAAAAGAAGAATGGTGGCAGAAAAAAGCAATCGGTGATTTTTATTTTTATTTATCCCCTCTAAAGTGACCCTGTAGTCTTGTCACAAGGCAGCAGGGCAGAACAGTGATGAGACAAAAGTGCATCTTTCTGGTTGAGCTACGCTCAGTTATCCTGCTCCGATGGCTTGCCAGGACAAATTGTCTGAACTGGCGGTCTCCAGCGAGGATGATGGTGTCACCTAGGAGAGGCCTTTTTCACTCACCGAAGCTATCGTTCTTGGAGCAAAGGGCAAAATACACCCATGGAAACCCAGATGTCAGGAGGGGAGAAGTGGTTTCCACCACAGCAAGAGAGCATGTGGAACTGCAGCACCAGGGGATCACCTAGCATCAACACACACCTGTTAACGATCACAAAATGGTAAGGGGATTAAAAGTCATGTAAAATAGGCCATGTGCTTAGCACCATGGCAGAAAGTGAAGCTATTTCCCTAAGAAATACAGGAATGTGATATCTGCACTTGTCTACCAAGCCACAAGGAAGCGAATCTGGTGCAGAAATAAAGTTGGAGGCAGCTTCCAAACCATGTTCCCCACCTAATACCAGCCCAACAGGGTGACAGCAAGTGCTGAAGGATTATGCTTCTTTGTGGAAAAGCTTCCTGGGTGCCTGAGTAACAGAAGGAAAAGAGAATCCAGTTGGTGTGTTTTTTCTTGTTATCAGCCTCTGTTCTGGTTTAACCTACCTCACTTGGGAGAGGTGCTGCTGCTGGTTAGAGCAGGACATTCCCCCTTGGTGTACCTGGTGAGGCCAGGGCCTGCAGCATCCTAAGACCTCGCACCACTGGCAGGCACAGGTGCAGGGCTTTTTCTGGGGTTTAAAAAGATTTTTTGGAAAGGAGGAGAAGGTACTGCACAGAGCCACAAAGAGAGAGAGAGAGAGAAAATATGTGTCAAGAGGTGATAGGCCTGTTTAGCGAGACACAGAAAAGTGGGAACCTATTTGATGTTTGTGCCCAAGTACTTTCCCAGAGAGCAAACCCCAGGTACACCAAGGTTCCTTCATCTGTGAGGTGATGCAGAGCGAGCATCCCTGGCTGCAGAGTGAAGCTGAGGAAGTTCAACAGGGCCCGAGGTTTTGACAGCGGGGATGGTGAGCCCTGGGGACAAATCGCCCCCAGCAGAGGCTTCTTTGTCTCAGATGCTGTAATAGTCTCTCTTTCAGGATAGGCTTTAATCAACACAAGCCATTAATCTTAATACTGGGGTAATTAAGCTTAATACAGGGTAACTGCGTGAAAATGAGTAGGCTGGGATGTACGGGAAGTCAGACGGGATAATTCTTCCTGGCTGCGCAGCACACAAACAAAGCTTTGTAGTCCTGGTGCGAGCCCCAGAGGCTCGCCGTGCTTTGCTGCGAAAAGGTACGGTTTACGTTAACGACCAAATTCCCCTTGACTGTGTTTTCACGGAAGCTGGAAGCACGTTGCTGGGCAAGAAATGGCACTGGGTGGTTAAGAGGAAGTTTTAAAGCATTTGCAAATCTGCTCCTGATTTCCCTTCTGCAGCCAGCAGGCAGAGCGAGGCTGGCAGGGCGCGAGGCAGTCAAGCTGAGCTGCGGGAAGGGGCTGCCTCCCCCACCAGGAGAACAGCTACGGCCTGGACAGAGAGGTACAGGGCATGCTGGCCGTGCATTCAGCAACAGCCACGTGAGGAAAGGTCAGCCAGCCCGCTGCCAACTGATGCGTGAGCGAGCCAGAGCAATGCGAAAATGTTTCCTTGGCCGAGGCAAGCCGTGCTGGGGATGGAGGTGGCAGCGGCGATCTCCCGAGTGTGAATGTCACTGCCCATCACCTCGTATACACTTCATTACGTTTTTTTCAGACCCCTACTAGTTTCAGCCTTCCAAAGTCCTGTTGGGCTTCAGAAAGGAGAAATGCAAATGCCCCAGATCTGGAAGAAATACAGCCATGGACAGTTCAGGCTTGGCTTCTCATCTGAAGGATGGAGCTGCGTTTCTGACAACACAGCACCCACCCAGCAGTAAATTGTAAGGCATCACGCATTGCCCTAGGTCCTTGGCTTATCCTTGGCTGACCCCAAATTAAAGGATGTGATGTGTGGCACTCAGCAAATCCCTAGACTGCTGTCCCAGGGACAAGTAATACCAACCGTACCTCTCTGGCACATGGGATTAGTGGAAGAGGTGCCCTTAATGCCACAGGCAGAAATGGGTCAGCCTCGATTTGGCAAGCTCAGGCTACTCGAAGCGAGTAGTGATGCAGCCTGTAGAAATAAAAGGCCAAAAATCCTGTATTTTGTTCCTTGGAGCCCCACTGAGCTCGCTGCCTATTTACATAGGTCCACAGGCAGCAAGTCAGAAGCTGCTGAACAAAACTAGCTGTGCCGTGGGTATTATCTTTGTGAATGGTTCTTTGTAAGGAATGTACAGATAAGGAAATTAGGAAATGAGCCTGGTATAGGATCTGCACCTTTAGCAAGCATGAACCTCCTTGCTAGCTCCGAAGTCTGAATTTAGATTTGTTTTAACCTCTATCAGCCAAGAATTTGGTGGTTAAGGGCCTTATTGTGACCTTTTGCAATGCAGCTCAAGTGTCCCCACTGTTCCTGATAACTATGTGCAATAGCAACACAAATCTCATCTGTATTCCCCTTTCCCTCTTCCCCTCACTCTGATCAAATCCTTCATTCAGACTTTTTCTAACATCCTAGGCTTCCTTGCATGGTTCAGCACTGAGTAAGTAGCAGTATGGTAACAAAACAGTGCTGTCTTTGTTCTGGAAAAGCAGAGAAATTAAGATGTATAATCTTGAAATGAGGAAGCTCGCAACTGAGGAGAAAGCCGGGCACACACACGCTTGTGCTCTGGCACCAGCTGGGTTGAATTTAGCAGTGCTGCTTAGAGAGAGAGCAAAGAAAACAAACTAATTCATTATTTTGTTTTACCTCCTCCTAAATGACCCAAAGCCCGTTAGAGCTGATGGTGTTTCCGTGGACTTCAGGTGAAACTGATGATGCTCCTCTGCCTTTTGTGCCTTTGCCTTGTTTTCTGCATTTTTCTCTCTTACTGTCTGTCCACTCCTGTGCTCTGCGCTTGCTCTTCCTGCCAGTCTGCATCGTGACTGAGTTCTTCCTCCCGGGGAGCATCAGATCTTCCATCGCTCTTCCAGACAGCAAATCATCCCCAAAGCCATGTTTCATTTAGGGTAAGCTCCTGTGCCCCTTTGATCATGTGGACCTGTCCAGAGACAGCCCAGTTCAGCAGGAAGGAGACCGCTACTGTCTCTCTTCCAGGGTGTTTTTCAGTAAACACTATCAACTCAGCACTCCAGGAGAAAGCAGAAGGGAAATAGAAAATGTTCTCCCTCCTGTGTGAGTCCTCTGGGTAGCGTGGCACAGCCAGCGTGCTTTACACAGGGTTTTGGGTGCCCCAGGTTGGTACATCTGGACTGCCACCGTGTCTCTGGGACATTTGAGGAAGGAGAGGGCATCTGCTACAAAGGCGTCGCTTCTGCAGGGCACGAGGGAGCTGGGGACAAACCTCAGTCCCCTTGGAGCCAGCCAACAGGGAGCCAGGCACTGAGCTGGGGAGAAGGGGGAGTGCGGCTCTGTTTTATTTGCTGGGAGCCCTGCAAAGCTTGCACAGACGTTCAAGGCGTGCCATGGGCAGGAAAGGGGAATGCAGAACAGGTGGAAACCAGATGTGTGTGGTTAATTTGAAAGCCTGTGGACAGACCTGGGGAGAATTGCTTTCTCTGCTCTTTTGAGTCCGCCCTGCAGTCTACCCCACAGCATGTGCACTAGTGTTAGGATTAGTTCCCTTGGGAAATTTGGCTTTTCTGACCATCTGAAAGTGCCTGTAGTCTGCAGTGCCTCCAGTTGGGATTCTGTCCTGGCAGGATGTTGTTTATTGGCGCTGTAGCAGCCTGGCTCAGAAGGGTGGAGAGGTTTGCCTTCCCTGGGAGTCCAGAAGAGAGCTTCTGGGGGGGGACTGAGCCTAGAGGGCAGGGGGCCAAGCAGGGAGCAGGGCCAGGGCCAGGAAGAGGGACCCAACTGCTGCAGAAACCACCTGGGGACTCCCCAGAGAAGCTGACAGTAATTGCAGAGCCAAGTCACAGAGCTGGTGGGAAGAGGCACATGGAGGAGACTCTCTTTATATATATATATATATATATATATATATATATATATACGTCCTACTTTTAGCCCTTTATTCGAGGTGTTTGTTGCTTAGATAGGAGCTGGCTGTGGAGGCTGCTGGTGGCCAACTTAGCGGGACAGCATGGGTAGATTCACCTCAGAGCTCTTGAGCCTTTGAAAGCCCTTTGCTAGATTTCCCCTCCAGCTGATTCCTGTGGCTCTCTCTGGCTACCAGGACTGGTTGCATCAGCACCAAGCCCAGCACAAATTCATGGTCCAGCCCCACCAGTGAGCCCAGTAGGAAGGTGGCTCTGGAGGACTAGCAGCATGAAGTGTCCCAGCACAGGACAGATCTCCTCCCTGGTTCCCAGATTTTGTTTCATTGGTGGGAGCCTCGTGAAAGATGGGACCACCTTCTGCTCTTTCCCATGTCTTTAGTGTCCTTTGGGTACTGCAGGCCTCCTTTCTAGAGCAGGGTGGTTTCCCTGCACGTTCCCCATGGGAAGAGACATCAGTGCGGTTGTGACGCTGGAATTCATTACAACTGTGACGACTGCAGGAAATAAACAGTGGGAGCAGATGGGCTTCCAGGGAACAGAAATCCCGTCTCTCTCTGAACATCCTCAATAATTACAGACACATGCAAAAACACAGGAAGGAAGAAAAAAATATGCCAGTGGCTCGGGGCAGTGTGTGGGCAGAATTGCCTTAACACACAGCGAGCCTTTTCTGGTAGCTGCAAGGAGGTGGACCTGCTGGGGGTGCATCATCACCTGATGAGCTGTTGTGTGAAGATTTCCACGCTGCTGTCCCAAAGCATGGGTGTCTTTCAGGGTTTGTGTTCTCCTGCCCCATCCCACACCACCTGAGCTGCAAACCCTGTTGTTCTGTGCTGAAATGCCTTGGACAAAACAAAAATTATGTGCTTAAATATGGTACTGATGAGATGGGAAAACTGAAGAGGGCTGTGGGGAATGCAGCCTAAGGCAGTAGGTATTGCTCACAGCTCCGAACCTGGGACTGTCCGGGTGTCTTGTGTCAGAGGGGCTGTGGATCTGTTGGTTGTCCTCTAGTTAAGGTCCTTATCTCTGTCTAACAGAGCTGCTGCTGTTCTCCAGTCATTGCATCCCAGTTATGCTGGCCCTAGGGAGAAGCACAGCATGGGCTGCTCTTGAAGAGGAGCAGCTTTGAATCAGCACCAGCATGGTCAGGGCCCAGTCAGGAGGGGAATAGCAAAAGCTGGTGCAGTTTGTGCTCCGTTACAATGAGCTGGTGACTTCAGGAGAAGAGAGAGCTCAGATGACCTGGAAGACCTCAAAGGGGATGTGAAGGCTCACACTGGCTGAGGACAAAGATGCTGGCTCTAGGAGTGGGATACAGATTGGGCAAGTGCCTGTAAATGATGAGACCCAGCTGCTTGGAGTGGACTATTTAGGAGGCAGGTAATTCTGGCTGGTAAGGAAGGTTTTTGTTTTTTTTTCCAACCAGTTTTGATTTATTCTTAGAAGGAGTAGTAGAATTTGATTTGTAAATGATTTCTGTGGTAAATTTTCTATTTTCCATATCAGTTTTGAGTTTTGCTGGAAAATGAAAAACCAAAGACCTATTTTATTATTTCCTATGAAGTGTTCCTTGATGGGGAGTCAGTTCTTGAACCACTTCCACTGAGACTTCTGGCAACTTACTGAATTGCAGAGGTGACACTTAGTGTTTCCAAAAGGGCTAAACCCCACAGTGACACCTTGCCTTTATGTGAGACTGTCCCATCTCATGTTTGCTCTCTGAGAAGTGGCAGATCTTGCTAAAAGCCCCTTGACACATGCTTCAGTCACCACTCAGCTACAAACCAACACGTGGCACTTTAAATTGCCAATGCAAATGAGAGTTGGTTTAAACAGTTCCTTGTCTGTGGTGATAAATAGAAATGGACAGCTCCAAAATATGCAAAGATGCACAATCATCCTGGCAGGGGGTAGTTAATCAGGCATTAAAAACCCAGGACAGAGTCCAGGCAGGGATTAGGCAGTTGCTCCTTCGTCAAAGGAGCTGAGCTCATGTGTGAGCGCTGATAATACTGCCTTTTGACCTGGAACTGGAGTCAGAAAACCAAGGTTTTCCTGATGTTTTCACTATTATTTTGTGAGTACTGATATTATTCGTGTAATGATCTGGAAGCCGTGATCTGGGATATCAGATGCTTCCAACCTCCCATGCCTGCTGGAGCAAGAGTTAAATGGAAAGACATCCTGGCTGGCTTGGTCCAGCTTGTTGCTCTGCAGGAGCAGAGGGCAGAAACCAGGACTGACTGATTGCTCCTGATGGTTCCTGTCTTTTCAGAGCCTGCTGCCGACCCCTGTGCTTGGTTGTCAGTGCAAGGATGGCCTTTTTGCTGCCCTGGCTTGAGCAACTCTGGCAGCAGCAAGGTGATGTGCTTGAAAACTGCAATGCTCAAGCAGTCTGGTTGTGTTTGATGCCCAAATTGTGCCATATTCACACCCAGGTAGGGATCTGGTGCTTTGGCCTCTAGGCTGGGGGCTCCATCCTGGAAAGCTTGCACCCCAGGCTGTGCTTCGTGTGGACTGCAAGTCTCCCTCACGTAACACGGGTGCTGCTGTTGTGCAGCCTTCAGACACAGCCAAGGGCCGGACAGGCCAAAAGGAACAAAAGCACCGTGAAGGTGTAGATGCTAAATACATGGCAGTGACAGCAGCTGCTCCGCGCTGCGTAACGGAGCTGTGCAGATGTGAGAGCACAGGATTAGCAGGGCCCTGAACTCCTCTCTGCGGGGATTTAAAGATGGATTTGAGCTCTGATCGGTCAGGAGAGGCTCAGCCACGAGGTGGTTTCTGCCCTTGTGCCTGGTGCCCAGTTTCTGCTTGCTCTCCCTGCCCTGAATGCCAGCTGGTTTCTCTTTCCACCAGCCTCTCCGCACGAGTGCCTCTCATTTCAGCCCAGGCAAGGTGTCCACCTGCCAAGCCAAGCTGGTGCTCACTGGAGTTTGCCGGACCCTCACAGGCTGATTACTCAAGCAGAACTGTTCATAGCAATGGGAAGGTGGCCAGGCCTGCAAGAAGCATTGCCACGTTTGCACCTCCAGCTCCACATGGTCACCGAGAGAATCGCAGCCTGGACAAGTTGGTCCCCCCTAGCAGGGACAGGGTGGGCTTGTTACCCAGCTCTGCCAAGCAGAGGTGAAGGTCATTTTGTGGCAGCTTTCAAAAGTTTCATGGCTTGTGGTTTTTTTGTTGCACTAGGGGCACGATAGCAGGCCAGCCAGTCGCAGATTGGCTTTGCCTTAGAAGCCTTCCTGTCAAACCCAGTTGCAATCTGTGCCTTTTGACTGTGAACCATGATATTTCCATGACAATCCATTTGAGCACTGTCGTTTGGATGAACTTTGCTGGTCGGTTGCTCCATGATGCTTCAAGGAATGGAGAAATACAGCAGCTCCATTTGTTCCCTCTGAGGACTCTCAGATGGCAGTAACAGCTGGCCGGAGAGAGCAGGTACAGGCCCACCTGCTTCCTCGTTTTGTAGCTGACCTCAACTCCAGTTATTTCTCTGCTTATTGAGCCGAGGAAGGAGATACATGAGGGTATTTCTCATTTTTCAGGATGACAGTCTTTTCTCTGTCCTAGCATTATGCTAAGTAAGAAGTGCTTGTTGAGGGCCACATCTGCAGATGGATAGACCAATAAATAAAGGAAGGCAAAGATACTTGCCAAGAAGCCACTTTGCTGCTTATACATGGTAAAAGCCTGTGAAATTAAAGAGTGGAGATGCGTGCAGACAGATGAAGGAGAGAGATGCTGCTGGGTAAAACCGGAGGGATAAAGAGATCTTCAGGTCATCCTCTGACAGCTTGCCCCTCTCCGTACTGATGGGCTCCAGTATCTGCTCCTTGTTAATCAATACTGCTTATCAGAACTACTGGCCAGCCAGAAGGTGTACTGAAAATCGACCAGTCACGAAAATGGCCATTCTCCAAAAAGAAATCGCTGCCTTCTCCATTAGGAGTTAAACCTGGATAAGCACAAACCCTGCTTATAACAGTCTGATGTTCACCAGCAGCCTGCTTTGACTGTCATTTTTTTGCAGTAATTTTTCTGCCGTCGGGGAAAAGAGGAATTCCTGCGTTGACCTGGGAGCTGCAGGACAGTCCCAGCATGTCCAGCCTCACTCACTGCCTTTTCCAACATTTCTGTCTGGTTGAAATAGAGCCTGTTAAGGCCCTTCCAAAATTTCCAAACAATTAAAACCCCTTGGAAGCTTGGCCTGGTTAATCTTGGAAGAAGGAAGGCTGGCTGCAGACAGAGTAAGTAATGCTGATCCTGAACGGCGCAGCAATGCTTGGAGCAGTTTGCCCTCCAATGGCCAGTTGGAGCTTGCAGCTCCTGCCCTCACACCGAGGTTTCCTTTAACTCAGATGGCTCCAGCCCCCCTGATTAGTGCATTGTGCCCCTCACCTGCGTTATTACTCCATCCCAAGGATAATCTGTGAGAAAGGGAGAGCGGGGGCCTTTTCAGAGCAAAGCTCTCTCATGGAAGGTGCTCAGTGCCTTCTACTTCTGCTGCAGCATGCCTCCTTGAAGGCGCTTTTGGCTTCTTGGGGATAGCGTGGGCCTGCTCTGCATTTCATGGTTTGGTCTCTTGTTTGTGGTTTGTTGAGATTGTTGTCTAAGCTACAAAAGACCTGGAGCTGCTGTGCTTCACTGAGAGCATCTGATGAGCAACTGCAGGCTGAAGCACAGTTAGATACAAGGAATCTAGCTGCAGAAATGTCTTCTGCAGGGCTCCTGTTAGGAGATGGCTCCTCCACTCTGGGGCCAGATCCTTCTCAGACCCCATGCTGCTGGTTTGGCCAGCCCCATGTCAGGCTCTGTTGGTAACTGGGGTGAAGAGAACGGGTTGACCTGGCATGGACCAGGGGCATTTCCACCACCCTGCCAAGCTACTCCTGCCCTAGAGAAGCCCATAGGCCATTCCTGTTGTCTCCTACAAAAACCCCAAATCCCAGAGGGAAGCAGAGAGCTGGGGCCAAGCAACCAGCCTATGCCTATGAGAGGGCATTTCTACTGGTCAGCTTTTGTCAGGGCAAGGAGGAATTGGTTTGGGGTGAGGAATGTCTTTATTTTCCTCTCTGGAAGGTGAAACAGCATTAACAGAACCACAAAGAGGAACACAGAAGAAAATTATTTTGCTTTTGCCAAAATTTTACATGGTGAAACAAAAGACAAAGTACAAACTCCTGATTTCCTCAGTCGTTTTTTGAAGTAAATTTATTGTCTGAGGCTTAGAGTTTAAGGTATTTAGGTATAAGACAGAAAGGTGTAGCTTGATTTTTTTTCCCTCTTATTCAGTGCCATCCTGGCAACAATCAGGTGTGAAGTTCAGACTGCTCCTCTCCTTCTTCCACCTATTCTAAAATTGTTCTGCTACTTTTGGCCTTTGAATTTTGTGGGGGTTTTTTGTTTGGTTGTTGTGTTTTTTTTTTTCCTCTCTGGATATCTGCAGTGAGTTTTCAGGTATGATGTGCACCACAGCAATTCTCACTGTGCTCCCTGGTGATATACGGTGTCTCCAGCATCACTCTCAGGAAGACAAACCTCAAAAATTTGGTCCCTGTTAACTAGCCATTAGCACCAGCAACACCCAGAGATGAATTCCTCCAGCTTTGAACGGCCAGTAGTTACTGTGCTGGGTCCATTGCAGCAAGTGTGGAAAGCCAGATGATTTTAATGACAGTGTGTCCATTGAAGTCTCTGGTTTGTGGGAGACTTGATCATTTCTTCTCTCTCCAACATAAAAGAAATGCCGAGTACGAGAAGTTCCTTTACCATTGCTGGGTGGACACTTTGGATGTCTCATTTAATTTACTAGATAATGATCACATTTATGGAACAGCTTGTTTCAATTTTCTCATTATCACTAACTGAGATGATAGATTATTAAATACCCTTTTGCACCACTTCACAGATGAGACGTGAGAAGGAAAGTTATTCAGAGGAGCAAGCTGATACAAATGAACGGGCAGCAAAGAGGCCTCGGGTTTCTCAGGCAGGTTACTGGTAAGAAGCCACGCAAAAATTAATAATTTTGCAGGGCCTCCACTGTTGCACATTCAGTGAAAGCCATCACAGGTCACTATAACTGGATTGCTGGCATCCAGGAATTTTGTCCTCAACACCCCACGTTCCCGCACTGCTGGAGCTGCAGTGGCTACACCAGATGCCAAAGCTTTTTCCTCCAAGACATTAAGAAGTCTGTGCAGACTGTCAAAAGACTGATATATTGTCTATTTTACCAGGAGAACTGAAGCAAATGATGAATGAGATCAGAGATGTATTTGCCCTAATACCAATCCATTATTTGTAAGAGCACAGACTGCTTCCGCTGATTCTGAAAGAAATTTAATCCCCTGCAACTGAGAAGGAAATGGGTTTGTAAGTCTAAGGAAGGATTGCATCATAGTCAAAGAAGTAGACATTGGAGATTTGGCAGAAATTTGGTGTTGAAATGGAACTGGGGATCTTTAGACAGTAGATTTCAGCAATGGCAAATGAGGTTGAGGACACCTGGGATCATTTGGCTGCTTCTAGGCTGCTGTATCAGGTTTTGTGTACTTACCTACATGACAGTAGCAAGATTAATTATCTTTGAGTCTTTACAGAGAACAGAGCAAATCCCCATGCTGCTGAGCTCCACTTTCTCTGCATAAAATAGCATGAAAAGCCCTCACATGGGAGGGGATGGGGTCCAAATTTTAGGATCAACCATGGAGGAAAATCACCTGGTGGCCCAACATGACAGATGACAAACAAACCCACTTGATCTCAAACTCAGAATGGAGAGAATGTGACTGCAGGATTATATCCACAGGCATGCCTTCAAGAAGTAACACCTTTTCTGAAGTTTTATGCAGACCCCCTCAAGTAAAGTAAAATTATTCCTCTTCTTTTCAGATATCTTCTAATGAAGCAGATGCACAGAAGGGGCCTGGAGTCAATCACCGTCTTTGTTGCTCTCTTCCTGGCACCTTCTAAAGAGCTCAGATGAAAAGCCAGGTGTGTATTGCAAGATTTGTTTTTCCAAAGGTGAAGTAGTTGGATATCATTAAGACAAAGACTGTCTTCAAGAGCAAGAAACTCTTTGGAGCTGTAAATCATACTATCAGCCCTTCTTGTATCCATTATACAAAATAGCTGCTTGACCTCTAGCTGTTTATGAATCATTCTTTAAATACCGTGTTAAGTACCAGCATAAGAGCTGTGTCTCAAAAGTCCTTTATGATGGGTTGTCCTGCCCTTAAATCCTTGTCATTTTATGCTAATTACTGACAAGTTATAATTGTCCAATAAACCACTCAGAATAATCTTCATGCAGATAATAACTATTTGAGAAGTCACTAAGTGACATAAAGAAAGCAAAGGCATTTGGGTTTGATCTTTTTGAGTACTGCATTGCTTCTGGACAACTGGTACAAATTCTGTGTGTAAAAGTTCTATTTTTAATCTCCAAGTCACAGTGATACATTGAGCAGTTACCTTTGGGGTTGTCTTGGTTGTGGTGGGAATGGCTGGGTTGCAGGTTCTGACTTGACTTACAGCATTGAGTTGCCCAATTTCTGATGGCTTTCGGTAGCGACCAGGTGCCGTATTCACTTGCGCTCCTTTGATGAATCCAAGCCTGTTACCTCTCATACTGCTCATCGCATTTCTACTCTCAGTGTTATGGAAGGTTGACTGGGAATTGTGTGATGTGGATGGGTGGCCTGGGTTCACTGCTAATCTGGTGTGGCTGGTCATGCTTGGGGGTACCGCTGCTGCCTTTGGCGATCACCCAGCTGTGCACGCTTCCAGCAAGGAAAGCTGTGTGAGCAATCATTGGCCAGACCACCTAGTTAACAAATAAACCCTCAAATGCATTAGCCCTGCAGTCCCACATCTGCTGTGCAATGGCAAGTTAGGGGAATTCTATAGAATGAACTTGTTTCAGGCACCTTCAGTCTTATTAACTTTTGGAGGAAACCCAGGGAAAGTTATATTGGAAAGCTGAAAGCTATTATGGCAGGATGGCTGCTAAGTGACTTGGTATGTGCCCTTGGGGACCAGCTCTCCCAACTTTATGAAAAACAATATTAACTGATTCTCCAGTTTTGTGTCACAGCAGGCCCAATGTGGTATTTTCTACAAAAGGATTGTGATGCTCAGAGTCGCTGTAGTATTTCAATTCATTTTTGTGGATTGGATGAAAAGGAAAATGAGCAAAAAAAATGGTGGAAATGCAAATTATGCTATTGACTTGCTTCTCCTTGAAGTCCAGTAAGCTGCCGGACACTTTAGATTTTTCTGTCCTTTCACTTACTATTATTAGGTCTCTCATGGATGTTTAAAGAGGAAAAAAATGGGGTTTGTCCTGTTTGCCGACTAAGTCAGTCGTGGTCAGCACATGATCTTCAGGGCAGCTAACTGGCATCACCAACACCCCTGGGCCTCTCCTCCATCCCCTGCATGCCCCCCTCCCTGCTTGGTATCAGGCTCCTGATTGAGCTGTAAACTCAGGGCAAAGGCTCCCATGGGAGAGGACAAGCGCTGACGTCTTCTCTCAAGTCTGGTATAAGCCACAGGTACCTTTGGGAGGAGATGGTGAAGCATTGGTAAAGCAAGTTGGTATTTGAGCTGTGCTTCAAGAGAAAGAGGCAGGCATTTCATTCTTACAGATAGCTTGACCCGTAGGGAGGTTGTACTGTTTAGGAGCTGATGGATATCTTCCTCTTCTTTCTCTTTTTCTTTTAAAGAGCAGGACGTTGTGCTTTTGACATGCCATGAACACCTCTGTGTTTAAGGAAACTATAGTTGTCTATTGTCTATTTAGTCCCAGGGTTGGTGCTGTTTGAGTAGCACAAAGTGGCTGGAACAGGATGAGAAGATCTGAGCTGCTGGGTTTTGTTACTGAAGGTGACTGTCAGCATGCCCTCTCCATGCACCCGCATTGTAAGTGCTCTGCGTCCCACCTAGTGAAGTCATTTGGAGGGACCTTCCAAAGCCTCCACATAGCTTTTAGGTCTGCTCCACGCCAGTAAGCTTGCACTGAATCATCTGCCACTGCAGGTCCTGACAAAAATTCATGATGCAAGAGATCCCAGGAGGAAGGTGACTGGGGAGAGCTGCTGGGCGAGGGAACAAGCTGCTGCTCCTAGTCTGCTTGCCAGCTGGAAGAAAGAATATGGCCTAGGGCAAGGTGGACACCTCAGACATGCTCTCAGGCATAGGAAGGGGAAATGAATTAATGGAAACTGGGATAGGGGTGACAGGAGGGATGGAGGGAGGAGAGCCATTTTGGCCAGACAGGCTACCCAACTGCCTACACAAAGGCCTCCTCCTATCATCCCTGTCACACAAGAGATCCAGTGCTCACCAGGAAAGTGGAGCATTAAGAAGAGGGTAGAAAGTTTTGTTAATCACGTGTAAGGGTGGTGTCCAAACTAAACGTAGTCTATTCTGCTTTAGAAGATAACACGGAGCATTGGGAAAGCAGTGCTACCCCAGCCTGTGCCTTGGTGGAGCATCCTGGGGAGGACAGTGGCTGGGTTGGCTGCAGTAAGGAAACATCTGAGCACGACAGGCACCGTGGGCATTTTAAAGGGTTGTGGTCATCACTAGGAAGCATCTGCCTCTGTTGCAGTGAGAGATGTACTCTGTTTTATCAGGTCAATAGATGAACAAAGATGAATATGTGGTGGCCTGAAATGTGTGGCAGCTGCTTTCTTTCCCCTGTGACATGAGTGGGTGAAGGGGAAAAAGAGGTTCTTAGCCAATCTGCACCTCCTAAATATAATCATTTTGTGTTTCTTTAGCAGAAATTTAGGCAACAAAAGTAACAATTAGTCCTTTGAAACTCCTAGCCCTGACCTGCTCTGGGGAAATGGTGAAAACCAGCCCTCCTCTATGAAGATGTTCTGGGGATCAGACTCATTTTCCTCCCTGAGAAAAAGAGAAGAAAATGAGCTATTTAGCAAAAACAAGGAGAGAAACTCATGTGGCAAGGGGATGGGAGGCGAGCAGCAGCTGCACAGGTCGGTGAGGGGCTGCACAGCCTCTCCCTGCGCTGGTGCCTGATGCCTGTGGCTGCCAGAGGCCAAACACTGCCTCTTCTTGTGCCAGTCGGAACCGGCAGCTAATGCTTGATTTACTTGATAGCCCCGTTCTCCCCTCGTGAACAGGCCTCTTCATGCCCAGGCAGTGTCACTGCCATTCATTTCTAATTATTACATCTCTCCGTGGCCAGACTCACTTCCCTGCCTCCTGCCAAGTGGCGGCTGGGCCCGCGCTGTGCTCGGCCCTCGCTCCTCTCCATCACCAGTCACCAGCCTGCCCGCAGACAAGAGGGAGCGTTGAGTGGCACCAACCCAGCCGTGGGGTAAGGCCAAGGGCTTTCCGCTGCTCTCATCATAGGTGTGGTTCGATTAACAACAAAGGTCTGAGAACAAATGAGTAATCTCCCTTTCAGTGCCAGCTCTTTCACCTGTCGTTATTAAAAAAAATCCCTTTGTGTGCTCTGTGGCTTATCTCCTGAAGGCCACCAAACAGCCCTTTGTACTTGATTGCCACCGTATATCCCTGCCATCAGCATGGCTCCAGCCAAACCCTGCTCTGCATCCCCCCTGAGGCAGCAGGACCATCCTCAGAGGGGACCGGGCAGGGGTGCAGCAGGTGAAGCACTGCCCTCCATCTTCCAGGGGGTAGATGAGGCTTGTCTGGAGATGGACAGGAACTCTGAGGTAGAAGTTGGTGTTTAATGTGAATCCCTCAAACCCTAGTCAAGAGCTTTTGAATTTCTGACTCTCCTTTCTCACCTGATCTAGAAAAGCCAGGAGACATGTAAGCTATTTTTCTTGATTTGCAAACCCTGCCGACTACCGGATGTCTGAAAATCACTCCTTTTAAGGTGTCTCAATTTGAGAATCCAAAAATAAAGAAATTTAGTCCATTCAAATGGTTTGGCAAGCCATTTAAATCTTCCAGGAGCAAAGGCCAAGCTGTACAGCTTTTACTCAAGAATTGATGTAAAATTGCAAGGATATACATCCTTCATGGGAAAAAAAAAAAAAAAGATCAGATTGCATGTTTGACAAGGTTTTATATATTTATCTTTCCCTGGCTCATTGATGTGTTGGAGATAACTAATAAGCTGGTAAGGCTGATTATAATAGATCCAAAAATAAGACTGAGAGAGATTCACCGCAGCCCGTATCCGACAGGTCTTGTCACTTGGATGCATTTGCAAAAAGCTGGTTTGTCTCTCCCCTTGACAGATGCTTTGATGAGCTAATCATCTCATTTCCATGAACTGCACATCTGTAAAAACAAATGTGGATAAGACTTGAACAAGTGACTAAGCCCTGTTCTTGTTTGCAATGTTTCATGACAATTATTCGAGCAGAGGTGGTGTTCCTCGCTGACAGGTGACGTGCACACGTGCTGTGTCAAGCAGATGGCTTCTCTGAAGTTTTCCTCTCCAGGAGGGCTGTGAGAGGCTTTTTTCTCTGCCACTGATGGTCTCAGGTACCCCAAGCAGCTGCAACCATCTCCAGTTCAGCAGACCACATACACATTGCTCTGGCTTTGGAATAGCAAAGCTTGGGAAGCGATGGTGAAGCAGAGGTTCCCAGGAGAGCCAGATGCTTTTCTCCATTTTCTGCCGCACTTGCTGCAGGAGGTGGTGGCTGTCTCATACATGTTAGATTAGGCAGTAGCTGGATGCTTTATTGCTTGTTTCCTGGCTTTGTTATTGCTGAGGGATAGTTTCCTGTTATGTTTTCAGTGTTGTGCTCAGTGTCCAGTGAGGTACAAAGATTAACAGCCTCTTTGGGCTTTTCTGTACACTTTCTTTACTTTTTCATTACATCGTGGAAGCCACGCTGCCTAGGATTCCCAGTTCCTGGCAAGTGAACTAAGGGCAACTTGGTGACTTAGTCCTGTTTCAAAAGCCCCAATAACCATCCCATACACCAACAGCCAGTGTATTTCATCTGGAGAAGGGCCCCAACAAAGCTGTTTAGTGTGATTGATCTAATCTGCTTTCATTTTACACCATTAATTTGGAGGGGATTTGCTGTGTGTCCCTTGCTAGGCAGTTCCTTTTGGTTTTATTTTTCCCTTGCTTTCCTGGTTTTCATCTTTAACCTTGTGTTCTGGGGTTTCATTTCCTGGTTCAGTGTTACCTCAGTTAGCTTTGTACCAAACTAAATTGTAACTATATCAACTAGGAACAAAGGAAAAACCCCACTACACAATTATTTACATCAGAAAGTTTGTTTCCATACTTTCTCTTCAGGTTTTTATGGAGTAGAGATGTGTTGGAGAAGGAGCAATTAAAATGATTCCTGGGTGCAGGGAGGAATTTGTCCAGCTCCTGAGAAGGGGAGGAGTATTAAATACTGTTTGGGCTGTAAATCCACAGAAATTTGTTTCCTTTTTTTCAGTTCAAACTTTAATTAAGAGAATTACACATCTCCCCTCCCCTCCCTGACCATTTATTTCAAAGCAAGAGAGTTTTTGCTCTGAAGTGGAAGTTTAAAAGGGAATTATCAGGTACGTTCTGAACCAGTTTTGCATCTTTGTTCCTGCTTTATCTGTAGCAATCAGGTAGCATTTTGAAATGCTAGGGGTGAAATGTTTTTTGGTGCAATGCCAGCAGAAAAGTAAAGCCCAGCTTCAGCCCTTGGGCTCCTCTCGTCATTGTTTTGTCCCTTAGGACCATATTTGGTTAATAGCAAAACTTCTTGATGATTCTCTGACAAGTGTGAAGGGAACTTGAAAGCATGCGTATATTTGCTGGGTGTGGACACAAAGCTGTGTCTTCAGACTCTCCCTGTCCAGAAATGGGGGTGCACAAAAATGAGTCACACGGGAAGCAGCCAGGCTTGGTGAGGCTCCTTCATCACAAAAGCCACTGTACCTCATTTGTAGGTCTCTCAGCAGAAAAGTCTTGGGCACTGGCTGGTTCCCATGTTCACAGATGAGCAATGGGAAATAGTTCAGTGATTGCTTTTTCTGTGCAAATAGTGCCTCCTCCTCTCCTCTCCTGTCCTGTCCTGTCCCGTCCTCTCCTGTCCTGTCCTCTCCACTCTGCTCCTCCTCTCCGCTCCTCTCTGCTCCCCTCCTTCTCCACTCTGCTCCTCTTTCTGTTATAGAAATGTATTAACACCAATGCAGGGACACTGCACCGTGTCCTAACATTGCTGCCAAGCAAGGGTTAAAGCATAGCCATTCACCTCCTCCATTTCCTTACTAACAGCTTTCAGATCTTGGCATCTATCAAAATAGATGCAGAAGCCAAAAACTAACAAAGGTGGAAATGATCGCTGCGGGGCAGGCTGCCGTTTCCTGTAATCGGATCCTAGCCCAAACAGATATGACTCCAGCTGCAGCCCCGTGCTTGTGCTGGAGATGTTTGCAGGGAGCTGCCACGGTACACAAGGTGAGGGAAGCGTCTGTGCAACCTGAAAACAAAAGCAGGCTAGACAAGGGCAGATGTCACACCTAGAGTGGGTTTTGATAAAATACACATAGAAGAGGTTATAGGTAGGAGTGATAAAGGCAGGAGCCTTTCCTTGGGAGCCAGGTTTAGCTCCCAGAGGAGCATGTGGGGAAAGGAAACTGGTTTAGATGAAACATCTGGGCCACCCCATGCGATGGATAATGAGTGAAGCAGCCTCTTTGCATTTCCAGTCCTCTGGCTGAGTGCAGTCCTCTCAGTCCTTTTTCGTGATACAAAGCCCACAAACGGGCACGATGGCCAAAGGTTCAGCAGGAGATGAGGGGGGACTTTGGCTGGGATGTAACTCTTTGTTCTTTTGATGGTTAATGGTCATGGGGAAGCACAGTGGATCTAGATGCCAGTCTGGTGATGCCCCTCAGCAAGGTGTGGTGCTCTGATGAGCGGGAAAGGTGGCAGTAGCTGGACTGTGATACTCACGGGCAGATCCAGCATGGCCAAACACTGACACAGAGTGACAGCAACTCTTATGGACATGGATGGGTGCCCTGTGGCATCACCAGTGCCTCCTGGATGCTGGTTCCCTATCCTGTGTCCCTCTTCTGCTGAGAGACAAAACACAGGAGGAACAGAAATGTGGTGGAGCTATATCAGAGCTGCAGAACTGCGGGGAAAATGGTTATTTGTGCTCCTTAAGTCATGTAATGGGGAAAGCTGAGCTCTGGAAGCCCAATTAAGAACAATAGAAGGAACACTGTACACCCAGCATGTTGGGAAACAGGCCATAAATGAAAAGGGTGTGTGATTTCATAAAACACATTGAGGCTTGTGGAGGAAGCTTACCTAAGTCAATTAGCAATATGCGTGTACCTTGGTATGCACGAATCCAACCAGAGCGTTGAGGCTTTAAAAGCCAAATCTGATATAGTTTTGAGCGCTCCTGGAAGTCGGAAGGAATGCAGTTCTCCTTTGAAAGTGCTTTGTGCTGGAATATTAACTCAGTTTTGAGAAGGTTGCCAACACACGTAGCTCCACCAGTGTAAATGGAGGTGAGGTTACCCCAGTCACATCATTGCAGAATGGTGGATAGATGTCTATTAAATTTTAAATCAGGCTCATTTCAACTTATTTAAAGTTGATTAAGAAAAGGTTGGTGTTGAACCACAATAAATCATTCTCAAATAAAGGAAGCAATGCAAATTAATAAGGTGAGTAATAAGCTGGTCTAGAGCACCTGGGTTGCATCTCTGCCCAACCAGTCTTCATTAAGTGCTGCATTAATACTCTATTAAGTTTCTTTTTGCATTTCAGGCTCTCTGTTAGTTTCTGTGTGCTTTTTAGTGCTTTTGGATACGTGTTCTCTCATGTTGTTGTTTTGTTTTGTATTTTCCCCTGTGGTCACTTACTGGAAATGCCATCTAACCTCTTATGTTCAAAATCTTCTCCATGTAGAGGGGGAAACAAGTGCATTCTTCTTTGGTTTCTTCATGGAGCTGTGCCATGGTGCTCTCTTTGCTTACAAATCCTTGGGAAATACTGGCGAATAGATATTAAAGCACTGTGCATACATGTTCTGCGTTAAGAGAGATGTAAGACCCAGGCACTCTTGAATCTGTTGTGGGTTTGGTATTCGAGTTTTCTTCCTGCTCGTGCCCTAATGCAGTTAAGACTGCCCTGTTTGAAAAGTACTTTAACATCTTGAGATGGTCAGATCTTTCTAGAAAAAGCATAGCGATGTTCACCGTCTCTTTCCTGCCTGTTATGATTACTGCCTTCTGTGAGCATCAAATTCACACACACACAAAAAAAATGTATAAAGCATTAAAAAATCATTGCAGTCTGTCTCCTTTCCCCCACTGATTTCTGAAGTTTCACAATTTCCTTCTCAGTTTCCATTACTTGGGAGACACATACATCATGCCAATAGGATTCATAAATGTTCTTAATTCCACTTTGCTGTCAATTTTCTCTTGCTTTAATCAGAATGCAAATGGGATCCCATCCATATGAGAAGCCACTGTTCTGCCTGACTGCATCACTAGTAATGGAGCAGTGTAGCTGTGCTCAGAAAAGGTCCCCGCGAAGGGAAGCACCCTTCAGCTGTATTTTTAATATAGAACCACATTTATTTTGTGTTTACACCTTGATTGTCCTTGGAATCCTTCAAGGATGTGCCCCCAGTTTCCACCAGTTACCTTGTACTGGAGCAACTACTAAAGGCTGTTCAGAAAAACATCCACAAGGGAGAGACCAGGATGTTCTGGAGAGCCATCTGGCAATGTCAAAAAAAAAGGCAAGCACCACATTTTAGGAGGGTTTCTCCAGCACAGTAGGCGTGGGGTGGTGGGCTGTCATCGTTGTGTTGGTTAAAGCAAGTGGGATCAGCCAGGCTTAAGCTGCAGCACACAGTTTCTGGAAGGCTGTTGCCTCACCGCATTACCCAAAGGTGTGTTCAGTGCGTGGCAGTACGCGTCACCCTCGGTAAGCTTCATACTGTTACGCAGATCCGAAGCTGGTGATTTGCTTCTGGGAGCATGGCCATGCCTTGGGGGGCTTGACTGGAGGATTATATTTGTTCTTTTCAGAAAAGACTGTTTTCCAAATGGATCGTAAAAAGGAAAATATGCTTGTAGGTGTTGAAAGAGCAAATGGTTTTGTGTTTGCTTGTGCTGTTCTTTTTTTGAGTTTTTCTTGTCTTTGGAAGCAGTGGGGGATTTTATCCTGATTTCAAACTCTGGGTCCTTGCGGACTAGCTCAGTCCAAATAAAATCAGCAAAGACTGCAATTTCAGAGGGTGTGTGAGGGCAGTTGGAGTGGTGTTCAGTGTGATCCGCACAACAGACCTTCTGAAATACCCTGTTCTCTCTTAGCCAGGTGTTTCCTTTTACATTTTCCTGGGCCTTCTCATTTTTGTATTTGGTTCGTGAACACTCACACTTTTAAACACCCACGGAGTGTTTCTGCAGCTTGGTTATGACAGTGTCTAAGCCTGATTTGAAGTCCATTTCATCCTTTCTTGTTGAGATTGTGGTTACCCACACTGCAGTCTTCCATGCGGCAATCTGTCCAGCCCACTGCCCACTTGGTTTCTTTACTCTGTGTTACCAAGACCCATTCTTGTCCTGGATGTTATTTCTGGGCAGCCTCTGGTGCTTTTTTCTCCGACCCCCCATGTCTCAATCAATTAGCATGGGTTTCTCCAAGTCATAAAATCGTAGAATTATTCTGTGTTGGAAGGGGCCCACAAGCATCGTTGGCTCCAACTCTTGGCTCCACACAGAAGCACCTGAAAAGCCCTTCTTGAGAAGCTCCTGATGCTTCCTCATGCTGATTTTGGAGGATGATGCCCTTGGCTTTTTGTGTGACAATGTTTGGATCCATTTAGAGGCATCTGAACAGTTAGCAGCTCACCAGGCCTGTGGCTGGCCCCATGTCATACACCAACATGCTTCTCTCTGGATGCCACGTGCCTGGGCAGATCGGTTGTGAAATCCTTCCTCTGACTCATCCTTTTGATCATTTTAAATTGCCCACTCAAGAGCACGTTGCAGGCTGGTATGAGCAGCTCGCACGCTGCTGGCGCCTCTCATCTGAGCATCCAAAAAACTTCTTCCAGTATGGCCCCATGTGGGGCAGGTCCCAGCTCGCCAGCTCCTGGGGCAAGTCCTGGGGTTGCTGGAAGGCAGTTCAGGGTGGGAGAGCACCTGGGGGAAGGCTGGGTCTGCTGGTTTTATCAGGTACTCTGTTCCTTCTCTCTGGGCTGCTGCAGTAGCTCAGTATTTTCTAAAAGCTTTCTTGTGAGTTTTTTGTTTCTTTAATCTAACAAAAAAAAAAAAAAAGACTTGGTCTTTCAGTGAGGTCAACAAGAAATGCAATGAAAAGCAAGTAAACAAAACCAATTTTTTCATGGGCATTTTTCACAGAGTGGAGGAGAAGGAGGTGGTGGAGCTGTGAGTAAGAATGGCCTAGAAAGAGAGAAATCAGTAAGCTCAGCAAATAGCCTGATCCTCCGGTGGCACAGCCTCCATCGCTGGATGCACAGAGTTATCCAATCTCACCTGCTGTGAAACCACATTAAAATGTAAACAACAGCTTGGGAGAATTTTCTCTCTCTGTCATGTCATGTGCCACCGTCTGAGCTCTGGTTGCAAGGTCTGTCCCTCTTTGGAGCAACCTTCCTAGACGAACAGTGTCCTTTTGTCTCTTTTCCCCATGAATTCTTTATGGTACTGTTGATCTCCTGCCTTAATTTTTTCATACAATTAAGGATGAGCATTATGAAGATCTGTCTGCACAGGAAGGCAACGATCAGTGATAGCCTGCATGCCTCCACATCAGCAACTTCCTACAAGGCACTTACTGCCTCCACAAAAGTTTCTGCAGGTAGTTTTAATCGTTCTTTGTCTTGCCCAAAGGAGAAAGAGTCACTGCCTCCTCCAGACACTGCTGAGCGTGGAGGTTGGACTGGATATTTGCATGAGAGAAAGGAGCATCTGCTGCCCTGTATTCCTTCAGTCATCTGGATTAATCATATTGAGTACCCCTGTCTCCTTACTGACTTTTCTGACCTGTTCTCCTTTGATGTGCACAGTCCTGTTGGGGCAGTTACCACCTGATGCCCACTAAGGATAAGAAAAAAGAAAATGAGTAAAAAAGTGAATTACCCTATTGCACCATATCCTGGGGTGCACCAAGCACGGCATCGCCACTTGGTCGAGGGAGGTGATTGTCCCGCTCTGCTCTGCACTGTGCGGCCTCACCTGGAGCACTGTGTGCAGTTCTGGGCACCACAGCACAAAAAGGACGTGAAACTGTTGGAGAGTGTCCAGAGGAGGGCTACAAGATGGTGAAGGTCCTAGAGGGGAAGACGTATGAGGAGCGGCTGAGGGCACTGGGCCTGTTCAGCCTGGAGAAGAGGAGGCTGAGAGGGGACCTCATGGCGGCCTACAGCTTCCTCATGAGGGGAGTGGAGGGGCAGGGGCCGATCTGTTCTCTTTAGTCACCAGCAATAGGACCCAGGGGAATGGTGTCAAGCTGAGGCAGGGGAGGTTCAGGCTGGACATCAGAAGAGGTTCTTCACCGAGAGGGTGGTCACACACTGGAACAGGCTCCCTGGGGACCTAGTCACTGCATCAAGCCTGTTGGAGTTTAAGAAGTGTTTGGACTGTGCTCTTAGTCATATGGTCTGAATTTTTGGGTAGACCTGTATGTTGCCAGGAGTTCGATTCAATGATCCTTGTGGGTCCCTTCCAACTCAGGATATTGTATGATTCTGTGATTCTAATCAGGATAGAAGGACATGAATTTGCAGGAACTCCAGAAAGAAAGGGAAGCAGGCTCAATGGAAGAAGTTAGTGACAAAGCAGCCTTGCATGGAAATATTATTGCCAGGGATTGTGTTTGTGTGTTTATTTTAATTAACCTCCAAACAACAGATTTGTGTTTTTTTGTTTTTGTTTTTGTTTTTTAATTTTAAGTACTATTTCTGCCCAGCTTCAAAGTGACCTCCTGAGGTAGCAGTTTAGATAATTCCTAGCAGAGAACAATTTTTGAGTAAGAGCTAGAGCCTCATAATGAAGCTTGAAACATTAAAGCGATCACTTCATTTCCCTGGGTACCTGCATGCCTGGAATACATCCTCCTTCTGCTCCTTTGCGTGAGCTGCAGAAGGGGCGACAGAATTATTAATTAAAACAGTGGCATATTAATTAAAACAGTGACACAGGGTTTGGAAGATGCGAAAGGCCTGTGAGCTATTTCCTCCTCCTCTCCTTCCCCTGCGATTTATTCTATTCCTGGTTTTCCATGTGATATCTCTTCCTTGAAAAAATATATATATGCCCACCTCCGCCATCCAGGCTTATTTTGGGGAGATGCTTAGGAACACCTTTTGCTTTGCGTTGAGTTGTTGCTTCATTTCCTGGGCACAGAGGCAGCAGAGGGGACACCCCCGCATGCCTCCTGGATCATCTCTGCTGGTCGCTGTGCAAATAGACCACAGGAAGCACAGGAAGATGTTGGCACTAAATCCATGCCCTGGCATGGGGCTCTGAGGGAGGTTCCCTGATCTCCATCTAGGTCAGGCTCTTGATGTGAAAAGACATGGAGCTTGTCAGAAGCAAAGACTAAAGGTCAGATACATGCATCTGGTGCTGTCGTCTCTTCCAGACAACAGTTCAGGAGCTGTCATCCAGGCCTGGTGTACTCCAGAGCTCTGTGTCCCACAGGGAACCTCCTGCCACCACTCCCCATGGCCGAGGGCTGGTGTCCTTACTGGTGCGTGTGCTTCAAGAGTAAGTGCATTGTCTGCAGTGATGTCATTAAAAAAAATTAATACATTTAAAATGTTTCCTTCCTCTACCATAATGATAATCTTAGGTTTTGAGCTTCCTGCAGTGGAACATTTTCTTAATTGAATTCCTCATTCATTGAGCAGCTCTAATAAGCATGAATGGCAATTTCATCTTGCTCTCTGTGTTCTTCTAAGGGATGTTCTTTGAAGGCTGGCTCAAGCCCCACAGCACCACCAGCCAGGAACCCCCTGTGCTCTGCTCAGTTCAGTGCTGAACAAAACTATTACTATACACTGGGCAACCTTACTGCATCCTTTCTAGACCCTCTTTTTCCAGGATCCTTAGCTGATGGATCTGGAGCAAGCTGTCATGTTCTGGTGTGTCTTCTCTGTCCTCCTATTTCCACCAGACATTTTGTTCTTTGTTCTCGGCATGTTCTTTGCTGGACATAAGCTCCTATGTCTGTCCCAGGATGCTGGTGCATCTCTGCCAGAGCTAAGCCACCACTGGGCTGCCTCCCCTGCAAGTTCAGCAGACCTTCCCCCTGACTCTGTGAGCACATATGCCACAAAGGGGTGGCTGAAACCTGGCAGTTTTTGCACCATTCCTTGTTATGAGTCTTGTAATGCTGGCTTGCCTGCCCCATGCTCTTCATCCTGAAATGTACCTAAAGATATCTCCGACTACAGGTATTTGCTGAGGTTGCACATAGCTGGTGAAAATACTTCTGGTGATGTTACAGCTGCCTTGTTACTCTCTGCTGTACCCCAGTGCTGATTGCTGGTCAGCTCCAGCCTCAAGCAACAGCATTATCAGTCCTTTGAGAACCAAGTGAGATCCAGCAACACTCCTGAGATGAGCAGATCCCAACTGCTGCCTCAGTAAAGCAAACTAAGCACACAAACCAGTGTCTTCTGATAGCTCATCTGTTAATACAGTGCTGTGCTCTTAAAGTTAAATGGTTTCTCCCAGCTAGAGGCTGGCAACCACTGAGCGAAGAGATGAGCTCCCTGTTCACTGCATGGAAAAGGCACATGAAATATGGGAAACAGTCTTCAGCAGCTCATTTAGATGTGACACACACAGTTCTCATCTCTAGGATGATTTATCTTCTGTCTTCAATAATACTGTACTTCAGTGCTTCCCCAAGGTCTGAAGCATTTATTCAAGACTGATACAGGGTGACTGGGCTCTAAAGGGATTTGGGCTCCTTTGGGAAGAAAATCCCAGCCTAGCATGCTCTGAGAAGCCAGCGCCATCCCTTTAAAGCCAGGGCAAACCCACATATTGCTTTTGGTTGTGCAGGAGCTAGATGGGCTTGTGTGTATCAAATAACTGCAGCTTTGCCAGCTTATGGCACCCAGGACAGCCACGCAGGGTGTGCAGAACTCCCCAGGCACTCTTGTGCCATGCTGTGTCATTTCCTGTGGCTTTTTACAAAACTTCTTCCCAATTGTACTTTGTGCCAGGCTTTTTGTGACTTGCCAGGCAAGACTGCAGATGAAGCATGTGTGTCTGAAGCGTTATCCTTTAGATCTGGCAGAGAGATGACAAGTTTGCTGAAGAATAGTGGAAAATAATGCACTTGTCACAGGAGGTTTGAATTCTTCTCTGGAAGTCACTGTTGATCATGAGCCCAGTGATATCACAGCTCCTGCAGAACATCTCTCCCTTGCTATCCAGCTTCCTATTTTCCATAGCCTCTCGGGGCAACATTTTTCTGCACTTTCTTTGCAGCTCATGAGGGAAGGGAGCCCTCATAAGCAAACTTCCAGTGCAAGGAATAGTCCTGATAAAAAGCTGCTCGTGTGCAATGAGAAGATGCCTGCTTTGAAACCACTCTGCAGTCTTCCTCTGCTGTGTATTATCAACACAACAACAAAAGCACAAGGCTGCACACTCTAATTGCACAGGGCTGAAGTGTGTGCAGTAGCACACCACACTCCCAGGGCTCAGCACACCTGCTAATGCAAGGCTGTACCCGAGACCATCTGCACCCTTTCAGTAGTTAGTGGTGGTTTTGCAGAAAGCACACTGTGCTGAAAGTGCTGCTGCACTTGGGTTGATGTAGGAATGTTTCCAAATGCACCAAACATGTACAATATTTTAACTTAAAATGGCTGCCTAAAATGCAACAAAGAATGCAGCTAATTGAGGGTTTGATCATTTAAAATTAGTACACGTGGCTCAGAAAATACAGCCCAGTCCAATCAGAGCAGTGTGCTTCGCTAAAGACTGGTAAAAACAGGTACTCTGGAGGGGAAAAAAGGTCTAGAGGCTTTTCAGCTCTCATTTACAAAGCAAGACTGTGCCCTTTTATAGTGACTTTAATCTTCTTCCAGTGTCTTTGATTTGCAGTGGACAACAGATGTAACCCGTGGATCTTCTACAGCTGCAGCGTAACTTCTCCCAGCTCCCCCCTCCTCGCCCTTACATTCTACCTGAGGCTTCAGAGAAGGTCAGAAAGAAGCACTCAGTATGTTATATGTGTTTTCAGTTAGGAACTTAAATCAGGTTGGAGCTCAGTACGGGGTGGGGCAGAGCATGGTTTGCTCCCAGCACAGTCCAAGTGACAGTGCAGTTGGTGAGGGCTCTGTGTGTCACCTCTTATTGTCATATATACAACATTGATGGCTCTGTGACACTCAGCAGTGACAGCTCGCCGTCTGTCTGGAGGATAGTCCTCATTTCACTTCCTGAACTCCAACATTCCCTATCAACTTGATGTCTTCTCTCTGTTTTTGCTACTAAGACTGATTTATATTAAAGATAGAAGCTTGTTGAATTGAGTGAGCGTGCATCATTTAATTAAAGGGATGATGCAAATGTGTGTCTGAAATTTCCTGTAAACATTGATTTCTGGGAGGCTGTCCATGTTTTGTTTGGCAAATTGACACCTGTGTAGTACTTCCTTGGAGGAAGCTGGTTTGTGTTGAAAGCAATTGCTTATTTAAGGCTGCTTAGAACATGCTCTGAAGTGAGGCTGCATCTGGCTGCTTGAACTGACTTCAGCTTTCATTAAGCAAATGGACACATCCCCGTCTCTTTACATCATGAGCCTCTCAGCAAGCTGATGTTCTTCATGGCTTGGGCAGGGCAGTCTGTCCACTGAGGACCTGCCCAGAAAGGTGACTGCTGCCCAAGGTCGTGTTCATTCAGATGGGTCCAGCTGTATTCTCAGACAGAGCTTAGGTCCACAGCATTAGCATGGGGAGCTGGGGTGTGAGCCCTTAGCTCAAGGGGAACCCCTGGTGATGCAGATTATATTGCCATCATTAAAAGAGGTATAAGCTTGGGAATACTGCTAATGTCTACAAGTATGCACAGAGATTGTTACTGCAGCCTAGCAGACGTGCAGCTGCTGAGTTGGGTCCAGCTGTGGTCCATAGCAGAAGCTAAGCAGCCTGCTATGGCTGCTTAGAAATAACAGAGAAATTCCAGAGAAATAACCATCTCTATCCATAAAAGATTGAAGGTCCGAACCCTGCTCTCATCCAGGTGATTTCAGAAACAAAATGTAAATGTAATACCAAAATCAGGACATCCTATAGACTCACTGAGGGTGTAATGAGCCGTGGGTTATTAGCCTGAGCCTTTCCCACTAAATAAATACATAAATAAAGCCCCAAAAGATTGTTCATAGTGTCAAATTCTGGGCTTCTTCATGAACATATATATATATATTGTTTGTTTATTTGTTTTTTGTTTCCATATGTAAAAATGAGAGATTCAGGAGGGTGGTCCAACCAACTGCAGAAAGAGATTGCCATGACTTTAAACTCTGGTACTCTGGCTCAGACCCTGCATAGTTGAGGCTAAATTATTAGTAGAGAAGGTGAGTAGCAGATTCCAAATACTCAAGTCAGGCTTCCTCTTGACATTTTCTTTCAGTAAAAATAAGTAGCTTTTCTTTACATCTAACAAAATCTCTTCCCTGGCTCTCCTTGACAGCTCCCCCTCCTGTCTCCACCTCCAGAGATGTCTGAACAGTATAATTTCCTTTTATTTTTAGCCATCTTTCATAATTGAAACTATCTATGTGTCAAAGAGAAAATGCTGCCATGAATTCCTCAACAGGCACTTACCAAAAGCAATTGATTAAAATGAAATATTAAATGGGATTTTATACCCTTGGGCCTGGCAACACTGGTGCCTCTCAAAAGAAAAATGTGTAATGACATCAGGATGGATGGGCATGGGGCCATCACCTCCCCAGCTTTGCTGCTGCTTCCCTTTTGGGGTCAGTGTTGGATCCAGGCTGAGGTGTGCGTGTGGCTCGGTGAGCTTTGGAAAACAGTGGCTATACTGCCTTGTTTGGATTTGGGAGACTCGGGAACTGTTGTAGATGACTACCTCAGAGCTTAGTATAGAGTTACACCATCGTCAGAGAAGGCAGTGAGGTTGGAGCTCTTCTTCCCCAAACTACCCTGGGAGGACATGCTGGGTCCTGCGCTTGGGGCACAACAACCCCATGCAATGCTACAGGCCGGGGGCAGAGTGGCTGCAAAGCTGCGCCCCCATAAAGGGATCTGGGAGTATTGGTCAACAGCTGGCTGAATACGAGCCAGCAGTGTGCTCGGGTGGCCAAGAAGGCCAACAGCATCCTGGCTTGTGTCAGAAACAGCAGGACTAGGGGAAGTGATTGTCCCTCTGTACCGAGCTCTGGTGAGGCCATACTTCAAATGCTGTGTTTGTTTTTGGGCCCCTCACTGCCAGAAGGACATTGAGGTGCTGGAGCATGGCTGGAGAAGCGCAGTGAAGCTGGTGAAGGGTCTGGAGAACAAGACGACTTCTGAGGAGCAGCTGAGGGAGCTGGGGTTGTTTAGCTTAGAGGAGGCTCAGGGGAGACACTGTCACACTCTACAGTTGCCTTAGAGGAGGCTGTAGGGAGGTGGGGATCGGGCTCTTCTCCCAAGCACCAAGTGATGAGGGAATTGGCCTCAAATTGCGCCAGGGACGGTTTGGGTTGGATATTAGGAGAAATTTCTTCACTGAAGGGGTGGTGCAGCACTGGAATAGGCTGCCAAGGGAAATGATTGAGTCACCATCCCTGGTAGTTTTCAAGAAACGTGTAAATATAGAACTTAGTAATGTGGTTTAGTGGTGGACTTCAGTACTAGGTTAAAGGTTGGACTAGATGATCTCAGAAGTCTTTTCCAACCTGTATGCTTCTACAATTCTATGATTCCTGACCTCTGAGTTGCCTCCTCTTCGTATTAGAGACTTGTCAATCTCTCTTAGGGTGGCAACAAGAGAATTGTGAAGAAAGCAGAGGAATAGAGGCTCTGGGCTCCCCGCGGGTTGCAGTGCTTCCAGTGTCTTGCCAAGCCTGGCCTGGGAAGCAGCGAAATATGGCATTTCTGTGCTGGCTACCACTTAAAATCGAATGTCATCATTGTGACTCACCTCCAGCCCAAAGCCAGCTGCTGTGGAGGTAGAGCAGTTTGTTGCTTCTCCTCTGCCATTTCTCCATCCCTCAACACTAATAACATCTCCTTATGCACCCCCTTCCAGGCTTCCTGCCCTCACCACCCAGCATGAGAACCTGCTCTCCTGCTCAGAAGAAGGGTGCTGCACTCAAAACCTCTCTTCAGCTTCCTTGCCTCTCCATGGGGACTCTGCATGAGAGGGGAATGCAAACAAACCCAAACCTGAGGTCTTTAAACCAAAATTGTGTGCAAGGATCTAAACACGTGAGGATTCCTGTTGCAAAATTGAGGATTTCTGTTACGTTCCTTTGTGAATCCTAATACGCCTGGAAATTATGAATCATAACAAGTCATGCTGCCAAGTACAAGAAGGATTATATGATCTGTGATCCAGTAACTCCCAGCTGCTTAGTCATCTGTGGTAGGTTTTGAGCATGTCACACAACAGATAACATAACTGACTTTTTTATGTGAAACCACAAAAGAGGTTTATTTCATAGGTGTTTCCTCGCTCTGCTTGGCTGGAGCATCCTCGCCAGCAGCAGGACCTCCCAGCCTGGCCAAAGCAGGCAGGATTGTTGTCTCATGAGCGGTCACATCCCAGAAGAGTTTCCCATTGGGATTTCTGCAGTGGTTTCAACAGCAAGGGAAGGAACTGAGGCTGAGTTGTGCAAGAGGCTGTTGTTGCACGGATGTCCACAGATGCACAGAAGCCCGTGTGGCCTCCAAAGGAGGCTGAGGAGGTTTCATTCTCCTGCTGTCCCAGAGGAGACTCCCTGCTAGACTGTAATCTAGCGCTGCATTGCATGGGCTGCATAAGGTCAGAGCTAGCAAAGTCACACCATTTGCACATCTTTACTCCATCAACCCCAAAGAAATGCTCTTCCCTCACGAAGAGCCTGGCTCCATAGCAAAAATATGTGCTGTCCCCCCACTGGCAGTGACAGTCCCTTCCAGCTGCCACTCTGTGCCCTGTGAGCAGCTGCAGGGTGTGCAACCAGCACAGCATCCTCAGTGACCTCCTGGGCTACGTGTAGAAGAACCAACACAAATGCATCTGCTGTGTGAGTGAAGTTGCATTTAATTACTGAGATAAATTCGATGTAATTGCCCAGATGGCGTTCCCACTTGAAGAGGAAATCTAGTAGGGGTTTCCCAGATAACCCCACTTCGTGCAAGTGTTGCTGTCTGGCTGCCTCGCTGGCATCAGCCGTGCTTTGCCCAGGCACTGAGGGTGACTTTCCAAGACAGCCAAAGTGCCCGACAGCAATTCATGCTCCTGTACATCCTCCCCGCCGCCCTTGGAGTGGTTTCAAATGAAAAACCAAACTGCAACAGTTTAAATGTTGCCTCCCACGCAATGTCTGGCTTCAGCCTCCATTACAACTTGCTGCAGGTTCAGAAGCCTCTGGCAGAACAGCCCGCCTGCCCCCCAAAAAATGTGGTTTTGCCAAAATAGAAACATTTTCACAGAAGGCAATAATGTGACTGAATCATTTGCCAGCATTCTGCTCTAGGTTTTGAGGTTTGTTTCAGCATTTTGTGTTTTTGTTTAATTTTAGAATTCATTTTCTTGAAAAAGATAATGCTGAAACAAAATATTTTATGTTTACAAATAATTTTTAAGGGGGGTTGGTTTTCGAATGCATTTGGAAATGCCAGGATTCTCTACTGCTCAGAAGTCCCATTTTGCTTCCAGCTCTGGTTACACAGAAGTTAATGCCGCTGTGAAAAGACCTCTTTCCCAGTAATATACTTCACTTTCAGGATGGTGAATTATTGAAATGTTTTCCATGGCTATAGTCCATCTGAAGTCACAATCTCATCTTTCATTAGTGTCAGTCTCATAATAAGTTATTTGCCCAGAGAAGCTGTGGGTGCTCCATCCCTGGAGGTGTCCAAGACCAGGCTGGATGTGGCTTTGAGCAGCCTGGTCTGGTGGGAAGTGTCCCTGCCCTTGGCAGGGGTTGGAAAAAATGATCTTTAATGTCCCTTCCAACCCAAACCATTCTGTGATTCTGTGATTTTTTTTTTTTTTCTGGTAGCAGCTGGGATCTCTCACCACGGGTTGAGGTGTGCTTGCTTCCTGGGCGGAGATGGAGAGTGGGGAAGATGCTGCCAGCCGTCGGGGTGCGGCATGATGCACTTGTTCAGCCAAAGCTAGTGATGGCCGTGACCTGAACAACCCCAGGCAGAGGAAGAAGAGCAAAACCAACAGGTGAGCAGGGAAGTCACACCATGGTTTGATCAGACCAGTTCCAGATGTGAATGGTTCATGGGCCTTGGACTGAAAGATGCACGTGATAGTAGCGTTGGGCACCTTGGTCTGTTTTTATCCTATGTCTGGGGATGAAAGAGCTGGCAATTGCATGGATAGGGACGTATGGAAGGAACAGGGATACAAGGCAAACAGGACACTAGGGTTGGTCGCCGTTAGAGAATGAGCATGGGGAAGAACAAGAAAAGGGCTTTCAGTGTATTTGTATCTGATGCACATATGTAAATGCTCTTTTCTGGCACCTGGGAAAACTGTTCAGTAGCCATAGCAGGAAGAGAGAGTGAAGAATAAATGTGTCCAGAGGAAATTCCTGTAGCTCTTGGCTCAGCAGAGCATAATTGCTGACAACTGGAGCTTGGTCAGGACACTGGAGCTAACACCTCCGCACCTGCAAGAAGTGGGATCTTGGGTGACCACAAGTGGTTGGCTTGGGATGTCATTAAAATGGCAGCACCTGTGGCAGCGTGGGGCTCTGAACTCCCTGCGAGGACGTTCAGCACACTGCTGACTCGCAGGGAAGATGCCACCTACTAAATCACCCAAACCACTTCCTGCAGCGCCTGGTTTTTCCTCATGTCTCCTATCCAAACAGTGACTAGACCCTTGTAAAAAGTACTGTGTCTGCCAAACAGGCTGGCCTGCCCAAACTAGCTGGGCTGGGCTTCACTGGATCCGCACCACTGATCACCAGAAGGCAGCTGGGAGAGCTGCCCAAGTGTCCTCAGGGCAGAGCAGTGACAGCTTCAGTCCTGGTGGAGATGGGTGGCCCTTGTGAGCTGTTGTCCTTGCAAGAGTGCCACAGAACCTGCTTTGCTTAGCTGGGTCCCAGCCTGACGTGTTGGCTGTCCCTCGCTAGCAGTGGAGAAATCCTCAAAATCTGTAAAGTTCTTTCTGTTTCTGCATGATTGGAGCTCGTATGTCAGAGGCAGAAATCCCACAGCAATTCCCTCTGGGCATTACTTTCTCAATATATCAATCATGACGGGTGGTCGATAAGAGCAGGCGCTGTTGGCAGAGCCAGGAGCCCCTGTGGTGGAGCTTCCTCTGGCTTTCCACCCCAGAGAAGGTGCCCAGGTGTCCCACACACTCAGCATCCTGGAGAAGACCTGGCAGAGCGGATCTATAAGCCACATCCATTTTGCACTCCCACACACTTTCCAGTGTCTGGTCAAGCTGATTTGATGACTGTTGTTCCTGGACATGGACTGGAAGATAGAGACACCTCCAGCTGGCTGGAGCCTTCAGCAATCCCAGGTTCCCTGCTTGCTCCTCAGCTCTCTGTTTCTCAAAGACTTGAGGAAGCTGCAGAGATTCAGAGATGTGTTTTTTTGTTTGTTTTTTCCCTTTATTGAAAGCACAGCTAAAAATAAGAAGAAAATTGAAACTGAGCCCAGCCCACAATGCAGAGTGTGTAGGTGTGATGCTAACCAACACCTGGGGCTGCGAAGCACCCTGGGGGAGCTGACACCTGAACCCTCTTGCACCATCTGGCAGACGTTCTCTTTCTCTTCATTCTCTCTTTGGCACCTTTTCAGAAAGTACACAAGATGATGACTCCAAAGTTGTTTTGTCTTGTTTGAAAATGTCCTATACATTGTAGGAGAAGGGACCAAGGAGAGGACAGTGGTTTCCCTTTGTAAATTCATGTGGAGCCCAGCAGTTGACACACTAGGACCCAAGAGCTGCTGCTGTCCCTGGCTGAAGGTTTCTTGAGGTGGCTGGCAGAAAACAGCGATGGCAGACAGGGCCTCGTGGTGGCAATCAGGCTGTCTCTGAGTTTTTGGCCTTGGCAGGTGTAGATGCTCATGCCATCATCACAGCTGCTGTAGTGACTAGCTGCCAAAACAAGCATCAGCTGCCCTCTCCTCACCACCTCCCCATCTCCAAAGCCGCTGGTAGGATTGGGAACTGCTAGGAAAGGACATACCCTGCAAGCAAGCCGAGTTGAAGACCAGCAAAGCTGGAAGGAGGGCTGAGAAAACCCAGGTGAAACCCAGTGGGGCTGTACTCTCAGAGGGGCCTGAACGATGGGCTTCACGGTGACTGTCCCTTCCAAAACCCAGTCAGAGAACCAACCACAAATGTTGCCTAGACCCTGGTCAGCTTTTCATCCTGCCACCCCTGCTAATGTAAACACGTGGCTGGATGCTGTTCATCCCTCGCCAGCCTTTTCCTGCTTATCTGGAGGCTGAGAGGGGCCCGGCATGCCCAGAAAATCTGCCTATGAATGCCCAGAGCCAGTGCTGTTTCCCAGGGGGATCAAGGTGGATTGGGTAATTAATCACAGCTTGTCTGGGGGAGGATGAGGAAGTTTAAATGAAGGTGTTAACAGCTCTTAAAAGCTTTCCCGGTTTGCAGAGGGTGCTGCCTCCAACAGATTATCTGGAAATATTATTAGCTGGAGTGGGAAAGGGTTTCTGGTGTTTTGTTTTTTCTTCCTCCGGGCTCTTTGCAGTCACCCTAAATCTGCTTGAGCCTCGGAGACAGGTTTTATTGTGCAGGGAATGATGGGGGAGAGGTGCTGGCTGTCAGTGGGTCAGCATTAATTGGTTTATTCCTTTCTCATGGTTATTTTCCAGCCAGCATCTGCTCAAATCCTGGTGCCCGCTTCGTCCCTGCTCAGCACACAGGAGCCGCAGGGATTTGCGTGTATAATCCTTACAGGGAACCCTAGGCCACCAGGTCGGCTTCACAGAGGCTGCTGGGAAGTGCCTTGTCCCCAGCTAAGCTTCTTTCCCTGTTGGCATGTCGTAGGAGGAGGATGAGATTAGTGTTTTTTGCTGCACGATGTCAGCTGAGGGATGAGAACGGCGCACTGAGAGGAGGAGAGCTGCTGTGGGTGGTAAGTGAAAGCAGAGATGTGCCCCTTTGCCCCCGAAAGGAAACTTTTCTTCCATGTCTCAGTGGCCCATTGGTGCAGACAAATGCTCTTCTTCAGCCTGGTGTCACCTGCTTCCCTGGCAGAAGCGGCCATCAGCTGCCTTCTCCTGAGAAACCACTTCTCATGAATCCAGCTGCTGGTGTTATGTCCCTGTACCTTGTTGTGATGCTGGCGTGTGCCTGACTGCCAGCAATTGGGGTGCCTTCAGACTAGAAGCCCTGTGTCCTGCCAGCTCCTGATAGCTGCTAAAAACGAGCTGAAGTCAGTGGCGAGGCTGTGACATGGCTGTGACAGACAGCGGGGTCTCGCTGGGAGTATCGCAGCTGCCTCTTGGGGTAATTGCTCTGATGGCGCATCTTGATGGGAAGTCACTTTTCAGGCTAGAGCAGGAACACAGCAGGAGCATGACTTTGGCCTGGAGGATTCTGATATTTTTATCTTGACTTTGTTTTGGCTTGGAGTGAAAGCCAAACATTCGAGTCCGGGAACGGTGATGGAGTGGGGAGCAGAGCAGCCCTGGGTCTGCTGCCGTTCCCTCCACCTCCTCAAAGCCTCCTAGGTGAGCAGGAAACCCCAGCCACAGCGAAATTCGTTTGAAGTCACATCATCTTCAGGGAACGTTTCCTGTTGCTATGCCACTGCTCCTCTCCCTGCAATTCCTAGATCTTTAATAGGAATCAGGCGTTCTGAATCGAGTCCCACGGGCTGCTTTTTTCACGGCTGCATTGATTTCCAACAACTTAAATTAGCCCCAGGAAAGCATAATAGAATCAGCAGGTTTCCAGGTCCCTCTCTTCCCTTTGCAGAAGACCATCCCTTTCAAACACGAAGCACAGCAAGTCCAAACCAGCACGTTTCCCCCCTCTCCTTGGGGATCATGCTGCAGTAGTGAGGAGACAAATGAAGCCAGTCCGCGGTGCTAAACTACAAAACCACAGGTTTCAGCAAAGCCCTTCAAGCCTGTCCGTCCCCCAACAGTGTCGCTGCCCCTCGCTTTTGACTGAGGTCTGGATATATCAGCAGGTATGGAAAATCCATTCCAGATCAGTAAATAACACTCCCCGCGTCGCTGCCAGCTCCGTAAGCGCTTCCCCAGCTGCTCAGAGCCCGTGGGGATGCTCGCGGAGTGGGCGGCCGCAGGTGCTGCTGGCGTGCATCTGGGAGCAGCCTGGTGGTGAGCGGGGGAGGCTGAAATTTGGTTTGTCTTCCCCTCTGGAGTGGGACCTCTCCCCACATCCTGCAGCCTTGCTGGGTTTTCCAGACAGCCAGGCTACAGCCTGATGGCTGCCCCTGGGGGTGAACGCACCCCATGCCAGGGGCCTGGGCTCAGCATTTTGATGGCAGTAGTAGCAGAGCAGGGATAAACCCAGTTTTCTAATGAAAAAAAAAAAAAGTTATTTTGCATTAAAATTGCCTTTTCCTCCCAAAGGGTCCCTAAGCATTTGACAAGCTGTTAAGAGGCAAGGGTGGTTTACCCCTGGGAGAGGTTTTAAGAACAAAGGAACAGGGCTTAGCAAGGGGACTCTGTAGGTCAGACTGGATGATCTTGAAGGTCTTCTCCAACCTTGATGGTCCTGTGATTCTAAGAGGGCAGGGTAGGGAGGGGGTGTCCAATGGCTCCAGCAAAACCCTGCCATTGATTACAGCTTGCAGTGGTCTCTGTACTGGCTGTCCTCTGGACCTAAAGCAGCACGTGTTGCCAGCAGCTCCTACGTGGTGATGTTGAACCTAGACGTGTCATGCAGTGCTGCTGTGACCATTGTGGCCATCTGACTGCCTGCCCTCCATCCCCAGCTGGCACCAAACTGCAGCTCAGGACCTCACAGCATATTAGCACGTGCTTAACTTTGTGTCGAGGACAAGGCAAGCAAATGGGAAAATGCTTGGCCAGAGTTCCCACTGCCTGGGTGCAATTTACTTCATGCATTTCTTAGTTCAGCAAGACTTGGATTTTAATGGCTAGAGACACACCAACAACTGGGTGAAAGACACTGAGAGTGCTAAAATGTGTGATGAATTTTATTGCAGGCTTAACTTCTTCATTCATTCAGTAGCCAGGTTGGGAAAGGAGCATTTACCATTAGTCCCCGCAGATGTGCGCATTAGTTGCCAGCTCTGCAGAGAAGAGCAGCTCTTTTTAATTCGTTTTCAATTGCTGCTGTTTCCTGTTCTTTTATTTGTGATCACAACAGGGGCTGGCCACTGCCCGTATCCCACGTGTTGCCACTGTCCTGCTGGGTGACATCAGGCAAGGGCTGTCAGGGCTCAGCATGGCAGATGTGATCTTCCAAGCCCAGCATCCCCATCCGATCCGAGGACACCCATGGCACCGTGGTGGGCTTGATTCCACCATGGCACAACCTCCAGCGATCCCAAAAGGTAACTTGCAAAGAGTGCCTGGTCTGCTCCAGCAGTTAGGAAGCAGCAGGTTGCATCAGCAAAGTGCTGGTAATTTCTTAAATTGCCTCAATCTGTTTGATAGCAAAACTTACTGACATTTTCTGTGAGCTTTGCCTGTAGCTTTTGCATCAGCCCAAGCTCAGTCCCATACAGATGCTCAGATCTGATGTGTGCTAAATTTTTATGTTGACCCTAATTTGAGATGTCATTGTAATTCTCCTAGCAGGCATGGATTGGCAGGTAAAAATAGTAAATGCATGGGTCTTTTTCATTTACAGCATGTCTCATCCTGGGATGAAATGTAGCTCATCAGTTGAAGCATTGTGACTAAAAAGAGTCGCAAAGAATGTGAGCACATACCTGAGTGTGTTAGGTTAAATATGGCTTTGTTGGATAATCTTTGAAGAAAAGTAGCTTCATGCTTTCCTCAAGGTGTTATGCTCTGCAGAGGGACAATGTAAGGTTTTACAACACTGAAGTTCCATGTACAGAGCAGGTCCTCTGTAATGGCTACGTAGTTGTAGCTGCAGCATTTGCCCAGATCTTCTTGATGGAAGTCTAGATTCCTGCATGGATTTTTTTCCAAGGGCTCTTGGAGAGTATGTAGCCAGCAGGAATGAGGAGAGGGATGGTCTGTTCTGTTGCTAGACTCTTTGCTGCATTAAAGAAACCAGAATGCAAACAGTCAGAGCTTCTGGTGTGAGCTTCCAGTGTACAGCTTTCAGATAAGCCAACCTCTAGTGTGCTCCAGCACCAAGTTCCATATGCAAGAACTTTCTGTTAATACGTTTCAAGGGAAGGAAATCAGCCCTGTGGTCAACAGGGTGGCAGAAGGAGCTCTGAACTCTTGATGGCTCTAAAGGTAGAGATGCTCCAGGAGGAGGAACTGGACAAAGGGCTTCTTGAAGGCAACTCTTTCCTTATCTTTCAACTGCTCCCCACTTCACTGCAACCTCCAATTCTGCACATGTTGGACTGTAGCTATTGGGACTGCACAGATGAATCTGGTGGGTTGGTCTTTTGTTGCCCATATGTATGGGGAGAGATGGATGTTGTCTTCCTGATGAAGAAGATGCCACCTGCTTCTTCTTGGCCTGAAGGGCCTTCTGTTGGAAGTGAAGGGCCAGGGCTCACGCAGCAGTTTACATTTCAACAGTGATTTCTCCTGCTGTTGGAACTGTGTTGTCTGTCTTTAATCGTGCAAGGCTTGTTTTCCCACACTGCAAAATGAGTTCAGCACCGCTGGTGAGACTGGGGGCTGGGAAGTTTCAATTACTATTTTTGCAGTGTTTTGGGGCTCTGGAGAGAAAGGTGCTGGAGCCTTGGGAAGGCAGATAGCATGCTGTACATGAGCTCTGTGGTCCTGCCAACAGCTCCTGCCTCATGCCTGGGCACGGTGGGGCTTCCTAACACAAGCATTGTGCCCATCCCACCCCTAGAGCCACTTGCCACTGCTGAGCATCACTGCACAGTAACAGGGGACCTATTCAAGTCAAGTGTCCACCTCTGGATCAAATAAACACATATCGCATGCCTGGAAATTCCCACCTGCTCTGCAGGGGAGAAGAGCCCTGAGAAACCCCTCTCACAAGCCTTTTCCCGTTAATGCATCTCTTCCTTATGCTCCACAGCCACACGCTGCATTAACCTTCCTGCCCCGCTCCTGCTCAGAACAACACCTCCTTAATCATAATCCACCAAATTCCTCTCTCCTCTACCTGGAAAGAATAGGATTTGGGCACAAGGAACAAATGTGAAGGCGTAAGTCTCTTTTCATGGGAAAGGAAATCTATAGAGCACCCCGCTGGGAACCCTGCTTTGCCTAAACCCTGGCACGGTGCAGTCGGAAGTTAAGGCTATTAGCGGGCAAACAGCGCAAGAGCACTATTAAGCATGTCTCAGGGCTTTGTGGTCAAGTGCTGTGTGTTACAGCAAGCACGCTGAGGTCTGCACAAGAGGACGATTGTGGCCCCAGCACCCTGCCCAGCGCGGGCTGTGCAGCATCAGCTCAAAGTCAGGGCCGGGCGCTCATGGTGCTGGGGGATAAGTGGGCTTTGAGATAAGCCCTGTCCTGGAGAAGGGACACATCAGCTGCCAGTTGGCATCTGTGCCCATGCGTGCACACCTGTGGGTGTGCAAACTGCTATGGTATGCAGACGTGTGGTAAAGGTAGGTGAGGGAGCATGCTGACCTTGACCCAGAAAATGATTTCTATTTTTTTTAATCATGGTTGTGTTTTGGTGGCCCACTTGGTTTTCTGCATAAAAATGCAGGAAATATGCAGCTGATTGCTGCAGCCTGTGGTGATTTGCCTCCTAGGAGCTGTGGTTTCAGGCCAGGGGAACTTCTATAAGCAGCCTGGCAAATACGTGGCCGGTGTGGATGGACAGCCCGGACAGCACAGGTACAAACGTGCTCAGGGCCAGCACATCTTCAGCAGCTTTCCTCCTTGAAGTCTGAGGGTGAATGGAGTCCATTCTTCTTGCTGTGCTGAGGATCGGCTGTTCAGAGAGCAGACTGGTCTCCCCAAAGTCTCTCTTCTTGTTCTGCCACGTTCATCCTGAACACAAGGAGAAGGGCAGTGGAAGAGGCTGGTGAGCATGAGCAGCTGTGAGTCTGCGGGCAAGGCAGCTCTAGGTCTGGCATCCACTATTCAGACCCGTGTATTGCCTTCTGCTGGATGCTCCTGAGCAGTAAAGAGAGCGCCGGGACCGCGGATTTCACCATTAATTTAATTGCCATTGCTTCGCCACGGCTCCCCAAGCATCTCAGGGAGCTGAGCACTCTTCTTGAACAGGGTCCTGTTGAGGTGGGCTGGCAGTGATCCCAGCCCACCACTGGCACACAGCCCCTTCCAAAACCCCTGGGTAGGGGCCGGCCAGCCGCAGGGATACTGCCAGGATTCATCCAGGGCCCTGCAGGGCATAGAGCGTAAACACAGCGGGGAAGCTGGGCCACATCCCAGCCTGGTTTGGCTGCCTGCCTCAAGGTCCCCATATCCCAGAGTATTCAGCTCGCCTCTTTTTCCATTACCTCCAAGCCGTCGCAGTGAATGTTTTCAGTAATGTTTCCTAAAAATACGGATGTCAACAGAAATAGCTGCTTAATAATAGTCTGTGCATCTCTGGGCCCTGGGCAATCTACAGGCTGGCAGGAGGAGTGCTGAAATTGATAGATCCTGAGGCTGGAGATGCTCTGAGAAGATACCAGGGTTTCTGCCTTGCTGTGCACGGACCAGCTCCCACCAGCATCCCGTGGGGGCTATTTTCCCTCCATCACTGGGTGCAAAGCCAACCCCTCTCCACCAGCAGCCCAGCTGGCTGATGCCCCGTTTGACAGAAAGGCCTGTATCTGGAAAAAGGGAACTCAACCTGTGTGAATGTATTGAGAAGCCTACGGTGCGACAGTGACTGGTTTCTGTTCCTTAATTAGGGTATTCGTTTTCTTGTTATAGCTTTCATGGGGAAAGAAGTCAGAGGCTGTAGGATCTGTGCTGGGCCAGGTTTTGCTATGTAGGAATGTATACATCTGGTCCAGTTCATAACAGCCTTAGATAACAGGGAGCTGCTTTTGATGGAAAACTCTGGAGCCATCTCAACAGCAGCTGCATAGGAGAAGTAGAGAGCATGTTCTGTGTTCAGCCTTTTGGGGAATGAGTGGTTGAGCTGGAGTGTAAAGCTAACAAAATCAACTCCTGCCCTACTCACAGTTCAGGCAATGTTAAATCAGCAAAAGGGGCATGAGCTCCTTTTCTATGATGCTTTTCCTACCAGCTGAGAATAGATGCTGGATGCTTCAGTGGCTAAGGCACTAACATCAGCTGCAAAAACACCATTTTCTGTGCCCCAGCTGCTGTCTGTAAGCTGTCAGGTCTGACAAGTGAGCTGCAGGGTGAAGGAGGTCGGTGCTGAGTGCGGGAACAGGGGCATGTGAGGACATCGGAGTACAGTAAAACCCTTGTCACACAGCCTGAAGTCTCCCAGCAAGTGTCTATTAATAAGCCGTGTATGTGCTTCCTCCGTATATTTACAGTGTGCTCTCTCCCTGTTAGCTTTGAAAACCACGGCTCTGCTTTGACACAGCAAATTCCTTTCTTTCAGCAATGCGTTTGGTACTGCTGGTGCATTAAGCCGGAGAAGCATTTCGGTAAAATCTACCTCATTTTGAAAAGTGAGCAGGATTTCCCTTTAAAAATTAACTCTGCTTCCAGATAAGCAACCTCAGCCTGTCCTTCAAGAGCCTCTCCGAAGCCTCCCGAGATGGTGCCTGCATGGCTTTAACGCTGTCTGTTCAGGTACCACCAAATGGATGCAAAATACAGCAGCAAGAGCATCCCCCCCTGCTCTGGCTGGGGGTGTTTGGGGCAGTGCTGGGGGAATAGGGGCAGGTGGGCATTCCTGGGGGATCAGAAAGGGGGCTCAGGAGGCTGCCAGAGAGCAGCGACCTCCAAAAGTGCAAAGGAGACACAGCACCAGGCGGCTGCTTTCTTACCCCCTCGTGCCATGCCAGTGCTTTGTCAAATGAGCCAAAAACAGCAAAGATGCAAAACTGGGCTAGTCAGCTGGGGTGAGCCAGACTTGTGAGTCAAGTTGGGCTGGAAAAGAAAGGGGAAAAAAGCTTTTTAGCCCAGGAGAACAAGAGGGAAAAGGAATGGAAACCAGGACCTCTGGAGTTCAAATGTTCCTCCTATCTCCTTGGGGTAGGGAGAGCTGCAGGGTGCAGAGAGCAGGTCAGAAAGCCCAAGGGCTGTTGTAGCTCAGCTGTGCCCTCTGAGAAATATCTTTCTGCTATAATATGTGCAGCTCTTGCCGGAACAACTTCCTCGTCTTCATCTGGAACCTGAGACAAAGGAAAGAACTGTTTGTAATGAGCTATTTATGGAGAAATTCGTCTTGAGATTTGCATCACCACTACAAGAAAAGTCGGCGCCACAACTTTCCTACTGTGGTTAAGGACAGCTCTCAGCGGTCGGGAGCCCCCAGGTCCTGTGAGCAGTAGGAACATGTTTCAGCATTGTTTTTTTGCAGGAGAAGAGACCAATTTGCATTGCTGGAAACGGAATGATGTGGAGAACCACAAGAACCCGTCATTCTGGTCAGGCCCTTGGATTTTGTCAGGATTTTTTGAATACTCCTTCGCAGCTAAAACTCCCACTGGGTTGTCTTGCTGCTAGCAAGGCTGATTGGGATTGTGAAGGGGCAGGTAGGCTGGCAAGCAGGCTTTCCCCAAAGCATCAAACTAGATTCAATTAACCCACTTTAGCTGCAGGAACATGGTTAGCTGGCAGCCAAGTCCCCACGGAGGGGTTAGATAACACACAGCGGCTTAGTCACACTGGAGAAGTAAATGTCTCACAACTTGCTGAGACAAATTCCTCCCTGTTTTAATTAAATGTGAGCTCCCAGAGTGCCTAAAGCTCTACTGGTCTCTGGCTGCCCCTGCCCATGCATCAATCCAGTTGTGCCATTCAAGTCTCCAAATCTTTGTCCTCACTTGCACCACAAGCGAGCTCTGTTTTCATTCACCATTGTTTCAGAGCCTGGTGGCTGGCTAGAGGGATGATAATAAAATAAGGATTTTACTGCTTGGTACTCTGCAATTAACCGGAAAATACGGATTTTTTTTTTTTTTCCTAGCCTTCCTGAAAGCAAAGCAATGGATGCTCAGGTCCCAGGACTTCACCAGTCATCAGAGCTTTTCCTTGGCCCCAAGGATGGAGCAGGGATCGTTTAGCAGGAGCTGCTAGCGTACTAGATGCTGAATGAAGGAGCCCTTGATGCTTAAAGCAGTGTCCTGCCTTTGTTTTTTGCCCAGATGTAAAATCAGGTGCGGAGCGCATGTACCCGGGTACAGCACTTGTTTTATCAGGTCCATCTGGATGGTGGAGCTGGCTGGGTGGGAGGCTGGCGCTGGTGGGACTGTAATGTCATCATCCCTGGTGTCCCCACACAAGCTGGGATGTCAGAGCCAGGCCAGGGGTGCCCAAAGCCAGTGCAGGCAGGGGCCAGTTAGGTCCAACACCCCCCCTTGACCCACTGGACAAACAGGGTAAGACTGCACTTGTCAGCACCAGGCTCAGCACTTTTTCTCTGATGGAAAATGCACTGAAAATCTTAAAAACAATCTGCTTTTTAACATCAGTTGTGCTAAGAAGCTTTCAGGATGTCATGATATATTTTGCTGGCTGGAAAGAGCACCACTGACAGTTGTTAAACAATTAATGCTTAATTTGCACCCAAAAAGCACACAAAATCTGTATCACATAAACCACGCTCAAGATACTCATTGCTTTTGTATAAAGATGTCCAGGGTTGCTTTAAAGATTTGAGGTCTGATGACCCTCCTGCTCATTGCTCAATACTTCTTACATGTGTGAAATGGATGCAAGGCGCTGTCTGGTTGGGGTTACCTGTTCGTACTGGCAGCGGAGAGCTGCGGTTGCTCTGCAGGCATGGATGGGTTTGAACACGCATGGTACTAAAAGCCTGAAACTCATAAATACTCATTCTCCATTCCAGAGGCACTGGTCTGAACCTGACTGCAGACAGCCGGCTGCCAGCTACGGGCCATGACGCCGGCCTTGCTGCGAGTCTGTGCCGCCTTCTGCCTATTTGATAGCAGAGTGAAGGCAAAGAGGGCCAGGAACAAGAGGAGGGGACGAGGAGGTGAGCCTGCTAGAGTGGTTCATCGTGGTGATCTGCTCTACCAGAGCCTGCAGGTTCTGCTCTGACTGTTGTGCTACACCTCAGTGTGCTTGTGCTGTGCTTGACATTGGTTGGGGCTCTCCGAAATTGAGACGGTTTTCTCTTTTGTGATTGTTACCATGACAGAGAGGCATCCAGCATTTTTCTTCCATCGATCTCGGGGTTATTAAGGCTGATAAGCTTAAGTAGAGGATTGCATCTATCCCCTTTCCCAGCATGGTTTAGGAGAAGCAAAAGGATAAATTGGGAAGCATTTCAGCACTTAACCTCCTGTTTTAACAGAAACTGCTATATATTACAAGTGCCTTTGCATATTTTATAGCACTTAAAAAAGCAAGTGTTGCTAATGTGGAAGTTGGCTTGTTCAGGGAAGCACAAAACCTGCAGTCATAAAAATTGATGCCAAGCTATTGTATTTCCTAGTGTCTGAAAGGCAAGCAATGCTAAAGGAGTCGCCCATGCTTTCTCCCAGCCTGCTTGCAATCGCTGTTACATATCCAAAGCATTCAGCTCAACTCCTTCCAGCTCCTAGAGGCTGGGGAGAACAAAAACACCAACACAGCATTTTGAAAAGTTTTGTTGTATTGTTGCCATGCGATACAGATGTTTCGGTAGCAAATGCAGCCTCCATCCAAAGGCTGGCCTTTTGAATATGAGTAGCAGAGTACTTTCACTTTCAGGAAGAGTTCAAAAAAAAAACAAGCAGCGAGAGTATAAAGGAAAAGGATAACCAAGGCAGTGCCAAAATCCTGAAAGAATGATGATCCTGGAGCAATCTGCATCCCTCTGGAAACAAGGAAATGTGGTTTGTGGGGTTTGGCTTGTGAAAATGCTGTCCCAAGTCCCTGAGACATAGCGGGGGTTGGGTACTCATAGGGCTTCTCTCTTCTGTCTTGCTCTTATTATTATAAACTTGTGGGAATTTGTTGTCTTTGAAAAAGCTGCTTCTCTGACTGGTTTGATGGAGCAGTTATCAGTGGGATCTATTAGGCATGCATAAGTGCACACACAAATACTCAGTATGGTCAAGTAAACTCTTTTCCTGTAGGAAACCAGGCTTAAAATTTGGCATCTCCAAGTGCTTAACTAAACATTCGGTTTTTAAGAGCTCTTCGTTTCCTCTTCCTCTCTTCACTTGGGTATTTGATGTGTTGGACTGTCAGAGAGACGTGGGAGGAAGACTAGCATGGGGTAAGGGATACTGGTTGTCTCTAAGGCTCTAGCCCTATCCCAGTTCATGTGGTGGCTGGGAAGAGCAGCTTGGGCATGCCTAATGCGTATCATCCTCATCAAAATGTCCTGGCCATGGAAGGAAAACCATATTTAACCAAGAAAAAGGGGTTGGACATGCTGGGTTTGTGGGGTGACAGCAGGCAGTGATCTGGCAGCAGCAGTTGGTGCCTTTCCTGACTGTAACCTACTTAAGGAGAAAGCTGAAATCTGTTACAGGAGCAAGCAGCCAGGAGTTGCTGGATGCTGGTGGGAGAGAGGGAGTGTGATTCAGCCACCTGAAGGCATCTCCCTGCAGGAGAATTACCTTCCCTATAAAGCAGCAGGCTTTGCTCTTAAGTGTTATCAAGCTTAAATTGGGTTCCCTAGGTGACATCCTGGTAAGTGGATTTCCCAATTAAGCACATCCCGATTAAGTCGGATGTACTGTAATTACCAAGTGCTCAGTGCTAGGAGCAAACTGGATCTGTTTGCGGCAGAAGGGCTGGATCGAGGCTCTTCCCCAGTCTGGAAGGGGTTGCAGCAAGGTGTTAAGTGTGAAGGTGGGCAGTCTGCGGATGGGATGTGGCAGCCACCCCCTCCCTGCCATTCAGCATGTTCCCTGCAGAGGGAAGATAGCGGATGAAGCCCTGGTGCCACAGCTTCAAACCCTGTGATGTAAAAGCAAACTCCTTTTGAGGTTGCACTCCTGAGCATCCTGCTGGTGGGACCTGCTGGATGCAGACTTCTGCAGGCTGTTTGCTTTCCCTGCCAGACAAACTGCATGCTAGCTGTGATGACTGTGTGGAGAAATGGTGGCTCTGCCTGTGGAGGCAGAGGCTGTCGATGGCACTGCCACCCACCAGGTAGGCATTACATCCCTCCAGAGCCAAATCCTCGTTGTGCACCAACAGCCATAATTTCCTCCAGGATGACATGGGCAGAGGCAGAAGCCTGCCTGGATCCCTGAGGTGAGACCTTATGTTTTGGGGTGATCTATTACAGGACATTGATCCTGACCTCAGCAGCCAGTTCACTTTCCCTCTTGTGTCCCCCATGGAGGCCGTGCTGCTCCTTGCCTGCACCACAGCAGCAGCTCGAACCCCTTGCAGATGCCTCCTCTCCTCCCGTTGTGCTGCCTGGCTGCGGCAGCCCCGCAGTGCTCACAGCCCATGCCTTGAGCTGCCGAGCCAGAGATGCTCAGCACAGGCGTGTGCAGCCTCTGTGCTGCTCTTCCACCCTGCTCCTCCATTCCCATTCCATAGCGCTGGTTTTGCAGTGCCACCCACTGGCAGTGGCTCCCCAGAAACCCTCCTCTGCAGCTCTTTGCCACAGCTGATGCTCCAAACATGAAAAATAAGAAGGATGGCTCTGATGGGCATACTCCACAGAGCAGGTCCCATGTGGGTCGGCCCAGGCCATCTGGAAATGTTTTGGCATCCTTTCTGGTGTCTCTCAGTGTCTCCTGAACCTGAGCAGCGAGGTCGCTGGGTTTGCAGAGTGCCAGATATTAGCTCAGGCTGTGCTTAAGGACAATTGTAGTGTTTCACCCCAGCAGTCTGACCAGCCCTGTGTCCTGTCTGCAGCATGGCAGGGCAGGCAGCAAGGTGGTTTCTCCTCCCTGCTCTGCTGTGCATGCCACGCACAGGACTCAGTTTGTGTAGGAGACTGCATTCGTGTTCTACCATGCAGGAGAAAATACAAAGCCATGGCTTATACCAAATGCATCACTGTATGTAAAGGTCATGCATCCCCTTGGGGAGTGTGCTCCCAAAAATCACGTTGGGGACTTCTGTGGGACAGGATGCTCTTGAGCCAGCACAGGTAACAGTAATCAGGCTGGTCTCCCTTAATGCGCCTTGTCCCTTTCTGACCCCATTTATACTGTTTTCTCTGTTGCAGCTTTAATAGATGATGTGAGTCCAGTCTACAAGCAGGAGGAGAGACAGCAGAGAGATGGAGGGATGCAGTTCTCGGCGTTTCTGTGCAGCAAGCTGCTCCTCACAAGCCAGATTTTTAACTGATGATGCCTCCCCATAGGCAGTGAGTGCTGGTTTAAAATAAAGCTTGACAAATGGCATGTTGGGGGCGTCAGGTCCTAGAGCACTGTCTTCCGAAAACTATGAAAAAGGCACCAGAGGGGAGCCTGGCACAGCCTCCGAGATGACAGTAATTAAAGGCTTTTGCGCTCAGGCACTGGGAGCTGCTCCTCTTGCAAATTGGCATTGATTGGAGAGGAAGAGAATGATTAAATTGGAGGAGAGTGATGGGGGCGTCAGGAGAAAGCACAGAGGTAAGTCTCAATTTGCCATCCTTTTTTTTTTTTTTTTTCCCCCCACCTCCTCTCTCCCAACCAGTGGGTGGAGGGAGCAGAGCTCCTGGGCTGGCTCTGCCTGACATGCTGGGGGAGTTGGAAGCTGAAGAGGGGCCACTCTGCTCTGATCCTGCCCTAGGGCATCACCCAGCATCTGGGGCAAACGTCCCTGTTCTGAAAACTTGTGCAGGCTGGGTGGCACCACATCCAGTGTGGCTACTGCAGAGCCATCAGTGAGGTTAACCCCTAACCTGGGTTATCCCCATACAAGGCTTTTTCCCTTATATAAGTCTGGGAGTTACACCTCTCTTCTCTATTTTAATTATAAAGGTGACCTTGGTAGCTTGTTCAATTCAGGTTTTACCTTGTTATTTTAAAACCCTGTTTTTGACATAGTTGCCTAGATGTATTGAAGTGGAGCTCAATGCCAAGCCCTCCAACAATACAAGCATTTCTTCCAGGGTGGCAGAAGGAGTTACAGAAATATGCTCCATTTTCCTACAGGTTTGTCTCTTCTACGACTGGTGAGCAGGAAAATGTCCCCCCTGGGCTGCCCCAGCTGGGTCCTTGTTGCCATCCCTGCAGACAGACCCCAGCTGGCTGGGGCCTCCAAGCCAAGGAGCTGATCCAAAACCAAACTGAGAGCCTCTGTCTGCTGAGCCTGGAGCACTGATGCTCAGGTAGGGTGGTGTAGCCTGGGTCACAACAGGATGCTGTGTCTCTTTTGTCCCTTTGGGGAGTCTTTATTTCATGTCATAGGGTTAATTCAGGCTTTGAACATGCAGAGGGAGAATGCAAGCTGGGAAGGAAGGGGATAACCCTTCTGAGCTGTCCCTGCCATGTCCTGCCAGCCTGGTCTGTGCTGCGGGGTCACCACCAGTGAGGAATTTAAACATGTTAATTCAAACAGCTGTAAAAACTACAGCACAGCCTCTCCTTATTCATCCATCCCCAAAGCAATGCCAGTCAGCCCGCACTCAGGGAAGCTGCTGGCCCAGTCTGCAACTTGGATACCTTTGGGTCCAGTCCTGCAGCCACTGAGATAAGTGGCCAAACTCCCCATGGACAGACAGGGAAGCAGGCCCTGTGCCCTACGTTTGGTGCTCATTACTATTTGGATGAGATGAGCAGGACTTTGCACCAAGAGCAGCACTGGTGTGTGTTGTAAGGCCATAACTCTGCAGGGTTACCCTGAAATTTGAGGCAGCTTTTGAAAATGCTCTTGGGATGAGGCAGGGCTGCACACCTCTGGCAGCAAAGCCCTGTTGAGTCGTGATAAAATCTGTGTTTGAATCGAAAGGGAAGAGCAGATGGACCGAGGCACGGTACCTGACAGAAGGGGGGAGATGCTCCAGCATCCCTAAATCCTCCTGGATCTTTCCCAGGGGAGGCTGCTTTCTGCAGGGATTGGGATAATTTGCTTGCAGCTCCTGCCAGCAGTGGAGGTGGTTGCTGTGTGAGCAGGGCTCACAGCGGCTGCTCACTCAGTGTGGCATTTGCCACGTACCCAGGGCAGTGTGCTGGGAGCTGTCAGGGTCAGCCTGAAGAGCTGCATGAAGCCCATGGGTTGTCTCCTGGCTTTCCCTGAGCTTTGCTTCAGGCCTCAGGTGTCCTCCCAAAGCGAGCTGGCTCACGCAGCCATGCTCGGCAGCTTTGCAGCCTGGAGCGGTCAGAGGCACGGGCCAAAAGCACCTATCAGCTAAGTGACCCCCATAGCACCCGGGTTCAGTCCTGGCCCTGCTCAGGAGCATCATGGGCTCCTGCAGGAGAGCATCGTGGGCTGACCCATCCCTCCCCAGTGAGAAATCCTCCCTGCTTCCTTCAGGCATCCCCATTTAGACAGCCCTGAGCCCATCCACGTTTATGCCAGTCGTTGGGTTTAGCCCATTGCACATTGTGTTTAGCACAGTAAAACCTGCAGAAAATGATCTCTCAGTTCAGCATGCCCTGAATGTCCTTAAAAATCCTCGTGGCTGCCTGCAAGCCCTGTGCTGCCCCTTGGTTGTGACCTGGGGAGGGTCCTTTAACCCTTCTGGTGCCAACAGGCGCCGTCATGTCCCTGCTGCTTTTCTCTCCAGGGTATGCACCAGTGTGACTCGACAGAAGACGACAGAGGTTGGAAAAGGCCTGGAAGGGCTGGGATGTCGTTGCCATGGAAATCGCTCAGTGTCTGGAGCAGCAAGAATGAGAGCAACTCCAAAAGTAATGATCTGTCACTTTGACGAAGAGGGAATTGGAGGGATTTGGTTAGGGGGAAGCTTCATGCTTCAAATAATACGCGTCCATATGCCACATCTTCCCCAAAAGGGCTCTGTCGACAGCCCTGGGAAATAATCTGATGTGTTTTGGCCAGGGGTTTCCCCAGGGAGCACGGACACGGTTTCTGCGCAGCAGCTGAGCTGCACGGCTCCACGATCCCAGGATGAAAGGCACCAACTCAATGCAATATTCATTCACTCGTTCTTCCTCCCTTCATTCATTTATTCATCCATTCATCTGGTTCATTCACATTTCCCCAGCACTTTAATGAGCAGTGCTGAACCTCTGCAGTCCTGCAGAGCTGTCCCCTGGTGCGCTGCCGCTGTGCTGCAGACGGCCATCTCAAAGCCCAGCGTTCGTCCATTTACAGGGCAAATCCTGGTGTGGCTGCAGCGGGGTCTGCAGGGTGTCCAGCTGTGCACTGGGGTCTTTAAAGCCCTCCAAAATCCTGCTAGGCTTTGCTGTTCCTGTGATTTCTCTTTGCTCTGATTTACGTCTCATGCAGCTCGCATCTTCCATGTGGCAGCCTGAGGAGAGGGAAAGAGCGAGCACGGGGTGATTTCTTTCTTTTCGGTGTGGTCTTTTAGGAAGTGGAGAAGGATTCGGGAGCATCTTCCCTCCTCAGCCATGTCTGAGCTCCCTGGGCAGCTGAGTTGGGATATAGTGACCACTGCAGAGGTCTCAGATGGCCATCAAGCCAGACTGAAGACCACAGTCCTAACCAGGACCTGGCTTTTTTCCAGATTTATTCTCCACACAGAGTCAACAGGGACTGGAGGCAGCTATTGCAGGGCTGTCTAGGGCAGGTTTTTTCCCAACCATATGCAGACGTTTCTCTTGAAGAAAATAAAACGGATGGCGTCTGGGTAGAAATCAGGAAAGATTAAAAGGAGAAAACTAATTTTCCTGCCTATGATCTCACTCGTGGAAAATGATGCTTTTACTGTGTGTGCTGCTGATCTGTCCTCTGCCTCTCTCCAAAGAGCTAAATGCATCTCTGAACCAAAGGAAGCAAAGAGAAAACATCCGTTCTTTGTATAATGAAGAAAGCTTTTTCTTTTGTTCCCTGCCTTTTATCAAGTATCTGCTATCTAACATTATTGTTACTCACAGGGTTATTACCTCTAAGTGGCTACTTCCACCAGCATGAGCTGCTTTATTGTCTGCTCAGAGCAATTACAGATCGAGATAATTCCTGCCGCACTGTTTCATTGCGGAAAGATTTGCTGTGCTCCATGGCCGAGGTAACTCGAGGTGACTTGTGCTGCTGAGTTATCCATCGCATTAATTAGTGGTGGGTGGCTGGTGCCCTGCTGGATTCTGGGACGGAAGATCAGCAGAGGCTAAACCTGGACATCTTTCAGTGTGAGAGGTGCAAGTATTAGAAGGAAAATTTGTTTTTAGTAGAGCAGAGCTGGGCTTGCATGTCTTTCTGTGACTACATTATCTTTATTATTCTGTTGCCTAAAATATTGGCCAATGTGACCCCCTCCAAGTGTGCAGGACCCCTTGTGTATGTGCATGCAGGGCAGGACCCTCCCTGCTTGGAGGACTTGCTCCGTTGCTGCCCATTGCCAACTTTTAAGAGGTCGTTTGGCTCCTTGTCCTGGGTTGTAAAGAGGCAAGGGTACAAAAGCGGTTCCCAGTCCATGATGGCTTTCCCCTTGGGAACTGATTGGAAAGGGGAAATGAGATGAAAGGATTTGTCTGAAGTTTGAATCCCAGACTGTTTCCCCTCCTGGGCCACGCAGAGGCTCACCCCCAGCAGGACTCCGCACCTGGCTTTGTGTTGGAGGGCTCAGCCTGCGGGCCATGAACATACCCGGGTCTTTGTATTGCTTTGGTACTTGATCTGGTAGCAAAGTAACTTTTTTTCTTTTTTCTTTTTCCCCCTCTTTAACCTCCTAGGAACCCTGCGCAGAAGAAGCTGGGCAATGCCAGGTGGGGACGGCAAGGGGGTCCTGGGGGGGAGCTGCGTGGGTTTTGCGACCCAGCTACACAGTTTAGGAACAACGTGTTATGCGTTCCCTTATTAATAAATAAATACAAAAGTGTGACACTTACAAGTGCTTGTGAAGGCCACGGCAAACACATTTTTTCCCACAGTTGGTAACCTAGGGATTAGGAAGTGGAGGTTTTTATTTATTTTTCATAGCACACAACAAGGACGGATTAGCATGAAACTATAATGCTGTCACATGCTCTCAAAATCCTCCACACTGAGACCCCATCCAAGTTCCGCACACGTAGCAATGAGCTTTTCAAAAGAGTCATGATGATAATAAGCATTTTTCTCGCTGGCCCAGAAACCCTAACTGGCAGGGTAGAATTTCTAGGGTTGTATGGATGCATAAAACGTCACAAAAAACAACACTGTTCAGTTTACTTGTTACTAAACTTGGCTCTGCGTACCCACAGAAATGTGTAGGTGTCTGGACTGCACCTGCCACGTGAAGTCCTGCTGCTCCCATTGACCAGATCTGCTTTTGGGTTTGACACTAAGCCTGCACTTTGGGTTAGGTCAATATTTGCCCAAGTTTCCTTGCACAGAGAATGGTTTTGTGCCTGCTTTGCTATTCATCTGAGCTCTTAGTTATCCTTTCTGCAAGAAATTGATGGCTCAGACTGATCTGAATGGACACAGAGGCTTCAACCCTTTCTTACCACAGGTTGGACCCTGAGAAATGTTTTTTTATTGGAGGGGAAGGGAGCGGGAGACAGTAGAAAACCACCTCTTCCCTGCTCTCCTCTGCTCCACTGTGTTGGCCGCTGGTTCAGCTGAGGATCTGAGCCACAGCAGCTTGCAGAAATGTTGGTGACAAGTCAGTTCTTTAAAATACCAGGCACTGAAGCGATTCCCTGATGGTACCTCTCTCTCTTTTAGTAGGCTGATGGTAAATATGACACCTGGGGCTTGGCCAAGAGCCTTCGACAGGACTCACCAGAGTTTTGCTTCCAGCTTGGTGGGGACCCCACTGAGCCATGAGACCTTTTCAGAGCAAAGCCTTCTTTGTGCGCTTTGCACGAGCAGCATGCAGTGTTTGTGGCTAGAGCTGGTCTTAAATTGTCTTGTCCCTTTACAGCCACAGCAAAAGTGGATGAAAAGCTCAGAAACTGGGACTGGAAATCCATCCTGACATTTCAAAGCAATCTTTCCTTGTTGGGCTGAGTTCCCAGAGCAAAGGGAAATGGTGGTCGTGAGTAGAGCACATTTCCCTCTGCGTCGTGGTGATGGCATTTGGCTCCCAGAGGACAACCCTCCCTTGCCTCCAGGGGAGCACAGAGAGCAGCAGCACCAGGCCGTATCTGGAGTCGTGATGCTGCCCCTCCTGCCTCCTTTTCCCCTCAGCTACATGAGATGAGCTCTCCTTTTATGCTCAAAAAATGGACCGGATCAAGGTTTTCGCTGCTATTCCTGCCATTCCAGAGTGCATTAAGGTATGAGTCATCACTGCTAATTAGCTCCATAAGCACCTCTGTGGCACAAACTACCTCCCAGCCAGCTGCAGTGGGAAGCCGCTTCTGCCTGGTGTTTCTCAGCGTGACTTTGTGGAGCAGGAGGCAGGAGCCCCGCATTGCCTGCTGGCACTGACTGCCAGTAGTGGTGGCCTCCAAGGAGACGATGGGAAGAGCTGGGTGCTCACCACCCTCCTTTGACCAACCCCACCCAAAAGGAACAGGGTATGGAGCCCCAGTCCTGGTGCCTGGTTGGTCATTTGAGTTCAGGATGACTTGGGAAAGCCAAAGTCCTCCATCTCTCCTGGAGTCTTAAGCAATTTTTCCTCTCCATTTCTGGTGCACTTTTGATTTGTTCTGCAGCACAAATGCTCCCACCCAGCCTGGTTACTGCCCTTCACTCCTTCATCCTCTTTGCCTACTGTGAATAACACAGCAAGGGTGACTGCTGCAGTTGTGCTCACACGTCTCAAGCAGGTGGAGCCAGAGAAGCTCTTGCATACTGTATCTGGGTGAAAAACGTTAAAGATTTGATCAAAGTCAGCAAAAGTGTCCACCTGCCAGCTGTAACTGTGGGACCTGCGCTTCAAGGCAGTAACATAGGTCTGGACAGGCACCCTCACGATGACATCCTGGTGGTGGCAAGTGACTGGAGAGCACTCCATCGGATGGGAAGGTGGAAGAGGTCTCCAAGGACTTTTCCTGCACAAGGTTGGTGTCTTACATCCCTTTTCTCTCCCATATTTTCAGCCTTGGCCTGCCTCAGCATCCTTCCCCTGCCTACCAGGACCCAGTGGCACATGTAGGGATTTGCCTTTTGTGAGGAAATACCTGTTGAAATGTAGGACGATGTTAACTCCATCTTCCTTGTGTTCCCCCATGTTCCCAAGCTCTGTTCACCATCCCCAGCCCCTGAAACAGCTCCTCTGAAAGCAGATATGTCAGTCTTCACTGCACAGGGAATATTTTAAGGCTCTGAAAACAAAGTTTATTATAGCAGAGCTGCCAAAAGTGTAACCACTGCCATGCTAAAATATCCTCTGCCTCCTACATTTGTAACGTGGGAGTCTTTTATATCCTCTTTACTGCTGCTGAACCATGCATTTGTCTTGGCAGCAGATGTATGTAGACTGGGGTCTATTTCAGTGTCATGCAAAAGAGCTCTTAGGCTAAAAGATGTATTACAGCTTACTGGAAGGCTTGAAATCAACTGTATGATGATGCTGCATGAAGATAAAGACCCAGCAATTTCATTGAATTGTGATTTTATCCAGATGGGCTGAAAGATTGAACAGCGTTGCCGTCTCCAAAGGTCTCCCTTTGCCAAATTAACTGTTGAGCTGAGTGAGAGCCATGAGGAAGAGACCTTGCTGAACCAATTTTGGGAAAAGGTCTGCCTCCTTACCCGGTATGTCACAGAAGAAATACAGTTTTGGGGGATGGATTTGTATTTTTTTTTCATGCTTCACATCTGAGCTCTTGGCACAGCATCCCCTGCTTCTAATCACACCTTATAACTGCAGTTTAAATCAAAACCCGCCAGGCTGGCACAGCCGGAGCCAGTTTCTATTAAAGTGCCCGAGCAGACTGGCTGTCCCCAGTCCTGTCCCCTGCTGCTGGATGCTGAAGTGTGACCCACGGCGGCACTGGGGCGTGGTAGCAGGAGAGGCAGCTTAAAAATGCTTTGGCCGCTTACATGGTTGAAAAAGTTAAAAAATAAAATAAAATAAAATAAAATAAAATAAAATAAAATAAAATAAAATAAAATAAAATAAAATAAAATAGCAAGATAAAGCAGAATCCCCTTTTAATTCCTCACTATAATATACTGGGTAGGAATAACAATTAAGAAGAAAAGAGTGTCTGGGATGCAGTCTCGGCCACCACCATCCCATCCATCGCCACCCTCCGGCTGCCCCATCGCGTGTAGGGCAGGAGAGTGCCTTGAGCAGAAATGCTGCTTCTGGCTCTGCTCAGCGTTCAGTCATTCTGAGCACTGAATAAAGCAGGAAAATTGCACACAGTCAGGTGAACGCAGGGCAGGCTGGGGAGGCAGATGTACTTGAAGGCAGAATTACAGCTGCAAAAGGGAATAAAGACATTTGCTAGCATTTCCTGCATTTTTAAATTGATCTTTTTGTGGGATTTTGCTTTGTTTTCAGGGGGAGTGTTGTTTGCTTGGATGAAGCTATTGAGGACTTTTTCCATTAGTGGGATTTTTTTTTCTTTCCTTTCATGTGTCAGAGAACCTCACGCAAGCTCCAATCTCTGCTTCATGGATCCTGAACTCCTGAAGCTGATTTTGCCACTTCAGTAATAAGGTGAATTACATGGTGTGGTGGCAAAAGAACGGGGTATGAGGAGCAGAGAAAAATATGGTCTCTCTGTACCAAGAGACCCCCCCAGAGCAGGGTTACCACCCTGTTCTAAGTCCAGGCACCTGATGACCCAGCAGAAACCCAGGAGGTCCTGGTTAAAATAAATTGAGTTAATTAATTGAGCAGCTGTGACATGGATGCCCTTCATGTGAAGTGCTCCCCTCCAAGAAGAGAAGGTGCTGTTGAGCCTGTTTATTGGTAATGTTATTTCTATAAAGCAATGGTTGTCCCCTGTAGTGCCCTCTTGGCTCAGCACAGCTACTCTGGTGGCTCCGAGGTGGTTATTGCAGGTACCTGAGCTTCTGCTGCGATTTACTGGGGGCTTTTGGGCATTGTGACAGCATTTCCTACATGTTGAGACTGGAGAGAAGGAAATACTCTGGGCAGTTCCTATGGCATTGTCGTTGGAGAGCTGGCATTGCCTCCATTTCAGTGGGGGTTTTATGCTGGTTGGGAGGGGAGGGTGGGCTCCATGCACTTCAGATTCACCAAAAATGATGGAAACCTGAGATGGTGCTT